>NC_090322.1:221551230-222222623 GCF_040869045.1 Eurosta solidaginis | reverse complement strand
GATGAGTAAAAAAATATTCAAATAAACGAATGCATAGCTGAAGAAAGATAGCAAAGGCAAGGTGCTCCACTTTTTAGTATTACTATTTGTATGTATCCATGAAAAAGACAATTTTGTCTCCAAAGCTCTCAGCTGAGTATATAATGTTCGGCTACACCTGAACTTAGCCTTCCTTACTTGTTTTTAATCTGAATTAAGGCTTTGTTCTGTATTCCGAACGATAGCTCAGACGAACGATTCGCCTCCAAACGATTTCGTCTAGGAATGGTATTCTCTATCATTTTCGTTCAGCCTTTGCGTTCCTTATACTGTTTTCACACAGATACTTAATGATCTCATTTCACCTTCTAATGAAATCGTAAATTTTTTGCTTTCACACAGAAGTAACTGCTCGATTAGTATGAAGGATGAAATGTCAAGCGAATAAAATGACAATGCTATATGACAGACAATCATTGCGGAACGATACAAGTTGGCAGCATGGTAACATATCAACAAACATAAAAAATTCCACGTGCTTGTAAATTCGATGGACAAATGTCAAAATCGTACTGCGCCGGTAGTTGATGTATCAAATCAAATAAAAAAGGTTATAATTAGATGTTCGATGCGGCCACCTTGTATCGTTCCGCCATGTAGACAATGACATTTACTTTGACATTTTTAAGCACTGAACACACCAAAAACTAAGAAGCGGAAACGGAAGCGGAACGCTGCCACCAGAGTTGCATTGTGCTATTGACTTCATTAGGCATTCGATTAGCTACTAATGAAATAATTATAGATTCGAATTTTGTAGGGAATATTGAGCTCAATAAGCGTCTTAATGTAGAAAACTGCCTTTATTATTCAATAAGCCGTCTGTGTGAAAACAGTATTACTTTATGTCAAACAAAAAGGCGAAAGCAAGTGTCAAATGATATGTTGCCATAGTTTAACATAATGCAAATACGCTAGCGATTCATCTCTGAGACGAAACGAATGATTGTTTCGTAATAGAGAATGAGGCCCTTAATATTTAAACTTTTGACGATTTTGACGTCAGGCCATCGAATAACAAAAACAAACTATATTTTATTTGTGTGTTTCTATGTATGTCGCTGCCACCTCGTATGGCTCCACCATAAATAAAGACAGTTTTCTTTCAAATAATTTCAATGCAGTAAATCATCGAAAATAGGCACTGCACTTTACATTTGTATATAATTCCGTAACATAATTACAGTGTGACTTGATTGTTTATCTTCTATATATATAAACAAAGATGTATGTCTGTACGCAGCTAATGGACTCCGAAACCACACCAACGATTTTTTTCAATTTTACAGGATAGCTTCACAGCAAACCTTAAAGTGTTCCTGTGAAGTTTCTTTCCGGGACCAGGGAACGATCTGTTTTAGCAAATTCTATCTAGCGTACGGTTTGCCTGACATTTCGTATATTTATGTGTAGCCCATTTCCAAGAAATATTGAGAGATTGGGAACGACGGAGCGGAAGAAAATTGAAGGAAAAGACGGAGAGGGATAAAGAGAAAGATACGCAGAGAATGGCAGAGGGAGGTGTAAACAAAAGGATAACTAAAAGGTGGAGAGAGTGGAAAGGAGGGTAAGAGGTAAAAACTTCTTTAAAGTTATGCAGATAGACCAAAGTTTCCGTAGAAAGAAGGCTGCGGTTTTGCTAGTTCCTCTATAATATTTGACTGCAATAACTACTAGTATTAATTGAAAAATGTGTACTTACCGCAGTCGCATACATGAATTCCGCTTACATCCAAAAACAAGTGTATATAATAAAAGGGAAATGACATTGACTTATCATCAGAAAAGGAGGAAGCACTTACTGTAATGAAAAAAAAATTATTTATAAAACCGAGATTGTGTAAATATGCGCTTATAATTAAAATGAAATAAATAAAAAAATTTTTTAAAGTTAAACGGTTTTATTGAAAACAATACTTACATGAAGTAATTACAATACTAAAAGCTACAAAATAATTAGGTAGGTCACAAGTACTATTCATCACACTCTTCATCAATCTAGGGCGTTGACCAGACAATTAAATAAAAGCATTGGTCGCGTCAAATATCTATTGATAATCATAAGTAAGACCAACTGAACCTTAATCAGGTTATGCTACGTCTCACATGTTTAGAAATTTCAGGCCCCCAACGCTTTTATATATTTGTTTGATCAACGCCCTAGATTGACGAAAAGTGTGAGGACTAGTACCTATGACCTATCTAATTATTTTCTAGCTTTTAATATTATTATTACCTCATGTAAATATATCTTTCAATAAAACCGTTTAATAAAAATTTTTTTTTTAATTATTTTATTTTCAAGTTTTTAGTCTCTATTTAATTGCCTATTATTTCTCATTATATTTACTGACTCATTATAACAAGGGCTCTTTCCTGACAATTTGATACAATCTAAGTCATCAATACATAATCCTTCCAAAAACTTTACTCGAATTAGCGCCACGTATGCTTGTCCCTCCTCGAATTACAAAGTATTTTGATGTCACTTCTACCGGATTGTAGTAATATTTGTTCCAAATATGAGCCAAATTGGTCCACAAATACGATTTTTTTGAATATCCCGATACCTGCGTCACCTAGCGGCGATTTTTCATAGGTCGTTTTCCATTCATGTATGTATTATATGTTCCAAATATGAACCAAATCACATGACAAATACGATTTTTTGAAATATTTCGACCCATGCGCCATTTATCGGATTTTTTTTCTCATTATTGCATTGTCATCGGGTTTTGAACTATATTCCAAGTTTCATGCTTGTAGCTTATCGGGAAGTTACTAAATTTTAATTGCAAAATTCGTTCACAACGGCCGCCCGCTCGGCCGACCGCTACACAGAGTCAAGCTAAATAAAACCGTTTAAAAAAGGGGTGAGTAGCAAGTACTCGAGAAGTTCAATATGTAAGCATACAGGTGTAAGACTAATATTTTAATATTTTTAATATAACGCTCACCCTGGGGTTGAAATAAACGCACAACAGAGGAAACTTTTCCGAATAGTTGCGGGCTTTTTGATAAGAGGTTCGTCGGCTTCTTATCGGGAACAAACGATACCGACAAGCTGTTTTATTATGGGTGTGTTATTGATAGCAAAGTATTAAGCCCGAAATTTCAATTAATTATCATTTTGCTATTGATTTTTTATCAGCCTGATATTGTCCTCTTATTGGTTTCTTAAAAGATTTCTATCAAAAGGTCACGTGTGTGTCACATATTTTATATTGAAGTTTTCAAGGTATGTGTTTCATTACAAACAGATAAGTCGACGTTACCAATTCGATTACATGCCGAAAGCAAATTGGAAGCACTTTGATAAGAAATCGATAGCTTTTTGATAACACGCCGACAAGAAATTGCTAATACTCCGATAACAAGCCAGTTCCTGAAAACATATATATATCCTTTCGACAACAAACGATTAAAAATCGATTTAGTTTAATTTAATTGAATTTATGTCAACTAAATTTAATTAGGTTTTATTTAAATTTGTTTATTATTAAATTTATTATTTATTTGTCTTAATTGATTGGGGATTGCCCTCACAGCATTAAGTGTATTAAAACATTTATTTGAAGAAGTTTTTAATTTGTTTAGTTAATTTAATAGTTTGGGAAAAATTAAAACAACGTGACATCAGGACGGAAGGGGTTTGCTATTTCTATTAAGCTTTGTAAATATCTGCAAGGCCTTTTCTCCCCGGAGTGGGATTCAAACCTCCGCTCATGTGATAGTTGAACTGCTGAAACACTTTCAGCCACTCCATGCCTTAGGTTAGGTTAGGTTCAACTGGTCGGTCAATAAAGATCTCATATAAACTGAATGCGTCAATAATGTTACAAGAATTTGTTTGACGACAAAACGGAAGAACCCCAATTAGCTGCCAGAACATACGTTATAGAATAACTCCGTCCTCTAGGCAAAAACTAGCAGTTTTCTAGGACCCAGCTTCATTGCTGCCTCGAGATCTGGCAACTCTGCCGCCAATAATAGCTGAAGCCTTGATTTTGCGAGCGCAGGACACGAACGCAGAACATGCTCAACCGTTTCCTTCTGCAGCTCACACTTCCTGCACTTGCTGTTATTGACGAGGCCTCACTTATAAGCATGTGACTCCAGAAGGCAGGGTTCAGCCAGTATGCCCATCGTGAGGCTTAAGTCTTCTCTCTTCAGAGATATGAGCCACTTTGTGAGTCTAATATCGTAGGCTTTGTACATGATCTTAGAAATTTTGCCCAGCGTTTTTGCCCACGCCTTTCCTACTTGATGGATCATATGCAACTCCTGTCTCCTTTTGATTTCTCCCAAGCGGATTGGGAGGTCTATCTTCGACTTAGCGAGTGATGCACACTCCTTTTCCAACTCATTGGTCTCTTCGTTACCTTCCTTTCCTTTACAACCAGGAACCCAGTAAAGAGATATGTTCCGGCCTAAGCGAAGTTTTTCCAATGCTTCTTTGCATTCCAGAGTACAGAGCTGTGTGAGATTATTGCCTTAATCGTAGCCTGACGCAACTGCAGCTGAAGCACGCTTCCTCCATGATTTCTGCTGCTTTCTTCACTGCTATATTTTCCTATTGAAAAGCGCTGCATAATCTGGCAGCCTGCAGGATCTATTTATTTCTGGGTCGACACAGTAATTAGCAGGCCCCACCCCATTCCATCAATTAATTTGGAGCCATCCGTAGACACGTGTATAATATGTTCTGTTATAGATGATGCTATACTGCTGTGGTTATAAGGTCTGCCCTCAAGCTGCCCCGAGACCTTAAGCCTTGTTGCAGTTGCTAACCCAATATGTTTGGCCGTTAGGTCTGCAGGCGGGATGTGTAGAATGGCATGCAATGCTGTTGTCGGGGTACTTTTAAGGCTCCTCTTATGCTAATCATAGATACTCTGCATACCCTGTGTGGCTGTCCACCAAAGAAGAACTCCATAGTAAATTATGGGTTTCACAATTGCCGGAAATACCCAGTGAGAGAGTTTGGGTTATAGGCTCAACGTGCAAGCGGAGGCTTTCTTCGCTCTCTCTTCTACATGGAGTTTCCACGACAACTTACTATCTAGTATAAATCCTAGATACTTTGTACTATATTTTTCTTGTAAGATTACCCCTCCAAGTTTAGGCTTAGTTCAATTAGGAACCTTATACTTCCTAGTAAATAATACTAGATCGGTTTTTTCTGCGCTGGCGGTTAACCCGGCTCCATATGCTCAGGCATGTACATCGCGAAATGCCTGATCCATAAGAGAGCTAATTGTTGTTAGGCATCTGCCGTTTATGATGACTGAAACGTCATCTGCATATGCTGTAAGTTTGACTGGCCCTCCGTCCATCCGCCTAAGAAATTCGTATACAACCAGCGTCCACTTCATGCTAAAACCCCACCCTGCGGGATTCCTCTGATTAAAGATTTCGTTGCCTCGTACAGACCATATCGCGATGTGATCATTCTGCAGCTTAACTTGAAGCCGGTCCAATTTTCTAAAGCTGAATGAACTTCAATCCAGTTGAGACTTTTTATTATTGCTCTTTTCAAGACATTGTTGAAAGCTCCGGAAATGTCCAGGAAAATATCTAGAGCATATTCCTAGTGTTCCAGGGCCTTCTATGTATTCATAACCACCCTATGCAATGCAGTGTCGACTGACTTAACTTTGGTGTAAGCATATTGTGCTGAAGAGAATAATTCCTCATTCATTTTTGATTTTATATACACATCTATTAATCACTCTAGGCTTTTGAGTAGAAACAATGTCAAAATAATAGCCCTTTAGTATTTCGTGTGCAAATGACTGGCTTCTCCCGCTTTCGGTATGAAGACTACTTGAGCCGTTCTCCAAGATTGCGTCACGTGGTTCAGTTTTATGCAACCCTCAAAGATTATTCTTAGCCATCCTATAATCGTTCCACCAGCCATCTGCAGCATTGCTGGGAATATTCCATCTCGGCCCGGCAATTTGAACATAGCAAACGTTTTTATTTCCCATTAAATTTTGTCACCAATCCTGGTACCGTCGGCCTTTTTTATCAGCCCTCGACTACGTCTCCTTTGGATAGGACTTTCCTCATTCTCGCTGTTTAGGTGTATTCGTCCCAGCACTCCTCGCTTTCCGCAACTTTTGTCAGCTTAAAAATATTTTTTAACTGCCCTCTAGGATGACTCAGCTCCTTGCTTCACGATGTTGGCTTTGCTTTCTCCTTCAATCTTCTCTGAGGTCAAGGTCTGTTGTACGCAGTTGTCAGCACCTTTGATAAGAAGTTGTTATACTCCATCAACTACTCTACGGTGGCAATTTCTTTAGGCTGACCCTGTCTTCCTGATACACATTTCGGAAATTTGTACCAGTCCGTTGCCCGAGGATTTCTAAAGGGTTTCGCCTTCTCTACCCTCTTTAGTGGGATTCCCCATTCCCGTTATATCCCGCTAAGGGCTCAATGTGATATTAAGTACATTGCTTGACGTAGGACCAGCATATGTAGGCACGCTACCCCTTTTGGCCACCTGTAGACCACTCTGTAGTATGTAACAACAAAGGGACTCACCTCTATCATTAATATCGTCCCTTTCCGTCTTTGCGTAATAAACGCTGTATCAGCGAGCGCTCAGTTCAGAAACTTTCCCTCAAGATGAGAGCCACGGCTTCTGTATCAGTGCCATATCAAACAAACCCTCCTCAAGAGTCAGAAGGAGCTCGCTCGATGCCACTTTACGGTATTGGAGGTTTATCTGTAAGACTCGCAGCGCCATTAAAGTGTTTTCTCCCTCCAAATTATCCTCTACTGCGCTCACGCAATGCATTTTTTCTGTCGTTTTCCGAGTCCGGAGGTCCGATTCTCCCTCCCCTGTTCGAAGCGTCTTTGTTATTCTCGCAGCATCATTGAGCTGTTTGTCCACTTCCAAAACCTCCACCTCTACGTATTCACTCTTGTTTTTTACTGCTACTTTCTGGCCCTCGTGGTCCTTTTCCACCTCTCCTACTATAAGCATGCTTTGATTTTTCTTAAAGTTCTCAGCATCATTGATTTGACCATGCACCTTTGCCACTGCGCCTTTTCCCCGTCTATTTCCGCTACTTTCAGGTCCTTTCCACCTGCCCTGCTTTAAGCGTATTGCTATTATTGCCCTAAGGAATTCTCTTTTTAAGGCGCATAAATATACTACTTGTGCCCCAGGACATTTTCCCAAGCTATCAGTGCAACAGATCCCCCGATTTCTTATTAATTTGGAGGATTTAGAACTAACCCCTTTCCACGGGTCGGAATACGTGGAGTACCTATCAATCCCGTGTTAGTATGTTCGGGTTCTGCCGCTGCAGCATGTAAAGCATGTCTTCCGCCTTTACCACTCGAGGAAAGTAAACCTTGGCCTTTGGTATAATAGGGATCAGTGCTCTATCCACCACCTTCAACATTGCGCCTTCTTGTTTTTGAAGGTCTGGAACAACTCTCTGCAGCCATTCTATATTCGCGGTATTGGTGCAAGTCTTCAAGACTGGTAGCGGTCTGTTCGGTTCATCATGGATTATTTTGATAATGATACTGATCATATCCCCTTCTACGATTCACCACCTTTCGATTGACATCTGCTCATTGGGGACGCTGCAACTTAGTAGTGCCACAGTCAGGGACCACTTCGCATTCGCTCATCTTCTTCACGTCATGCCTTAGTTGTTGTACAATTCATCACAATTGCCTTCTTTGCATAGATTATTCATGTGTGCCAAAGCTTCGCTTTCTGTTTTTGCCGGTTTCAAGTCGGAGAACTGCTATTTGCTATGCTCTTTGCTTAAAATAAATGTCTTCATACATTTAAAGCAAGGAGGGCAATTCCCGTTTTATCAATACAAATATAAAATATTGGTTAATTTGAAATGAAATTTTTACGATCACTGTCACAACAACGGGACACTGGTTGCTCGGCCTAAATGTTGAGAGAATTTGGATCCCTATCAACGTCATTTGAAGAAGCTGCGACGAAGATTGTAGCAAAGAAACAGTCGGGCAATACCTTTGTGAATGCGAAGTCCTAGCTTACACTAGATTTATTAAAATGTGCAGTAAAATACTGGCGGAACTTCAGGAAGTAGCCAAATGTAATGTAAAAGATATTAACAGGTTCATTGTCCGTAAAAATTGGTTTGAACGGAAAAACGTTTAGCCATGCTAAAACAGCAGCAGCAATTGGTTCCAAACAAATGTTTATCAAAACAGCGTCACATGGGCTACCTGGGCTCGTACCTTAGGTATCCGGCCGGCACAGTAAACAACCAACAACTAATTAAATTTTAGTTTAAGTAATATTACCTAACAATTAATCGCAATTTTGACTGTGAAAATTATGACACTCTTAACATTACTTAACCGAGCGGAACCGACTTACCGTATGTACATACTTACCAGGTATGTAAGCATAATTGGGTGTTCCTTTGAATTTGTGATAATAATTTATAACAATGGGTGGTATGATATACAGGCACATTGCGCTTACGGATACAATTAAATACAGTTTTAGCTGTTTATGCATTGTTTTCCAATTATTATTCATAACAGCATTAATCTCCTCTTTCAATTTTGTATTTATTGGATATGCTGCAAGCAAAAGACGGAAATCTGGTAAAAGTTAAGCGTAAAATTTAAATCCAAAAAAATTCAAACAAGTAAAGGTGTCTAAGGTCGGGTGTAACCGAATATTATATACTCAGCGTGAGCTTCAACTGTGCATTTCATTTCAGATAAATTAATTTTCTACACAACACGAGGCAGCGCCCTTTTGACAAAAAACAAAATGTCTCCCAATTCCTCTTACAATAAAACTTGTTAAGTGAAATATCATTGATTCAAAACTATTTTTTGCTAAGTTATAGCTTATTATTCTAGTCTACGACCCTTTTAAACTTGTTTTATATCTAAGTTGCCGTGGTCTTTAACCAATCCTGTACATTTTTACTAGAAACATTTTCTGCTATAAGGAAAATATTTGTACACAATTTCATTACGATATATTAATTTTTCTTGGAGTTATGGCTCCGGAAACATAGAAAATTGCTTAGTCATAAAAGGGGCGGTGCCACACCCATTTTAAAAAATTTTATTGTTTTCCAATTTAATGTTATTTTTCAATTTAGAAAGTAAAATTATATTGGTACAAAGCTCTTTTTCGCTAAGATATAGCTTATTATTTCCGTCTACGACCATTTTAAAAATTTTTTTTATAAAAGTGCTATAGGGAAAATTTGTGTACCCAATTTTATTACGTTCTGTTAACTTTTCTTCGAGTTCTGTCTTACGAAACATAGAAAATTGCCTAGTTATAAAAGGGCGGTGCCACGCCTATTTTTTAAAATTTTAAGTTTTTCCTATTTATTGATATAAATCCACTTGGGAAATGAAATACCATTGATATAAAGCTCTTTTTTGCAAAGATATAGCTTATTTTATTCGTCCACGACCCTTTTAAAAATCTTGTATATAAAAGTGGGCGTGATCCTCAACCGATTTCGTTAATTTTTATTCAAAGCATTCCTACCGAATTTTGTTACGATTGGTTTAACGATTTTTGATTTATGATAATAATATTTGTAAAATTTATTTTATCCCAAGTGGGCGGCGCCACGCTCATTTAAAAGATTTTTTTCAAATTTTTATCAAGAGTCTCAACATCAGTCCACATGTCAAATTTCAACATTCTAGATGAATTATTTACTAAACTATCAGATTTTTTGTGTTTTCCAAAATGTTATATATAAAAAGTGGGCGCGGTTATCATCTGATTTCGCTCATTTTCAGTACCAATCTATTCTGGGTCCAGATAAACTCGTATACCAAATTTGGCGAAGATATCTCAATATTTACTCAAGTTATCGTGTTAACGGACGGACGGACGGACGGACATTGCTCAATAAAATTTTATTTCGATATTGATGATTTTGATATATGGATGTCTCTATCTATCTCGATTCCTTTATACCTGTACAACCGTTATCCAATCAAGGTTAATATGATATTTGTGCAAAGCACGCTGAGTATAAAAAGGGTTAACCCTAGAACACACACCCGGGTACAAATGTATCCAGTATCAACTTTGAAGTGTTGTAACTTTTGAACCGCTATACCGTATTGTAACTTCGGATCTAGGAAGATTATTTAGTTTTGAGTTCAAATTCAAAATTTGAACCAGATCGGACCATTGGTTCAGGAGCTACAGCCTTCCAAACACATTATATACGTAAACACACACCCGGGATACGTTTTTACCCCAATAGTAAAAATCCTCATAATAATCAAAAAAAAACATTTTTTATATTATTTTTTTATTTGAAGAATTTAAAATATTCATTTCACACATTATATTATTGACTTTTATTATAAAAATTATAAAATGCATCTTATATCTTAGGAAAATCATGGCAAATAAAGCAATTTGTTGATGTGACCGAATGTACAAGACACATTGGCTTCTTACATTTGGCGCACAGCTTTCTGGTTTTTCTACGGCGTTTTTCCTCTTCGGACACAGGTTTTGGCGTGCGCGCTGCGGCAGATGTTGATGCTGCTGCTGACACCATTGATTCCAGCGGTCGGTTGAAATATGCTTCAATAGCAATTTTAGTCGAAAAATTTCGCGTCAATTGACGATTTATGGCTCTGGCTTCAATAATGGGCATACACAATGCTTCAGCCAAGCTGCGCAGGATCTGCTTACGCTTGTTGTTTGTTCTCCAAGGCAACATAGGGTTATTCAAATCGTAGACAATGTAGGCGTAGGCTGCAAGAGCTGTAATGTCCAACATGTTGAAGAACATCGCTAGTGGCCATCGTTTTGTTTGTCTTTGTGTTGGATATTCCGCAAACATTTGGTCCATTCGATCAACACCACCTTTGGTACGATTATAATATTCAATTATTTCAGGTTTCCCACTGTCAGCTATTTCAGCATCATTATGCATGGTCGAAAGCAAAATTACTGCTTTATTTTTTTTGGGAACATAAGAGCACATTGTCACATTATTTTTGAAGCCAAATGTCGTTGAACCAATTGTCCTGTTTTTGTTCTGCTTCATTTCTTGAGGAATATATGATTTGTTTTTGCGCAAAGTTCCAACGATCGTGAGTTTCCAGGTGAGAAGTAGTTCTGCAACTGACAAGGTCGTAAAAAAATTGTCCATTGTAATGTTTCGGCCACTTCCTTGGTATTTGGTAGACAAATCCTTCACCACTCGTTCGCCTTGGTTCGTTTCCCTACCAGTTTCTGCTTGCCCAGTATATATTTGTCCATGCAGTGGATATGCATTTGTGGCATCGCAAATCCACCAAACCTTGACACCATATTTAGCAGGTTTTGACGGTATGTACTGCGTAAGCCGTGTGCGTCCACGGTAAGGAAATAATTGTTCATCAATCGTCAAGCATGAGCTGGGCTTGTAATGTGCAGCAAGATTATTGTTCATCATCGTCCACAACTCACTGATCGGTGCTGCTTTAGCAGTTAGTAAGCGTCTTGCACGAGTGTTTTTATCGTCACATCTTAGGAATCGCAATATCGAACAGAAACGGTTGACTCCCATTGTGGCGCGATATAAAGGATAGTTTTTGACGCTCCATAAATCTCGAACATGTTCTCCATTGCTATGGTTCGCACCAGTCATTATAAGTATGCCAAAAAATGCATACAGCTCTGTTATTGACACAGGCGTCCATGACTTAGGAGTTGTGTTTGGATGCGCATTGTTGTAAGCATTATAAGTTTCTTTTGCTAACTTATTTGTGTGGCGCATAATTATATCAGCCATTTCAACGTTCATGAAACATTTGAATGTTTGCTCTATTAACAACATTTCAGTGCATCTAGCTGGTCCAGAATGTTCTCTCATAATATTTTGTCCCAGTACCTGACGACTTACATTTGGTTCTTTCATCCACTCAGTACCATCACGTGTAACAAATTTTTCGCCACTAGCAGATAATTCATTATTTTCTTCTACTTCTTCATCTTCTTCTTCATCGTCTTCTTCATCATCCTCATAATCAGGTAATACTTCTGCGGCACTTTGCGAAATTGCAGCATCGTCATCAGCAATTTCAATGTCATTGAATTGAATTTCTTCTTCATCTACTGAGTCAAAGTCATAGGGAGCGTCATCGTCACAAATTTCATCAAATAAAGATTGTATATATGATTCTCGCTGTTCCTCAGTTAGTCTGCATAATAAAAAAAATTAGTATATGTTTACATTGTTGCTTATTTTACATTTTTTACCTTCTATATGCTGCTTTTGATAAATATTCGTTTCTTCTTGAAGTCATTTCGTATCCAGTTATTTATAGTTTCAGTTATATTTATTTTCACTTATATTTTCACTTCTTACACTTTTGAGCACCAAAAAAATAATGAATATATCAACAGGCAGCATTTATAACAACACCTCGTGTGGAGACAACCCTTGCAGCTGCATATAAAATACAAAACCCAGTTATACCAGTGTATTTGCTACCTACGTACCTTGCGCGACCTTTTTGCACATATCTTTTGAACCAGGTAGAATATTTCGATGAAATAAAAACCAAAATGTGTATTCGTTATTACTCTACAAGTATATTATTATAAATTATATTATTTTGTTTTGCATTTATCAGGATAAGAACAAAAACAAAAATCCACTGTTGCATGCCCTGAATTTATTTGCCCATATCTCTGGAACCAGTAGGAATATTCGAATGAAACAAAAGACAAAATACTTGTTATATATTAGAATATACATTTCAAAAAAAAATCAGAGAAATCGGTTGAATAAGCATTAAAAAACCGCAAAATAAGGTCCCGGGTACAAACGTATCCCGGGTGTGTGTTTACGTGGTATTTTCTGGGTGTGTGTTCTAGGGTTAAAGAATAGCCTAAACCGATCGACGGTTCACATAAACATAAACGAGCCTAAGCAACAGATCAAACAAACAAATTCTACAAGTTTTAATATTTCTACTACCTTGTTTTAAAATTCCAATTTTTTGCAGCACATCATGATTTAAAACTCGCTCCAATTGCGCATAGAATTTACGTTGGGTAAAAATCATATAAATCACTTTAACAAAAGCAATTAGAAATTGACACATTGCGAGAATCGACTGGAAAATAAAATATACATAAATACATAAGTAAACTAATATACACACAGGAAACCCAAACAAGGACGAAAAAGCTGTGGAACATTGGACAATCCGCAGTTTTGAAAATTTTGTATACCCAAAGAACTTTTTTAGTCTGCTCGGAAGTAATTCTTAAAAATTTATAAGTCTCTAGAAGATTGGAGTCTGAGAGAAAAAGCCGACAACATAGATGAGATTTATTTTACCAATGGTAAAATATTTTAACGAATTCTGGGGATTTCTGATATTTATGCACTTTCTGCTAACGTTCGAATCGCTAAACCGTTCAATAAATTACTCCAATATTCAGTATTGCAAACTGTCATTATTTAGATTACTTTGGGAGTAGTATTTCACAATTATACTTCATAACCAGTAGCGTGTTTAAATCAAAACTGAGTAGTCATTCCTCAGCTTGCGCTGCTTTTATACTCTCTGTTGCCTCGGGCTCATATTTCTCCAAAGGTCTAGACGTTTCACCTTCTAGAACTGACGTATCTGCTGCTTGGTAATTTAGTTATATGCGTGTGTATGTGTGAGTAAGAACTTCGGCTCAGACTACATGTGTGTGCGTGAAACATCTCTTAACTTCGAGCTGCTGGTTATGAGTGTGCATGTACTTCTCGTCGCCTTCCATGTATGTGTGTAAATGATGATTGAAGTATTCATGTACTGGTGGATTGTTTAAATGCTTCTGCTGTTGCGTGATTACTTACTTACAGCCTAGTGATGTCAGCATTCACCACACTGCCCTCCACGTAAGTCTGATCGTCCCGAGCAGACAAATCTCTCGATCTAACCGCTGCTAGCCTCTCCAAATGAACCACCCTTCTATTTCATGGTTTCCCAATCGTTTGTATGTGGTAGATGACATCACTGAACCTCTTCACAACTTTGTACGGGCCTTCCCAACTGCACCAAAATTTGGATGGAACACCTTTCCGCCGGTGAGGGTTGTATAACAGTACCAAATCTCCCTCCAGGAAATCTTCCGAATTGTTCTTCTCGTCGTACCTGGGTTTCATCTAACTACTCATTAACCTGGTTCGTTGCTTCGCACTCTGTTGTCTACTTTGAAAAGGTTGAGCTTGACTGATTGGATTTGCACAATCTGTATCGTTCTTGCATTTCACAACAGTAGTGCGCCCTGGCTTGAAACCACCCTTGCATTCTTTCTCAGAAATTCTTTCCTTCGTTTTAGCGCGTCCATTTGGGTTTCTCAATGCCAATGTTTTTCTCGCAGGTACCTTTGATTTTGATTTGTTTAGCCCGTTAGTTCCATAAATCTTTGCCCGATTTACTGCCTTTGACTTTTGGGGTTTTTGTCGAATCTCCTCCACCAGCACTCGCTTACTGCTGAACCCTTTCTCCAAACTGAAGCTAAGTGGTACATTCTTGTTCTTATATTGCATAATCCTTCTCTGCATAACGATCCTGATGCCACGGTCAACTAAGGAGTCCACTCCCAATACGACTTCATCAGCAATCCCTGCCACAATGAATTTTCCAATTAAGACTTTACATGCCACTTCTCCCTGGACTTGGTTATATTCGCCAGTGACCGTACGCAATCTTTACTCTCCTGTTGACCAAATCAGATCGGATAAAGGAATGAGATGCACCCGTATCTACAGTTAGTACACACTACAATAGCTGGGGCAAGTTCTCGATCTTGACATCTGGCTCGCTCTTGCTCATCTCCTCCAGCTTTGTGCATAAGACCATCCATGATTTTGGAACCACTAGGGTCAAGATCGCAATGACGTGCAACGTGACCTGGCTTCCCACATTTGAAGCATTTGAGAACTCTTTCGCTCCGCTTTTGCGATCCCTTCAGTGCTCCCAATTTTGTGTTCATCCAGTCTGGCCTTCCTATTTCCACATGGCATGCTTTGAAAGCTGGCTTACACAGAAGCGATGCTGTTTCCTGAATCAGAGCATGTAATACCGTTTCTGCGAATGTAGGTTTTGGGTTTGCGTATATAGCTCGCTTCGTTTTCACGTCCCGTATGCCATTTATAAAGCTCTGTATTTTTACCCTCTCGGTGTATTCCACGTGTGCGTCCGCATAAGCTAAATGTGCCAGCCTTTCAACATCCGACGCAAACTCTTGCATTGTTTCACCAGCCCTCTGGAAGCGGTTCAGTAACTCAATTTGTTATATCTGCCTCCTATGCTTGGTTCCGTATCGGCTCTCTAGAGCACCCATCAATGTTTCATAACTGTTCCGCTCGTACTTTGGAATAGTCTGTAAAATTTCAGCAGCTAGCACCTTCAATGCTACAAATAGAGCAGCAACTTTATCTTCAGAATTCCAATTGTTCACTGCTGCGGTCTTTTCACACTGTAGCTTATAGACCTGGAACGGAAAAGAACTATCAAAGGAAGGGGTTTTTACATTTGTTTTACTCGATGAAACAGCCGGGCGATTAGTTGTAACTGCTACATACGACCTTTCAAATTATCGACTTCTGCCTGAAATTGAGCGATTTTTGCATCCTGCGCTTCCAGCTTTGATGTTACCCTTGCTTCCTGTGCTTCTAACTATGAAGACATTTGTGCCACCCGCAATGATAAGCACTCATCTTGTGCTTCAATATTAGATGTTATGCGTGTCTCCTGCGATTTTAGTTGGGATGACATATGCGACGACATTTCTGAAATGAGCGCCGTTTCAAGATGTCGTCATAAAGGTGGACCAGGGGTGACCCTAGAATTTATTTGTACAATATGGGTATCAAAAGAAAGGTGTTAATGAGTATTTTAAAGGGAGTGATCCTTAGTTCCATAGGTGGACGCCGTTTCGAGATATCGCCATAAAGGTGGACCAGGGGTGACCCTAGAATTTGTTTGTACGATATGGGTATAAAATTAAAGGTATTAATGAGGGTTTTAAAATGGAGTGGTGGTAGTTGTATAGGTGGTCGCCTTTTCGAGATATCACCATAACGGTGGACCAGGGGTGACTCTAGAATGCGTTTGTATGATATGGGTATCAAATGAAAGGTGTTAATGAGTATTTTAAAAGGGCGTGGGGCTTAGTTCTATAGGTGGACGGCCTTTTCGATATATCGCCATAAAGGGGGACCAGGGGTGACTCTAGAATATGTTTGTACGATATGAGTATCAAATGAAAGGTGTTAATGAGTATTTTTAAAAGGGAGTGTGTCTTCGTTCTATAGGTGGTAGCTTTTTCGAGATATCGCCATAAAGGTGGACCAGAGGTGACTCTAGAATTTGTTTGTACGATACGGGTATCAAATGAAAGCACTCATCTTGTGCTTCAATATTAGATGTTATGCGTGTCTCCTGCGATTTTAGTTGAGATGACATATGCGACGACGTTTCTGAAATGAGTGCCTCCTGTGCTTCCACCTTGGGTGTTATACGGTTTTCCTGTGATTCCAGTTGAGATGCCATATGTGTATTCTGTTCTTCCATCTGCAAAGACACTGTGGACGTTTGTGCATATATTACAGCCAATATCATACTCAAGTCTGTGTTCACCATTGTTTGTGGTGTTTCGGCGTTCTCCTCCAGTTTTGTTGTTGTCTCGTCGCTATCAAGATGAGAGACGTACTGTTCAACGTTAATTCCTTCCGATTCCATAACGACTCATAGCCGTGCTTAAAGTTCGGACTTATTGCCGGTTGTATTCAGTCTACGGTTCTCTAACTCCTTTTTGAGCTGATCGATCTTCAAATCACTTAACTTGGGCATGTCCTTTTTGTCCTCGAAATCTTCGGAATTTATACGACGATTCATCTTCTGACACCAATTGTAACGAGTTCTGGGGATTTCTGATATTTATGCACCTTCTAAGAAATTTGGCTCATGACTGCATGTTTGTTTGAGAGATACCTCTTAACTTCGATCTACTGGTTATGTGTGTGCATGTGCTTCTCGTCGCCTTTCATGTATGTGTGTAAATGATGACTGAGGTGTTCATGTACTGAAGTGTGGCTTGCTTTAATGTTGTTGTTGTTGCGTGATTATTTACTAACAACCTAGTGATGTCAACATTCGCCAAAATATAGCCATAAAAACGAAATACAAAAAGCAGTTCAGTAAAAATAAAACAACTCTTTAGAACTTTCTTTAGAAGTACAATTTTTACTGATTTTTTTTTTTTATTTCGGTTTTACGGGTATATTTACAAGTTTTTTTAACCCTTTCACGACAGTAAATTTTGAAAGGCCGTCAACGCTCTCTTGTAAAAAATATCAACACTTTCGTACATATTTTCAAAAATTGAAGTGTAGTGGTTAAATGGAAATAAAATAAATTATAATCGCCCATTAAATATCGGTAATATAACATTTTTAAAGAAAGGCTTCTGGCATATAGCAATTTACTCCCAAATATGTATTTTGCATTTTTAAATTTTTGAGGTATTTTGGGCAAATTTTTTCAACAATTTTTGAATAAAGTATGCATATGAATATACTTTCGCTCGAACCTTTAAAAGTCGTGCTAATTAAGCTTGTTGCGATATGGCAACAAATTTCTCGTAGGGTGTTAACTGGCATTAGATTGCAAAGGAAATTTATTTGCGATTGAATCTGGTAGCATAGAGAATGTTTGCAGAATAGAATTTTCAAATATGGCAAGAAAAGTACGCGACAGAGATATAGAAAAGATTTTGGAGAATTTCGAGGACTCAGATCTGTCAGATATTGAGGATTCGGAATCGGGAGAAATATTGGAGGATTTATTTGAGGCGTTTGAAAAATTATAAAATTTTCATGTTGGAGGAGCTTTCTCGTCAAGGTCCGTATGATATAAATATTACAAATATCACACGAAGAATGCAATGAAGAACTAGCTCAGAAGCGCATGCTTCGGACTATCAACCAAAACAAGTTAATGACTTTCGATGGAAAAAGACTTCGTGGACTCCTTATTAAGCTGTGTTTTCTGAGTTTTATTCAAGTAACGATGTAAAACTGGAAGTACAGTACATTTTGGAGTACCTCACTGCAGATTTTTCTGAAGAAGTATTGCAGGCGACAAACCAAGCCTCTCTTTTAAAAGACGGTCGATCATTTAACTTAACGAAGGAAGAATTTTTTTTAGGTTTACTGGTTTCGAGGTTATGATTGGTAGAATTGCTTATCCCGGATTGGATATGTACTGGACAGCACCCACAGATATTCCTTCATTTCTTCAGAGGAAATATGGGTAGTAAAAAAGGAAGGTGGGGTATTTTTGATTACCGCATCGAAAAGACGGGCAATCTTTATGTCATAAGATGGCTTGATGGAGGTATTATTCAATTTATTTCATCAATATATGGCGTAGATCCGCTTAAAAATGTGCAAAGATTTTTATTTGAAAAAAAAAAAGACGAAAAAATAGCTCAGCCAAACATTGTGTCTGTGTACAACAAGAACATGGAAGGAGTTGATAAAGTAGACTTTCTTCTTTCACTGTATTGGATACGGATACGATCAAGGAAATGGACACTTAAATTGTTTGACCACTTTATTGACCTGACCTGCAACTCATGGCAGGAGTACAGGAAGGCTCATGAGGGTAATAATAAAAGCCAAAAGCAGAAACACATGGATTTGTTTGAGTTCCGCAACGACATTGCTGATGGACTGCTAGCTTGAGCAAATAAGGACGCATGTTACCGCAAACGTGAACAGACAAAAGTCTCTTTTAAAACATCGACAGTCCATCAACTTCTCGAAAGAGATATGAAACAGCACCATCAGTTTCTACCCGATATGATGGAAATCAGCACTGGGTGGAGTACACTGAGAAAAAAAAAAAAACAGATGCAAATTAAAAGGATGTTCAAAATTTTCCATATACAAATGTTCAAACTGTTTGGATCACCTATGTCTACCAAACGGGGATCGGGATTGCTATAAGGACTATCGCTGAAGCGACTAAGTTCTTGGTAAGATAGTAAGATACTTCTCTCCTTTGTATTATTTTAAATAATTTATATAGCTCTAGTTTTCTGTATTACTTTCTATGCTGAGATTTTTTGTTTTTAGTTTATATCTTTATTAATTTTTTAATATGTAAATATATATTTATAGTATTGAATGGATTTTTTATTTAAAACCTTTTTCTATTGTTTTAAGATACTTTAGAACTCTTGATTTATAAAAAATTTTTAATTTTAATGTCAAACCAAATTTTAATAAACGTACGATCCTTTATTAAAAACCAAAAAATACTGCTTTTCTTTGGCATACAAAACATTTGTTGCCATATGGCAACATAAAAAAAAGCACTTAAAAAAATTTCCAAAAAAAATGTATTTGTATTGTTATTGGTGCTAAAACAAATATTCAGAAAACAAGTAAAGAAGGTTAAGTTCGAGTGCAACCGAACATTACATACTCTGTGGAGAGCTATGGTGACAACATAAGGGAAAATAACCATGTAAGAAAATGAACCGAGGGAAACCCTGGAATGTGTTTGTATGACATGTCTATCAAATGAAAGGCACTAAAGAATATTTTATGAGGGAGAGGGCCATAGTTCTATAGGTGGACGCCATTTAGGGATATCGCCATAAAGGTGGATCAGGGTTGACTCTAGAATTTGTTTGCACGATATGGGTATCAAATTAAAGGTATTAATGAGGGTTTTAAAAGGGAGTGGTGATAGTTGTATAGGTGGTCGTCTTTTCAGAGATATCGCCATAAAGGTGGACCAGGGGTGTCTCTAGAATGCGTTTGTACAATATGGGTATCAAACGAAAGGCGTTAATGAGTCTTTTAAAAGGGAGTGGGCCTTAGTTCTATAGGTGGAAGCCGTTTCGAAATATCTCCATAAAGGTGGACCAGGGGTGACTCTAGAATGTGTTTGTACGATATGGGTATAAAATTAAAGGTATTAATGAGGGTTTTAAAAGGGAGTGGTGGTAGTTGTATAGGTGGTAGCCTTTTCGAGATATCGCCATAACGGTGGACCAGGGGTGACTCTAGAATGCGTTTGTACAATATGGGTATCAAAAGAAAGGTGTTAATGAGTATTTTAAGAGGGAGTGGGCCTTAGTTCTATAAGTGGACACCTTTTCGAGGTATCGCAACTTAGACTTTGTTTGTACTATATGGGTATCAAATGAAAGGTGTTAAATAGTATTTTTAAAAGGGAGTGGGTCTTCGTTCTATAGGTGGTAGCATTTTCGAGATATCGCCATAAAGGTGGACCAGAGGTGACTCTAGAATTTGTTTGTACGATATGGGTATCAAATGAAAGGTGTTAATGAGTATTTTAAAAGGGCGTGGGGCTTAGTTCTATAGGTGGACGCCTTTTCGAGATATCGCCAGAAAGGTGGACCAGGTGTGACTCTAGAATGTGTTTGTACGATATTGGTATCAAATTAAAGGTATTAATGAGAGTTTTAAAAGGGAGTGGTGGTAGTTGTATATGTGAAGGTGTTTTCCAGATATCGACCAAAATGTGGACCAGGATGACCCAGAACATCATCTGTTGGATACCGCTAAAGATTTCAAGGGTTTTTTATTTCGCACTGCAGAACTTTTTCATTTTCTTCGACTTAATATGGTAGGTGTTACAACCATTTTACAAAGTTTTTTCTAAAGTTATATTTCGCGTCAATAAACCAATCCAATTACCATGTTTCATCCCTTTTTTAGTATTTGGTATAGAATTATGGCATTTTTTTCATTTTTCGTAATTTTCGATATCGAAAAAGTGGGCGTGGTCAGAGTCGGATTTCGTTCATTTTTTATACTAAGATAAAGTGAGTTCAGATAAGTACGTGAACTAAGTTCAGTAAAGATATGTCGATTTTTGCTCAAGTTATCGTGTTAACGGCCGAGCGGAAGGACAGACGGACGACTGTGTATAAAAACTGTGCGTGGCTTCAACCGATTTCGCCCATTTTTACAGAAAGCAGTTAACGTCAGAGAATCTATGCCCCTACCAAATTTCAAAAGGATTGGTAAATTTGTGTTCGACTTATGGCATTAAAAGTATCCTAGACAAATTAAATGAAAAAAGGTGGAGCCACGCCCATTTTGAAATGTTCTTTTATTTTGGTATTTTATTGCACCATATAATTACTTGAGTTCAATGTTGACATAATTTACTTATATACTGTAAAGAAATTAAATTTTTTGTTAAAATTTTACTTTAAAAAAATTTTTTTTTAAAGTGGGCGTGGTCCTTCTCCGATTTTGATAATTTTTTTTATCGTATATATAGTAATAGGAGTAACGTTCCTGCCAAATTTCATCATGATATCTTCAACGACTGCCAAATTACGGCTTGCAAAATTTATAAATTACCTTCTTTTAAAAGTGGGCGGTGCCACGCCCATTACATATATAAATAAATTAGCAGTATCCAACAAATGATGTTCTGGGTCACCCTAGTCCACATTTTGGTCGATACCTGGAAAACGCCTTCACATATACAACTACCACCACTCCCTTTTCAAACTCTCATTAATACCTTGAATTTGATACCAATATCGTACAAACACATTCTAGAGTCAACCCTGATCCACCTTTATGGCTATATCCCTAAATGGCGTCCATCTATAGAACTATGGCCCACTCCCTCATAAAATACTCTTTAGTGCCTTTAATTTGATAGACATGTCATACAAACACATTCCAGGGTTTCCTTCGGTTCATTTTCCTTCATGGTTATTTTCCCTTATGTTGTCACCATAGCTCTCAACTGAGTATGAGATGTTCGGTTACACCCGAACTTAACCTTCTTTACTTGTTTTTTTAATAAGAATAAGACATAACCGATCATTTCATCAAAGGTGGGACTTCTTCAAGACTGTTAGTCAACATTTCGCTATGACTTCAGGAACATTAAATTATTTTAAAGAACATTTCGAAAGTATTTGGTTGCAATTTTTTTTTTTAATTTGGAACAATTTCAAGATCACTGTGTTACTATTTTACGTATCATTACAGGATAACTTAAAAATTGATTTGAGACTGTCTAGGGATGGTTTAGAGACAGTTTTAATATTGTTTCGGTTCATTTTGCGACAATTTTTTAAACATTTTGAGACTATTTTGCTAGCAATTCGGAGCAAATTTTGAACCAGTACGGGATCATGTTATGTATCATTTCGCGAAAACTTCAGAATCATTCCGTACCTCTTTGGCAACAACTTTGGAACACTTTAAGGATCAATTCCGGTATCATTTCTTATTCCAAACAAGCTTAGAATTAGTTTCGAAATAATTTTGAAAATTGTTTGCCGTCATCCCGAAATGACCCTGTAACTATTCCGAAATGGTTTCGAAAGAGTCTCAAAATTATCCCAAAATGATCATTAAATTATTCCGAATTTGCCCCGAAATAGTACCAAAATGATACAGAGAAAAGTTCCAAAGTTGAGTTCGAAATGTTGTTAAAATTGTCCTTAAATTGGCCCAAAAGAGCTTCGCAATAATTCTGAAGTTTTGGCGAAATGACACCTTAACTACTCCCGAAGAGATTCCGAAATTTTTCCAAATTCGTTACGAAATAGTCTGAAAATAATTCGGAAAATAGTCCCACAACTGTCCTGAAATGATCATCAAACTTCTATAAATTGGCTCCAAAGTAGTTTCGAAAAAATTTCGAAAATGTCACATAAGTGATCCGGAAATCGCCCCAAAATTGCAGCCAAATTGTATCGAACTGATCCTCAAAGTAATTCCGAAGATAATCCCGAAGTAACCGAAAATCTGATGAAATTGTTGCAAATTAGCCCCGCAAAATCCTCATAACTCCAAAAATAATCCGAAAGTGATCTTGAATATACCCAATAATAATTACATAGTTTCGAAAAGATTTTTAAAATAATTAAAATCATGCTGAAATGTAAACGAAACAACATCGAAATAGTCTAGCATTTAATCGATGTGTCCTTCCCCCTTGTAAAAAAATGGTAAATCCTCCTTATAATCGATATGTACTACCTCGTTTTGTACCGCTTTTTCTTCTCTTATCGAACTTCTTTGGATATTTTTATAAGTTGCGCTTTAATTTAGCTAATATGAATCCCATTTTCGAATTTTCAATGCCAAACGTTCGTTCACTTGTAAATCTCTACAACTATTAGTTCAAAGATCCACAGTTTTTTCTTTTTCTTTATCTGTCGAGTCCTGTTTTCGCTTTCACACTGTACATTTTTCCTATTTTTAATTCCAATACCTCAGTTGCTTTAGTAGTACTTCCACCTAAATGTGGTTTAACTTCCCTCCAGTGTCCATAGAAATCAATTAGGCTTACAGCAATCAAAATACAAGTCACGCTGCATACAAATAAATATATTTAATTTTTATTTTCTACCGGAAGTGCGGTTAATATAAATCTAACTTACATTTTAAAAGAATCTCTAAAGCGTGATGGTGCCGATATATTGACTCCCAGTCCATAGAAATAAATTAATACAACTGGTTTGATGCGTTCATAATTTTCCGCACGTGTTTTACGTATTTCACTCACTGACCACATTTTCAATCAAATTATTCATACAATCTGAGCTAAAGCACTTAAAAAACACGTTTTATATTGTCCGGCTGTACTTGCGAATTTTGCATACATTTGTCAAAATCTTTTGCTGTCTTGGTGCAATTAAACAACAACTGTCCTTCAAAAAAATAAATGTAAACAAGTAAGGAAGGTTAAGTTCGGGTGTAACCCAATATTACATACTCAGTTAAGAGCTATGGTGACAACATAAGGGAAAATAACCATGTAGGAAAATGAACCGGGGGTAACCCTGGAATGTGTTTTTATGACATGTGTATCAAACGAAAGGTATTAAAGAGTATTTTATGAGGGACTGGGCCATAGTTCTATAGGTGGGCACCATTTAGGGATATGGCCATAAAGGTGGATTAATATGTCTTTTTAAAAGGGAGTGGGCCTTAGTTCTATAGGTGGTCGCCTTTTCGAGATATCGCCATAAAGGTGGACCAGGGGTGACTCTAGAATATGTTTGTACGATATGGGTATCAAATGGAAGGTGTTAATGAGGCTTTTAAAGGGGAGTGGTGATAGTTGTATATGTGAAGGCGTTTTCCAGATATCGACCAAAATGTGGACCAGGGTGACCCAGAACATCATCTGTTGGATACCGCTAATTTATTTATATATAATACCATGAACAGTATTCCTGCCAAGATTTCGAGGGTTTTTTATTTTGCCCTGCAGAACTTTTTCATTTTATTCTACTTAATATGGTAGATTTCACACCCATTTTACAAAGTTTTTTTCTAAAGTTATATTTTGCGTCAACCAACCAATCCAATTACCATGTTTCATCCCTTTTTTCGTATTTGGTATAGAAATGGAATTTTTTTCATTTTTCGTAATTTTCGATATCGAAAAAGTGGGCGTGGTCATAGTCGGATTTCGGCCATTTTGTATACCAATACAAAGTGAGTTCAGATAAGTACGTGAACTGAGTTAATAAAGATATATCAATTTTTGCTCAAGTTATCGTGTTAACGGCCGAGCGGAAAGACAGACGGTCGACTATGTATAAAAACTGGGCATGGCTTCAACAGATTTCGCCCATTTTCACAGAAAACAGTTAACGTTATAAAATCTATGGCCATACCAATTTTCAAAAGGATTGGTAAATTTTTGTTCGACTTATGGCATTAAAAGTATCCTAGACAAATTAAATGAAAAAGGGCGGAGCCACGCCCGATTTGAAATTTTCTTTTATTTTTGCATTTTGTTGCACCATATCATTACTGGAGTTGAATGTTGACATAATTTACTTATATGTTGTAAAGATATTAAATTTTTTGTTAAAATTTGACTTAAAAAAAAATTTGTTTTGAAAGTGGGCATGGTCGTTCTCCGATTTTGCTAATTTTTATTAAGCATGCATATAGTAATAATAGTAACATTCCTGCCAAATTTCATCATGATATCTTCTACGACTGCCAAATTACAGCTTGCAAAATTTTAAATTACCTTCTTTTAAAAGTGAGCGGTGCTACGCCCATTGTCCAAAATTTCACTAATTTTCTATTCTGCGTCATAAGTTCAACTCACCTACAAAGTTTCATCGCTTTATCCGTCTTTGGTAATGAATTATCGCACTTTTTCGGGTTTTCGAAATTTTCGATATCGAAAAAGTGGGCGTGGTTATAGTCCGATATTTTTCATTTTAAACAGCGATCTGAGGCGAGTGCTCAGTAACCTACGTACCAAATTTTATCAAGATACCTCAAAATTTACTCAAGTTATCGTGTTAACGGACGGACATGGCTCAATCAACTTTTTTTCGATCCTGATGATTTTGATATATGGAAGTCTATATCTATCTCGATTCCTTTATACCTGTACAACCAACCGTTATCCAATCAAAGTTAATATACTCTGTGAGCTCTGCTCAACTGAGTATAAACAAGTAAGGACGGGACTGTCTTCGGCTGTGCCCAAGACTTCATACCTTTCATGAATGGGGCTGGACAATAATCTTATCCCATTCGAAATCTCCGAATAATCGGATGTATAAGATAAGAAATATATAGTGAACAAATCTACATACCTAAACGATTTTTAAGATAAATATAAAATAAAAAATAGGTAGGTACTTTGTGTGAGGATGCAAAGCTTCACGTTTTTTGTGGTCTGAATGTAAAAACTATGACTACGAATCACGAATTTCAAAAATATATGACGTAAACGTAACTATTTGATGAAATTTGATGAATTTTGAAGCTTCTATCCGTAAAAAAGGGGCAAAAATGAGAGTTTATATGAAGTATATAATATATATACCACCAACATCTATGATTTTTTCAGACAAAAATATACGCTATACACGTAAGCATTTGGTGAAATTTTAAGCTTCTAGCTGTTAAAATGGGGCCGAAATCGCAAAAAAAAATATATATATACTATATATATATACTATATATACCATCATATATATTATATATATCACCGATCTCTATGATTTTTTGACACAACAATACATACTATATACGTAAGCAATCGGTGAAATTTGAAGCTTATAGCTGTTAAAATGGGGTAGAAATTGCGAAAAGTTTCTTATCTGAACAACCGGTTGTATGAGATATATACTATATATACAACCGATCTCTATGATTTTTTCAGACAACAATATATGCTATATACGTAAGCAATCGGTGAAATTTTAAGCTTATAGCTGTTAAAATGGGGTAGAAATTGCGAAAAGTTTCTTATCTGAACAATCGGTTGTATGAGATATATACTATATATACAACCGATCTCTATGATTTTTTCAGACAACGATATATGCTAAATATGTAAGTATTCGGTGAAATTTGAAGCTTCTAGCTGTTAAAATAGGGCTAAAATTTGCGAAAATATATATATATATACTGTATATATATACTATATATACCACCATATATATACTATATATACCACCGATCTTTATGATTTTTTCAGACAACAATATATGCTATATACGTAAGCATTCGTTGAAATTTGAAGCCTCTAGCTCTTAAAATAGGGCAGTAATTACGAAAAGTTCCTTATCTGAACAATCGGTTGTGGGGGATATATACTATATATACGACCGATCTCATCAATTTTTTCAGGTAACAATATGTGCAATATACGAAAGTATATGGTGAAGTTTGAAGCTTCAATCTGTGAAATTGGGTAAGATATTACAAAAATCCTCTTTTTCTGAAAAATCGGTTGTATGGAGGATATATGCTATAGTGGTCCGATCCGGTCGTTTCCGACAAATGTCTAATCGGACACCCAAATACACCCGCTCACCAAATTTTATCAAGATATCTCAAAAATTGAGGGACTAGTTTGCATACAAACAGACAGACGGACAGACGGACAGACGGACATGGCTAAATCAACTCAGCTCTTCAACTTGATTATTTCGGTATACTTAATGGTGGGTCTATCTATTTTCCTTTAAGGACTTACAATTTTCGGTTTCGTGACGAAATTAATATACCATTTCATTTTCATGAAAGGTATAAAAAGGACGCCAAGCTTTTCTTCCAATTTGCGAGATACTGCTGTTAATTTTTCCTACAAATTCGCGGAACGGGACTTACATGTTTTACACCGACTCCGAACGGCATTTGCAAGGTAGATGAGTTTTCACTGAGAAGCTTTTAATGGCAGAAATACACTCGTAGTGCTTGCCAAATCAATGCAGAGGGGCAACTACGCTTGGAAAAACTTCTTTCTACTGCTTTGCCCGAGGAGTGAACCCAGAATCTTCGGTGTAATAGGCGAAGCATGCTAACATCACACCACGGTGGTCGCAATATAAGGATAAGACTAAGAGTAATAGTGATAGTTAAACTTGAATAAGAGCAAGAGCAGGGGAAGTAAGAAGAAAAAGGAAGAAGTACGGAAAAATGAGAGAGATGATGAAGTTGAATGAGCCGATTAAGGTAAACTAGCAAATGCAGAGGGAAGAGAAAATACGAGCGAATAACAGGGTAATCCAGAAGAGAGGCAGGTGTATAGACAGAGAAAGACAGATCCATGTCTGTTAGGTTTGATCATACGGCTATTTCATATCTGTCTAAACGTTTTCAGGGTCCGCAAGATCTATTTAAAATAAAGTTTTCACTAGCCACATAACTATTTATTTTTTGCCATAAATGAATTTCTATAAGCTATGATTTTTTTAAGCGTCGTTGCTGCAAAACTCCTGCTGATTTATATTTTTAAGCCAGCCACTTTTTCTGCTCAATGAGCTTAGCTCTTAACGATTCTTTGACTTAGATAATAGTTTGGTCTTGGGACCATATACTGCCAATCCGGAATTTTCGTATCAATAACTTCCCAGATACTCATCCACGATTTCTTGACATTGTTCTAGATCGTCAATCATCTCATTGACGCCAAAAGCATGTTTCCTTGTTCCTTAGTTGGGGACAATGGGATACTCTGAAGATCCAGCAATTTAGTTTTGTTGACCAAAGTTTTTCCATTTCAACTCAGGAAAAGAAAATAACATCCTCCCACAAAAAGAAATACAGGCCACAGGCGTTGTTTTCTAGCATGTTACTTAATATTTAAGTAAGGCAGTAATGTAGAATTTTTTTATGATACTGAAAGACCTCAATGCTGCAGATAAGTCAGGATGTAACCCATAAATTTATGATGGCGAGTATTGCGACTCCATTTTGTAATAATGATTTCACCTCTCTGGTTTATTGCATCATATTGAAAATAAACTAAAACAAGTAAGGACGGGACTACCTTTCATGAATGGGGCTGAACAATAATCTTATCCCATTCGTAATCTCCAAATAATGCGCTGCATAAAAAAGAAATATATAGTGAATAGATGTACATACCTAAACGATTTTAAGATAAATATAAAAAACTGGCAAAAACCCCTTATCTAAACGATTATATATAGCTCCGATCGAAATGGTTTTTACAGGAAATCTTCTATGATATATTAGAATATATATCACCAAGTTTCACGTTTTTATATTGGAAACTAAGGGAGAAATGGCCAAAAATCTTTCTATCTGAACGATCGGTTTCATGGGATAGGTATATACTATATACATATAGCTCCGATCAAAGTGTTTTTTTATCAGGAAATTGTCTATGATATATTAGAATAAATATCACCAAGTTTAACGTTTTTATATTGGAAATTAAGGGAGAAATGGCTAAAAATCTCTCTATCTGAACGATCGGTTGTATGGGATATTTATTACATATAGCTCCGATCGAAATGATTTTTCATGAAATTTGCGATATATTAGAATAAATATCACCAAGTTTAACGTTTTTATATTTGAAACTATGGGAGAAATTGCCAAAAATCTTTCTATCTTAACGATCGGTTGTATGGGATGTTTATACTTTCTAAATTGGGGCAGGAATGACCAAGGTCGTCTTATCTGAACGATTGGTTGTATGGGAGATATATGTTATAGTGGTCCAATCCTACCGGAACCGACAGATGTCTAATATAATTCAAAAATACATCCTTGTGCCAAATTTCATTGAGATATCTCAAAATTTGAGGGACTAGTTTGCGTTCAAACAGACAGACGGACAGACGGGCGGACAGACGGATATGGCCATATCAACTCAGTTCGTCGCCCTGATCAATTCGGTATACTTAATGGTGACTCTGTCTTCTATATTTCTCAACGTTACAAACATCGGACCAAAGTTAATATACCATTTCATGCTCATGAAAGTTATAAAAATCAATTCACCACATTATCTGCCTGAAGGATACCAAGTTAATCATGATTTTACGTTAAAAATTCCCAAAAAAACGAAAGTGTGCAAGTTTCAAAATACCTAAATTGCTATTATCGAATACAAATTTTAAGCAAGTTTTTCAAATAGCGAATTTTCTTAACGTGATTTGATGTTGCATTGTATTCCAATATTAGCTCTATTAGTTATATTCTCAGGCCTACTTGCAGAATTTTTTAACTTAGAGAAGTTCCTTACTTACTTACTTTTTTTATTTATTTATTTATTTATTTAATTGTTTTCCACCTGGTCCATCCAGCAGAGTGGGACCGCCCCCTTCCCCTGCTTCCATATATGCGTTCCGATAGAAAAGCTTCCTTACCCGGAGCGTCGTCTTTCATTTGCATAGCATGGCCTAGCCAGCGTAGCCGCTGCATTTTAATTCACTGGACTATGTTTATGTCTGCGTAAAGCTCGTACAGCTCATCAGTAAATCTTCTTCGGTACTCGCCATCTCCAATGCGTAGAGGTCCATAAATCTTTCGAAGAACTTTTCTCTCGAGCACGCGCTGACTCTTTGTTCGATGACAGCAGGTACTTCGTTTTGTCCTCATTCACCATCAAACCCATCATTACTGCGTATTTTTCCAGTTTGGATTAAGCAGAATTAACGGCGCGGCTTTTCAGACCGACTATATCAATGTCATCAGCATATGCCAGTGATTGCACGCTTTTATAGAATATTGTTCCAGAGTGGTTGGAGAAGCTAAGTCTGAGACAAAAAGATAACTCGACGCTTCGCGAGTGCGCCTAAGCTTACTAGTTCGCTGTTTACAAATTTTATATGTTATTATAAGATAATATTGTATAAATTTGTGTGCCTTTTAGAAAAGTGCTTTTAATTTTTCCTTTTCTCCTCTTCTCAACCGTCATATCAGTTAATTCATTTCACTATGCCCCGGCATCCAAATAAAACAGACTTGCTCATATGCCAATCCTTTTCATGCTTTACATGTCTGAATGTTGCCATTTAGAAGTCGTCGTAAAATTTTACTAGTCACATTTCAAAGCATTTTACTCTATTGGTCATCTTTGCTAGTAAAAAAAGAAGCATTAGGTTTCTTAAAGAGACTGTTCTAGGAGAGTTCTTGTCCGTTTTTGTATAGATAGTGTTGCTAACAATCTGGCAACACGGCCAGCATTAATCGCACTATTTCCCCGCCGACAAACATGCATACGCTTCGCTCGCTGATTTGCTCATAAAAATCAGATGATCAAAATTGAAGAGAACGTAGGTAAAAGAAAACTTTGTAATAATAGGAGACAAAGTTAGTAAGTAAATTAACGGCAGAGTGATACGAATAAATTTTTTAATCCTCCTTTGTAAATTAAGAATAACGGATTGCAAAAATTTGCGAACTTTTCTTAACATTTGCAAATAAAGAATAACGGATTGCAAACAATTTTCGACTTTTTTTAACATTTTAAAAAATTAATTCTGCCACATAAAAGTCGTACTGCTTAAATTATAATGGCGCAATCAAATGGATTTCCTTCAAACGCAGCTGATGAATCCGCTGCTACAATCAACGGAGATGAATTCAATACCAGCGCCGCCACCAATCTCGTGGCTTCTAACCATAACGTTTGGTCCACTAGCACCACGACGGAAAACAACTTGCCAAGTCAAATGGCGAACGCTGATAATAGTGGTGATGTGAATTATTGCGCTCCCACAGCACAGCCTAACAACTCTAATGCTGTTGTGCACTTTGGCACTACCGGACAATCGGCACACCAAGGGCAACAGCTACCCAGCCCTGCTCACGCGACGAATTCTGTTACTTCTCTTCGTCTTCTTCATCAAGCCGAACTGCCACAAGAACAGAGTGAATTCATAAGGCGAAGAGAATCGCTGCTAAGAGCACAGCATAGTTTTTTGGATCGCATTGATGCAATGGGCTTCGATAATGACCTGGATGAAAGACAATATACTTTGCCTGGGTCTTCCTTGTCAGTGCGGAATGCAGGCCTACCAACAACGCAGGCAATGCAATTACCTTCTAACTACAATGCAGCTCTCACCACAATGCAGTAACCGCCAACCTCAATTGCACCCGTGAATACAAATGTACCTCCCAGCAATGAGCCTCGTGTAAATAACACGTTTATCAGAGCACCAACTGGCCCACAACAAGGTGGTGATCTGCCGCAGCATGTTCTGCAATCCCTGCTGGACAGAATACAGTCCCTTGAGCAGCAAGTACAGGCGTACTCCACACGTAATAGAACAAGTTACTCCCCACAACCTTTTCCAACGGGTCCTAATAGAAATGGTATATCCTTTGGAGTACAACCAGTTTTTACGTTGCCAACAGCTGGTCAATATATCACACAGCCTATCATTTGGGGCCTCGGCTCATCGCCGCCTCACTAAAGATCACATTGCCTCTCGTCACAGTCTTGTTAAAGAGCTACCAAAATTTGATGGCAAGCCAACGGAGTCGCCATTGTTTTACGCTGCTTATAATCAATCAACTGAGGTGTGTGCATTTTCTGAAGAGGAGAATCTAATACGCCTCCGAAAAGCTCTGGAAGGTCCAGCTCGCAACGCAGTGAAAAATTTATTATTGCATTCATTTTGTGTGTCACAAATAATGGCAAGCCTTCAAATGTGATTTGGAAGGCCGGAGTTAATAATCAGCGTTCTGCATCGACGGATTTGTGATCTGAGGTATCAAAGATGCGCAAACGCGCACTTTGAAACGGTAAGCTGTATCGTTTGTAAAGAAAATTGTAGCCACATTTCTAATTGCCGCTCTTTCAAGGTAATGCCCCGTAGCCGAAAATGGGAGCTAGTACGCAAATTCAAACTATGTCACCGGTGTTTAAAAAAGCATTCTAGTTTTGGTTGTAAATCAGCAGCAACTTGCAACGTTAATGGTTGTACACGTAATCATCACCCTATGTTACACAACGCAGAGGTAGTTACTACTAAAGCTCCAATCACTCATAAAACAATGTTGGTGGAAGTAGTACCCTCTTTCGTGTTCTTCCCGTAGTCCTGCACTCAGGTGACTGCAGTGTATCCACGTACGCTTTCATAGACGATGGCTCTTCCCTCACATTTATCGACGAAGAGCTGCTAACTAAATTGAACATAAAAGGAACACCACAACCACTGTGTTTGCGATGGACTGATGATACACATCGATATGAGGATGAATCTGTAGTAGTTGATCTAGCGATATCACCTAAAAATGGTAGTAGGAAATTTTCAATCAAAGAGGTACGCACGGTCAAAAACTTGACTTGCCTTTTCAATCTCTTAATGCCAAGGAACTGCAGTCAAAGTTCAAACATTTAAAGGGATTGCCGCTACAATCCTACGCAAATGTAACACCACAAATCTCGATTGGACTAAATGACGCAGCACTTAGATCTCCGTTGAAATCCCTATCTGGTGGCGAAAATGAGCCAATAGCTGAAAAGTCCAAACTCGGTTGGACATGCCTATGGCTTTATTTCGAGCGCGATGCCTGCAAAAAAAGATGCAAAGAGAGCCAAAGTTGGCTGGGGTACTTCAGCAAAAGATTGACGACTACTTGCATAAAGGGTATGCCAGACGTATATCAGCAACCGACGTTGCCACCAAAAATGCTGATATCTTCCGGTGTTTGCGGTAACGAGCCCGAACAAACCAGGCAAGGTGCGCCTAGTATTGGATGCAGCCGCAAAGGTTAATGGCGTGTCACTGAATGACATGCTGCTCAAAGGGCCCGACTTAACAACTCTGCTGTAAGTATTATTAAAATTTCGGCAAAGACGAGTAGCTGAAATGTTTCATCAGGTTCGAGTTCGGAAAGAAGACCAAAACTTTATGCGCTTCTTATGGTATGAACCAAACGCCGATGAACCAACAACTTTCGTGATGACAGTGATGACCTTTGAAGCTACGTGTTCACCCAGTTGCGCCTTATATGTCAAAAATAAAAATGCTGCAGAATTTCAAAAAGAGTTTCCTCGTGCTTCACAATGTATTATTGAGAATCACTATGTAGACGATATGTTGGTAAGTGTTGACACTGAAGGAGAAGCAATAAAGTTGGTAAACGTTCATGCGATGGGAGGTTTCCATATTCGAAACTTCTTGTCCAATTCACATCGCGTTCTATCTGCGTTGAACGAAACCTCAACTGAGGCCCTTTGTCTCGATCTTGAAAAAGAGCTACCAACTGAGAAGGTATTAGGCATGTGGTGGATCACCGCCAGTGATCATTTTGGATTTCGGGTTTCCCCCAAATACAGGGACTCTGATATCTTTGTTCACCATCGACGACCAACTAAGCGCGAAGTTCTTAGTTTGTTTATGACAATATAAGACCCAATCGGGCTGATCGCTTTCTACGTTATATACGCTAAAGTCATCTTGCAGGTAATATGGAGAGCTGGCTGCGAATGGAACGATCCGATTCCCGAGGACCAATTTAAAAAATGGATTAGATGGCTTGGACTTATCCCAAAAATAAAGAGTCTGAAAATCCCACGCTCTTATATTCGTATTGAATTTGGAAGTTGTGCACCTCATATAGAGTTGCACACCTTCGTCGACGCAAGTGAAACCAGCTACGCGGCAGTATGTTACCTTCGATACTCTTACGGCAGCATAATTAACTGTATGATAGTTGCCAGGAAAACAAGATTAGCCCCACTTAAATTGATATCGATACCTCGACTTGAATTAAAAGCTGCACTTCTGGGAGCCCGCCTTGCCAAACACGTTATTGAATCACATTCTGTACCTATCGACTGACTCACAAACAGTACTCGCTTGGCTGCATGCTGACCATCGTCGCTACAAACAGTTTGTGTCAGTCAGTGAAATTTTAGAACTAACTGATGTCAATCAATGGCGTTGGGTTCCAACAGCAGAAAATGTTGCCGACGAAGCTACCAAATGGCATGGTGATCTAAACTTCTCAAACGACATTCGATGGTTTAGTGGACCATCCTTTCTGTATCTTCCCCGGAATGAATGGCCCGTACCTCTACAACAAAAACACGTTTCAATAGAAGAACTTCGCCCACAATTTACTGGAGTTCACAGTTTACTGGCAGAATATTTTGTTGGGCCTAAACCAGAAAACTTTTCATCACGGGACCGTCTTTTTAAGGCAACTGCTAGGACCTTTTACTGCGCTCGCATTTGGTTAAATTTGGTAAGGGGTGATTAAAAATGTATATGGTATCCCAAGTACCGACGATTTTCGTAAGGCAGAACGTTTTCTTTGGAAAAAAGCCCAGAAATATGTCTTCAAAGACTCAATAGCTTCTTTGTCAACTGGAAAAGTTGTGGAAAATCTAGCGATATATACAAACTATCACCCTATTTGGATGACCACGGTGTTTTAAGAATAGACGGACGTGTTAAGATTGCGGGGCGACCAGATCCAGTTTTGCTACCAAACAGCCACCGTATTACGCACTTGATCATAAACGACTTTCACATCAAATACTATCATGGTAGCATAGAAACCGTAGTCAACGAAATACGACAAAATTACTGGGTACCAAAAATCCGCGTTGTGATGAACAAAGTTCGTCGCAATTGTCAGATTTGCAAAAACAGAGGTGTCCAACCACAGTCACCTAGAATGGCATGCTTAACTCCAGCACGAAACGCACAGTTCTTCCGTCCGTTTTCTTATGTGGGAGTTGGCTATTTTGGTCCTCTTCTGGTGGCAGTCAGGAGGAGCACCGAAAAGAGGTATGGGGTGTTGTTCACCTGTTTGACAACCAGAACTGTGCACCTGGAAATCGCATATTCGTTATCTACTGATTCTTGCATTTTGGCAGTACGAAATTTTATGGCGCGTAGGGGGAGCCCCTTGGAAATATGGAGTGACAACGGCACAAATTTTAAGGTTGCTGAAAGAGAAATGAGGTCTGGGTTTGAGCTGGTGGACCAGAACAGCATAACGAAAACTTTTACTTCGGCTGCAACTGAGTGGCATTTTATACCACCAGCATCTCCACACATGGGAGGAGCTTGGTACCGGCTTCTTTGCTCAGTAAAGGATGTATTTCAACGAGTTTTAACGACCAGTAGTCCGAACGATGAGCTTCTACGTGCTATGTTAATGGAGGTGGAGATGACAGTTAACTCTCGCCCCTTAACTTATATCCCTATCGACCACGAAGGTGAAGAGGCGCTAACGCGCAACCACTTTTTACTAGGTAGCTCCAATGGTGTTAAGCCCTTCGCAGAACCGGTTTCTGAGGGCATCCAACTACGTCGTGACTGGCGTACATCGCAACAACTGGCAGATACATTTTGGCGACGTTGGGTCAACGAATATTTGCCCAGCATTACCAGAAGGACAAAATGGTTTTCGGAAGTAAAAGCTATTGAAGTCGGTGATAATGCTTATATAATTGATCCAAATAATCCAAAGAAATTGTTGGCCCAAGGGTAGGGTAATTGAAGTGCAAAGACTGAAGGATAAGAAGGGCTACACTCCAGACCGCATCCGGAATTTATGAGAGGCCTGCTGCCAAGATAGCCGTTATGGGCTTGAAGGGCTCGGTACACCCTGATGGACAGGATATACCAGGGGGGGGGAGTGTTGCGAACAATCTGGCAACACGGCCGGCATAAATCCCACTATTTCCCCGCCGAAAAACATGCATACGCTTCGCTCGCTGATTGGCTCATAAAAATCAGGTGATCAAAATTGAAGAGAACGTAGGTAAAAGAAAACCTTGTAATAGGAGACAAAGTTAGTACGTGAATTAACGGCAGAGTGATACGAATAAATTTTGTAATCCTCCTTTGTAAATTAAGAATAACGGATTGCAAAAAATTTTCGACTTTTTTTAACAGATAGATAGAGAAATTATTAACGATAAGCACAATGTGGACAGTTTTACATAAACTCTCTTTTCAGGGTTCTAATTTCGACAATGTAGAGCAACCCCGCTCCGGCATTTTTTTTTTTTTTTGTGGATCAATTTTATTATTGGAAAATCGCAGTATCTTCATCATTACTAATTTTCTCGTCTTTGGAAATGAACTCAACCCTGGTCTTTTTTAAACTATGGGGTATATGATTAAACTAAATTTTACCAAAAAACCATCCGCGAGTTTTTACAGCGCTGACAAAAGATTGTGGTTATTTTATTTGCCATTCATCATTACCTATACTTCATTGACACAATAAATTGTACCTATTACCAAAAGAGCTCAGTAATTTGCAATCACAAATTTTATAAGAAAACCGAAGTGGTTCACATGATACCAGTCAAATCTAATTCAATATAGAATTTGAATAAAACACGAAAAAAACCCTCCAGAAAAAAGGATGACAGTCACGCAGAACTAAAAATATTATAAACATAAATATTAGACTGGGTCAATTTATTAACAGATATCGCGCCATCGAATGCAGTGGAACTTTTTTTCTTGAGCCCAAATCCTATCGAAAAATCGATGGCGCGATATCGATTAACTTTCGTCCTTACAAATCGATCCAGGGTAATAAATACATTGAGCGCAAGGTTATAGAAACTCGAAGGAAGTCAAAGGCTCCGAAGCGCGGGTACATATACACAGCCCTAACGAATTTAGATAAATAGGGGCTTCGGAAATATTCGTGCAGAAAAAACTATATACAGCAGAAAAGCGCATTTTTAAACTTTTAAAACAAGAACAAATTTAAAATATCTGCAATGGCATTCTTTGGCATATTTTGAACTCATATATCTTTCTAAAGACCATTTTTTCAGGCTGGATGAAGGCTTAGCACGCATAAAAGAGATATATGCTATAGTGGTCCGATTCGGTTAAGGGACTAGTTTGCGTTCAAAAGACCAACGGAAAGAGAGATCAACTCAGCTCGTGAAGCTAATCATTTTGGTATGCTCATTAGCGCGTCTATCTCTTCTGCTTTAAGGACTTACAGTTTCGAAACCCGGACCAAACTTATTAACTAAGTTAAAGTTAGTTATTTTACGTGAATCCCGAAAGTAACTTGTTTCTATTTAACTACAAAAAGTCTATTATTAATTGATTGCAACGTAGTGCAAGTTACTATGGTAGACAATGTAAGAGAAAAATTGAGAAAATCAAACCGAGACAATTCTAAGTCCGACAATTTTTTATAAAAAAATTTTTTTATTTATGATTTCTTTCTAAGCCGTTCTGCATTTGATTTTGTTTTAATTTCATTCAATAAACACTGCAAAAACATTGATACGTGCGATTCACTCCTCGCAATAAAAGAAAAACATTTACTGATGGCCATAAATAAGCAATGATTTGGGTGGGTGGTCTTGGAAACACGGCCTTTCCATCCCCCTTATCGCCAGCTTCATTTATATGGGTGGCTGGATTGGAATCACGCCCTCACTTACCTCACAGACAACGCAGCCTTAATTAGTGTCATAATAAACATCTGCTGCTCAAAGTCACGTTCATTCCGACAGCACTAATAATCGGAAAAGAAGCGGTAAAGATGGGTTTGATGGTGAAAGAGGACACAACGAAGTACCTGCTGTCATCGAGCAAAGAGTCAGTGCAGTATGCCCTTGACAACTACGCTATTGTCGGCAGCCATAACTTCGAAATAGTAAGATACTTCGTTTATTTGGGAACCAGCTTTAACACTAACAACAACTTCAGATCTGAAATACAGCGAAGATACACTCTTGCCAATAAATGCTACTTTTTATAAAATATCTTTTTCTTGCATAGGAAGAAAGCACACTACCAAGGGAAACACGAGCCTCCCTGACCCAAATTCGTTCTGTAAACTGTAACAGGTTTAACTCTTGTTCAGGTTTAACTCTTACTTGTTCAACACATGCACAAGTAATGTGCATATGTCCTGCTTGTGTTTCGCTACATGACACCTACCATCCCTTCTATTGTAATTTGGAATTCACGTCTCTATCAAAATCCTCCCTATGGTACGCCTCTGTGCAAACTGCCAGTTTTCTTGAACTCCTTTTAGAGGACTTTGGTGACGTTAGAGGACTTTTGTCAGTGATAGCAATCATTGAATTGGGCGAAAAGCTGTTCACACAACAACAACAACAACAAGCCCTATAAGTATGCTTTTTGTCGACAGAGAGATAAACTTAACTCATTATGATCAACGATTTCGCAATATATGTACTAACATAGATCAGCAGGTTCTCATTAAGAGCTTAAGTTTTTTTATTCCTGGGTTTACAAAATATACTGGGTTTTTCTGAAGGGCACATGACAATATAACAATAAACACACATGAACAACATATATTAGCAAAAATAATACTTATCAGTGTGTGAGAACTTTAAACGTGTTTGTCGGTAGTATGCTTACCCATTTTATAATTTTAATCAAATTATAGCAAAATCATAGTATTTAGCGTATGTTAGTGTGAGAATTTCAAACTCAAGTTGCAACTGGTTCGTTGCTAGAGCTGAGGTGAATAATTTCGTCATAAGATAGAATTTTTATTGGATTCTTAGATAGCTTTTTAATATACTAGCGGACCCGGCAGACGTTTTTCTGCCCTAATTTTGGTCTGTCTGCATACGTTTTAAGAAGGTTTATTCTCTTTCTCTCCCTAGCCCTTTATCTTGTACATTTATCAGTCCTCCCCCTGCCTTTCTCTTTCTATGAGTCGCTTTCCCCCTCTCCGGCTATTCCGTCACTTGTTTTCCGCTCTACCTCGTTCCCAGTATCTATCTCCATTACTCTTTTCTCTTCTCTCTAGTTCATATTCTTCTCCATCCCGTATTCCAAGTCCCAGTTCCAGTTACAGTCCTAGCCCAAAAGTCCCAGTACCAGTCAAAGTACCAGTCCTTCTCCCGTCCCCCTCCTAGTCCCGGTCCCTGGTCCTGACAAAGGCTATATATACACCAGATTTCAGTCAAATCGAGCCATAAATAGAACTTGTTCGATTGGGTGATCCCTGGTCCACTTTCCGGGAAGAAACTTCACAGGAAAACTCTTGCGGTTGATAAAATTAAATCTCCTCAGTGCACAAACATTTGCATATACATACAAAAATAAAAAAATAAATGTAAGGCACGATAACCTCCGAAGAGGTTTTAGGCTAAGCTTCTCTTCCAATTTGCGTCGTGCTCCTTTTATTTTTTCCTACAAATTGGCGGGACGGGACCTACTTATTTTATGCCGACTCGGAACAGCATCTGCAAGGCATGTGAGTTTTCACTGAGAGCTTTGCATGGCAGAAATACTTCGGAGTGCTTGCCAAACACTGCCGAGGAGCGACCCCGCTTCTTCTAATTGAAAAACCTTGCTTCTAGAATTTTGATGTTGCTTTGCCCGGGGTGTGAAACCAGGATCTTTGGCGCGGTAGGCGGATCACGCTACAATCACACCATATACATACAAGCATACCAAAAAATAGAACGTTAAGAATTTTAACAAAATGTTTAAAGTTGATATTATTGGCATACATATGTCAAGCTAATATGAAATGAACGTTAAATTACGCAAGCTGCTATGCATGTACGTATGTGATGTATAATGTCCCACTCAACGCAAGTTTGCTCACAGAGTTCAGAGCGAACAAACACACACACTGCTTTTTTTGGTATATATGTTATTTTGATCAAATAATTGTGCTGATATTAGAAAGGAATCAAATATTTTCTTTGATGCCGAACGAAGGAAAATATTTCAAGGTTTTACTGCAAAGAAGAAATATTCCAATCGATCCATCCATAAAAAAAAATGTAAGACATTTTAGTAAATTCTGTCAACTTGCCAGGCTCATATAATATTTACCTTCAAATTTTATTGAAATTGTCCATGTATCACTGTGCTTGCCCAACTAAGGCTTAAGCTATAAGGAAAGACACAACTATCAGACCTAGAAGCAGCAAGCACCATAAGTCCTATAATGCTTTTAGCATTAATAAAGAGGATGGAGTAATTGTATTACATAGGTTCTGGTGTTCTATAGAGTTTTTCAGTTTGGGCGTCGAGAAAACTTTCGGTCTAATGATCTTGGATTTAATCTTTTATTTATCTTACACATTTAATAAATTTCAATGAGTTTTAGACGCAATAATGTTTATTGGATTAATATGCTTTATTAAAATAGGAAATAACTGAAAATAATTTAGTGAGTGATTTTGGCCGTTTAGTAAGAAGTCACGTCAGCTGTCCCTGTTTTGCGACAGCTTACGCCAATTAGGAGAAGCAAGGGAAGTCAAATCTTCCTGCACCCTCCTCTCCAAGTTCATTGGAGGTCTTCCCTCTCCTCTGCTTCCAAACTGCGTTATCGACTGTAATACTTTCTTGGCCATAGCGTCTTGTTTCATTCGCATAACGCGTCCTAACGAATGAAGCCTTTGGATTCTTATTCACTGCACTATCGTCTTATCTGCGTAAAGCATCACAGACAGGACCATAAATCTCCTGGAGAACCTTTCTCTCTAACACTCCAAGAGTTACCCCAAACTTTCTCGACACCGTCCATGATTCGGAGTCATACTTCAGGACAGGTATGATGAGCTTTTAAAACGTGATTTTTGTTCGTCGAGAGAGGACTTTACTTTGTCCACTTGGGTACTTAGTCCATTGTAGCACTGGTTGGCATTGTAGCATGGTTGATTTCTAAGCTGACATTTGTTTTGGTGTTAATGCTGGCTCCCAAATAGACGAAATCCCTTACATTCTCGAATTTATATCCATTAACAGTGATGTGGCTGCAAAGGCTCGAGTGCGCCGAGTCTGTCTTGGATGACAGCAAATAGTTTCGTCTTATGCTTATTTCTTTAACTAACCCCGAGTACAGACCTCACTCAAAGTAACTACAAGGAAATATATATAACTGAATTATCTAGAATACAAGCAGATGCAGTCATAGCCCAGTGGTAAGCCTGCTGGATTACCATGACTCAATTTCATATCTCAACCCGTGGAGAGTAAAATTTTAAATTGGGTTAATATAAAGCCATCTGAAGAGTTTCTTGGCGGAGAAAAAAATAGCCTTCATGTCAACCAGTATGTTTAATTATTTATAGTTTTTCTATCATAATAAAGCATGCTAACGCAGTGGTGTGATGGTAGGGTGCTCCGTCCACCACACCAAAGATCCTGGTTTCACGACCCGGGCAAAGCAACATAAAAATTTTAGAAACAAGCTTTTTCAAATAGTATAAAATTATTCTATGCGGAGTCGCACCTCGGCAGTGTTTGACAAGCACTCCGGGTGTATCTCTGCTATTAAAAGCTTCGCACTTAAAACTCATCTGTTCTAAGGAGTCGGCATGAAATAAGTAAGTCCTATTTCGCCAATTTGAAGGAAAAATTTGGAAGAGGAACTCGACCTTAAATCTCTTCAGAGGTTATCGCGCTTTACATTTATTTATTTTTTTTACCTTAATAAACAGACAATTTTGAAAGGTGTCTGCAACGCATGAAAATTTATTTACGAATGTATGTATAAACATATTGAACTTCAAAATAATTTCTTATTTGATATGCCGAGCTCTAAGCTCTTTAACCTATTCTGGTTTTTTTTTTTTAGGGGCAAGTTATGTATAACGAAAAGAAAAAAGTAAAAACAGAAAAAATATTCAAGTGCCTATAGATTGTAAATTCCTCAATACTTCTAAAAACGGTTGATAATGGTGATGTCTGTGTTACAAGGTCATTTGAGGATCTCAACAAAATAAAAAACTAAAGATATTTGTTGCCTGTTAGTCCGATGTTAAATAATTAAAATAATAATATTCATCTATAACTTAAGAGCCCCCATAACAACCATTAGAAGTATTTCTGATTTGAATACTCTTTCGAATTCTTATCAATTTAAATATGTTTATGCTGTACATCAAAATGTACGTAGTTTGCGTCGTAATTTCGATATATTGGCAACAAATCTTGATGCATTCCTGAACCTACCTAGCCTTATCTTTGTATCAGAAATCTGGATATATTCTTTTGAAATTGATGAATATAAATTACCTAATTATAAATTTTATGCAAGTGCTAATGATTCGTATCCAGCTGGCGGTGAAGGTGTTTTTGTTCATGATTCGTTTGACTGTATCAAAATTGAACGACTTACTCTATAAAGGTTTCCTGCTGCATTTGCAAATTAAACTTTGTATTTGCCTGTATTTACAGACTTTACTAGCAACCTGCTCAATTATTTATCGATGAGTTCAATTCACTATTAAGTAGTGTATCAGCTACTAATCTTGTAATTTTGGGCGATTTTAACTTGGACTTATTAAGTACAAGCCCTTTACAACATTATATTCCCTTATCAACGAAGCTACTAGACCAGGCAGGTACATGCCTTGATCACGTACTCTGCCGCTTCTTTGGTTCTTCTTGGTTTGCCTGTTATGTTATTAACTTGGAGTTGGGTATCACGGATCACTGTATGAGTGGTATTCTCTTTAAAAACATGATGGTTGAGAAAGACGTTAGAAAAAGATATAGGCATGTTGTGGAAACAATTAATTTTGATCAACTAAATATTGAACTTCGCTTAAATGTTTGGAGCAACGTATACGCCGAAGAAAATATATTAAGGGTATACGGCTTGTTTTTAGATGATTTAGTGCAATGCATTAAATCCTCAATATACTTTTTAATAAAAAAGCATCAGAAATCAGACTCAAACCGTGGATAAATAAATGCCTTTTGAATAGAATTAGGTTGACCAAGAAAAGGTGTCTAAGTTCCGAACATTATATACTTAGCGTGAGCTTCAACTGTACATTTCATTTCAGATAAATTACTTTTCTACATAACACGTGGCACCGCCCGTTTAAAAAAAAAATGCCTACACATTTCCTCTTACAACAAAACTTGATAAGTGAAATATCATTGATTCAAAAGTATTTTTTGCTAAGCTATAGCTTATTATTCTAGTCTGCGACCCTTTTAAACTTGTTTTATTTCTAAGTTGCCGTGGTCTTTAACCGATCCAGTCCATTTTTACTAGAGATATTTTCTGCTATAAATAAAATATGTGTACACAATTTCATTACGATATTGTAACGAATTTAGTGCAATTCCTCTTATTTGAAACCTTCTGCTAACGTTCGAATCACTAAACTGTTGAATAAATAACTCAACTTTTCAATAATGCAAAATGGCCTTTATTAAATTTCTTCACAATAACAGTACTATTGCTCGCCAGATAGCGTCTTAAATCAAACTGATTGTCGCGCCTCTACAGTTGCTGCCTTTTATACTCTGTGGTTTCTCGTTCGCATACTTCTAGGCGCTTCCAGTTACTGCTATAAAATTATAACTACAGATGCACGTGTATAGCTTCTCATATGCGCGTGTATTTGTGAGCGATACTTTCACAATTATAATTGCCTACTTTTGGGAGTATCTCAGATAAGATATCTGCATGTGTTTGTGCGTCTCTTCTCCGCTGCGTGTACTTGCATAATGATTGATTTATTGATGTGCATACAAGTCACTGCTTAGCATCGGCTTAAAGATGATAGTATCCCTTAGTGTTGCTAATATTTAGTATTTAGTATTTAATATTTATTTATTAAGCCAATTAGAATACAAAATCTTACAGGCTAAGTAGGAATATGTGGTAACAGTTGGAAATTACTAGCATAAATAAATGGCTTACTTATAAAAAGGGTTTATTGTACTTAATAAGCGCTCTTTTGAGCATGAAAAATCTATTTCCAAATAATTTAAAATTCTATTAAACACAATCAAGGTTCTATTATTTGGAGCAATGATTGCATAAAGAGCTTTGAAAAGACGAACACTGAAGAATTCAGAGCTCCTAAGCGCTCTGGCAGGAATGTTTATGAAAATCCTCTCAAGGAGCATTGGGCAATCAGTCGCACCACGAAAAACGTCAAAAATATACGACAGTGACAAAATTATTCTCCTGTTCTACAGTGACTTTAAATTAATCAATATAGATGCCTGCATAAGTCAGAATAGGTTCAGAGAAGCGTAAGCTGCGCAAAGCAAAGTATAAGAATACTTTCTGAATCTGCTCGATTCTTGCAATGTGGCACTGATAATACGGCGACCAAACGAAACAGCCATACTCAAGTTTAGAGCGCACAAACGCTGTATACAAAAGCTTTAGCGTGTAAGGGTCAGTAAACTCTGAGCTATTGCGCCTAAGAAATGCAAGCATGGCATACGATTTCGAGATGCAAAGTTTAATATGGTTTGCGAAAGTAAATTTGGAGTCAAAAGTTACTCCCAGATCTTTTATTTCACTAACCCTTGTAAGGGGCGAGTTAGATAAATGGTATGAGGTGTTAATGACATTAACGTGTTTTGAAAAAGTTATATGAAAACATTTTTTTAAGTTAAGAGTAAACCGATTGCTATTACACCATGTACTTAAATTATCCAAATCTAATTGCATCAATTCAGAGTCATGCTGACTGTGAATAAGTGAATAGATTTTTAAATCATCCGCATATAGTGGAAACCTAACTGCAGAGTAGCAAGAGCGAATGTCGTTAATGAACAATATGAAGAAAAGTGGTCCTAGGATGCTTTCTTGTGGGACACCAGAACAGGCAACGAAAGGCAAAGACCTTAAATTGTCCACAACAACCCTACAACTGCGGTTTTGTACGTACGATTCAATCCATTTTAGAAACACTGAGTGGAGACCCATACAGGCCAGCTTCTTAACCAGGACTACATGAGAAATCCGATCAAAAGCTTTAGAAAATACTGCGTCAACCTGACACCCAGACTGAAAAGCTGCGATGCAGTCATCAGAAAAAATAGCTAAGTTAGTCAAAGTTGAGCGTCCGGGAAGAAAACCATGTTGCTCAGGACACATCATATTCCTAACGAAAAAAAGTAATTTTTCTTGGATTATGCATTCAAAAAGCTTTGGCGTGGCGGAAAGTTTTGTAATGGGTCTGTAGTTGCTAATATCATTTTTATTGCCACTCTTAAAAATAGGTGTAATAAAAGCCAGTTTCCACGCGTCAATCAAAGTACCCAAGGAAAGGGAATTATCAAATATTAATAAAAGATGATAAACAAGAGCTTCGCACTGCTTAAATAAAATTGCTGACAGACCATCGATATCGGTATTTGATGACTGTTTAAGTCGAGAGATGCCACAAACGACATCATCAAAAGACAGTACAAGATTTCCAAAATTTATCGATGGTTGTATGTTGAAACTAATGTCATCACTATTATCAGGGTCGGACGCGAAGTTGGCCATGAAAAATTCAGCGAACAGATTCGCCGCATCAGCTGGAGTATCAACAGCTTTATCGTCAAGGAATTAATTTTTCTTCGAACCATGGCTCCAGAAACATAAAAAATTGCTTAGTCATAAAAGGGGCGGTGCTACGCCCATTTTTTAAATTTGAAATTTTTCCTATTTATTGTTATAAATTCACTTGGAAAATGAAATACCATTGAAATAAAGCTCTTTTTTGCAAAGATATAGCTTATTTTATTCGTCCACGACCCTTTTAAAAATCTTTTATATAAAAGTGGGCGTGGTCCTCAACCGATTTCATTAGTTTTTCTTCAAATCATTCCCTATAGTAAAGGAAATCTCTCTGCCGAATTGTGTTATGATAGGTGTAACGATTTTTGATTTATGATTAATAATATTTGTAAAACTGATTTTGTCACTCCCATTTTAAAAAAGGTTTCCAAATTTTTTTCAAATCTCAATATCAGTCCACATATCAAATTTCAATATTCTAGGTGTATTATTTATTTATCAGATTTTTTGTGTATTCTAAAATTTATATATGAATATTTAAAAGTGGGCGTGGTTATCATCCGATTTCGCTCATTTTCAATAGCAATCTAGTCTGGTTAGCGTACCAGATTTGTACCAAATTTGGTGAAGATATCTCAATATTTACTAAAGTTATCATGCTAACGGACGGACGGACGGGCGGACGGTCATGGCTCAATCAAATTTTTTTTTCGATACTGATGATTTTGATATATGGAAGTCTATATCTATCTCGATTCTTTTATACCTGTACAACCAACCGTTATGCAATCAAAGTTAATATACTCTGTGTGCAAAGCACGCTGAGTATAAAAATAAATTAGGGAAAGAATGCAACAAACATGCAAACGAATCAATGGAGAAATTCGCAAATGTCGGGACGATTATTATTATAACATAGTCAATAAATCTAAAGAGTGGAAAGTAATAAATAGGATTATTGATAAAAACACAAAAAGTCAAGATTCTCATTTTGTTTTACAAAAAGAAGGCGTTGATATTTCTGTTCCCATAGAAATTGCTAATGACTTTAATGAATACTTTACTTCAATTTTTAGCTATATTCCTAGACTTAAAACGTGCTTTTGAGACTATTGATCAAAATTTATTGCTAAAACAACTTTATAGCATAGGTGTTACTGAAACGGAGCTAAAATGCTTCCAAGACTTTATCATGAAGAGAAGTCAAAGAACTGTAATTGGATCATCCCTGTCAGAAAAAAGAGAGGTGCCTGTTGGACTTCCGCAAGGTCTGTCCTGGCACCTATATTGTTTAGTATCTATATTAATGATATAACCAATTCTCTAAAGTACTGTGATATTAAACTTTTTGCTGACGATACATTGTTGATGCTCAGTGGAGATAATATCACTGAAATATATATAAAATTACAAGAAGACTTAAATAGAGTATATGATTGGGTATGTTCGAATAGATTGAGACTCAATATAAGCAAAACAAAATTGATGGTTATATCAAGAAGGAATTTTCAAAACAATGAGTTACCACTTCTAAATATAAACAGCGAAGCTATTGACAAAGTCAGTACTATCAAGTACTCAGGAATCAAAATCAATGATAAACTCAACTTTAGTGAGCACATCGATTACATGGTTGGGAAAATAGCCAAAAAGATATATTTCATGCAAAGAACCTGCAAGTACTTAAGTAGACGGTACATGGCAATGGTTTACAGATCGATAATCGAACCTCACTTCATATATTGTCCAACATTGTTCTTCATTATGAGAGATAACCAAATTTACAAATTGCAAAATCAACAGAACCGAGCTATGCAATTTATTCTTAGGAAACGCTATGACAAACCCACTCTAAATTGGCTAAGCATTAAACAGATACTCTTTTATCATACGATGAATCTTATTAGAAACATAATAGAAGGCAACTTGCCTGATTATTTTAAAAGTAACATAAAATATGTAAGAAATGTTCATTCCATAAATACAAGAAGAAGAAATGATTTTACTCTACCTGCTTATAGAACAGAAGCAGACAAATGTAATTTGTACTATAAAGGATTAAAATTCTACAATGAATTACCAAATGATGTTAAATCTAGTAACATAAGGGAATTTAATTACAAATTGTACAATTACTGTAGAACACTGCCATTCTAGTGCAAGATGGGCAAACTTTCGAATCACCAATGGCATTGCTTACATCCCGATTACTCTACGCTGCACTAGGACGTTTTCCCACGTACGAAAAAAGTAGCCGAAACTCATACTGTAACGCATCACTTATCCTAGTAAGTGCATCGCCGTTCAGATGTTGCCTTCGCACTTTAAATACGTTAACAGCGTCAGATACAACTGGCAAAATCCTTGCATTGGTGTCATTTGTCTGCTACCCATCTCTCACTCCATTTGGGCAGTCAATATATGCATATAAATTAATTTAATTACATTATACATTAATTACTATATATAGGTATAAGCTAGGCTTAGTATAAGCTGTAAGAAATAAATAAATAAATAAAGTAAATAAATGATCCCCTAATAGTCCAGTAATGACCCTGATGGGATCCCGGACGGATCCCGAAAACCATCCAGAAATGATGCCGAAAGGGTTCCTAAATGATCCCCTAATAGTCCCGTAATGGCCCTGATGGGACCCCGGACGGATCCAGAAAAATATCCAGAAATGATGCCGAAAGGGTCCCAAATGATCCCGTATTAGTCGAGCAAAAGTCCCGAAATGACCCCGACGGGATCCCGGACGAATCCTCAAGACCATCTAGAAATGATGCCGGAAGGTAGACCAAATGATCCCGAAAGAGTTCGGAAATGACGCTGACGGGATCCCGGGCGGATCCCGAAAAGCATCCAGAAATTATGCCGAACGTGTCCCCAAATGATACCGTATTAGTCGATAAAAAGTCCCAAAATGATCCCGAAGGGATCCCGACCGGATCCTGAAAACCATCCAGAAATGATGCAGGAAGATACCCCTAATGATCCCGAAATAGCCCCGAAATGGCCCCGACGAGATCCCGGACGGATCCCTAAAACCATCCAGGAATGATTACGGAAGGAACCCAAAATGACCCCGAAAAAGTCCCGTAGTGACCTCGGAAACCATAAAGAATTTATCTCTCAAAGGAACGCAAATGATCCCGAAACCCATCCAGAAATGATGCCGGAAGGGTCCCCATATGATCGCGAAATAATTCCGAAATTACACCGGAATAGCCCCGAAAATTTGCCAAAATAACCCCGACAGGATCCCGGACGGATCCCGAAAACTATACAGAAATTATCCCGAAAGGGTCCCAAAATGATCCCGAAAAAGTCCCGAAATGACCCCGGCGGGATCCCGAACGGATCCCGAAAACCTTCCAGAAATGGTCCCGGAAGGGTGTCGATATGACCCTAACGGGATTACAAATAAGGTGAAGCTAATTATAAAACCATGTTAATAAGGCAGCAGGCGCGTTGGAGCGAATGAAGAGTAACATAGAAACATACAGGTAAAGCTAATAAAAGCGTGCTAATAAAAACAATTGAAGGAGGGCTGATGGCGGGAGGACAAGGGGAGGAATACTGATCGTTTTTCCAAAATTGTTTAGATCTCGATCTGATGTGCCAGATACCAAAAACCTATTGATTTAGGAGAAAATTTATATTGAGTTATAACCATTTATAGATTTTACACCAGATGGGTAGAGAAGGGGTAGAGGGGGAGGCCCTCGACTTATTTGACCCATTGCGTTTGTAATATTGGTGAAGGCCCGTATACGTAAAGTTGTAATGTGTAAAAATTATTAAAATGTAATTGTTCGAAGGGGTCGTGGGACCCCCATCCCCTTTCCATGTTCGAAAAAAATTTCGCTAGTAGACTATGGTCTGTGTCCCAAATTTCATTAAAATCCCTGTAGCCGTTCTGGCGTGAATAAGTCACAAATACGAAAAGATACAAAAATTAAATTATAACTGTTTCTAGGGGGGGGATGGACCTCCCCCCTTTTGAAAAAAGTAATAACTAGTAGATCCTTCTAGACTATTTGCTATATGCGTGCCAAATTTCATCCAAATCGGTCCAGCCGTTCTTGCGTGATTGAGTCACAAAACAAACGTCTGGACAAACATCCAAACTTTCCCATTTATAATACTCTTACGAATATTAGCAACACTAAGGGGTATTGCCATCTCTAAGCCGATGCTAAACAGTGATTTGTATGCACATCAATAATTCAATCATTATGACTACACACATGTCCATATGAGCAGCGGAGGAACAACGCACAAACACATGCATATATCTTACCTAAGGTGCTCACGAGAGAGGGCAATTATTTGTGCAAGTATTACTCACTGGGAAGCTATAAACGTAGTTGTGGCTGGTGATTTTGTAGCTGATAACTAACTAGTAAGTTCTGGAATGGAAAAGCCTAGAAGTATGCAACGAGAAATCAAAAAGTATAAAAGGCCCCGACAGTAGAGGCGAAGGATGAAGTTTCATTTAAGCTATCAATCAGTTTGAGTTAAGCAAGCGAAATATACGTGTTATTATGAAGTACTTCAATAAAGGCCATTTTGCATTATTGAAGAGTGGAGTTATTTATTCAACTGTTTAGTGATTCGAACTTAGCAGAAGGTTGCAAATAAGAGGATTTGCAGTAAATTCGTTGCAATATATATTAGATATTAGATTTTAGGAGTACTTCTAGATTATTACATGGATTATTTCGAAAGTACTTCGTTACAATTTTAGGGCAATTTCTAAGCAATAAATTGTAGATTATTTCGGGAAAGGAATTTAAGATCACTGCGAGACTGTTTTAGGTGTCATTTCGGGAAAACTTCAAAATCATTTTGTGACTGTCTCGGCACAGTCTAAGCACAGTTATAACCACGGTTGCCACTTTTGGTCCAAAAATTGTCCTTTCAAACCCCATTTGGTCCACTGCTCCCTTTTTTCCAATTTTGGTCCTTTTTATGCTGTAATCAAACTTGTTTGTTTTCACTGAGGAAAACATGTTCAACACTGCCCACACAATTTTCCACACCTTCATTAACCCTTATATAATGTATAATTTACCTCAATGGATTTATTACAACAAAATTTATGTCAACAAAATGTAACAGAATAATGGCACTTCACCTAGCAGGTAGTTTAGAAAAGTGTTGGATTTTGAAGCAAACCAATTCTCGTTAATTGTTCGTGAAACACGCGGTCAATCAGAAAATCTTGTTTTGGTGGCTAGATATTTAGATCGTTTATCAAAAACTTTTCGCGATAGACTTTGTAACTCTTTGAGCTCAAAAAAGTTGTTGCAAATGCACGTACATCTCAAAGTAATTTGACGGAGTTGTCCACTGATGAATACATTTTTGTATTGAAAACTAAATAGATTAATGAGACTAATTTGTTTTATATTAAGTGCACATACCATTGTTTTATGTTCAAATTAAGCGATATGCTTCGATAGGTAATGAGAGTTTTTATATTTTTTTCACGCAGCACAAACCAAATTGATGAGTTTTAGGAATTCCAAGGCTATTATGTTCTTCACACTGCGATGCGGCTATATTCTCTATTTTTGTGCCTGGAAGTTAATAGCATTTCTGCTACATAACCTTCAAATTTAATATCAGTTACAGAATTAACTCTATATCGTACCTCGTCAAATGGAAATTCGACCATTACTACACAGTTCAAATTTTTAAGATTTTTCGATAGTAAATCTGAGGACTGTGACAAGATTCAATTAATGTGAGTTTTCAAATTTACATTTTTCTCTAACACAAATTACATGGAAATAATGTACAATTCAAAACCCGCACTTACTGAATCTAGGTCATAGATGGGAAAATTGAAGCGTGAAGGTGCACTGGTAAACGGAAGAATAAAGAATTAAATTCAAACAAGTAAGGAAGGCTAAGTTTGGGTGTAACCGAACATTACATACTCAGCTGAGAGCTTTGGAGACAAAATAGGGGAAAATGGCCATGTAGGAAAATGAACCTAGGGTAACCCTGGAATGTGTTTTTAATACATCAAATGGAAGGAACTAAAGAGTATCAAATGGAAGGTACTAAAGGGTATTTTAAAAGGGAGTGGGCCATAGTTCTATAGGTGGACGCCTTTTGGATATATCGCCATAAAAGAGGACCAGGGGTGACTCTAGAATGTGTTTGTACGATATGGGTATCAACTGAAAGGTGTTAATGAGTATTTGAAAAGGGAGTGGGCCTTAGTTCTATAGTTCGAGATATCGTCATAAAGGTGGACCAGGGGTGACTAGAATGTGTTTGTACAATATGGGTATCAACTGAAAGGTGCTAATGAGTATTTTAAAAGGGCGTGGGCCTTAGTTCTATAGGTGGACGCCTTTTAGAGATATCGCCATAAAGGAGCAAGGTGACCCAGAACATCATCCGTCGGGTACCGCTAATTTATTTATATATGTTATACCACGAACAGTATTCTTGCCATGATTCCAAGGGCTTTTGTTTACGCCCTACAGAATTTTTCAATTTTTTCTACTTAATATGGTAGGTGTCACACCCATTTTACAAAGTTTTTTCTAAAGTTATGTTTACTTTGCGTCAAACAACCAATCAAATCACCATGTTTCATCCCTTTTTTGTATTTGGTATAGAATAATGGCATTTTTTCATTTTTCGTAATTTTCGATATCGAAAAAGTGGGAGTGGGCATAGTCGGATTTCGCCCATTTTTAATACCAAGATAAAGTGAGTTCAGAAAAGTACGTGAACTAAGTTTAGTAAAGACATATCGATTTTTGTTCAAGTTATCGTGTTAACGGCCGAACGGAAGGACAGACGGACGACTGTGTATAAAAACTGGGCGTGGTTTCAACCGATTTCGCTCTTTTTCACAGAAAACAGTTAACATCATAAAAGCAATGCTCTTACCAAATTTCAGATGGATTGGTATATTTTTGTTCGACTTATGGCATTAAAAGTATTCTAGACAAATTAAATTAAAAAGGGCGGAGGCACCCCCATATTGAAATTTTCTTTTATTTTTATATATTGTTGCACCATATCATTACTGGAGTTGAATTTTGACATAAATTACTTATATACTGTAAAGATATTCAATTTTTTGTTAAAATTTGAATTAAAAAAAAAAAATTTTTTTTAAAGTGTGCGTGTTCGTCATCCGATTTTGCTAAGTTCTATTCGGCACACATACAGTAATATGACTAAATTCCTGCCAAATTGCATCAGGACATCTTCAACGACTGCCAAATTACAGCTTGCAAACATTTTAAATTACCTTCTTTTAAAAGTGGGCGGTTCCACACCCATAGTCCAAAATTTTAAACATTTTCTTTTCTGCGTCTTTGGTAATGATTTATCGCACTTTTTCGGTTTTTCGAAATTTTCGATATCGAAAAAGTGGGCGTGCTTATAGTCCGATTTCGTTCATTTTAAATAGTGATCTGAGATGGGTGTCCAGGAACCAACATACCAACTTTCATCAAGAAAGCTCAAAATTTACTCTAGTTATCGTGTTCACGGACAGACAGACAGACGGACCGACGGACATGGCTAAATGGACTTCTTTTTTTGACCATATCATTTTGATATATAGAAGTCTATATCTATCTCGATTAGCTTATGCCGTAATGGGGTACCGCTATGCGAACAAAATTAATATACTATGTGAACTCTGCTCAGCTGAGTATAAAAAAGTGGAGCACCAAGCTATTGGAAACAATTTTTTTTAACTTTTTGTCTGATTTTATAATAAAATTAACACAACCGAGCTCTGGAGAAATTTAGTTTAAAAATACGATTTTTATGTAAATAAAACAGAACTATTTTTGCTTGCGGCACAGGTTGGCTCTAAGATTTTTCGTTAAAACAAATACTTATATAAGTCTTTTTGTTAGAATGAAAGTGTGTGTGACTTTTTACTTTACCAAAACCTGAAATCAAAGATTTTACAAAGAATTCGACACATTCGTAAATTGCCGAATTGTTTGTAAGCCAATTAAAGCTACAAAAATTTGGTCCATTTCTTTGGGATTTGGTCCTTTTTTCGATGAGTTTAGGTCTCATATGAAAACGTGGTGTGCCAACCACGGTTATAACATCATTTTGGGTTCACTTAGCGACAATCTCCAACTATTTTGGGACTTTTTTGGTAGCACTGCGGAACAAATGGAGAATTAATTCGAGATTACTTAAGTATAATTTTGAGAAAATTTCGGAGTTTGGGGACTATTTTGGGATAGTTTAAGGATTACTTTCGGTATCAATTCTTGTTCCTAATTGGGTCAGGAATAGTTTTGATATGATTTTGAAAATGATCCGAAGTCATCTCGAAATGATCCTGTAACTGTTTTAAAATGGTTTCGAAATAATCCTGAATCCTAAAATTATTCCAAATTGATCCAAAAAAAGTCTCGAAATGATAACAGGAATAGTTCCAAAGCGAACGCGAAACGCTGTTAAAATTTTCGCGAAACAGCCTCGAAATAATTCTGAAGCTTTCCCAAAATTATAGCTTAATTACCGCCGAAGATATCCTGAACTGTTTCCGAGTCGGTTCCGAAATAGTCTGAAAATAGTTCTGAAAATAATCCCGAAGTTCTTCTAAAATGGTCCTGCAACTGTCCCGAAATGATAACGAAATTGTTCCAAATTGGCTCAGAAGAAGTCTCGAAAAAATTTCGAAAATGACAAATAAGTGATATTGAAATCGCCCCCAAAATTGTACTCAAACGGTATCAAAATTATAATTAAAGTAATTCCGAAAATAGTCCTGAAATAGTCTTTAGTTGCAACGGTAACTGATCCGAAATGGTTTCGAAATAGTATCGAAATAATCCTTGAGCTATTCCGAAGTGTTTCCTAAACATATCCCGATGTGGTCATGAAATTGTTGCAAATTAATCCCGAAATAGTTTCGAAATTCCAAAAGTAATCCGAAAGTGATCCCGAAACTACCCCATAACAATAAAATTGTTTGGAAAAGATCTTTAAAATAAGTGAACTCATTCTGAAATGTTAACAAAACAATACAATGATGTGTCCTCGTTTCATAAGGAAAAAAACTAAAAGGAAATTTGGTAATTTATCTTCATTTTCCACGCAAATCTTCGCATGCCATGTTTTTAATTTCTTAAAGATAAGAAATCTTTGCTTTTTCCACAGGCCATTGTATTCCCAAAAAAACTAAATTTGTGTCAACAGTTACCATCATAAAAGCAATGCTCTTACCAAATTTCAGATGGATTGGTATATTTTTGTTCGACTAAGGGCATTAAAAGTATTCTAGACAAATTAAATTAAAAAAGGCGGAGCCACCCCCATATTGAAATTTTTTTTTTTTTTTTATTTATTGTTGCACCATATAATTACTGGTGTTGAATTTTGACATAAATTACTTATATACTGTAAAGATATTCGATTTTTTGTTAAAATTTGACTTAAAAAAAAAAAATTTTTTTTTAAAGTGTGCGTGTTCGTCATCCGATTTTGCTAAGTTCTATTCGGCACACATACAGTAATAGGACTAAATTCCTGCCAAATTGCATCACGACATATTCAACGACTGCCAAATTACAGCTTGCAAACATTTTAAATTACCTTCTTTTAAAAGTGGGCGGTTCCACACCCATAGTCCAAAATTTTAAACATTTTCTTTTCTGCGTCTTTGGTAATGATTTATCGCACTTTTTCGGTTTTTTGAAATTTTCGATATCGAAAAAGTGGGCGTGCTTATAGTCCGATTTCGTTCATTTTAAATAGTGATCTGAGATGGGTGTCCAGGAACCAACATACCAACTTTCATCAAGAAAGCTCAAATTTACTCTATTTATCGTGTTCACGGACAGACAGACAGACGGACCGACGGACATGGCTAAATGGGCTTCTTTTTTCGACCATATCATTTTGATATATAGAAGTCTATATCTATATCGATTAGCTTATGCCGTAATGGGGTACCGCTATGCGAACAAAATTAATATACTCTGTGAGCTCTGCTCAGCTGAGTATAAAAAATTGGAGCACCAAGCTATTGGAAACAATTTTTTTTAACTTTTTGTCTGATTTTATAATAAAATTAACACAACCGAGCTCTGGAGAAATTTAGTTTAAAAATACGATTTTTATGTAAATAAAGCAGAACTATTTTTGCTTGTGGCACAGGTTGGCTCTAAGATTTTTTGTTAAAACAAATACTTATATAAGTCTTTTTGTTAGAATGAAAGTGTGTGTGACTTTGTACTTTACCAAAACCTGAAATCAAAGATTTTACAAAGAATTCGACACATTCGTAAATTGCCGAATTGTTTGTAAGCCAATTAAAACTACAAAAATTTGGTCCATTTCTTTGGGATTTGGTCCTTTTTTCGATGAGTTTAGGTCTCATATGAAAACGTGGTGTGGCAACCATGGTTATAACATCATTTTGGGTTCACTTAGCGACAATCTCCAACTATTTTGGGACTTTTTTGGTAGCAATGCGGAACAAATGGAGAATTAATTCGAGATTACTTAAGTATAATTTTGAGAAAATTTCGGAGTTTGGGGACTTTTTTGGGATAGTTTAAGGATTACTTTCGGTATAAATTCTTGTTCCCAATTGGCTCAGGAATATTTTTGATATGATTTTGAAAATGATCCGAAGTCATCTCGAAATGATCCTGTAACTGTTTTAAAATGTTTTCGAAATAATCCTGAATCCTAAAATTATTCCAAATTGATCCAAAAAAAGTCTCGAAATGATAACAGGAATAGTTCCAAAGCGAACGCGAAACGCTGTTAAAATTTTCGCGAAACAGCCTCGAAATAATTCTGAAGCTTTCCCAAAATTATAGCTTAATTACTGCCGAAGATATCCTGAACTGTTTCCGAGTCGGTTCCGAAATAGTCTGAAAATAGTTCTGAAAATAATCCCGAATTTCTTCTAAAATGGTCCTGCAACTGTCCCGAAATGATAACGAAATTGTTCCAAATTGGCTCAGAAGAAGTCTCGAAAAAATTTCGAAAATGACAAATAAGTGATATTGAAATCGCCCCCAAAATTGTACTCAAACGGTATCAAAATTATAATTAAAGTAATTCCGAAAATAGTCCTGAAATAGTCTTTAATTGCAACGGTAACTGATCCGAAATGGTTTCGAAATAGTCTCGAAATAATCCTTGAGCTATTCCGAAGTGTTTCCTAAACATATCCCGATGTGGTCATGAAATTGTTCCAAATTAATCCCGAAATAGTTTCGAAATTCCAAAAGTAGTCCGAAAGTGATCCCGAAACTACCCCATAAAAATAAATGTGTTTGGAAAAGATCTTTAAAATAAGTGAACTCATTCTGAAATGTTAACAAAACAATACAATGATGTGTCCTCGTTTCATAAGGAAAAAAACTAAGAGGAAATTTGGTAATTTATCTTCATTTTCCACGCAAATCTTCGGATGCCATGTTTTTAATTTCTTAAAGATAAAAATCTTTGCTTTTTCCACAGGTATTCTCAAAATCCATCTTACTTATTTAAAAAAACTAAATTTGTGTCAATCCACTCAGACTTTAAATCTTTTGGTTCCAAAATGCTCCTTGTAAGTTCAATTCATCACTGGAACTGACTTCCTTATATGAAAAAAGATATAAAGACAAACAAATGCAGGATGTTTCAAACAAATAGTACTTTCTAGTTTCCTCAGTTATTATACTCAGTTGAGCAGAGCTCACAGAGTATTTTAAGTTTGATTGGATAACGGTTGGTTGTACAGGTATAAAGGATTCGAGATAGATATAGACTTCCATATATCAAAATCATCAGGATCGAAAAAAAATTTGATTGAGCCATGTCCCTCCGTCCGTCCGTCCGTTAACACGATAACTTGAGTAAATTTTGAGGTATCTTGATGAAATTTGGTATGTAGGTTCCTGAGCACTCATCTCAGATCGGTATTTAAAATGAACGATATCGGACTATAACCACGCCCACTTTTTCGATATCGAAAATTTCGAAAATCAGAAAAAGTGCGATAATTCATTACCAAAGACAGATAAAGCGAAGAAACTTCGCAGGAGAGTTGGGCTTATAACGCAGAATAGAAAATTAGTAAAATTTTGGATAATGGGCGTGGCACCGCCCACTTTTAAAAGAAGGAAATTTTAAATTTTGTAAGCTGTAATTTGGCAGTCGTTGAAGATATCATGATGAAATTTGGCAGGAATATTACTCCTATTACTGTGTGTACGCTTAATAAAAATTAGCAAAATCGGAGAAGGACCACGCCCACTTTAAAAAAAAATTTTTTTAATTAAAATTTTAACAAAAAATTTAATATCTTTACAGTATATAAGTAAATTATGTCAAAATTCAACTCCAGTAATGATATGGTGCAACAAAATACAAAAATAAAAGAAAATTTCAAAATGGGCGTGGCTCCACCCTTTTTCATTTAATTTGTCTAGGATACTTTTAACGCCATAAGTCGAACAAAAATTAACCAATCCTTTTGAAATTTAGTAGGGGCATAGATTTTATGACGCTTACTCTTTTCTGTGAAAATGGGCGAAATCGGTTGATGCCACGCCCAGTTTTTATACACAGTCTTCCGTCTGTCCTTCCGCATTGCCGTTAACACGATAACTTGAGCAAAAATCGATATATCTTTACTAAACTTAGTTCACATACTTATATGAACTCTATCTTGGTATTAAAAATGGGCGAAATCCGACTATGACCACGCCCACTCTTTCGATATCGCAAATTAGGAAAAATTTAAAAAATGCCATAATTCTATAACTTTTTTTTTTTTTTTTTAATACGAAAAAGGGGATGGGGGTGAAACATGGTAATTGGTTTGGTTTATTGACGCAAAATATAACTTTAGAAAAAACTTTGTAAAATAGGTGTGACACCTACCATATTAAGTAGAAGAAAATGAAAAAGTTTTGCAGGGCGAAATCAAAAGCCCTAGGAATTTTGGCAGGAATACTGTTCGTGGCATTACATATAAAAATAAATTAGCGGTACCCGAAAGATGAAGTTCTGGGTCAAACTGGTTCACATTTTGGTCAATATCTCAAAAACGCTTTCACATATACAACTAAGGGCCACTCCCATTCAAAACACTCATTAATACCCACATCGTACAAACATATTTATAGAGTCACCCCTGGTCCACCTTTCTGGCGATATCTCGAAAAGTCGTCCACCTATAGAACTAAGGCCCACTCCCTTTCAAAATACTCATTAACACTTTTCATTTGATTCCCATATCGGACAAACACATTCTAGAGCCACCCCTGGTCCACCTTTATGACGATATCCCGAAATGGAGTCCACCTATAGAACTATGGCCTACTCCCTTTTAAAATACTCTTTAATACCTTCCGTTTGATACCCATATCCTACAGACAAATTCTAGAGTCACCCTTGGTCCACCTCTATGGCGGTATCTCGAAAAGGCGTCCACCTATAGAACTAAGGCCCACTCCCTTTTAAAATACTCACTAACACCTTTCATTTGATTCCCATATCGGACAAACACATTCTAGAATCACCCCTGGCCCACCACTATGGCGATATCTCGAAAAGGCGTCCACCTATAGAACTAAGGCCCACTCTCTTTTAAAATACTCATTAACACCTTTCATTTGATACCCACATCGTACAAACACATTCTAGAGTCACCCTGATCCACCTTTATGGCGATATCCCGAAATGGCGTCCACCTATAGAACTATGGCCCACTCACTTTCAAAATACTCTTTAATACCTTCCATTTGATACCCATGTCATAAAAACAGATTCCAGGGTTACCCTAGGTCAATTTTCCTACTTGGCGATTTTCCCATATTTTGTCTCCAAAGCTCTCAGCTCAGTATGTAATGTTCGGTTACACCCGAACTTAGCCTTCTTTACTTGTTATTTTTATACCTTTCATGAAAATGAAATGGTATTTAAAGTTTGTCTTGAATTTCAAGATTGTAAGTCCTTAAAGAAGAAGAGATAGACCCACCAATAAGTATACCGAATTGATCAGGATGACGAACTGCTTTGATTTAGCCATGTCCGTTTGTCAGTCCGTCCTTGTGTGTGTTTGAGCGCAATCTTGTCCTTCAATTTTTGAGACATCTTGAAGAAATTTATTATATTATTATTATTTTATTTATAGGTCAAATTTCACTAAATGCTTTTATATATGGCACATATTTTTGTTTGCAAAAATTATGGAGATCTGTCGTTTACTTGCTTAATTGGTGCTTAACTGTTTATTTCATACTTCATATTTCATATTTATTCATTTAAATCTATGATTACAAAAATCTTACAGACTAGATTCCATATGGATATAAATGGTTATGGCCAACCAACAAGGCGCCCCAATTGGTCACGCCAACGGAGTTCAAATCTTTTTCCACCTAATCCTTCCAGCGGAGTAGGGGCCGCCCTCTTCCTCTGCTTCCATAAGCCGGTTGCGATAAAAACACTTTCTGAGCCGGAGCGTCATCTTTCATTCACATAATATGACCTAGCCAGCGTAGCCGCTGCGTTTTAATTCGCTAGAATATGTTAGTGTCTGCGTAAAGCTTGTACAGCTAATCATTAGATCTTCCTTGGTGCTCGCCAACGCGTAGAGATCCATAAATCTTTCGAAGAACTTTTCTCTCGAACACTCCCAGAGCTTCTTCATCTGATGTCCTCATGTTCCATGCTTCTGCACCATACATGAGGACGGGTACGATATATTACTTGTAGAGCATGATTTTCGTATGCCGAGAGAGAACTTTACTTTTCAATTGCCTTCTAGTCCAGAGTAGCATTTATTGGCAAGAATGATTCTTCGGTCGCTTATGTAGCATATATCCATACAGCTATTTGTTCAGTTAAAGAACATTTCGCAATTTCAACCCAATTTTAACAGCTAGAAGCTTCAAATTTCCCCAAACGATCAAGTATATAGTATTTATTGTTGTGTGAAAAAATCGCAGAGATCAGTCGTATATGTAGTATACACCCCATACACCCCGATTGTGCAGATTGGGGACCTTTCATCATTTCTGCCCCATTTTAACAGCTGGAAGCTTAAAGCTTCATCAAATACTTACTTTTATGTCATATATTGTTCATGTGTATGCAGACCACGAGAAATGTGAAATTTTGTATCTCTAAACAAAGCACCCAAAGGAATCGAGATCGATATATCATATCAAAATCATCAGTATAGAAAAAAAAAATTGATTAAGCCATGTTCGTCCGTCCGCCAGTCTGTCCGCCCGTTAACACGATAACTTGAGCAAATATTGAGATATCTTCACCAAATTCGTTATAAGGGCTTACCAGAATAGACAGGTGTTGGAAATGAGCGAAGTCGGACAATAACCACGCCCACTTTTTCGAAATCGAAAATTTAGAAAAATGGAAAAAATTAGATAATTCACAAAACAATGCCAATAAGATAATAAAATTTGGTAGTTGGATTGGTTTTATGGCGCAAAACATAAATTCCAGAAAAATTTTGGTATATGGGCGTCACACCACCAACATTTAGAAGAAGAAAATTTGTATGTTTACCAAGCCGTAAATCAAAAGCTTAAAGATAATATATTGAAATTTGGCATAGACATTATCCTTGCCAAATTATAAAGTGAGGATAATCACAATCGGTGAAAGATCACGCCTGCTTTTCCTAAGGGTCTAGCCTTAACAAAATTTGCAATGGTATTTGACTACATTTGACTGATATTCCACCTCAGCAGTGCTATGGTTGAGCTAAGAACAAAACTCAAAAACATTTTGAAAATGGACCTGGCCTGCCCCTTTTTTGTTACACTTTCTTAAATACTTTTAATGCCATAAAACCTTATTTCTAAAATTTTGATGTTGCTTTGCCCGGAGTGCAAACACAGGGCATACGGTGTGGCAGGCGGAGCACGCTACCACACACCAGGGTGGCACTTACTAACCGAACGTCAATTGGGCTTACATCAAATATGCTGCCACACATTAAACATTATACACTTTATTATTTTCTTTTATTTAATGCACTTTCACCAAATTTTATATTTTAAAATTTATTTAATTTATAGTTTTGAACTTCGCTTTGCAAATAGAAATGAAAATAGTAGTCACAAAACTGATTCTCAAATCTTTCGGTTGCAGCTCAGCTCATTCTCAATTCCTTCTCTCGCATGTAGTTGCCACACTTGATTGTTTCGAACAAAATTTGTATATATATTTGACATAACATTTTAAATAGAGAACTTGTAAGTTATATAAAAGTAAAGAATCAAATCCCTAGAAGGTAATTCACAACTGGAGTAACTTTACATGTAATTCGGCAAGTTTAATTTTCGTAACACTTTAAGTTGAAACGATTCCAAACAACTCAAACTTTTATGTTGTCGGAAACATCAACATTAAAAAAGGATGTTTTTATTATCTTATTAAATTCGTTCGCGTGAGTGAAAATTCGTAAAAACTTGAACAAAATGTTACTAACTTTGGAAAAATCCTGTTCGTTCAAGCAAAACTTTTGCAACAATAGGGCGTAATTTTGCATTTCGCTTGGAGGAGAAGTTGCAAAATTGTACCCGATAAATAGGAGTCCAGGTATCTCATAATTTTTGTACAGCAAATTCAAAAAAGGGTTTTTCGTTTTGTGTTGATAACTGAAAAACTAGTTTTTTGTTGTTTTCCCATTTTGTGTGTTTTTTGATTTGGTGGTTTTCTTATTTTGTTATTTTTTTTTTTTTAAACAAGTGGCACCATCGTCATAAGTGCAAAGTAGAGCGCGCAGTTAGCGTAAAATTCTCTTTAAAATTTGCTCATGTATAGCCTGTTGATCGCTGTTGAAACGACCAGTGAGATCAGTTGTGTTAACAGAAAAATCAGTTAGATTGACCAGGAATCTGTCAAATTTACAGAATTTTGTTAACTTAAGAACGACAATTTCTCTTCTGTTGAAATGAATAAACTAATTTGTTCGTTTGACTAAGAACTCGGTCCAATTAACCATAATTTCACCGAATTTCCGTTAAGTCAAGAACAACAGAACCGATTTGTTGATTTTACTAGCACCATTTCTTTCAGTGTACTCAGCTGCACTTGTACACAGGGTATAAACGTTTCAAGTTCACAGCTGGGTATGTAATGTTCGCTTTCACCTGAATTTAGACTTCCCTACTTGTTTATTTTATATTTATCGAAAAAGTCGCTAAGTATGTTCATTTGTTCACTATATATAACATAACCTATACAGCCGATTATTCGGATATTACGGATGGGACAAGTTTATAGCTCAGATCCATTCTTGAAAGGAATGAATTTTTCCGCACAGCTGAATACGGTCCCGTCCTTGCTTGTTTTTGTTGATCCTTGGCGAATTATCATCCCTCACATTTACCAGGCTTTTTTTGTCTTTTGATTATTTTACAGAGTGAAGAGATCTCGCTTACACTAAATAATTGTCTATGGTATGAGGAATCTAAGGAATTTCAAAAATTGGTTCAAATGATGTTACTTCGAACCAATGAAGAGTTACATTTTGATATCTCTTGGTTTGCTCGTTTGAGCTACGACACTATGATAGAAGTAAATGTTATACTAATTAATATATATAATTTAAAATATTTTATATGCGTTCTTTTTATTTCAGATATTTAAAATGAGCTATTCATATTTCCTGCTTTTACGGGATATATCGGATTAAGCAAGGAATGAGCAATGCTTTTGAAATACATATTGTGACGAATATTACCATCTCTAAGGTTATTAAATAAAGGCACAACAAGCAAGCTACATAAGTGCACGGGCTTTTAAAAATAGAATGTTGGTAGACGAAAAATTAAAATAGTGGTAGAAATTGGTAGATTTTTTTTTTCAAGAAAACATTAGCTACATTTTATATTTATACAAAACAATTCATATTTCATGCAAAACAAATAAAGCACATTTCACCGAAATAACACCTAAAAAATATAAACAAAACAAAAAAATGCATGTAAATTTGTATATCATACTTGCTTTTTTCCTATATTTTGAGCTTGATATACTGAGGAAACTTTACCGATACGTCTCATTACAACAACAATTTTCCAATGTACCAGTATTTTTCTGCCAAAAATAACCGACCTTGGCATGTTATCGTTTACTTAAAACTTTTTTTTATTTCCGTTCAAAATTATTCATAACAAGTAAGGAAGGTTAAGTTCGGGTGTAACCGAACATTACATACTCAGTTGAGAGCTATGGTGGCAACATAAGGGAAAATAATCATGCAGGAAAATGAACCGAGGGTAACCCTGGAATGTGTTTGTATGACATGTGTATCAAATGAGAGGTATTACAGAGTATTATAAGAGGAAGTGGGCCATAGTTCTATAGGTGGACGCCATTTAGGGATATCGCCATAAAGGTGGATCAGGGTTGACTATAGAATTTGTTTGTACGATATGGGTATAAAATGAAAGGTGTTAATGAGTATTTTAAAAGGGAGTGATCCTTATTTCCATAGGTGGACGCCGTTTCGAGATATCGTCATAAAGGTGGACCAGGGGTGACCCTAGAATTTGTTTGTACTATATGGGTATCAAATTAAAGGTATTAATGAAGGGGTTAAAAGGGAGTGGTGGTACTTGTATAGGTGGTCGCCTTTTCGAGATATCCCCATAAAGGTGGAGAATGTGTCTGTACGATATTGGTATCAAATTAAAGGTATTAATAAGAGTTTTAAAAGGGAATGGTGGTAGTTGTATATGTGAAGGCGTTTTCCAGATATCGACCAAAATGTGAACCAAGGTGACCCAGAACATCATCTGTTGGATACCGCTAATTTATTTACATATCTAATACCTGCCAGGATTTCAAGGGTTTTTTATTTCGTCCTGCAGAATTTTTCATCTTCTTCTACTTAATATGGTAGGTGTCACAACCATTTTACAAAGTTTTTTCTAAAGTTATATTTCGCGTCAATAAACCAATCCAATTACCATGTTTCATCCCTTTTTTCGTATTTGGTATAGAATTATGGCATTTTTTTCAATTTTCGTAATCTTCGATATCGAAAAAGTGGGCGTGGTCATAATCGGATTTCGTTCATTTTTTTACCAAGATAAAGTGCGTTCAGATAAGCACGTGAACTAAGTTCAGTAACGATATGTCGATTTTCGCTCTAGTTATCGTGTTAACGGCCACGCGGAAAGACAGACGGACGACTGTGTATAAAAACTGGTCGTGGCTTCAACCGATTTCGCCCATTTTCACAGAAAACAGTTAGCGTCATAAAATCTATGCCCCTAACAAACTTCAAAAGGATTGGTAAATTTTTGTTCGACTTATGGCATTAAAAGTATCCTAGACAAATTAAATGAAAAAGGGCGGAGCCACACCAATTTTGAAATTTTCTTTTATTTTTATATTTTGTTGCATCATATCATTACTGGAGTTGAATGTTGAAATAATTTACTTATATACTGTAAAGATATTAAATTTTTTGTTAAAATTTTAATAAAAAAAATTTTTTTTAAAGTGGGCGTGGTCTTTCTCCGATTTTGCTAATTTTTATTAATCGTTCATATAGTAATAGGAGTAATGTTCCTGCCAAATTTCATCATGATATCTTCAACGACTGCCAAATTACAGCTTGCAAAACTTTTAAATTACCTTCTTTTAAAAGTGGGCGGTGCCACGCCCGTTGTCCAAAATTTTACTAATTTTCTATACTGCGTCATAAGTTCAACTCACCTACCAAATTTCATCGCTTTATTTGTCTTTGGTAATGAATTATTACACTTTTTCGGTTTTTCGAAATTTTCGATATCGAAAAAGTGAGCGTGATTATAGTCCGATATCGTTCATTTCAAATGGCGATCTGAGGTGAGTGCTCAGGAACCTACGTACCAAATTTCATCAAGATACCTCAAAATTTACTCAAGTTATCGTGTTAACGGACGGACGGACATGGCTCAATCAAATTTTTTTTCGATTCTGATGATTTTGATATATGGAAGTATATATCTATCTCGATCCGTTATCCAATCAAACTTAATATACTCTGTGAGCTCTGCCCAACTGAGTATAAAAACCATTGTATAAAGCAATATGAGCAAAGCTCGCTAATTAAATACATATGATCATATTGATATAATAGTAACAGCGGAAGTATTAAAAACAAATACTGTAAAAATCCGAACAAATGTTACTAAGATTTCAAAAGCGCGTCTAAAAATCATATCCACACCATTACGAATAAACTACATACAGAGTGTATGTGCCTACATGTTGATCAAAAGGAATATAAACAAAAAGGCAACTCTTAGAGACCAATTGTACAGCGAACAACGGGACATTCATATGGCTTAGTAGCTAAAGGCTTGCACTGATATGAATGTTGGAGATTCGAGTTCAACGCTCAGCTCCCGAAAAGCTAGCTGATGAAGAAGTGAAATTCAGAAACATGTCCTAGTAACCATCGCCGTTTGTAAACTTAAAATTTTTCTCTAATATCAATTACAACAAGTAAAGAAGGCTAAGTTCGGGTGTAACCAAACATTACATACTCAGTTGAGAGCTATGGAGACAAAATAAGGAAAAATCACCAGGTAGGAAAATTAACCTAGGGTAACCCTGGAATGTGTTTGTATGACATGTGTATCAAATGTAAGGTATTAAAGAGTATTTTAAGAGGGAGTGGGCCATAGTTCTATAAGTGGACGCCATAAAGGTGGACCAGGGCTGACTCTAGAATTTGTTTGAACGATATGGGTATCAAATGAAAGGTGCTAATGAGTATTTTAAAAGGAAGTGGGCCTTAGTTCTATGGGTGGACTCCTTTTCGAGATATCGCCATAATGGTGGTCCAGAGGTGACACTAGAATTTGTTTGAACGATATGGGTATCAAATGAAAGGTGTTAATGAGTATTTTAAAAGGGAGTGGCCCTTAGTTCTATAGGTGGATTCCTTTTCGAGATATCGCCATAAAGGTGGACCAGGGGTGACTCTAGAATGCGTTTGTACGACATGGGTATCAAACGAAAGGTGTTAATGACTATTTTAAAACGAGTGGGCCTTAGTTCTATTGGTGGACGCCTTTTCGAGATATCGCCATAAAGGTGGACCAGAGGTGACTCTAGAATGCGTTTGTACGATATGGGTATCAAACGAAAGGTGTTAATGAGCATCTTAAAAGGGAGTGGGCCTTAGTTCTATGGGTGGACGCCTTTTCGAGATATCGCCATAATGGTGGACCAGGGGTGACTCTAGAATTTTTTTGTACGATATGGGTATCAAATGAAAGGTGTTAATGAGTATTTTAAAAGGGAGTGGGCCTTAGTTCTATAGGTGGACGCCGTTTCGAAATATTGCCATAAAGGTTGACCAGGGGTGACTCTAGAATGTGTTTGTACGATATGGGTATCAAATTAAAGGTATTAATGAGGGTTTTAAAAGGGAGTGGTTGTAGTTGTATAGGTGGTCGCCTTTTCGAGATATCGCCATAAAGGTGGACCAGGGGTGACTCTAGAATACGTTTGTATAATATGGGTATCAAACGAAAGGTGTTAATGAGTATTTTAAAAAGGAGTAGGCCTTAGTTCTATAGGTGGTCGCCTTTTCGAGGTATAGCCATAAAGGTGGACCAGGGGTGACTCTAGAATGCGTTTGTACAATATGGGTATCAAACGAAAGGTACTAATGAGTATTTTAAAAGGAAGTTGTTTTAGTTCTATAGGTGGACGCCGTTTCGAAATATTGCCATAAAGGTGGACCAGAGGTGACACTAGAATTTGTTTGAACGATATGGGTATTAAATGAAAGGTGTTAATGAGTATTTTAAAAGGGAGTGGCCCTTAGTTCTATAGGTGGATTCCTTTTCGAGATATCGCCATAAAGTTGGACCAGGGGTGACTCTAGAATGCGTTTGTACGACATGGGTATCAAACGAAAGGTGTTAATGACTATTTTAAAACGAGTGGGCCTTAGTTCTATTGGTGGACGCCTTTTCGAGATATCGCCATAAAGGTGGACCAGGGGTGACTCTAGAATGCGTTTGTACGATATGGGTATCAAACGAAAGGTGTTAATGAGCATTTTAAAAGGGAGTGGGCCTTAGTTCTATGGGTGGACCCCTTTTCGAGATGTCGCCATAATGGTGGACCAGGGGTGACTATAGAATTTTTTTGTACGATACGGGTATCAAATGAAAGGTGTTAATGAGTATTTTAAAAGGGAGTGGGTCTTAGTTCTATAGGTGGACGCCGTTTCGAAATATTGCCATAAAGGTTGACCAGGGGTGACTCTAGAATGTGTTTGTACGATATGGGTATCAAATTAAAGGTATTAATGAGGGTTTTAAAAGGGAGTGGGCCTTAGTTCTATAGGTGGACGCCCTTTCGAGATACGGTTATAAAGGTGGACCAAGGTTGACTCTGGAATGCGTTTGTACAATATGGGTATCAAATGATAGGTGTTAATGAGTATCTTAAAAGGGAGTGGGCCTTAGTTCTATAGGTTGACCTTTTCGAGATGTCGCCATAAAGGTGGACCAGGTTTGACTCTAGAATACGTTTGTACAATATGCGTATCAAACGAAAGGTGTTAATGAGTATTTTAAAAGGGAGTGGGCCTTAGTTCTATAGGTGGACGCCGTTTCGAAATATAGCCATAAAGGTGGACCAGGGGTGACTCTAGAATGCGTTTGTACAATATGGGTACCAAACGAAAGGTGTTAATGAGTATTTTAAAAGGGAGTGGGCCTTAGTTCTATAGGTGGACGCCGTTTCGAAATATAGCCATAAAGGTGGACCAGGGGTGACTCTAGAATGCGTTTGTACAATATGGGTATCAAACGAAAGGTACTAATGAGTATTTTAAAAGGGAGTGGGCCTTAGTTCTATAGGCGGACGCCGTTTCGAAATATTGCCATAAAGGTGGACCAAGGTGTCACAACCATTTTACAAAGTTTTTTCTAAAGTTATATTTCGCGTCAATAAACCAATCCAATTACCATGTTTCATCCCTTTTTTCGTATTTGGTATAGAATTATGGCATTTTTTTCAATTTTCGTAATTTTCGATATCGAAAAAGTGGGCGTGGTCATAATCGGATTTCGTTCATTTTTATACCAAGATAAAGTGCGTTCAGATAAGTACGTGGACTAAGTTCAGTAACGATATGTCGATTTTTGCTCTAGTTATCGTGTTAAGGGCCACGCGGAAAGAGAGACGGACGACTGTGTATAAAAACTGGGCTTGGCTTCAACCGATTTCGCCCACTTTCACAGAAAACAGTTAGCGTCCTATAATCTATGCCCCTAACAAATTTCAAAAGGATTTGAAAATTTTTGTTCGACTTATGGCATTAAAAGTATCCTAGACAAATTAAATGAAAAAGGGCGGAGCCACACCAATTTTGAAATTTTCTTTTAGTTTTGTATTTTGTTGCACCGTATCATTACTGGAGTTGAATGTTGACATAATTTACTTATATACTGTAAAGATATTAAATTTTTTGTTAAAATTTTATTAAAAAAATTTTTTTTTAAAGTGGGCGTGGTCCTTCTCCGATTTTCCTAATTTTTATTAATCGTACATATAGTAATAGGAGTAATGTTCCTGCCAAATTTCATCATGATATCTTCAACGACTGCCAAATTACAGCTTGCAAAACTTTTAAATTACCTTCTTTTAAAAGTGGGCGGTGCCACGCCCATTGTCCAAAATTTTACTAATTTTCTATTCTGCATCATAAGTTCAACTCACCTACCAAGTTTTGTCGCTTTATTCGTCTTTGGTAAAGAATTATCGCAATTTTCAGTTTTTCGAAATTTTCGATATCGAAAAAGTGGGCGTGGTTATAGTCCGATATTGTTCATTTTAAATAGCGATCTGAGATGAGTGCTCAGGAACCTACATACCAAATTTCATCAAGATACCTCAAAATTTACTCAAATTATCGTGTTAACGGGCAGACGGACGGACGGACGGGCATGGCTCGATCAATTTTTTTTCGATCCTGATGATTTTGATATATGTAAGTCTATATCTATCTCGATTCCTTTATACCTGTACAACCAACCGTTATCCAATCAAAGTTAATATACTCTGTGAGCTCTGCTCAACTGAGTATAAAAAACTGATGAAAATATAGCAGGCAAATATTTGCGAGCTCATTTACTATATTTCTTCCATACACAAATTTATTTCTTGTTTGAATTTGTGCACAAATTTTTCAAAATAAGAACCGAATTTCAACAAAAGGAAATTGTAAGAAAAAAAAACAAAAGAAAAATCTAGTTTCATATGGGAGTTATTAAATACAAGGAACAAAATCACCCTACAAAATAAAATTTTTTATAAAATAATATTAATTTAATTGGAGGCTGAAATAAAGCCCGTCCGATACAACACTCTTTTATTAATATTTGGCGGTTTTTATGTCGTTCATTATAGAGAACTACCTTTCTGGGGCTGCACTACTGTGAGGTAATATTGCTAAGGAGAACATTTATTCACTCAAATTTTCTTTTAGAAGACTCTTTTCAGTTCCCAATTTTATCCATCCTTTAAGAACATCGTCGGGAAATATCGTTTGTATTATTTCCTTATCATATAACATTAATGATCGCCATTCGCTGTTAAGAATTTTCATGAAAGTCTTGTGAGATGGAAAAGATTTAAGTAAGGGAACAATCAATGTCATTTGACTATAATTAATATTTTTTTTCATCAACTGATCAGTTTTTGCTAGCTGGCTTGAGGTCTGAATTGAAATAAAAAACACAAAGGTTTTTTATATATTACCAATATATTTCGATTACACACGGTAATCGTCTTCAGGGTGAAACATTTTTTACACGTGTGTATCTCTTGACGTGGAGTTTATCACATTTTCCAAAAGGTGTAACTTTTCGTCTTCGAAATTGAATCGTTTCTTATAGCGTTTTTTTCTGAAATAAATTGCTGCCTAAGTAAATGGTAAAGCCTTAATAGTGTTACTCCTACCCCAGAAAATTGTCAACATTTATAGTATATACAAAGAATATTTCATCTCACCATATTCACTCATATCACAAATCACACAAGAAGATTGTGCATTGCGCATATAAACATTAGATTATCTCTTTTTTATGGGCAATTCTTACGTCATTTTCCTTTAGCTCTTGGTTTTTTCTCTCATTCTTTCATTCACTCAAACAGTCAACTGTGACGTAGATGCGGAGAACGAAGCAATTTTGAACTCGTGAATGCGCAATCTGGTAGGTGATCTGTGTACTCATATTAACAGAGTATATGTGGAACTCAAGAGCGAATTGAGAGTTTCACAGAGTTGCACTGCCACACCGCCATTTTATACAGGGTAAAAGTGTAACGCTTTTGCGTTGCGAGCAGGCAACAATTTTCACAAAAGAACGAAATACCCCGTAAAGGCGTTGCCTGTTTTTTAGAATAGAACAACAACCCTTGCGCGGCGTACAAAAATCGTAACACTATAGCCAGAAAAGAAAACGCTATTAATTTCCTTACAAAGGCAAATGTTGGTAGATTTTTGGGCTTTGGTGGTAGAAGTGGTAGAAAATGAAAATGGGCTAAAAAGTTGTTAGATCTACCAATAAAGTGGTAAAGTCCGTGCACTGATATAAACACATTCAGGCCTGTTCTGAATTCCGATTCCGATCAATTTTTTCGGAATCGAAATGGATTGGTGTTCTCAATTTCGATTCCGACCAAAAATTATCGGTTTGAAAAGTATTGCCTCTGAGCAGTCGGAATGAAAATTAATTGGCAGATTATACACAAATGTTGCGATATTTGTCGTTCAAATAATTTTTTTTTAATTCTTCATTTTATTTGGAAGAGTTGTATGTATTTTTTGTTTAAATTTGAGTTAAATTGGCGTAATAAATCTTTCTTTAAAAACTTCTATCAAGAAATCTATTAGGCAAACAAATCGATGCTGATCGAAATGAAGTCGACCTGTTCTGAATTCCGATCCAGCGCATTTTTACGATTCGCACGCACAATACCACGTCTTCTTGCGTCTGCGCATCCAAAAACCATATCTGCAGGCATTTTTTAATTAAAATACAATTTTATGATACTTAAAACAAAACACATAAACAAAAACAGCTGATTAAACTGGTTACCGAATCGGAATGAAAACGATTCGAAATCGACTTCGAATCGATTTTTTACAATCGGAATTGAGAACACCAAATAGAAACCGAGTCGAAATCAATGTCGTTTTCCTTTTTCCGAGTCGGAATTCAGAACAGGCCTGATTAATCATCATGTACACACATACATACAAGCAGAAGTGAGATACTCACAAACGCATGTCATCATCAGCTACTACTTCGCTCACATATACAAACGCATATGGTTACACACTACAAATGCACGCGCGTATGGCTGGTGACCAGGTAGAGGATTCTAGAAGAAGAAACGTCTTGACATTTGGGCTGAGACTATAAAAGCAGGAGAAGCTGAGTAGTCTGGAATCAGTTCGATTTACGCACGTTATTGGTTGCGAAGTATAAGTGATATTGTACTTTCAAAGTAGTCTAATAAAGACCATTTTGCATTATTGAATATTGGAGTTATTTACTCAACAGTTTAGCGTTTCGAACGTTATTAGAAGGTGTAAAATAAGCGGATCTTAACTAAATTCGTTACAATATATATATATATATATATATATATATATATGTTTATATACACAGCTGCGAAAACAAAAATAGCAGTCAGTTTTTATAAAGTTTCGTCATTTGAATTTTTTTTATTAATTCAAGAAAAAACTTTCATAAATTTTATGCAAGCCAATCTCAAAAACGTTTTCGTAAAAACTCGAAAACGTGAGAAAATTTTACGTAAAGTAGAATCTTTTAACTTGTGTTTTCAGAATCAATTTTAGAACAACAAAGTATAAGTTATAGGTTGGTATAAATTTGTAGTTATTTTTGAGAGTTTATTATTGGGGTTTTTGATTTTCTTCGATAAGAGGAATGCATTGTTTTATAATTTATTTGTACCCTTCGGAGAAAACTGTCAATAATCATTTGAATTTTGAGAAGCCTTTAAATTTTACTTTTTATTAAGATTTATGTGGATATAAAAATATTTGGAGAACAAAAATTAAATGTTAGGGATGTTCGTAAAATCTTCGAGTTTTCGAATGTGTTTTTGAGATTTTTTGGCATAGTTTCAGTTACAAAGTTCATGAAAGGTTGTTCTTAAACTATTTGAAATAAAAACAAAAGAGGGGCACTCAAATGGCTGAGTGAATGGACGCATATGCCTTAGCACAGTGTGAATAGAGGTATAGATGAGTACAAAGCTCAGCAGCCAAAAAACTAGCTAATGAAGAAGTGAAATTCCGCAACATGTTCTGGATACCATCACTGTATGCAAATTTTGTAATATTATTTAATATCAAGGAAAACAAGTAAGGAAGGCTAAATTCGGGTGTAACCGAACATTACATACTCAGCTGAGAGCTATGGAGACAAAATAAAGGAAAATCACCAAGTAGGAAAATGAACCTAGGGTAACACTGGAACGTGGTTGTATGACATGTTTATCAAATGGAAGTATTAAAAAGTATTTTAAGAGGAAGTGGACCTTAGTTCTATAAGTGGACGCCATTTAGGGATATCGCCATAAAGGTGGCTGACTCCAAAATTTGTTTGTACGATATGGGTATCAAATGAAAGGTGTTAATGAGTATTTTAAAGGGGCGTGGGCCTTAGCTCTATAGACGGATGCCTTTTCGAGATATGGCCATTAAGGTGGACCAGGGGTGACTCTAGAATTTGTTTGTTCGATATGGGTATCAAATGAAAGGTGTTAATGAGTATTTTAAAGGGGCGTGGGCCTTAGTTCTATAGATGGACGCCTTTTCGAGGTATCGCCATAAAGGGTGACCAGGGGAACTCTATAATGTGTTTGTACGATATGGGTATCAAATTAAAGGTATTAATGACAGTTTTAAAAGGGAGTGGTTTTAGTTGTATATGTGAATGCGTTTTCTAGATATTGACCAAAGTGTGGACCAGGGTGACCCAGAACATCATCTGTCGGGTACCGCTAATTTATTTACATATGTAATAGCACGAATAATATTCCTGCCAAGATTCCAAGGGCTTTTAATTCCGCCCTGCAGAACTTTTTCATTTTCTTCTACTTAATATGGTAGGTGTCACACCCGTTTTACAAAGTTTTTTCTAAAGTTATATTTTGCATCAATAAACCAATCAAATTACCATGTTTCATCCCTTTTTTCGTATTTGGTATAGAACTAGGGCATTTGTTAATTTTTCGTAATTTTCGATATCGAAAAAGTTTGCGTGAACATTTTCGGATTTCGGCCATTTTTTTATGCCAAAATAAAGTGAGTTCAGAGAAGTACGTGAACTGAGTTTAGTGAAGATATATCGATGTTTGCGCAAGTTATCCTGTTAGCGGCCGAGTGGAAGGACAGACGGACGACTGTGTATAAAGACTGGGCGCGGCTTCAACAGATATCGCCATTTTTCACAGAAAACAGTCATTGTCCTTGAAACTAAGCCCCTACCAAATTTCACAAGGATTGGTAAATTTTCGTTCGGCTTATGGCATTAAAAGTATCCTAGAGAAATTAAATGAAAAAGGGTGAAGCCACGCCCATTTTGAAATTTTCTTTTTTTTGTATATTGTTGCACCGTGCCATTACTGGAGTTGAGTGTTGACATTATTTATTTATATACTGTAAAAGTATTCAATTTCTTGTAAAAATTTCACTTTTAAAACGTTTTTTAAAAAGTGGGTGTGTTCGAAATGCGATTTTGCTAATTTTTCTTTAGCACACATAGAGTAATAGGAGTAATATTCCTGCTAAATTTCATCACGTTATCTTCAACGACTGCCAAATTACAGTTTGCAAAAATTTTAAATTACCTTCTTTTAAAAGTTGGCGGTGCCACGCCCATTTCCAAAATTTTACTTATTTTCTATTCTGTTATAAGGACAACCCACCTACCAAGTTTCATCGCTTTATCCGTCTATGGTAATGAATTGTCGCATCTTTTCGGTTTTTCGAAATTTTCGATATCGAAAAAGTGGGCGTGATTATAGTCCGATTTCGTTCATTTTAAATAGCGATCTGAGATGAGTGCTCAGGAACTTAAATACAAAATTTCATTAAGATACCTCAAAATTTACTGAAGTTATCGTGTTTACGGACAGACGGACGGACACGGCTAAATGAATTTCTTTTTTCGCCCAGATCATTCTGATATATAGAAGTCTATATCTATCTCGATTAGTTTACGCCATTACGGATTACCGTCATGGCACGGGTGAAATTTTTATTTCTATGACGATGGATGGCTAGCATTAAGTTTATCGCACCCGTTGTCCAAGGACCCAGGAGGCTTGCCACATTATGGCAAACAAACTCCTTCACCACGGCATACCGATGTGTGAGCTAATGGGGCTACCGATGCTCCTCTACTGTCTACTTCTCCGTAGCCCATCGATCGGCCTATGGGTTCGGTATTTCTTGGATATTTTTGAAGATATGTTAGGCCTTTCGTTAATAATGCTGGGGTAATTGATCCTGTTGGGAGGAAAGTTGTATAATGGTGAACAATTGCACAATACGTCGTTGTACATTTTTCAACCAGCAGTTATGGATACCATCTGGTGCTGGGTGGGGACTTCCCGTTTCGCACCGCTTTGCCTCTATCTAATAACGAATTCATGCACCACAGCTCTAGCAACAAACCAGTTGCAATATGTGCGTGCAATTCTCACATTTACAGTTAGTAAATACTATGATTTTGCTATAATTTGATTAAAATTGTAAATAAACGTAAGAACACTATCGACGAACACGCTTAAAGTTCTCACACACTAATAAGTAATATTTTTTCTAACATAAGCTGTTAATTTGTGTATATTGTTATTCACCCTGCAGAAAAACCCGATACATATTTCAAACCCAGAAATAAGAAAATTTGAGCTCTTAATGAGAATCCGTTGGCCTATTGACATATATTCCAAAAGCATAAATCATATAGAGTTAAAATTATCGCTCTATTGACAAAAAACAAACTTTTATTGAGAGAAATTTGCTTATTTGTGTTGTTATTGTTGTGTGAGCAGTGCTTCGCCCCCCATGTAATGAGTGCAACCACTCACAAGTTTTCATCAAAGTCCTCTAACGGGAGTCCAAGGAAACTGGCAGTTTCAACAGGGGCGTACCATAGAGATGCTGGTGTTATAGGCGTTAATTCCACATTACAAATGAAAAGATGGTTGGTGTCATGTGGGGACACAAAAGCAGGACAGGCTTAGCTGGCAGGCCAGGCAACAACCCGGACGTCAAAATAACAAAATGTCTATAACACCTACATCGATAAGATGCAGAAAATTACACCGGCAAAAAAGGTAAAACGTTCATGCCAATACAAAAATTAACCGGCAGGCAGGTCATAATAGAAGCAACCAGCTTTTCCAGCGCTGTTTGAAATTATGTTCGTTTTAATTGAATTTTTAATAAAAATGAAATGTCTGAAATTTGTGAATTTCTCTTCAGAAGCTGCCTAGTTTAATGATTTTCATAATTCTTTTGCATATAATTTTATCAAATCAGGGTCAAAAAGACTCATAAAAGATAAAATTTGTGAAGTTCATATTATTCACTCATATCGTAATCCATAGTTGTGAGCGCTCCGAGAACGTTGTAGTAATAAGTACATCAATCTTAATGAGTACAAAGTCCTCTAACATTCTCGGAGCACTCATATTTAAAGAATCCAATATGAGACCGAAGTAAGTGAAAAAATATGACCCTCAGAAATTTGATCATTTAGGAGTCTTTTATGACTCCGATATGGTGAAAAATTTGAGCCTTATGTCAAAAGTGTTCAGTTAATAAGGGAGCCTGGCTCAATTCTGCTCATATCATCAGCTGATTTTCTTTTTTTTCATTCCACTGGCTTAGGGATTGTCAAAAGAAGATGGCAAGTGCAAAATGTAACCAACACATTGACAATTATTTACTACCGTGGTGGTAGTTTCACATCACCTTGAGTTATTTTTTTAGTAAATCGATTTAATTATTTCCCGCAACACACAAGAATTGCAAAGTTTTATGTTTTCTCTTCATTCGGTTCGCCTCACACCAACATGCAGATTTTGACAATTTGAACATAGGTATGTTGTTGCTATAGAGATGACACATAATTGAACCATGCAAAGGAGCTTCTGAACACTTCGCTTAGACATTTGTTAATTATCCGCATATAGCATATATATGTAAGTTTTTTGTACTTTTTTGATTGTACGAACTAATTGCCTCTGCAGTGTACCCCGAGTGGAGACTCGAACCTTCATATGCCTTCGATAAGCGCTGACGTCGTTATGCCCCACCTTTAAGCGATTTCATTTCCAATATCGTACTTTTAAAGAAGGATTCCCAATATTCTAACCGCCCTGAATGGCGCAATCCCAATGCCTTATATAGTACATAGAGACTCTGACAGGAGTGATATAAGAAATAAATTATGAGCTATTTATGAGCGCAATAGAAGTCTGATTGAATTTTTAATTAGGGTTTATATCGGACTCTTATTAGGGAGTCTGATCGGAATCCTATTTAGGCTTAAGAAATGCATGAAAAAACGGTTAAATTGGACGAACATTGCAAGAAAGGAAATACACTAATTTCGGGCTATTGAATGAGCTCATAATCATTGTAAGCGCTCCGATTTCGGTGTCTTTTTTGGCTGCATTCTGACTCCTAATATTTGCTGGGTAGTAAATATGTATGTATGTATTTATATAAATTTAATTGCCAAGAAAAATTAATAAGCACAAATAATAACAATATTAATCACTTAAAAATATCCCTATTCATTTTAAAACAGAAAAATGTTCAGGCCATAGATTGAGAATCAAAGAAAGAACTGTAATTAAGGATAATAACTGAGGAAAGCTAGAAAGTATTACTTGTATGAAACAGCCTGCATTTGTTTATCTTTATATCTCTTGTCTTAGATGGAAGTGACTTCTACGGATGCAAAGAACATTCTGTACGCTGCTGAGTACCTATAATTCGGAACCAAAAGATTCAAAGTCCGTGCAAAGGGACACAAGTTTATTATTTTTTTTTTTAATAAGTGAATTTTAAAAATACAATAGCCTGTGGAAAAAGCAAAGATTTATTTTCTTTAAGAAATAAAAAAATGACATCCGAAGATTTTCGTGGAAAATAGAGATAAATTACCAACCGGGCCGCATTGCTTAAGGCCAGCTGCAATTTGTTTAGCTAGGGCGAGACAAGAATAATGTGTATAAGTTCACTGACGGAAATATGGGTACAATAAGAGATTTTATCGGCTTCATCTTGCTGTCTTGCGGCAACAAATAGGCAGTTTCGTATTTATATATAATATAAATTTCGTTGAGTGCCATGATGTAATTACAAGGTGACTGACGTTGGCAGCTTCTCTTTCTAATCCGCCATCTTGAACTCCCACTTTTAAATTCAATTTGCCTCTTTGCGAAACTACTTTTATTTTTACATAGATTTCTACAAAAAATTATAAAACCGAAAGTGAACCAAGAGAAATCATAGGCGAGCAACACTGATCAATGTTCACTTACTTGTTTTGATCGTCATTCGTTGTCAATTGAAGAAAAAATTACGATTTCGTCTTTGAAAAAATTTGTTTATTATTGAAAATTTACACAAATTAACTGAAATATCTTATAAAACGTAAGAATATATAAAATATCACATAAAATATTACATGCTAATTGTTAATTTTCATTTATCTACAGGTATTTACATTGTTTACCACAAATATTGGAAAACTCCGGCGGTCTAACTCGCAATCCTAGCGATACACAATCCCTGTATTCGGACTGGGGGTTTTCTATGGAAATAAAAGGTGAGTTTACTCTTTATTCATTGTTAAAGACTAACTCTGTTTACATTTACCAAAAATGTACTATAATTGCATTTTTCCTTCTGCAGATTTCGTTTGCCCTTACCTAACGCTCGGCCTGTTTAAAATTTTAATTGCACATTGGGGAGTGAGTTACTAAAATTACTGGTACTTCTTTACTTTATATCAGTACTTCTAAAACGCGTAAACAAAATATCGATAGAGTTGTCAAAAGGCGCGCTTTGGACCCAGGACCACGAATCCGAAAGCAGAAATTTAAAAAGTTGGCAATTTTCAAGTAGTTGTTGTAATGTTTTACACAGTAGACAATTTTGTGTACAAAGAGATTTTGCACAGATTTAATTTTGATCCCACCCCCGGTTTCGGAGGGGCCCGGGGTCTTTTTTCTTTTGAACGCGCTAAAATTTTTCGGATTATTCATACTGATGTCAAGACCTCTTCCGATATTTTAGGACGAGTTTTAGCAGTTCTGAGCTAAAGTAAAGAATTATCAAATTTCTCCAAAAATATCAGCTCCATAATCTTTAGTAAAATAGCTAAATATTTTATATATATATATCCATAGATTTGAACCTATCGAATGTGTGGAGTTTCCAACATTCCTACCTTTAGACTTATGGTGAGTGAACTATGATAAAAAGTGTTATTAAATTAAATTTTTGGGAAAATTGTATCCTAAATAATGTCTTTAATTTTTTATTTAAGTTTGTGTGCTACTGCTTTTCCATCGTTTGAGTCCCTTCCGGTATATAACAGCAATCTCTTCTATGAAGGTTCATCACATTCAACTTTTGTACATTCGTGGTAAGTTAATTTTGTGCTTACAAAGTTATTTATTTATTTATTTATTATTTATTTAATTTAATTTCAAAAATAGTCTAATGTTCTTATAGACTCAATGGCCAAAGAATTTGAGATAGTATTGAACTCCCTCAGTGCTCTAAAAATGGGAGCGTTAGAGGGATAGAGGGTCCGGGCGCAATCAATATAAAACATATCCCAATTTCGAAGTGATCTAGGGGGTATATGGAGACAAATACTCTCGAGTAAATGTGGTGAATCAATCACAGCATTAATAATATCATAGACAAAAGTAAGAGAAAGAATGGTCCTCCTACTTTGAAGTGATTGAAGGCTAATGAGTGCACATCTGGCATTATAAGAGGGAATCGGCTCAGAAAAGTTCAGAGACCGCAGGCCAAACCATAAAAGACTTTTTGGACTCGCTCGAGCCTTTTGATATGGCAGTCATGATAAGGCCTCCAGATAAAGCAAGCATATTCCAACTTAGAGCGTACGAGAGACGTAAACAGTAAATTAAGAGTATAAGGATCTGTTAAGTCAGAGCTAAATCGCCGAATAAAAGCCAAAACCGAATAGGATTTAGCAATTATCGAGGTTATGTGAGTGGTAAACGAAAACTGCGAGTCGAAAACTACGCCTAAGTCAGAAATCTCAGTACTTGTGGACAGACGAGAGCCGTCAATATAATATGAAGTGGGAATTGTGCCACGAGACTTAGAGAAGGTTACGTGAAAGCACTTACCAATATTTAAAAGAAGATTATTATTACGGCACCAATCAGCAACGTTGTTCAGATCAGACTGAATATTTTCTGAATCAGAAGGAGTAGAAACTGTTGTAAACACGTTCAGATCATCAGCGTACAGCAAAAAGTGGGAATGCTGAAAGCAGGCTGAAATGTCATTAATAAAAATTACAAAAAGCAGTGGCCCCAAAATGCTGCCTTGGGGTACTCCTGAGGATGCAATAAAAGGCTTGGCGTGAGTATTGTCAACAACAACTACACATTTGCGTGAGTGAAGGTAGGACTTAATCCAAGATATAGAGTGAAAGCCCAATCTGGCCAGTTTGGATATCAAGATTTGATGACTTACTTTATCAAACGCTTTGGAGAAATCCGTATAAACCGTGTCGACTTGAAGACGGTTGTTGAAGGCTGCAAGGCAAAATTCAGAAAAAATTGCTAAGTTTTTAACCGTGGATCTACCAGGCATGAAGCCATGTTGACTATCACAAATTAAGTGCTTGACAGCAAAACTAATTTTTTGTTTTACAACATACTCAAAAAGTTTAGAGATAGTAGATAATTTCGCAATTGGTCTATAGTTGGCAACATTGTTTTTATTACCACTTCTAAAAATGGGGGATATGAAGGTTATCTTCCAAGCATCAATGAACTCACCACACTCTAGAGATTTGTTGAAGATTAAAAGAAGCGGGGTGGCTAGAATCAGACAATTTTTAAAGAGATAAGACGATAAGCCGTCAATATCTGTCTGGGAAGACGACTTGAGGTTCCGGATTCCATCAACAATGTCATCTAGAGAAAGAGTAAGAGCCCCGAAGTTGATGGGAGAGTCTACCATTGAGGAGGACTCAGAAACACTAACTGGCTGAGTAAAAAATTGGAGTGAAAAAAGTCTGCAAAAAGGTTAGCCGACTCCATAGGTGAAGAGGTATGAAACCCCCTATAAAACATTGACGAGGGAATACTCGAGGTAGCTTTTTTGGATTTTACAAAATTCCAAAAAGCTTTAGGGTTATCTTTGATACAAGATTCGAAGTTTCGGGTGAAATTAATACGCAGCCTCTTACTTAACGCTTTAAGTTTCCTGTTGTAGCGAATGTACTTGATTTTAAACACCCAAGACTTTGTAGTCTTGAATTTTTTAAAAAAATCTATTCCTAAAATTCTTTAGCCGCTTGAGCCCAGTAGTATACCAAGGAATTTTGTAACACTTTTTAATTTTCCGCGGAATATTGTCACTGACTAACTTATGCATAAACTGAGCAAAATAGCACATTTATTTATTATGACTTATTATGCCAGAGTTAAATAAAATAAGTTTTATAGTCACTGTTTCACATTATGATTATAAATCACAATATCAAAATGTAAAATACAGGTAAGTAAAAATTGTTTGATTACACTTGGGTCAACAAGTGGAAGCTTTGAAGCTTTATACAATGCGAAAACGATTTTGTACATAAATACATGAGACGCTGCACACACACTACATCAGTAATTCAGCAACAACAGCGCTACACTATTGGAAGAGTAAACTAGAATATCAGCACACTGTATGCATTTAAGTGGACCTGTTACAAGAAGAACGTATAATATTCTAAGATTTATGAGTAGGTGCAACATTACAATAGGATTGCGCAACTGTTAAGAATGCAATGACTCCCTTCTTCTACAGTACAAATCTGTTTTTTAATTTTACTCGAATAAATATAAAATTATTTAATGAAATTTTTAAATGAGAAATAAATTAGCTTTCAATAAATGAAGGCAACTTATTACACATCTTAATATAGATGTTTCTTTTGTACGTGTGCATGTGACTGAACTGATTCTTAAATACTGGACCTATTTTGATGCAATTTTGTGTGTGTGTGTGTTCAAGGGGTTTGAGGATGCATTAGATGCACAATTTGGTACGTTTTCTTTTTTACCTATCTGAAAAGTAAACCAGGGGCCGACCCCTTCCAAAAAAACTAATTTATGACGCGATTTGCTCAAAATCCGGTACAGGAACAACTCATTGACCAAGTTAATATTTGATAAACTCTTCTTTCCTGGAAAAGGACCAGGAACTGAGCTATTATAAAATTTTATTTGGCTAAGAAAAAGATCGAGGAGGAAATGGTGAGTTATATAAAAAGCCATAGGCTGAAAAGAGAAAAAGAACATCACAGATTGGAATGGGATTTGGTGATCGAGGGAAAGAGAGGATTGAGAAATGGAGAGAGGGTGACGGAGAGGAAATAAATTAGGAGTAGGAAATGGAGAAAAGGTGGGAAAGATAAGAAGGGGAGACCTAGAGAAGGGAAGATGATACATAAAAACAGGAAGAATTAAGTCGGAGCAGAAGAGGCAAGGACCAGGGGAAAAGCGATCGAAACTCGGTGTGACCAATTGGCTCCAGTTGGCAGAGAAGAGAGCAAAAAGCGAGGAAAGAAGATACAAATTTTTTTTGCAATATGACAAATATCTTTGTTTACTGAGGAAGTATACACATCGCATAGAGAAATATTATAGGACAGGAGAACGTTTTTTTTTTTTATCTTATATGTAAAGATGAATACGATTCTAGAAATTATACCCGTGTTAATTTCATGTATGTAGTTTTAGTGATTTATAAAAAGAAAGATATTTCATGTTTGGTATAGAGATTCCATGACTGAGGACTTTCAGGACAGAAAGGTAGAGGGAGTGGAGTATGAATGAGAGTGCTAGTAGGTTAGTTAAGGTTGAACTTGCAGGTACGTGAGGACCTCACATAGACTGAACGAGACCTGAGAGTTACCAGAAGTTGGTTTAATGACCATACAGCCAAACCCCATCCTCTTCGCAAATAGTAGAAGTTTTCTAGGAGCTATTCCACTTCCTGCTTCCAGATCTGACAGCTGTATCACTCCTATAGCAGCAGTGTGAGGTATATGCTCCGCCTTATCCCGATTCTTTCCAGGGATTCCTTACACTCTAACTAAAAAATAACTGAAGCCAACACAAATTTTCCAAATTCTTCACTCTCCGATTTCTAAAATTATATACGTTTTTAGTTTTAAAGATGCCTAAAGCAAGTTGTGCTCTATGCCATAAAACTTGGAAACACGAAGGTTTCAAGATGCACCACGTTCCTAAAAACATTATAAAAAGAAAAAAATGGGCAGATGCCTGTGGTGTGGACCTATCACCAGAGGCAAAGATATGCAGTTTGCATTTTTCCCCAGAAGATTTCACGTATAGCTTTGATGGCAAACGCATTAAATTTTGCGGTGATGCGATTCCCATGAAAGTTGATTTCGTGTATGATAACCTACAATTTCTTGAGGCATCAACTCAAACTGAGTAAGTTTGCCATGTTTTGTGACGCTTTTAATTTGTTTACACATAAGTTCCATTTAGACCCAATACGAACCGCGAAGAGCTCCTTGAAGCTCGATTAAAAATCTTGGAGGGGTCAGCAAAAGAACTAGACAGCCTTCGGAAAAGCCTCAATGCGCATTTTACTGAAGGTCAACTCAAGAAACTTGATAACACTTCTAGAACAATACATTGGAAGTGGAATGATGTCATCGGCTATAGCCCTTCATGCGGCTGGACCTAAAGCGCTGTAGCAAAATGGATACAGAAAGTAAAGTTCGAGGAAGGTGTTTTGGATTTTTCGATCGAAGCAATGAGAAGTGTACAGGACATGGATGTGGAAGACAAGATATGCATCCTTTCGTTCGACGAAATGCATTTAGAGCCTGCATATGAATATGACTCACTCACGTATACAATGAAAGCGCCCAGCAAAAAGGCTCAAGTGGTAATTTCTCGCGGTCTCAGGCGTTCCTGGAAGCAACCTGTCTTTTGTGTGTATGATTGTAAAATGAGCAAATCAATATTAGAGAACTTAATTACTTTCCTAGACGGAGCAGAGTATACCGTTGTTGGAGTTGTTTCGGATATGGGACCTGAAAATCAAGGCCTCTGGAAAGAGCTGAATATTTCAATCGGTAAAATTCAACTTAAAATTAATGTGCATTTTATTGATATAGCTCTATTTTCTTATTAGACCAAACGTGGTTTGCAAATCCGGTGAATAGTGGAAAAGTTTTTGTTTTCGCTGATGCACCACATCTGCTAAAGCTCATTCGGAACCATTATTTGAACACCGGTCTGAAAATTTAAGACGACTTTTTGACACCGCGGAGTATTGCTGACGTACTGAAACATACATCTGCGTCCGACGTTTCTATAGTATATCGACTGTCGGAGCGCCACCTATCAGTACGCAATGCAGAGCGCCAAAAAGTAAAACCGGCAGCGCAATTGTTTTCTCACAGCACAGCAAGTGCTTTGCGTCGCTGTGAGGAACGGGGACTTAATGTCTATAATGCGAATGAAACTGCGGATCTTTTTGACGCAGTAAATGACTGATTCGACCTCTTGAACTCCAAACTTTCCACCATGCAGACTTTACCATCAAAGCGACCTTTTGGAATGAATTATGAGGAGCAGCTGGCTATTCTTTCGAAAATGGACGAGTATATTAGGAATATACGTATTGGGACAAATAAGAAGTTGTTGCCTTTTCAGAAAGGGGTTTTAGTTACAAACAGTTCGCTACGGGGTTTATACATTTATGTTAAGGAACATTTTGGTATGCAATACATTTTGACATACCGGTTGAATCAGGACATTGCGGAAAATTTTTTTTCGGCAATGCGCGCGAAATGTGGTTTATATGATCATCCAACAGCAGTGCAATTCAAATACAGATTACGAAAATATTTATTAGGTAAAATATCACTTATTTTGGTATCTACTCGTATATTGGTATATACAAATTTTAATAACATTACAGCACGAAATACAGAGACGTTGGCTGCACTTGGAAACGTTGAGATAGACGAAACGGAATGATTAGATTTCGATCTAGACAACGAGTTGTTATTTTATAATGAGAGCATTGAAGACGAAGATGTCAACTGCACGATTCCAGAATCAGAACTTATTGAAATCGAAGGCTTGCACGAGGATGGTCTAGAATATGTAGCAGGCTACATAATAAGAAAGCTGGGACTCTCTCATTATGTCAGTAAAGAAACCACCTCTCAGCATGTGAGTGAGGAAAGCTTCTCTTCATATGTGGATTTGTTATCCAAAGGTGGTTTAGTAAAGCCTTGTCGTCAATTTTTAAATAAAATAATGGAGTTTGAAACAATTTTTTATCAAAATAATGGAGCAATAATAAAGACAAAGAGCAAATTTATTGCAGGTTTAATAAAAAAGAGTGAGGGTTGCGACTGCGAAATCGAAATAAAAAGATTATTTTTTAAAAGTCGAATGTATTTTCGCATAAAAAGCCTTAACAAAGCAATGAAAAATAAGTAGTAAAATTCGCATAAATGTAAATAATCAAAATAACTCCATAATGTTCTTAGCTTTTTTTAATATGTTCTACAATATATGTGAATTACCATGTTTCGTTTATTTAACTAATTGATAGTATTGCACAAAATATATGATGAATACCTATAAATAAAAACTGCAACTTGAAAAATGTTAATCAATTTAACTTGGTTTATATTTTATAAGAAATAGCTTTCCCCTTTCTCAAGGCATTTTAATATGATTGCAATTTTCATAAACAAATGGAAACAAAATCAGTTTCTTCGCCAATTTTATTTAAATACTTTTATACAAAAAAGTACCAAATTTAATACTATTTTATAAAACGGCCCCTTCTATTCTTCCCCTTTCTCTCATCGTTCGTATTGTATGGGAGTTTTCAAAATGAGCTGTCACTACATAGACCACCTTGTCGTTATTACATCATGGTTGAGTACTATACAGTTTACCTTGTCATCGGTATGATATGGTGAACACAAGTCAGACTGGAGTTGAGTTTGAATCATAAATTGGTAATCACATCGTGGAAGAATATTTTTTTCCCGTTAACCATATGTAACTTTAAGAAGTTTGTTTAAATCACACGAAATGCTCAATATTGCTTTTGCCTTTGATTGAGCTGCATTGAGAGATTGAATCCCATGCTAAATATTTTCAATTTCTTGTTGTTTTTAAAATTATCATTTTTTAAAAGTTTAGAAATGCGTTTTTCTATTATATTACTTTGTCCACACTAATGCTTCCGAAGCCACTATTTATCTATCTTCATAAGTGCTTAAGGTCCTTTGAGTTCCTTCGAGTTTCATTAACCTTGCGTTCCATGATATTTATGTTTATGATATTTTTAGTTCTGTGTGACTCTCATCCTTCTTTTCTGGAGCGTAACTTTGTATTTTATACAGATTCGATATTGAATTGGATTTGACTGGTATCATTTGAACCACTTCGATTTTCTTATAAAATTTTTGATTGCAAACTACTGAGCTCTTTTGATAATAGTAATAATTTATTGTGTCACTGAAGTATAGGTAATGATGAATGGCAAATAAAATAACCAAAATCTTTTGACAGCGCAGTAAAAACTCGCTGATGGTTTCTTGGTAAAATTTAGTTTAATCATATATCACATAGGTTAAAACCGACCAGGGTTGAGTTCATTACCAAAGACGAGAAAATTAGTAATGATGAAGATACTGCGATTTTCCAATAATAAAATTGATCAACAAAAAATTAAGTGCCCGAGCGGTGTTACTCTACATTTTCGAAATTGTAACTCTAAAAAGAGCGTATATGTGAAACTGTCTGCATTGTACTTATCGTTAATAATTTCTCTTCTTTACAAAAACGCACAAGATCTGTCCTACAACAGTCTCCTTAAGAAACTTATTATTTCTTTTTTTCACTAGAAAAGATGAGCTTTGAAATTTGATATGAAGGAACCACCGCATTCTTCACAAATATGTGCAACATGGCAGCAACCAGGATTGGCCACTTTGTGTATAAAACTAGGCACATTAATATGGAAGATATCAGGTGTACGCATATGAAACCGGTATATTTTATTTAAAAAAAAAACATTTATTTCAACAGAATGGTAACGAATATTTTATTCAAGGTAAGCGCCCTCGCTAGCTACACATTTGGCCACCTCTCAGGCAATTTATGGATACCTCGCAGACAAAAGTCTTCGGTTTTTGAAGCAAACCAGTCATCGAGCCATTTTCCAATATTTTCGTAAGAAGTGAAGCGCTGTACGCTAAATGCGTGCCCCGTCGAAGCAAATAAGTGAAAGTCGGATGTAGCCAAGTATGGAGAGTAAGCGGGGTGGGGTAGCTGTTGCCAGCTGTACGACTCAGCCAATTCCCGAGTCTGTTTTTTTCGTTGTGATGGTGCATTGTCATCGAGAAAAATCACTTTGTCATGCCTAATTTCATATTCTGGGCGTTTTTGGCGCAGAGCACGGTTCAAATTGGCCAATTGCTGTTAGTAGCGTTGACCATTAACAGTTTCGCCTGGTTTTAGAAGCTCATACCAGACTACACCACGCTGATCACAGAAAACACAGAGCATTGTCCTTTTTCCGAAGCGATTTCGTGTTGGGGACGATTCTGCTGGTTGGCCAGGATCCACATACGATCTCTTGCGTTTGGGATTCACGAAATAAATCTACTTTTCATCGCCAGGAGCGATCCGATGCAAAAACAACTTTATTTTTTGTCTGGCGAGCAGCATTGCACATGTTGTTTTCCGATTTTCCTGCTGTCTGTCATTCAGCCCATGTTGCACCCATCTTCCGGTTTTCATGATCTTTCCCACGGATTTCAAACATCTGGAAATGGTTGACTGGGACACATCTGGGTGCTCTGCGAGCTGTTTGTGCGTCTGACTATCGTCTTCATCCAGCGAAGCCTGCAATTCAACGTCCTCGAATAATTTCGGTGGTTTGCCGCGGTCAGCATTTCTCACATCAAAATTACCACTTTTAAACTTGTTGAACCACTCATTATATTGCGCACGATCAAGAGCGTGCTCTTCGTAAGCTTCGACAAGAATTCGATGAGGTTCTGGCGCCGATTTACCTAAATGGAAGCAGAAAATATTGCTCCCCGCAAATCGTTGTTTGAAGGCACGTATTTCGACATTTTCAAGAGCGAAAAAAAACACGATGTTGTATGAAACTTGAAATGTTTGGTATTGGATATTGTTGACAGATCATAAGACGCCAACTAGTGCCAATGGTAAGTTTTTACAATTGTGCTTACTGACCGCTAGATGCCAATACCGGTTTCATATGCATATACCTGATATTTCGGATATAGTTTTTTTTCAATCTGACACTCCGCACTCATGGTTCTTTTTTGGAAGAAAAGGAGAACGAGGAAAAACTTAAGAGCCATTTTAAAATCGCGTACAAAATTATGCATAGTACGTACAATATTATCTTATCTTTTTTCTTAATATATAAAAAACACGTGTCACAGGTTTGAGGCCAGTGGACTCCTAAACTGCTGAACCGATTTTGAATTTGTTTTGCACCTCGTGTGTAGTTTGATCTAACTTGAAATATAGGATAGCCTACATCTTAATTTATAGGCCCAATGCGAGAAACATCTTGCCCATAAAACGTTCGTTTCTTCTACCGAGCACTGGACATTCAATGCGTAGATGCCTAACATTTTCAGGCTCTTCTTCGTTGCCGCAGCTTCTACAATAATCATTAAATGGAACGCCAATCCTTATCGCATTCAGTCCAATAAAAACATGACCCGTAAGAAGACCTACAACTAAGGAAATATCCCTCTTACGGAGGGTGAGAAGCTCTCGCTATCTCTGCTCATTGCATTGTGGTCATGTGAGTTTTTCCGTGTGGCATCTATCATGATGCTTCCACCTGGCTCCCGCTTCCATCAGTAGAGCCTCCTTTATCTTGAGCTTGTAGGTGGAGAGCCGTATGCCCAGCCTCCTCCAGGATGGCGAAAGTGGAAGGGAGGCCCTTTCTTGCAAGCTCATCCGCCATCTCATTACCTGGTATGCCCTTATGTCCCGGAACCCATACCAGATACAGAGTATTTCAAAATTAGCTGCGACAGAGTCAAGGGCTTTCAGTGCTGCTTTACTGTCTGAGAAAATATAAATGTGCTTCTGAGAGACTGCCTTCTCCCTCAGGCAGTCCACAAAGTCTTGTATGGCCGCAAGCTCGGCCTGAAATACGCTACAGTGATCCGGAAGGCGAAACGATCTTTGTATCTCTAATCGTTCCGAATAGACACACCCTCCGACCCTGTTATCTAGCTTAGATCCATCTGCGTAGATCTGAATGCTGTTAGTGGGCCAATCAGGGTCATTCATCCACTATTCCCTCTCAGGGATTAATACCTTGTTAAATTTGGTATGTGGTTTGCAGAAATCTCTGCTCTGCCTTGAAAAAGGCGGAGTGGATATAGTCCTTGTCCAGGAGCCGTGGCTGAGTAGTAACGGCAGTAAGATTTCTGGATTAAGGACTGGAAAATTCAACACCTTGGTGCATGGGGAGGCAAGTAGGCCTAGATTCTGTGTGCTTGTTAAAAAAGAGATTAAAGCTTTTATTCTCTCTAATTTCAGCAATGCTGAAGTAACCACGGTCTGCCTCGAGCGAGGAAGTAATGAAATGTGGGTGGTCTCAGCGTACATGCCCCACGGGGACGTAGTGGGACCACCACCTGCGATACTGGGTGAAATCACCGCTGAAGCAAGGCGGAGAGGTGTTGGCGTGATCATCGGTGCCGATGCAAATGCCCATCATAGCATTTGGGGAAGCTCGGATACCAACACTAGAGGTGAGTCTGTATTTACTTTTATTGTAGATGAGGGACTTTGTATATGTAATAGGGGGAATGACCCGACTTTTATTACTGCGTTAAGGGAGGAGGTCCTGGACCTCACCCTGGTTAGTAGAGAACTGGAAGGTCGGATATCTGGATGGAGGGTTCTCAACGAGCACTTCTTCTCTGATCACCGATATATTCAGTTCTCAGTGAACGAAGAACGTCCCGGTAAAATATCTTTTAGGAACCCTAAAAGTACTAACTGGGACTTGTATTGTAGGAAGCTGGGAGAGCTACTGCCTGCGGTGCCTATCATTAGTTCGGGCCTGTCCGAATCTGAGATAGACGTTCTGGTGGAAAACTTCACCTCGGCAAGCAACAGCGCCTTTCAGCTGTCCTGTCCATTGAAAACTTACAGGGGGAAGGGCAAGCCGCCCTGGTGGTCGGATTCTCTTGACGACCTAAGAGCGTCCAGTCGGCGGCTCTTCAACAGAGCCAGGAGGAGTAAATTACCCTCGGACTGGGAGCTCTATAAGGTGAGTCTGGGGATTTATAAATATGAAATAAGGATAGCCAAGCGAGATGCATGGCGAAGCTTCTGCGAAAACGTAGAAGGCTGCAATGAATCCGCGAGATTTAGAAAAATACTCTCTAGGAACCCCGCTCCTCTGGGGTATCTGAGAGATGATGGTGGGGACTGGTCGATGAGTAGCGAGGAGTCTCTAGGGCTTTTACTGGACAATCATTTCCCGATGTCCCAGTTGCGCAGGGATCTTCGCCTGCATGGTCGGCGGTCGTTGGCCATGCAGAAGTGCCTGCCATTCCAATACGGGAAAGTCAGATAACCTGGGCTATAGGGTCGTTCAAGCCCTATAAGTCTCCGGGCCCGGATGGAATCATTCCTGCGCAGCTTCAAAGGCTTTTGGGGATTTCCTGCCGCTGGTTGGCCATCATATATACTAACTGCCTCAGGCTTAACTATATCCCGAAGTCTTGGCACACGGTTAGGGTTATTTTCATTCCGAAGGCCGGCAGAAGCTCTCATGTATCACCTAAGGATTTCAGGCCAATCAGTCTCTCGTCGTTTCTTCTTAAGACGTTTGAGCGGTTGATTGACCTGTACCTACGGGAAAGGATACCTCGGGGGTTACTGTCGGCTTCACAACATGCGTACTGCAAGGGCAGATCGACGGAAACGGCTCTCCATTCGATTGTAAAGCAAATAGAGGGGTCCCTAGAACACAAAGAGTATGCTCTGGGTGCCTTTCTAGACATCGAGGGAGCTTTTAACAATGTCTTACCGGGGTCAATCGAAAGAGCTCTGGTGGGTTTAGGAGTCGAGGCGGCTCTGGTTGAATTTATTAGCAAACTTCTATGCGGCAGAATTGTCGCAGCGGAGTGGGGAGGGGCCATAATTAAGAGGAAGGTGTGCAGGGGCACGCCACAGGGGGGTGTCCTATCTCCTCTCCTCTGGGTTGTGGTAGTCAACGAGCTTCTTGTGGAGCTGGAAGTCAATGGTTGTCGGGTGGTTGCCTATGCAGATGACCTCGCTATCCTAGTCAGAGGCAAATTTCTGGGCGCCCTGCGCGATGTTCTTCAGGGCTACCTGGATACTGTGGCTAGGTGGGCTGAATCATGTGGATTGGCGGTCAACCCGGGAAAAACGGAATTGGTCCTTTTCACAAGAAGATATAAGGTGCCCGCTTTCAGAACTCCCTCGATTGGAGGGGTACCGTTGGTACTTTCTGATAGGGTTAAATATTTGGGGATTGTTTTGGACAAGAAACTGTCCTGGAGACCCAATGTGGAAGATCGGGCCAGGAAAGCCGCCATTGCCTTGTACTGCTGCAGAGGAGCTATCGGAAAGAGATGGGGACTCTCGCCAAGAATAGTACACTGGCTTTATGAGATGGTGGTCAAACCGATTCTGCTATATGGGGTGCTGGTCTGGTGGAAAGCACTGGACACGGCGAGCACCTCCAAAATGTTAGTGTCAGTGCAACGGACGGCGCTGATCGGTATCAGTGGCGCTCTCAGAACAACGCCTACCTTGGCACTGAACGTCATGCTGAACATATACCCAGTAGATATTGCGGGAAAGGCGGCCGCGGCAAGGTCGTTGGTCAGGCTTCGTGATATGGGATATAGACTTTCTGACCGCGGACACTCTAGCCTTCTTACCAGTTTCGACTTCATCCCGGACAGAACGGACTACTGTATGCCGATAACAGCTCCCTATACAACCTTCACCCCAGTTATTCCAGAGAGAGAGGATTGGGGAAGAGGAATTATCTGGGGCATGGGACCGGTTAACTTGTTCACGGATGGGTCAAAGCTGGATGGAAAGGTTGGTGGGGGGGTCTTTTGTCAAGAGCTAAATTTAAGCCGCAAGTTTAAGTTGGCTGATCACTGCAGTGTATTCCAAGCGGAAATTGCTGCGATTAAGGATGCGGTGGATGGAATGCTATCCAGTGCTACCACGGTTAGGGAATTTAACATCTACTCTGATAGCCAATCGGCTATCAAGGCCTTGAGCTCAACTACAGTGCGATCGAGGGTGGTCTGGGAGTGCCTGACCTCGCTTGCGATTGCATCGAATTATTTTACAATTAAGATTATCTGGGTACCGGGCCATAGTGATATCCCGGGTAACTGTCAAGCGGATCTCTTAGCCCGCATCGGTACAACTGAACCGGATGAAGATGGCTGTAGGGACTTCGGGATCCAGCTGGCCACCTGTGGATTGCTCCTCCATAGCTGGGCCTCGAATCAGCTCAGCAAACGTTGGGCGGATACCACGTCTTGCAGGGTAGCAAGATCTTTCTGGCCGAAAGTGGATGGCAGGAGGTCTGCTGAAATAATTGGGTTCACTAAGGCTCACCTATCAATGGTCATTGGGGTTTTGACAGGGCACTGTCCCATGGGTATCCATGCGGTACGTCTCAATATACTGGAAACTCCATCCTGCTGCAGCTGTATGGAGGATGATGAGGTGGAATCACCAAATCACTTTATGCTTGATTGTCCAGCTTTTGCCAGAATTAGGCGAAAGTACTTCGGTCGCGACTCACTTGGATCTCCCGAGGATATATCCAAAGTTGAGATCGGTATCATTCGGAGCTTTATCGTTGCTACCCAACGATTCTCTAAGTAGCTGGATCTAGGTCACCGTTATTTTTGGTGTATGTGGTATCACAACGGACCTTCGTGTTGTCCAAGTGAGCTATCCTTATCAGGGCAGCTACCACCTAACCTATCCTATCCTATCCTTGCAGAAATCTGTCCATTCTGGTATGCAGAATCTGTCGAGAATTTCAGTATGTATGCAGGGAGACCATGTTGTCAGTTTTCCTCAGTCTAATAGCTGCACATGCTGCATATTTAATGCCTACTATATCTATGGGTAGTAGGTTCAGTACTACATTCATAGCCTCCATTGGCGTTGTGCGGATGGCTCCGCTTATGCATAGTAGTGCAGAACTTTGCACCTTTTAAAGAGCAAGAATCGTCGAGGATTTATTCAGTGCGGGCCACCATACCGCCACCCCGTATAGCAATATTGGTTGATTTCCCCTTCATATAGGCGTGTTGGTCTTCAGAGATTTGGTCATTCACTGCCTCCCTGATATATGTTTCCATCAGCCTCTCCATCACCTTTTGAAAAGAAGATAGACTGATGGGTCTGAAGTCCTTAGGCTTCGCGTGGCATGCTTTGCCTGCCTTGGGAATAAATACCATTTTAGATATTTTCCATATACGTTGGATGTGGTTTAGTTCCACGACACTTCCTATTATAGCATATAGCCAGCTAGAGCTGCATTCCAGTGATTGATGCAGTTGTATAAGTGTAACACCGTTCGGCCCTGGAGTTTTGAATGGTTAAAAAGATTGGATGGCCCAATATATCTTATCCATTGTAATTAGGTTGTGCAGTATAGGTTGCACTGGTGCTTGTGTCAAGCTTTGTGTATCCCCTGGTTCTTTCCTCCCCGATTTCGGTCCACGAACCATCAGGCCTTTGCAAAGCATCCTGGGGCCGTATTAGCCGATCTGGAAAGTACTTTTCTGAGTCTACCCCCTTCAGACACTGTTTCCATGCTGCTACAGAAATCTCGCCAGGAGGATATTTTGGCTTTCCCTAGCTCAAACTTATAGTTCATAAGATTTTCTTTGAAAACTTCCCAATGCTGCTCATCGCCAGAGGCTTTAGCTGCATTGAAAGTGGGCCTGCTTAACCTGCGAAAGTTTTCGATTTGTGAATTCCACAATGGTGGCTTCTTTTTACCCCTTTGAATTCTCTTGGGACAAACTTTATCTAGTGCCTTGCGGCATGCCCCGGTAAAGTTATTTACCAGTTTTTCCAGTTCTGGTGTGCTACCTGGTGTTTCGGATACGCTCTCAAGTGGCAATATCTTAACTAGTCCCCTATTATATTCTTGCCAGTTTGTATTTTTAATATATCTGGTGGCAGCGCTCTGCTCTTTCACCAAGTCTTAGTCGAATTGGATGTAACGATGGTCAGAGAATGAATGGTCCTTAAGGACCCTCCAATCTCTGACCAACTCTTCCGCATCTTCTGAGACTAAGGTGACATCGAGAACTTCCCTTCTTGCTTTTGTAATAAAGGTTGGTTCAGTTCCCCTATTGCTTATGGTTAGTCTAGAGTTTAGGATGAAATCAAATAGAAACCGACCCCTTTCGTCTTTGTCATTACTCCCCAGGTGGAGTGGTGCGCTTTTACATCTCCTCCCAGTATCAGTGCACCTGAGATAGCTTCCACCAGCTTCCTGACGGTCGATGTCGGCTAGATAAATTGATGATAGCCTGATTTGACCCATACTGAGGCTAAGGCTGATCGTTGTTGTGTCTTCATCACTAAATTGAGAAAGAAACAAAACATTAAGCTTGGTACTAACAAGTATATACGATCTTGGTTTCCCGAGGTGCCACAACTTTCCAGTGTATAGCCGGAGGACTTGAATCCGCAAATGTGTTGTCCTACCACCACGGCTACTGAATGAGGGCAATACCAGCGGCCGTTTAGATGTTAGTCGGAGCAGCAGTGTAGCGGAAGCTGCTTTACTGTGGTGCAAGTTTATCTGGAGGACCCGCACCAACATCGCACACTTTCTCTCCCTCCTTGAGCGTAGAGTTAGCCACATCCTCCATCATCAGCCCCTCCTCCGTGTAATGCAGGTGTAACCCGCCTATGCCCATGGATGAGGTAGACGAGGCGTAGCCGTCCAACGTATCCGGCTCACCCCTATCTGCTTTCGTAACCACGTCCTCGTCGCTTCCTTCTTCTTCTGGCTCCACCTCGGCTGCCAAGTTCATAGCGGCTTTGACGTCGTTACTGTAGACCCTTTCAGTCACAGTTTCTAAACCATAATTTATCTCGCCTCCAGTTTACCTCAATACTGTCAGCGATTCCCCATTCAGTTGCAGGACAGCCTGACGTGTGGCTCTGTCCCCCTTTTCTACGCTGTCAACTCCGCAATTGGCGGCTGGCAGCGTCGGGTTGAGGATTCTTATCATGCTGAGTATACTCTATGGTTCAGCTGGTTTTGCCGGTAGCCACACCTTTGCTCGTGGCCGTGACGGTATGCCTTGAAATTGACCACCCTGATCTTCGCTCCAGGGTAGACTTCACGTACAGACTCTACCGCCTTTTTGTATATGGCTGCGGACCTCTCGTCTCCGCATGCCAAATCTTTTATACTAACCTGGAACCACCCTGCATCCTTACATACCGGTGGCGGTACAGGATTGCGCGTAAGAACGTCCAGTGTGATATTCGATAGCTCGCTTTTCACCCATTTCCATTTGTCTTTTTTTATTGTGCCGTCTTCCTGATTATCGTCAAGGGCCCCTAGCAGGATTTTGTCCTTGACCACTTCTGCAAAAGAGCGCTCATGCAGCTTCGGCTTCTTTGGTTTGGTAGGCACTACTTACGCCGACCTTGCCCTTTTGGTTGCCACTTGTGGCCCCCTTTCTACCGCCAGACGAAAGTCGGGTATCACCTCGTTCGCCCATTGAATCTCTGCCAGCATTTCTTCTACGCTGTCGCTTTCCGCTCTACTCTCGAGGTCTGGCATACGTGCGGATCTGGTTAGGATCCTTGCAGCCGCTCTCCTGTGCTTGTATCCAACTTCACTGGGATTTGGCAGCTCACTAGGCTTCGTGAAGGCCGTGGTTGTCAAGGGTGGACCACGCGCGGCCTGCGCACCAGCTTCAACCGAGGCTGCATTCTGCATACCTGCTGCGTCTCTGTTAGTGCCAGGAGTATCCCGGAGAACACCCCTTTGCCCTGGCTTACTGCCGTGCAGGGTTCTTAACCGGTCTCGCCACGGGTCCTGTACCATCCCCTTTTTTAGCCATATTCTAGCGGTTAGAATGACCCTGCATCGCTGTGGTCATCGCTGTGGTGTGCAGAAGCCCTCCCGGCCTGTGAAGAGAGCTGGTCTCCTTTTGTCTTTTTATCTTCTTATTATTTCCGTTCATGTTCCCACGAGTGGCGGAGAAAAGGAACGTCCACCTGGGCAGAGATCCGCAATACCCGGGTAAGGCCTTCATACAACCTGGTGCGACCTGGTGCCAGGAGGGCTCCGTTCTAGACTGGGCTACTTAGGGGCCCCAGCCCGACTGATCCTCGGCACGGAAACGCATAACGCCTTGATCCAGCCCCCGAGAAGGAAAGGAAACAGGAAAAAAAGGAGAGAGAGAGAGAAGAAGGAGAGAGAAATATGCCCCAGAAACCATGGTCAAGAATTATTTCCATGTAGCCAAGCTATAAATGGGTCAGGCACACAGCCCTTATTCCATATCTTAGCTGGACACCGTCCGGACATAGCACAGGCTCAATACTGTAGTGCCCATTTCCAGTCGGCACCCTCGTGGAGGGTTCAGTTGGGGATTTGCGCCAACCACACAACCAAGTACGTATACCAAAAAAACTTGAGAGGGTATGCAGAGTATCTATGATTAGCATAACAAGAGCCTTAAAAACAAACCCGACCACAGCATTGCATGCCATTGTACACATCCCGCCTTCAGACCTAACGACCAAACATATTGCGTTAGCAACTGCAACAAGGCTCGGGCAGCTTGAGTTCAAACCTTATGGCCAGAGCAGTATAGCGCCATCTAAAATCGGGCAAACTGAATATATGGTCCCGTGCCTTAGCTTCGGAAGAGATATTAGGGCCACAATTGAACCGGAGTGTTGGTGCCGGGGTGCACAAATGGCAGAACATACTATACACATGTCTACGGATGGCTCCAAATTAATGGAAGGTGTTGGGCCAGCTGTTTACTGTGTCGACCCAAAAATAAGCAGATCTTACAGGCTGCCAGATTACAGCAGCGTTTTTCAGGAGGAAAATATAACAGTGAAGAAAGCAGTAGAAATTCTGGAGGAAGCGTTATTAAGCTGCAGTCGCGTCAGGCTGCGATTACGGCAATAATCTCACACAGCACTGTGTCCTGGAATGCAAAGAATTATTAGAAAAACTTCGGTTAGGCCAGACCATACATCTTTACTGGATTCCCGTTCATAGAGGAGAAGGAAACGAAAAGACCGATGAGTTGGCAAAGGAGGGTGCAACACTCGCTAAGTCGACGATAGACGTCCCAATCCGCTTGGGATGAATCAAAAGGAGAAAGGAGTGTCATATGATCCATCAAGCAGGAAAGGTGTGGACAAAAGCGTGGGGCAAAATTTCTAAGATCATGTGCAAAGCCTGCGATATTAGACTCACAAAGTGACTCATATCTCTGAAGAGAGAAGACTTAAGGCTCACGATGGGCATACTGACTGGACACTGCATTCTGCCATCACAAACATTAAGACAGGCCTCGTCAGTAACAGCAAGTGCAGGAAGTGTGAGCTGCAGGAAGAAACGGTTGAGTTCGTTCTGTGTTCATTTCCTGCGCTCGCAAAGGTAAGGCTTCAGCTATTATTTGCGGCAGAGTTGCCAGATCTCGAGGCAGCAATTAAGCTGGGTCCTAGAAAACTGCTAGTTTTTGCCAAGAGGACGGAGTTATTCTGTAACGTATGTCCCGGCACCTTATTGAGGTACTTCCGTTTGGTCGTCAAACAAATTCTGGTAACACTATGGACGCATTCAGTATATGTGAGATCTTTATTGACCGGCCAGTTCAACCTAACCTAGCCTAAGGCATGGCGTTTCTGAATGTGTTTGAAGCAGTTCAACCATCACAGGAGTGGAGGTTTGGTTCCCCCTCTGGGGGAAAAAGCCTTGCAGATATTTACAAAGCCTAATAGAAATAGCAAACCCCTTCCGTCCTGATGTCTAAACTAAAAAAATTAAAAATATCTTCAAATAAATGTTTTAATACACTTAAAGCAGTGGGGGCAATCCCCAGTCAATTAAGACAAATAAATAATAAATTTAATAATAAGTAAATTTAAATAAGATCTAATTAAATTAAGTTGATATAAATTCAACTAAATTTAATTAAATCGATTTTTAATCGTTTGTTATCGAAAGGAATCGAATTGGTAACATCGACTTATCTGTTTGTTACGAAATACATACCTTGAAAAATAAATGACACACATGTGACCTTTCCATAGAAAGCCTTTAAGAAGACAATATCAAGCTGATAAAAAATCGATAGCAAGATGATAATTAATTGAAATTTCGTGCTTAATACTTTGCTATCAATAACAAACCGATAATAAAACAACAGCTTGTCGGTATCGTTTGCTCGCGATAGGAAGCCGATAAAGCTCTTATCAAAAAGCCCGAAATTATTTGTTAAAGGAAAAGTTTCCTCTGTTGTGCGTTTACTTCAATGCGTTTATTAAAAAGAATATAATCTTATAGCGTTTTCTTTTCTGAAATAAATTGCTGCCTAAGTGAATGGTAAAGCCTTAATAGAGTTACTCCTACCCCAGAATATGTTCAACATTTATAGTGCATACAACGAACATTTCAACTCACCATATTCACTAATATTAACAGAGTATATGTGGAACTTAAGAGCGAATTGAGAGTTTCAAAGAGTTGCATTGCCATACCGCCATTTTATATAAGGTAAAAGTGTAACGCTTTTGCGTTGCGAGCAGGCAACAATGTTCACAAAAGAACGAAACACCCCGTAAAGGCGTTGCCTGTTTTTAGAATAGAACAACAATCCTTGCGCGGCGTACAGAAAGCGTAACACTTTAGCCAGAAAACAACATTGGACTTCTCGAGTACTTGGTACTCATACCTTTTTAAACGGTTTTATTTAGCTTGATTCTGTGTAGCGTTATGATCAAATTTTGTAATTAAAATTTAAGTAACTTCCCGAGAAGCTACAAGCTTGAGACTTGGAATATAGTTCAAAACCCGATGACAATGCAATAATAAGAAAACAAACTCCGATAGATTGCGCATGGATCGAAATATTTCAAAAAATCGTATTTATGGTCCGATTCGGCTCATATTTGAAACACATAATACATAGATGAATGGAAAGCGACCTATGAAAAATCGCCGCTATGTGGCGCACGGATCTAGATATTCAAAAAATCGTATTTGTGACTCACATTTAGAACAAATATTACATACAGTCCGGTAGAAGTGACACCAAAATTCTTTGGAGTTTAAGGAGGGACAAGCGCTAATTCGAGTAAAGTCTTTATTGGGATTATGTACTGAGGACTTAGATTGTAACAAATCATCAGAAAAGAGTCTTTGTAATAATAGCTGTGTTTTTTTATTCTTCTATATACGTTTACGCTTAAACTTTATATGGACAGCTAAGCGACAAACTTTAAATATACCTCTGAAAATGCTGCGCATAAAATTTGTCCTACTAAATTTCAATACGCATTATACTCAGATGTAACTGAAATATGTGTCTTTGTTTCACCCTCTACACTAATTCTATGTATTCTATGAGTGTCCACAATTCATTGCAACTGATTCAGCTATATTTTATACCCTATGGCGATCAGAGGGTTATGTCTCCGCTTTTCGGTACACCCTGTGCTGTAGCTGTAGTTATTTACCCACTGCCGCTAGATGGGTCTCCTAAGCATTATCTAAGCGAGGATAGGCGTTTTTTTTTTGCGCGTAAACGAAACGTATACGCGTGTAAAAAAAACATGGCTAATGAGTCACTAAGTGAACTAAAGAGAATGAGAAAGAATAGGCAATTAAGATTAAAAAGTTGAAAATAAAATAATTAAAGAAATATTTTAAGTTAAACGGTTTTATTGAAAACAATACTTACATTAAGTAATAATAATACTAAAAGCTAAAAAATAATTAGTTAGGTCCTATGTACTAGTCATCACACTTCTATCAATCTTGGGCGTTGATCAGACAAATAAATAAAAGTATTGGACGCGTGAAATTTCATTGATAGTCATAAGTAAGACCAACTTAATCTTAATCATGTTGTCCTACGCACCACATTTTTAGAAATTTCACGCGCCCAACGCTTTTATTTATTTGTCTGATCAACGCCCTAGTTTGATGAGGAGTGTGATGACTAGTATTATTTAATATAAGTATTGTTTTCAATAAAATCGTTTAACTTAACAATTTTTTTTAAATTATTTCATTTTAATTATAAGCGCATTTTTACACAATCTCGGTTTTATAAACTTTTTTTAATTGGTTTTCATTGCAGTAAGTGTTTTCTCCTTTTCTTATGATAAGTTAATGTTATTTCCTTTATATTATATACACTTGTTTTTGGATTTAATCGGAGCTCACGTATGCAACTGCGGTAAGTACACATTTTTCAATTAATACTAGTAGTTATTGCAGTCTTATATTATAGAGGAACTAGCAAAACCGCAGCCGTCTTTCTACCGTAACTTTGGTCTATCTGCATAACTTTTAAGAAATTTTTACCTCTTACTCTCCTTCCCCCTCTCTCCACCGTTTTGTTATCCTTTTAATTACACCTCCCTCTACCTTTCTCTGTGTTACTTTCTCTTTATCTCTCTCCGTCTTTTCCTTCAATTTTCTTCAGCTCCATCGATCCCCATTCTAGGCAAAGGGCTACCCACAAATATACCAAATATTAGGAAAATTGTACCATGAATAAAATTTGTTCTAATAATTGGTCTCTGCTCCGCTTTCCGAAAAAAAAAACGTAACGTAAATATATATATATACTATAGTATTGAATGCTGAGTGCTCGACGGTTACATTTATTATGTCTTTTCCAAAAGTTTTCTTGTTCCGCTGAAGCGGTGATACATATTGTTACGAATTTACTGCAAATCCTCTTACATGCAACCTTCTGCTAAGTTCGAATCACTAAACTGTTGAATAAATAACTCCAATATTAAATAATGCAAAAATGGCCTTTTGTAAAGTACTTCACAATATTGTTACGAATATTAGCAAAACTAAGGGGTGCTGCCATCTTTAAGCCGATGCTAAGGAGCGCCTTGCATGCACATCCATAGATCAATCATTATGTATCTACATAAACGAATAAAACATTATGTCTACACATATGTACGTACACGCAGCAGAGACCCAAAAAACATTTTTGTTGGAAATTGGTTTGAGTTCAAATGGAAATCCAACTCGATTTCCAAATTCCAATGTTTAATATCCATTGTACCTCCATTGGAGAACCAACCCATTCTCAAACAAAACGGCACATTTTTTATACGTAAATAATCTCAGTTCTCCACTTAAGAAATCCTTTGATATAAATTTGAACTCCAACATCAATCTCCAATTGGATTCAAATGAAAAAGAAAACTCTTCTAGAATTAAATTTCCATCCGAATTGTATAAAAATAACAGCGTTGTATATAAATTTGGTTTCAGTTTAATAGAATAAACATAAATTAAAATAAATAGTAATTCATTTTACATATTTAAAAATAAATTAGAAGTATATAAATATTTTAAGTAATTGTAAGTCATTAATTAGATTCTTACAAAATTTTAAAAATTTTTTCACCAAAGCTGAGATATTTTTTTTCATGCTCAAAGCATCGAGAAACATAGAAAATGTTAAAAAGTGGGTGGTCAACCGGAGAAATTCTGAGATAATTGAAGTTACGTACGCGAAAAACGGCGTTTTTCCCTACATTTGAGGTCTTTTACAGGGTACACAATTTTTTGGTGATTTCTTTCTCCAATCATATGGTTTAATATTACTTTTACCCCTCAATTCAAGATATTACGATCTTAATTACGAACTCTGTTCGAATAGTTATGGCTGTTTTAAGTTATGCATCAAATTTCAATGCACTTTTCAAGTATCAAATATACTGTTTACACAACTTCGTCAAAGAACATAACTTAAAATAGCCATAACTTTACGAATTCGAATCGTAATTAAGATCGTAGTATCTTTTCGCGTACATAACCTCAATTATCTCGGAATTTCTCCGGTTGACCCCCAATTTTTCTTACATTTTTCTACGTTTCTCGGTGCTCTGAGCACGAACAAAAATACCTCAGCTTTGATGCAAAGAATTTTTAAAATTTTGTAAGAATCTAATTAATGAATTACAATTAGTTAAAATTTTAAATGATTATTTTAGAATCATCAAATTAATGCAATAACTCAATATCTTATTTTTATTTAACTTCAGTAGCATTCTCTTTCTTGCTGTATTGCATTTTTCTCACCATGCGATTTTTGCCTTGATGAAAGAAGGACATATTAGTCCTTTCAAAGGCCTCATTTAAAGAGTTGGCAAATTTTTGATTGTAAGCCTCTGAAATAAAAAAGATTTCAATTATAAATAAATATAAAAATGGACATGTAATAGTTACTCTTCAGGACTCCCGTTATACTGAGCACGTGCCCTTCCAAGTGAAGTGCCTGAAGTTTCACCTCTCATCACTTTTCGCCACACCATTTTTATGAAGCGTATGGAATTGCCACAAATTATAGTTTGGAGTTCAACAACCTAGAGAAAAAAGAGAGTACGAAGTATACAGTAGAATAGAATATATTGTCACGGATATTAGCATCACTAAGGCGATGCTAAGGCCATGCCAAGCAGTATTTACGTCAATAATCAAATCATGTATACACATATATAAGGCAGCCGAAAGAGATGTCACACACAGATGCATTTACTTATACGCCTATGTGTACTCGAGAGACTGTAAACTACAAACATTCACATCAATAATTCAATCACTATGTATCTACATAAACGAATAAATAATTGCGTCTACACATATGTACGTATACGAGCATCGGAGCGGCAATGCACAAACACATGCATATATCTTATCTGAGTTGTCACAAGAGAGAGTAATAATTTGTGCACGTAGTTGTGGCTGGCGATTTTGTAGCCGAACTAACTAGTAACTTCTGGAAATCGAAGAGCCTAGAAGTATGCAGCGTAAACTATAAAAGCGGGGCAGGCGAGTAAGAAGAAGTTCAGTTTGAGTTGAGCTATCAATCAGTTTGATTAAGCACGCGATCTGGCGGCCAATAGTAGAGTTTCATTTGAGTTATCAATCAGTTTGGTTATTCAACAGTTTAGTGATTCGAACTTAGCAGAGGATTGCAAATAAGAGGATTTGCAAGTAAATTCGTTACAATATAAATAAAATAGCTTATAAAGCTCTTATAGTAGAAAATTTGTATGGAAATATATATTTAAAAAGCTATTGGCAGCTGCATTTGTAATATTGAATTCTACTGCCCAACTAGCTAACTCATCATTTAAGTTGGGTAAATCATCAGCAATCTCTTCTGAATCGCTTTCCGAGGAAGTTTCTTCAATTGAAAAGTTTTCCAAAGGAGGATTGTATGCAGCAGTTGACGCGGAAGGCTCCATTGCCAAACTTTAAATTGTTGGCGAGCGCTCCGACAGAAAAGCCACCACCTGCACATATATGCATATATTAAATTAATTAAATACTTACAAAATCAAAATTGGGTACTATCCTAAAATATATCAATTAATTGACTTTTTTCACTACTTTAAGTTTCACTGCTATCCAATCTTTTTATAGATGATTGGCCAGCATTGCCACACACATAAATTAATAAACGCGTTACCATCTGAACAAATTTTAAATAATACCTCAAATTGACCTCCAAGAGCACTCAATTTGAAAAAAAAACTTTGGAAAAACGATTTGATCTCCAATTGTTGTAAAAGTTGGATTGCCATTTGAAAACTACATATTTCTCAAAGGTTGGAAACAAGTTGTGCTTGTGCATATTGGGGATGCATAAAGAACCTAGGAGGGAGATTCGGTTGATTATATAATAACTAACTCCTGGTACTTTAAATCGCAACGACAACAATATTGTCACGAATCGATAAAATGAAAAAAAAGTTTTCATACATTTGAAAAGATGTTTTTTTTTTTGTTTTTCATTTTATGATTTAGCAGCTCGTGAATAGGCCCCGGGGGCCGATATCATGCTATATGATCAGTGATTTAAATCCATTTTTTAAATCACAATAGAAATGGTTTATTGAAATATAAATATAACAAGTAAGGAAGGTTAAGTTCGGGTGTAACCGAACATTACATACTCAGTTGAGAGCTATGGTGACAACATAAGGAAAAATAACCATGTAGGAAAATGAACCGAGGGAAATCCTGGAATGTGTTTGTATGACATGTGTATCAAATGAAAGGCATTAAAGAGAATTTTACGAGGGATTGGGCCATAATTCTATAGATGGACGCCATTTAGGGATATAGCCATAAAGGTGGATCAGGGTTGATTCTAGAATGCGTTTATACGATATGGGTATCAAATGAAAGGTGTTAATGAGTATTTTAAAAGGGAGTAAACCTTAGTTCCATAGGTGGACGCCGTTTCGAGATATCGCCACAAAGGTGGACCAGGGGTGACCCTAGAATTTGTTTGTACAATATGGACATCAAAAGGATGGTGTTAATGAGTATTTTAAAAGGGAGTGGGCCTTAGTTCTATAGGTGGATGCCGTTTCGAAATATGGCCATAAAGGTGGACCAGGGGTGACTCTAGAATGTCTTTGTACGATATGGGTATCAAATTAAAGGTATTATTGAGGGTTTTAAAAGGGAGTGGTGGTTGTTGTATAGGTGGTCGCCTTTTCGAGATATCGCCATAAAGGTGGACCAGGGGTGACTCTAGAAGGCGTTTGTACGATATGGGTATCAAATGAAAGGTTTTAATGAGTATTTTAAAAGGGAGTAATCATTAGTTCCATAGGTGGACGCCGTTTCGAGATATCGCCATAAAGGTGGACCAGGGTGACCCTGGAATTTGTTTGTACAATATGGGCATCAAACGAAAGGTGCTAATGAGTATTTTAAAAGGGAGTAATCCTTAGTTCCATAGGTGGACGCCGTTTCTAGATATCGCCATAAAGGTGGGCCAGGGGTGACTCTATAATTCGTTTGTGCGGTATGGGTATCAAACGAAAGGAGTTAATGGGTATTTTAAAAGGGAGTGGGCCTTAGTTCTATAGGTGGACGCCTTTTCGAGGTATCGCAATAAAGGTGGACCAGGGGCGACTCTAGACTTTGTTTGTACGATATGCGTATCAAATGAAAGGTTTTAATGAGTATTTTTAAAAGGGAGTGGGCCTTCGTTCTATAAGTGTTCGCCTTTTCGAGTTATCACCTTAAAGGTAGACCAGGGGTGACTTTAGAATATGTTTGTACGATATGGGTATCAAATGAAAGGTGTTAATGAGTATTTTAAAAGGGCGTGGGGCTTAGTTCTATAGGTGGACGCCTTTTCGAGATATCGCCATAAAGGTGGACCAGGGGTGACTCTAGAATGAGTTTGTACGATTTGGGTATCAAATCAAAGGTATTAATGAGAGTTTTAAAAGGGAGTGGTGGTAGTTGTATATGTGAAGGCGTTTTCCAGATATCGACCAAAATGTGGACCAGGGTGACCCAGAACATCATCTGTTGGATACCGTTAATTTATTTATATATGTAATACCTGCCAAGATTTTAATGGTTTTTTACTTCGCCCTGCAGAACTTTTTCATTTTATTCTACTTAATATGGTAGGTGTCACAACCATTTTATAAAGTTTTTTCTAAAGTTATATTTCGCGTCAATAAATCAATCCAATTACCTTACCATGTTTCATCCCTTTTTTCGTATTTGGTATAGAATTATGATATTTTTTTCATTTTTCGTAATTTTCGATATAGAAAAAGTGGGCGTGGTCATAGTCGGATTTCATTCATTTTTCATACCAAGGTAAAGCGAGTTCAACTAAGCACGTGAACTAAGTTCATTAAACATATGTCGATTTTTGCTCAAGTTATCGTGTTAACGGCCATGCGGAAGGACTGACGGATGACTGTGTATAAAAACTGGGCGTGGCATCAACCGATTTTGCCCATTTTCTCTGAAAACCGTTAACGTCATAAAATATATGCCCCTACCAAATTTCAAAAGGATTGGTTAATTTTTGTTCGACTTATGGCGTTAAAAGTATCCTAGAAAAATTAAATGAAAAAGGGCGGAGCCACGCCCATTTTGAAATTTTCTTTTATTTTTGTATCTTGTTGCACAATATCATTACTGGAGTTGAATGTTGACATAATTTACTTATATACAGTAAAGATATTAAATTTTTTGTTAAAATTTTACTTTACTGTTTTTTTTTTGAAGTGGGCATGGTCCTTCTGCGATTTTGCTAATTTTTATTAAGCGTAAATATAGTAATAGGAGAAACGTTCCTGCCAAATTTCATCATGATATCTTCTACGACTGCCAAATTACAGCTTGCAAAATTTTAAATTTCCTTCTTTTAAAAGTGGGCGGTGCCACGCCCATTGTCCAAAATTTTACTAATTTTCTATTCTGCGTCATAAATTCAACTCATCTACCAAGTTTCGTCGCTTTATCTGTCTTTTGTAATGAATTATGGCACTTTTTCGATTTTTCGAAATTTTCGATATCGAAAAAGTGGGCGTTGTTGTAGTCCGATATCGTTCATTTTAAACAGCGATTTGAGATGAGTTCTCAGGAACCTACATACCAAATTTCATCAAGATACCTCAAAATTCACTAAAGTTATCGTGTTAACGGACGGACGGACGGACATGTCTCAATCAAATTTTTTTTTCGATCCTGATTATTTTGATATATGGAAGTCTATATCTATCTCGATTCCTTTATATATGTACAACCAACCGTTATCCAATCAAACTTAATATACTCTGTGAGCTCTGCTCAACTGAGTATAAAAATAGGTTGAAAGACTCATATATTTAATTTGAGTTAAACTGGCTTTTCATCCGTGATAGTATACACGACACGGGCCCTGGTACACACAAATGCATACTGACAAGATTAGCAAACTGCCCACGGTGGAAGCATACAGGTCACTTAAATATTTTTTTATACCCAACTGAGCAGAGCTCACAGAGTATATTAATTTTGTTCGCATAACGGTACCCCGTAACGGCATAAGCTAATCGAGATAGATATAGATTTCTATATATCAAAATGATCTGGGCGAAAAAAAAAATTCATTTAGCCATGTCCGTCCGTCCGCCCGTCCGTCTGTCCATGAACGCGATAACTTGAGTTAATTTCGAGGTACCGTAATGAAATTTGGTATGTAAGTTCCTGGGCACTCATCTCAGATCGCTATTTAAAATGAACGAAATCGGACCATAACCACGCCCACCTTTTCGATATCGAGTACGATAATTCATTACCAAGGAAGTAGAAAGCGATGAAATTCGGTAGTTCGGTTGACCTTATGACGCAGAATTGAAAACTAGTAAAATTTTTGACCATGGGCGTGGCACAGCAAATTTTTAAAAGAAGGTAATTTAAAAGTTTTGCAAGCTGTAATTTGGCTGTCGTTGAAGATATCATGTTGAAATTTGGCAGGGACGTTACTCCTATTACTATATGTGTTTAAAAAAATGAGCAAAATCGGAACAAGCCCACTTAAAAAAAAAAATTTTAAGTCAAATTTCGACAAAAAATTTAATATCTTTACAGTATATAAGTAAATTATGTCAACATTCAACTCCAGTAATGATATTGTGCAACAAAATACAAAAATAAAAGGAAATTTCAAAATGTGCGTGGCTCTGCCCAGTACCAATTAATTTGTCTACTTTTAATGCCATAATTCGAACAAAAATTAACCAATTCTTGTGAAATTTAGTAAGGAAATAGCTTCTATGACGATAACTCTTTTCTGTGAAAACGTGCGAAATCGGTTGAAGCCATGCCCAGTTTTTATACGCAGTCGACGGGCTGTCCTTCCGCTCGGCCGCTGACGCGATAACTTGAGCAAAAATCGATATATCTTTACTAAACTTAGTTCATGTACTTATCTGAACTCACTTTATCTTGGTATTAAAAATGGACTAAATTCGATTATGACCACATCCACTTTTTCGATATCGAGTATTTCCAAAAATGAAAAAAATGCCATAATTCTATACCAAATACGAAAAAGGGATTAAACATGGTGATTGGATTAGTTTTTTGACGCAAAATATAACTTTAGAAAAAACTTTGTAAAATGGGTGTTACACCTACCATATTAAGTAGAAGAAAATGAAAAAGTTCTACAGGGCGAAATCAAAAGCCCTTGGAATTTTAGCAGGAATACTCTTCGTGGTATTACATATATAAATAAATTAGCGGTACCCGACAGATGATGTTCTGGGTCACCCTTGTCCACATTTCGTTCGATATCCCGAAAATGCCTTCACATATAAAACCAAGGGCCACTCCGTTTTAAAACCCTCATTAATACCTTTGATTTGATACTCATATCGTACAAACACATTCTAGAGTCACCCCCGGTTCACCTTTATGGCGATATCTCGAGAAGACCTCCACCTATAGAACTAAGGCCCACTCCCATTTAAAATACTTTTTAATACCTTTAGTTTGATACACATATCGTACAAACACATTCCAGAGTCACCCCTGGTCCACCTTTATGGCGATATCTTGAAAGGACATTCACATATAAAACTATAGCCCACTCCCTTCTAAAATACTCTTTAATATTTTCCATTTGGTACCCATGTCTTACAAACACATTCCAGGGTTACCCTAGGTTAATTTTCCTACATGGTGATTCTAATTTTGTTTCCAAAGCTCTCAGCTGAGAATGTAATGTTCGATTACACCCGAACTTAGCCTTCCTTACTTGTTAGTATTACCATTTGAATGTATCCATGAAAAAGACAATTTTGTCTCCAAAGCTCTCAGCTGAGTATGTAAAGTTCGGTTACACCCGAACTTAGCCTTCCATACTTGTTTTTACTCTGATTTGGTATTTAAACTTTTGACGGTACGGTTGATCCCGCCGTTATCATTAAATTTTACACACCCGCGGACCGAAATACGCTGCTGAAAACGATTGCGAGCTTCAGGCACCACAACAACACCAAAGGGCTGCGACTCGTGCATGTGGGAATAAATTCCAATGAGTCTATCTTTGTTAATGCATCGCTGACCAAAAACAACTATGAGATCTTCAAGGCTGCGATCCATCTAAAGAAGAGGAAAAAGTTTTCATCGGTGTTCACAATGCGGGGTGTGGTGCATATAAAGCGAAAATTCGGCGACCGACCCGAAGCAGTCCCCAGCCTGAGTTTTCTCGAGAGTCTCGACCCGGAAAACCATACTTCCTTTCGTGAAGACGTCACGCCGCTTGCGAACAACGCCTTGGAGGGCCACCAAAGGCTTAACTAACAGCCCCCTGCTAATAAATATTTCTCTTTGCTCTCTTCTAATCTATTCCTTCTCTGTCTTTTTCTCCACCTACAACATCACAAAATCATTAATTATGTTGTTAGCCAAATTCAGTGTAAATCATTCACTTAATTATTTTTATAATGTTGGTCTCCGATAATGAGTCCCCGAGTTCCAAAGACTGTCTATCTACTTTGTTGCGCATAGTCAGCAAAAAAGCCAACGGGCTGAAAGTTATTCATATCAATGCGCAAAGCCTTTATAAAAAGCTTGACGAGTTGAGGTTTCTGTCAGAAGGCTCCGATATTGATGTCATATGTGTTTCAGAAACATGGTTTTCTTCGTTTCATAGAAATGATATGGTGAAGATAAATGGCTACCAACTTTTCAGAGTTGATAGATGTGGTCATGGTGGTGGTGTTGCGATATATGTAAAAAGTAGTATGTCCTGTAAATTGTGTTGTTGTTCTAGTCCAGGCGATCCTGTGGAATATGTGTTTGTTCATATGTTTTCTGATAATAATAGTAGGCTTCTTATCGGCTGTGCATATAGACCGAATCGACAAGTAGATTTTTCCGCGTTTATTGAATTTCTTCAATCGTTACTATTAGACTATGACAATATTATCATCGCTGGAGATTTTAATAGTAACCTACTGGTGGATGCCACTTTAAAGCAAAGCATGGAATCTCTGGGACTTTTTCCCACAAACTGTGCTATACTAACGCATTTCACAAATACTAACTCTTCTCTATTAGATTTATTTTTTGTCAATGATCTTCATAAAATGATTCACTACACGCAACTATCCGCCTCCTGCTTCTCAAAACACGACCTGATATTCCTAAACTACAACTTCCAAACATCATGTAGGCCAAGTTCGTTCGCGTATCGCGATTACAGAAGTATAGATTATTATTCCCTTGCTGAGTCCGTTGAGTCGGTTGAATGGAGCTTGATTCGTACGTTAACATCGGTTGATGACCAGACAAAGTTTCTGCAGGATAATATAAATAAGTTATTCGATGATCACGTTCCACTAAAAATAAAAACACCTAAATACAAGAATAGCCCTTGGTTCAATGCTACATTAAAACACCTTATCCACCTTCGTAACAAAGCCTACTCACGGTGGAAAAGGTACAAAACAGTCGAAGCGCATAGCTGCTTTAAAACAGCTCGGCTTATTGCAAACAAAGCCATAAGGCTGGCCAAGGCAAATTATTTTAAGAATAAGTTTAGTTCTGCTTTGAATACAAAAGAAAAGTGGAACAAAATCAAACAAATAGGAATTGGTAAGCCCAAAAGTGACCTGTTTCATCCCCCTGATGTCGACATCAACGAAATAAATAATACTTTTGTAAGACTACCAAACTCAGCCGACAATGTGTGTATTGATAACTACTCCGTGCGTGTTAATGTTGACACTAGCCCTTTCGAGTTTGTTTGTGTCGATAATTGTGATGTTGTCCAAGCCATACTTTCTGTGAAGTCTAACGCAATGGGGCTTGATGGTATATGTTCAAAGTTTTTAAAAGTCATTCTTCCCAAAATCCTTCCCCACATTACTTACTTGGTCAACTCAATTTTGACGACCGGTGTCTTCCCAATATACTGGAAAGCTGCAAAAGTTATTCCAATCCGTAAACAAAATAATGAGTATCGACCAATAGCCATACTCCCTTTCCTCTCTAAGGTCGTTGAACGTATTCTACATGGGCAAATCGTATCATATGTACATGACAGAATGACATATGTACTGTGACAGAAGAAATTCGTGAGCGAGTGTATGAAAGTTACATTGCCTTCTTAACACTTCTTGACCACTCCAAAGCTTTCGATTCTGTAGACCACAATCTGCTCTGTAGGAAGCTGGAAAACCTATTTAACTTCTCTGGTCATGCAGTTGCCCTTATAAGATCATATCTTGGCGATAGGACTCAAGCAGTATGTATATATGGTGAAAAGTCTGACTTCCTTCATGTCTTAAGAGGCGTCCCTCAAGGCTCTATCCTGGGTCCCCTGTTATTTGTTCTGTACATCAATGACTTACCCGATGTCCTTAAGTATTGTAATGTTCATATCTACGCTGATGATGTGCAGTTATTTACGTGTTGTCCTCGTGATCAAACTAGCTTGTGCATAAGTAACTTAAACCACGATTTGAATCAAATATTTTCATGGGCTGCTATGAATGGCTTATGTATAAACCCGAATAAGTCAAAATGTATTGTTATTCATAGAAGGTCTTTTCCCACTAATGATTTAGAGAATGTAGTGTTCGACAATTCCGTTATAGAATACGTAGATACGGCGAAAAACTTAGGTGTAATTTTTAACAAAACATTGACATGGAAAGACCATATTTTTAGAACGGTTGGGAAAGTGTATGGAATGCTTCGTACACTATGGTTAACACAGTATTTCACGCCTTTGCACATAAGACTACTTCTGGCTAAAGCGTACTTAATACCTACGCTACTCCATGGTTGTGTGATTTACTCAAACTGTGACTATCTGTGCAAGAACAAACTAAATGTTGTTTACAACAACATTGCTAGATATGTTTATGGGTTGAAAAGATTTGACCACGTATCTCAACATGCTGAAAGGTTGCTAAACATTTCTTTCGAAAATATTTTAAAAGTCAAAACACTGTCCTTCCTCCATAAATTGATACACACGAAGGAACCTGACTATCTATATCGTAAGCTTATTTTTCTGCAATCATCAAGATCGGTGCTTCTTCTTAAGCACATCAGATACCGCTCGCTAACCTCTGAGCGCCAATTCTTTGTTACTGCAATACGTCTTTGGAACTCGCTACCTACTAGTCTTCGACTCTTAAGTAATGCTCTGCACTTCAGAAAAGAGCTAACATCATTTTTTAACGACTCTTAAACTGGATCTCAAATTGTTGTTGTTAAAATGTTCATTTCTAGTCATTTTCCTTTCTCTGTGTCTTCTTTCTTTATTTGTTAAATACTATTCAATCTATAACCAGCCAAAGGTTGTCATCACTACTGCTGTCTTTTAATATTTATTAACTACTTTTCTTTAGTTTTAAGATTTAAATTTACATACATAAATATTTCACTATTGTCCGTTATATTTAATTTAATTTGATTAATCTAATTTATTATTATAAATGTTCAATTTTTATAGCTCATGCTATTCATGACTAGCACTGTTAAATAATTTGTCAAAATTGTTGTGCTAGGAACAAATTTTCAAATAAATACATACATACATACATACATATAATGCCAAGAACAGTATTCCTGCCAAGATTTCAAGGGTTTTTTATTTCGCCCTACAGAACTTTTTCATTTCATTATACTTAATATGGGAGGTGTCACACCCATTTTACGAAGCTTTTTTCTAAAGTTATATTTTGTGTCAATAAACCAATCCAAATACCATGTTTCATCCCTTTTTTCGTAATTGGTATAGAATTATGGCATTTTTTTCGTTTTTGGTAATTTTGGATATCGAAAAAGTAGACGTGGTCATAGTCGGCTTTCGTCCATTTTTTATACCAATACAAAGTGAGTTCAGATAAATACGTGAACTGAGTTTAGTAAAGATGTATCGATTTTTGCTCAATTTATCGTGTTAACGGCCGAGCGGAAGGACAGACGGTCGACTGTGTATATAAACTGGGCGTGGCTTAAACCGATTTCAACGTTTTTCACAGAAATAAGTTATCGTCCCAGAATCTAAACCCCTACCGAATTTCACAAGGAATGGTAAATTTTTTTTCGACTTATAGCATTATAATTATACTAGACAAATTAAATTAAAAAGGGCGGAGCCACACCCATTTTGAAATTTTCTTTTATTTTTGTATTTTGTTGCACCATATCATTAATGGAGTTGAATGTTGACATAATTTACTTATATACTGTAAAGGTATTAAATTTTTTGTTAAAATTTGACTTTAAAAAAAATTTTTTTTGAAAGTGGACGGGGTCGTTCTGCGATTTTGCTAATTTTTATTAAGCATATATATAGTAATAATAGTAAAATTCCTGCCAAATTTCATCATGATATCTTCTACGACTGCCAAATTACAGCTTGCAAAATTTTAAATTTCCTTCTTTTAAAAGTGGGCGGTGCCACGCCCATTGTCCAAAATTTTACTAATTTTCTATTCTGCGTCATAAATTCAACTCATCTACCAAGCTTCATCGCTTTATCCGTCTTTGGTAATGAATTATCGCACTTTTTCAGTTTTCGAAATTTTCGATATCGAAAAAGTTGGCGTGGTTATAGGCCGATGTTGTTCATTTTAAATAGCGATCTGAGATGAGTGCTCAGGAACCTACATACCAAATTTCATCAAGATATCTCAAAATTTACTCAAGTTATCGTGTTAACGGACGGACGGATGGACGGACATGGCTCAATCAAAGCTTTTTCCGATCCTGATGATTTTGGTATATGGAAGTCTATATATATCTCGATTCCTTTATACCTGTACAACCAACCGTTATCCAATCAAAGTTAATATACTCTGTGAGCTCTGCTCAACTGAGTATAAAAAGGGCTGAGTACCAAGTACTCGAGAAGTTCGATGTGTAAGCAAACAGGTGTAAGACCAAGATTATAATGTTTTTAATATGACGAGAGCTCACCCAGTGGTTGCAGTAAACGCAAAACATTAAGCATACATATAGTAATAGTAGTAACGTTCCTGCCAAATTTCATCATGATATCTTCTACGACTGCCAAATTATAGCTTGCAAAATTTTAAATTTCCTTCTTTTAAAAGTGGGCGGTGCCACTCCCATTGTCCAAAATTTTACTAATTTTCTATTCTGCGTCATAAATTCAACTCATCTACCAAGCTTCATCGCTTTATCCGTCTTTGGTAATGAATTATCGCACTTTTTCAGTTTTTCGAAATTTTCGATATCGAAAAAGTTGGCGTGGTTATAGGCCGATGTTGTTCATTTTAAATAGAGATCTGAGATGAGTACTCAGGAACCTACATACCAAAATTTCATCAAGATACCTCAAAATTTACTCAAGTTATCGTGTTAACGGACGGAAGGACGGACGGACATGGCTCAATCAAAGCTTTTTTCGATCCTGATGATTTTGGTATATGGAAGTCTATATATATCTCGATTCCTTTATACCTGTACAACCAACCGTTATCCAATCAAAGTTAGTATACTCTGTGAGCTCTTCTCAACTGAGTATAAAAAGGGCTGAGTACCAAGTACTCGAGAAGTTCGATGTGTAAGCAAACAGGTGTAAGACTAAGATTATAATGTTTTTAATATAACGAGAGCTCACCCAGTAGTTGCAGTAAACGCAAAACAGAGTAAACTTTTCCTTTAACAAATAGTTTCGGGCTTTTTGATAAGAGCTTCTTCGGCTTCTTATCGGGAACAAACGATACAGATAAACTCTTGTTTTATTATGGGTTTGTTATTGATAGCAAAGCATTATGCCCGAAATTTCAATTAATTATCATCTTGCTATCAGTTTTTTGTCAGCCTGATATTGTCTTCTTATTCGTTTCTTAAAGGCTTTCTATCGAATGGTCACGTGTGTGTCATCTATTTTATATTGAAGTTTGCAAGGTATGTATTTAATAACAAACAGATAAGTCGACGATACCAATTCGATTGCATGCCGAAAGCGATATGGTAGCACTTCGATAAGAAATCGATAGCTTTTGATAATACGCCGAAAAGAAATTGCTAACACTCCGATAACAAGACTGTTTCAGAAAACATATTGTTACGAATATTAGCTACACTAAGGGATACTGTCATCTCTAAGCCGATGCTAAGCTGTGACGTGAATTCACATCAATAATTCAATCATTATGTCTACACATGTACGTACACGCAGCGGAGAAGAGATGCACAAACACATGCAGATATCTTATCTGAGATGCTCCTAAAGGTATGCAATTATAATTGTGGAAGTGTCGCTCACACATAAAAGCACATGGGGTATGAGAGAAGCTATAAAAGTTATACATCTGTAGTTGTAGCTGAACTAACTAGTAAGTTCTGTAATTAGAAAAGCCTAGAAATATGCAACGAGGAAATCAGACAGTATAAAAAGGCGACAACAGTAGAGGCGAAAATCAGTTTCTTTTAATTTTTTATTTAATAATTTGGGAAAAATTTAAACAACGTGACATCAGGACGGACAAGGCGACAGCTGTTTCGATTATACCTTGTAAATCTCTTCAAAGCCTTTTCTCCCGGGAGTGGGAGTCGATACATTTAAAAAAAAAAAAAAAAAAAAAGCAATATGGGCAATCCCCGATTATTAAAAATCATACAGTTTCTTTTAAGTTATCAAGCAGTTTGGTTTAATAAAGAAAACTATAAGTATTATTGTGTCAATATTGGAGTTATTTATTCAACTGTTTAGTGGTTCGAACTTAGAAGAAGGTTGCAAATAAGAGGATTTGCAGTAAATTCGTTACAATATTGATATCGTTTCGATAACAAATGATTATAAATCGATTTAATTAAATTTAATTGAATTTATGTGGGACGGGAACACCGCAGTGGATGAAAGACCTAAACTTAAGCGCCAATTAATGGTGACTTATCCATAACCAGATAAAACAGCTGATCGAACCAACCTTATAGAAATCAATGTAATCGATTAATGGTGCCATACCATAACGCTAAAGGTATAACCATACTATAGCCAACCAATTGGTTTTTGGTTTCTCGCCATATCCATAACCTAAAAATATTTGAGTTGTTGAATTTAATAACTTTTTGCAGATCTTATTCATTGTTTTGGACACATTATGACTAAGAAACTTATTTTTTGTGGAATATGTTTGTAATTTTTGCGTTTTCTACATTTATGAAATTTTCACGCTTCTTAGGTTAAGGCACCATTCGTCGATCACATTGGAGATGGTTATGGATATGAGTATGGGTACGAATATGGCGTTAGGGTTAAGGAAGTTTAATTGGCCCTTTATATACCTTAAAATTCAAACTTAACATAGCAACTAAACAATTCTGCTTAACGAAGCGTATTTTCAACAGAGCAGTTGCAAGTTCAATTGAAACAGTTTAGTTCTGTCCATCTCGCGATTCGGCACCCTTCAAGTGTACCTAATTAATAAATATAATACATATATACATACTATACATTAATCTTCCACTAAATGTACTTACAATCTACAATCTATATAAGTAAAATATATCTAAAATAAATGTATTATAATTAAAAGGAACTACTCTTTATTACAAATTGGTGTCAGAAAAAGATTCGGTTTCTTACGAGAGTAGCCACGAGAAAATCGAGTGGCGAGAGAATAAAATAATTAAAAATTTATGTGACAGTGGCATGAATAAACGAAATATTCGTGTGAAGATTGGCGGCAATTTTTTCCCGACACGCTAAAATCGTATGCAATCAAATTTGATCTACATATATTGGCAGTGTGCTATATACATATATATGTTAACATGGCAAATGTTAACAATTACTACAACAATAAATGATTAGTAAGCAATAATAAATACAGGTAAAGCGGATATGCAACTCTTGTTGCACAATATTTCACACAAAATTGCCAGACGCGATGTCAGCAAATTAAAGCTCCAATTCATTTAGACAGGAAGTCCAATACGCGCATTTAAAATTGGCTAATTCGGGGAATAGCAAAAAGCAGCATAGACGCCAGCGGGGTCGGCCAATTAATTAAGTTTAGTTGTAAGTTAATAATTTTTGTAAAGTTAGTTCTACTTTTGATGTTACTCAATAAAGATCGCTAAGACCCTAGAAATATATTTTTTTGAAATTCTTAATAAAAAGAATCCTTAACTGGCGCCCAATGTAGGGCCTACGGTTGCTCGCGGGTTGCAAAAAGTAGTAGTAAATATCCTTTAGATACCGTTCCGAAAACACTGAAAAAAAAAACGTGTAAAACCGCGCGATTAAAAAAACGTGTAATATTCAAGTGGAATACTTAAAGCAAAGAAAAAAACGAAAGAAGCAACCGAGGCCAGAAAATAGGAGCAGCGTATGTCGGCCCCCTAGTAGACCGACCAAGGTCAAAAAGGAGACGCCCAGTCGTCAGCCGGTACGCGAAGAACCTTCCCCAAGAAATGGAGAAGCTAGCAATTTAAGTTAAGTTTAGAAATAAGAAAGTGAAAGGAATTTGTAAAAAAAAATTTTAAATCTTAAAAGTAAATAAATAGTAGATAACTAAGGAAATTGTTTGAAAAATGAAGTTGAAAAAAAAATTATTTTGAAGTTAAAGTAGAAGGAAAAATTAATTTGAGAAATTTTCTTAGAGAAACGAAAAAATTGCAAAGCGAAATAAAATATAAATCTGCGAAAAAAGAACTCACATTAGAATTAAAATTTAAGAAATAGCAACAAGCCTCCATTGAGAGCTATATTGATAAAAAGTAAAAAAAGATGATAAAAAGATTTTAAGGACTACCTTTCTAAAAACGGACCAAAAAATAGAAGGCAATTTTTCCCTTAATACAGACATGGTTGTTGAATTTTGATTAACAAACTTTAACAATAGCTCTTGTAAGAATTTAGGGATTTAAAACTATAAAGGTGAAGCGCAATCTTTCAATTTAAGGCAAACCATGTACTTGGGATTAACTAATTGATTATTCAAAATTTGAACACGCACTCTACCTTTATTATTTTAAATCCCAAAATTCTTTTTCAAGAGCTATTGTTAAAGTTTTTCAGTCAAAATTCAACAAGACTATGACTGTGTTAAAGGAAAAATTGCCTTCTATTTTTTGGTCCGTTTATATAAAGGTAGTCCTTAAAATCTTTTTATCGTCTTATTATTTTCAATTTTTAGTACTGCCTATAAAAAGGCAATTGCAACTTTGATTAGTAATTTAAGTAATTCCTAAGTGAAAGTTCTAATTGTTATTTATTTGTTGAAAATAGCAAGATTTAATGGAATATTTGGAATTTTCGCTGACAGCACTGGCGAAAACAACAGAATTCCACCATCATAAGAAGAGAATTCCACCTCGTTTGTCAGCTACTTAAATTGCACAGCTGAAAATCGTGGTGAAACTCACATACGCCTGAAAGTCTAAAAGAATCATGGTGAAAGTCGCGTACGCCTAAAAGTATGCAAAACGTGCATTGTGTTTGGCCTTCAACGAGGTGGAATTCTACAACACCTGCAACACTCAGGAGTCTAGCGATGAAGGTATGGCCTAATCTTCTAAATAGTTCAACTTGTGCGTTACGTAGCTCAAACTTTTTGATTAAACATTGCATTGTCACCGAGTTTTTAACTAAAAGGCGATTGCAAGATTCCCAATTTAAAACTAATTTTCTCAATATCTCGATCCATGCCACCTAGCGGATTTTTTTTTGATAAAATATTGCATTGTCACCGGGTTCTGACTTACGGCCCAAGTTTCATGTCTCTAGCTCATCGGGAGATGATCGCAAGATTCCCCCCGTTTTTAAAGGTTTTGCAGTTATCTTGACTTGCACGCCACCTAGCGGAACTTTTCTATAAGTTGTATTGTCACCAGGCCTCTAAGTGCCAAGTTTCAAGTCTCTAGGTAACCGGGAAGTTAGTTAAAAATGGATTGAAATATTCCCAAATTAAAATTTGTTTTCTTACTATCTCGATCCGCGCTCCACCTAGCGATTTTTTTTATCAAATTTTGCATTGTCACAGGGTTCTGACCCACGGCCCAAGTTTCAAGTCTCTAGCTCACCGGCAAGTTACTCAAAAATCGATCGCAAGATTCCCATCGTTTTTCAGGGATTTGTAGTTATCTCAATTAGCACGCCACCTAGCGGAACGTTGTTTTCTATAAATTGTATTGTCACAGGGTGTCGAACTATGTGCTAAGTTAGAAGTCTCTAGGTAACCGAGAAGTTAGTTAAAAATGAATTTAAATATTCCCAAATTAAAATTAAATTTCCTAATATCTCGATCCTTGTGCCACCTAGCGGATTTTTTTGATAAAATATTACATTTTCACGGGTTCTGACCTCTAGCTCATCGGTAAGTTACTCAAAAATCGATCGCAAAACTCCCATCGTTTTTCAGGGATTTTTAGTTATCTCAATTAGCACGCCAGCTAGCGGAACTTTGTTTTCTACAAATTATATTGTCACCGGGTCTCGAACTATGTGCTAAGTTAGAAGTGTCTAGGTAACCGGGAAGTTAGTTAAAAATGGATTGAAAAATTCCCAAATTAAAATTAATTTTCCTTTGTCACCGGGTCTCGAACAATGTGCCAAGTTACAAGTCTCTAGGTAACCGGGAAGTTAGTTAAAAATGGTTTGAAAGATTCCCAAATTAAAACTAATTTTCCTAATATCTCGATCCATACGCCACCTAGCGGAATTTTTTTGATACAATATTGCATTGTCACCGGGTTCTGACTTACGGCTGCTGTCATAGACCGACTCAAAAGGCAGGCTTCTGTTCGGAAACCCGAGACGAATGGTATCAGATCGAGGTATCGCATTTACCTTAATCTCGTTTAAAGAGTATGGCGAAGCGGAGGGTATCGAGCACCTTTTGATTTCTACCGGGGTACCCCGTGGAAATGGTCAGGCGGAGCGCATCCAGAAGATTATTATATCGATACTGTCTAAGTTTTGTTCAGAAAACCCAGGTCAGTGGTAGAACACGTAGAGCGTGTTTAGCAGACCTTAAACAATTCTCCACCAAAAAGCACAAAATTTACGCCATTTAAGCTCTTAACTGGAGTCGAGATGCGAGCGAATACTGAACCAAGGCTGGCTGAATTGCTGGAAGATGCAGCTATACATGAGTTAGGCGAAGAGCGTGAGAATATACGTAAAGAAGCACAAGCAAATATTAGTACGATTCAAGAAGAGAATAGTAAGATGTTTAATAAAATCAGGAAAGAAGAGAATAGGTACCGTGTAAATAATTTAGTTACCATCAAGCGAACACAATTCGATGCTGGGTTAAAGTTAAAGACGAAGTTTCTAGGCCCGTATTAAATCAGTATCGTTTTAAAGCATGGGAGGTATGAGGTTATAAAAATAGGAGACCACGAAGGCCCCGGGCGTACAATTTCTGTTGCTGAATTTATTAAGAAATGGGAGCCTTCCGTTCAATCCGAGCAATCATTCGAGCCGAATGAAGCGTCAGGGGGGCCGAATGTAAGACGGGAACACCGCAGTGGATGAAAGACCTAAACTTAAATACCCTAAAATACAACCTTAACATAGCAACTAAACAATTCTGCTTAACGAAGCGTCTTTTCAAGAGATCAGTTGCAAGTTCAATTGAAACAATGCAGTTCTGTCCAGCTCGCGAATCGTCACAATTCAAGTGTACCTAATTAATAAATATAATACATATATATGTACATACTTTAAATTTAATCTTCGACTAAATGTACTTACAATCTACAATCTATATAAGTAAAATATATCTAAAATAAATGGATTATAATTAAAACAATCTACTCCTTATTACATTTATGTCAACTTAATTTAATTAAGTTTTATTTAATTTTGTATTGAGTGTATTATTATTAAGTGTATTAAAACATTTATTTGAAGAAGTTTTTAATTTGTTTAGTTAATTTAATAATTTGGGGAAAAATTAAAACATCGTGACATCAGGAGAGAAGGGGTTTGCTATTTCTATTAGGCTTTGTAAATATCTCCAAGGCCTTTTCCCCCGGAGTGGGATTCAAACCTCCACTCCTGTGATGGTTGAACTGCTTCAAACACATTCAGCCACGCCATGCCTTAGGTTAGGTTATGTTGAACTGGCCGGTCAATAAAGATTTCACATAAACTGAATGCGTCCATAGTGTTACCAGAATTTTTTTGACAACCAAACGGAAGAACCCCAATCAGGTCCCAGGACATACGTTATAGAATAACTCCGTCCTCTTGGCAAAAACTAGCAGTTTTCTAGGACCCAGCTTAATCGCTGCCTCGAAATCTGGCAACTCTGCCACACATAATAGCTGAAGCCTTGAGTTGGCGAGCTCAGGACACGAAACAGGACGTGCTCAACCGTTTCTCCCTGCAGCTCACACTTCCTGTATTTGCTGTTATTGGCGAGACTTAACTTATAAGCATGTGACGCCAGAAGGCAGTGTCCAGTCAGTGTGCCCATCGTGAGCCTTAAGTCTTCTCTCTTCAGAGATATAAGCCACATTGCAAGTCTAATATCATAGGCTTTGCTCGTGATCTTAGAAATTTTGCCCCGCACTTTTGTCCACGCCTTTCCTGCTTGATGAATCATATGCAACTCCTGTGTCCTTTTGATTTCTCCCAAGCGGGGACGTCTATCATCGACTTAGCGAGTATTGCACCCTCCTTTGCCAACTCATCGGCTTTTTCGTTGTCTACTATCCCTTTATGACAGGGATCCCAGTAAGGATGTATGGTCGAGCTTTTTCACATGATTCTTTGCATTCCAGAACACAGTGCTGTGTGAGAATATTGCCTTAATCGCAGCCTGACGCGACTGCAGCTTAAGCACGCTTCTTCCAGAATTTTTGCTGCTTTCTGCACTGCTTTATTGATGCCTGGAAAATGCCGCAGTAAACTGGGATCTGTAGGATCTACTAATTTCTTGGTCGACATAGTAAACAGCAGACCCCACCAACTCCATTAATTTGATGCCATCCGTATACACGTGTATAGTATGTTCTGCCATTTCTGTACCCAGCACCAACCCTCCAGTTCAATTGTGGCCCCAGTATCTCTTTCGAAGCACAGGCACGGCACCATATATTCAGTTTGACCGATATTAGATGGCGTTATACTGCTGTATGGAGGTTCGTTTCTCCCTCCCCTGTTCGAAGCGTCTTTGTTATACTCACAGCATCATTGTGCTGTTTGTCCACTCCCAAAACCTCCACCCCTATGCCTAAACTCTTGTCTTTTCCTAATACTTCCATGCCCTAGTGATCATTTTCCACCTCTCCTGTTTTGAGCATGCGTTGATTCTTCATAAATTTCTCTGCACCATTGATTTGGTCGTGCACTTCTGCCACTGCGCCTTTTCCCCCTCATTTGCCGCTACTTTAAGGTTCTCGAGGTCCCATTCCACCTCCTCTGCTTTAAGCGTATTGCGGTTATTGTCCTGAGGAGTTCTCTTTTTAAGGCGCATAAATATACTTCCTGTGCCCCAGGACATTTTTTCAAGCTGTGAGTGCAACAGATCCTTATTAAAGGATTTAATAGTTACCCCTCTCCACGGGTCTGAATGCGTTGAATACCCTCCAATCCCATGTTGGTATGTTCGGTTTCCGCCGCTGCAGCATGTTAAGGGTCTCTTCCGTCTTTACTATTCGGGGAATCCAAACCTTGGTCTATGGTATCATGGGGATCAGTGCCCTATCCACCACCTTCAACCTTGTGCCTTCTTGTTTTTGAAGATCTGGTACAACTCTCTGCAGCCATTCTAAAGTCGCATTATTGGTGCAGGTCATCAGTTTAACTCCATTGTGCAGTCCAGCTGTTTCGAAGGCAGGTAGCGGTCTTTTTGGTTCATCATGCATTATTTTGATCAAGATACTGATCAGCTCCCCTTCTACGCATCTCCAACTTTCGGTTGACATCTGCCCATTGGAGACGCTGCAATCTAGTAGTGCCACAGTCAGGGACTACTTCCCAAATTCGCTCATCTTCTTCACGCCATGCCTTAGTTGTTGTACAACTCATCGCAATTGCAAGTGGTGGTAGTTGTATATGTGAAGGCGTTTTCCAGATATCGACCAAAATGTGGACCAGGGTGACCCAGAACATCGTCTGTTGGATACCGCTAATTTATTTATTTATATATATAATACCACGAACAGTATTCCTGCCAAGATTTCAAGGGTTTTTTATTTCGCCCTGCAGAACTTTTTCATTTCATTCTACTTAATATGCTAGGTGTCACACCCATTTTACAAAGTTTTTTCTAAAGTTATATTTTGCGTCAATAAACTAATTCAAATACCATGTTTCATCCCTTTTTTCGTATTTGGTATAGAATTATGGCATTTTTTTCGTTTTTCGAAATTTTCGATATCGAAAAAGTGAGCGTGGTCATAGTCCGATTTCGGCCATTTTTTATACCAATACAAAGTGAGTTCAGATAAGTACGCCAACTGAGTTTAGTAAAGATATATCGATTTTTGCTCAAGTTATCGTGTTAACGGCCGAGCGGAAGGACAGACGTCGACTGTGTATAAAAACTGGGCGTGGCTTCAACCGATTTCGCCCTTTTTCACAGAAATAAGTTACCGTCCCAGAATCTAAGCCCCTACCAAATTTCACAAGGATTGGTAAATTTTTGTTCGACTTATGGCATTAAAAATATCCTAGACAAATTAAATGAAAAAGGGCGGAGCCACGCCCGTTTTGAAATTTTCTTTTATTTTTCCATTTTGTTGCAACCTATCATTACTAGAGTTGAATGTTGACATAATTTACTTTTATAATATAAAGATATTAAATTTTTTGTTAAAATTTGACTTCAAAAAAAATGTTTTTTAAAGGGGCGTGGTCGTTCTCCGATTTTGCTAATTTTTATTAAGCATACATACAGTAATAGTAGTAACATTTCTGCCAAATTCCATCATGATATCTTCAACGACTGCCAAATTACAGCTTGCAAAATTTTTAAATTACCTCCTTTTAAAAGTGGGCAGTGCCACGCCCGTTGTCTAAAATTTTACTAGTTTTCTTTTCTGCGTCATAAGTTCAACTCACCTACCAAATTTCATCGCTTTATTCGTCTTTGGTAATGAATTATCGCACTTTTTATGTTTTTCGAAATTTTCGATATCGAAAAAGTGGGCGTGGTTATAGTCCGATATTGTTCATTTTAAATAGCGATCTGAGATGAGTGCTCAGGAACCTACGTACCAAATTTCATCAAGATACCTCAAAATCTATTCAAGTTATCGTGTTAACGGACAGACGGACGGACATGGCTCAATAAATTTTTTTTTCGATCCTGATGATTTTGGTATATGGAAGTCTGTATCTATCTTGATTCCTTTATACCTGTACAACCAACCGTTATCCAATCAAAGATAATATACTCTGTCAGCTCTGCTCAACTGAGTATGAAAAGAAGTTCAGTAAAAATAAGACAACTCTATAGAACCTTCTTTAGAAGCTGTACAAGGAGTCCCATTTTTACAGATTTTTTTCCGGTTTTATGGATATGTTTGCAAGTTTTTTAAATCACTTCTAATTAGCAAACGAGCCAACTTTTTACAAATCTGTCTTCTCAGTATGGCACAAAGGTTTGTGTTAAGCATATTGTGTGAATGACTGGAGCCCACTCTTAGCAGCGAGACTGCAATTATCAGTGCGCCTTCAAGCTTTGTCAAATCCACCTTCGAACAGATTTCTAATGTGCGCCATATCGTCTCCTTTATTTGTTAACCGCGTAACTATGTACATTTTTCGAGAAAATCGGTTTTTTTGTGAAAATACTCATAAGGCATAGATAAACGCGATGAGGAGGTCAGTTTGACAAAGTTAATTAACTTTATGGTTTTAAGCTCCTCAATTTACCAGTATCTACATTCTTTGTATGCAATACGCAAGCTGTTCGCTTCACCGAAAATTTCTCAATTGTAGATGCGAGGCTAACTATTAAACGGAACGATATGCCACTATACCTGAATTTAGTTGCACCACAAAAATAAGCGACTGTGCAAAATGACGTTGTGCAACACTATCCATTCAGACAGTATTTAAAAAGAGTTTGTTGAGCCGTTCGAGGATTCACAAAGGTGGATCCAATAGTACAATGTCCTGAAGTTGATGGTGAAAAATTTACAAGCTGCAAAACGTTATCACTCTGAAAAAATATTTTTTATTAGTATGCAATTACTGGTTTATGCTGACTACATTTACATCATTGGTCTGATTCGATTGCCGGTCGTTGCTAGGGAAAATGTATTACCTCTTTATGGGGAAGTAAAAATCGGACTTATAGAATAAAGCGATGACTCAACGTTATTTTTTAGTAAGAATAAGACATAACCGATCATTTAATCAAAGTTGGGACTTCTTCAAGACTGTTAGTCAATATTTCGCTACGACTTTAGGAAAACTTTTAAATTATTTTAAGCATCATTTCGAAAGTATTTGGTTGCAACTTTAGGCAATTTTAGGATCAATTCGGCATTATTTTTTGGAATAATTTCTGCGTTATTTCGGGACTAATTTAAAACAATTTAAGATCAGTGTGAACTATTTTAGGTATCTATTCATAAAAACTTCAAATTTCAACTTTGTGAAAATTTTTGAAACATGTTGAGCCTATTTTGCTAGCAATTCAGAACAAATTTTGAACCGGTGTGGGAAAATTTCATGTATAATTTCGCGAAAGTTATTAAACATGAAGATGCTTACCACCCTTCCTTCAAAATAGTTTACGAATTGGTAAGTAATGCTTGTTACCGCTGAAATAAACGACACAATTCCAGTTACAGTGTGACCAATATATAATTCTGACGTGGAGCAAAGCCTTTCTCACTTTTACAATACCATTTACTGTCTTTTCGAAAAATACGTACCTTAGCGGATTTGTGTACATTCCGATACAAGCCAAGTATGGTTCACTAAAGAGCTGAATTTTTAAAAAATAAATAGTTTGTGTCTTTCAAGTTGTTCAAAAATACGGGTTTACATAACCATTAGTTACAGTACTCAATTCCACGCCATAGGTATTCTCAATTGATCAAAAAGTGTTACAAAACATGTCTTTGCAAAATGAAAAAAAAAAAATATAACTTGAAATCCGAAGACATTTTACGGATCCGTAAACTCAAAACGCAGGGTAAAAGGGTTTCCGTCATCCACGAAATTCCAAGATAATATTTCCAGCGATGATTAAGAGATTGCCGGTTTTTTTGAGGAATCTTTCAAATCAAATTACTCTATTGAGACCATCGTTTCGTCTAATGAATATCCATATCATTTTCATTCATGTAATTCAATCAGAGTTCCTTTATTATCTTTAGATGATGTATTATCTTATTTAAAAACTTTAAAAGTATCATTTAGATCATCTTTAATATATGGTGTTTTCCCAACAAATTGGAAGGGACCTTTTCTTATCCCTCTTCATGGAAATGGAAGCACAAAACAACCGGAGCGTAGCAAAGTTATCCGCTATCCCAAAGTTATTTGAAGCTATTGTTACCCACCATCTAGCACCATCTAGCTCGCAACATGTGTTCTGTAAGGGCAAATCGCCCATCATCAATTTACTGGAATTTACCAATCATGTTTCTAGTGAATTTAGAAAAAGCCTTCACACCGATTTAAATTACACCGATTTCAGTACACCCATTACTTATTGATAAATTCGGTCAACTTGGTTTAAAACCTCGTCATATATGTTGGATTTCTTCGTATCTTGGTAATCGTATGCAAAAAATCACCTCTAAAATATACTTTCTGTGGTCATCAATGTTTCTTCTGCTGTTCCTCAGGGTAGCCATTTTAGTCCGATTCTGTTCTTGTTGTTCATAAACGATATATCCAATACAATAAAATACTCAAGAATCTTGATGTAAAACTTTTCAAATCATAAAGTTTGCTTCTGTTCTCTTTAAGAATTGCGCTTAGCAGATGATATATCTTATGTATCTCAGCAGTCTTAATGCTTTACAAATTGCTGCCCATCAAATACTCGGCAAAAACAAATAAACAAAAAAAAGTTATATATATAAAATATATATAAATCAATCGCGTGCACAAGATTAGCCTGGTTTCACTGGGCCACTTGAGGGCAGCTCGCTGCCACAGCCTTTATTAGAAAAACTTCAAAACCATTCCGTACCTCTTTGGTGACTACTTTGGAATAGTTGAAATATCACCTCCGGTATCGTTCCTTATTTGAAATAATCTTGAATATTGTCTGACGTCACGAAATGATCCTGCAACCATTCTCATAGGGTTTCGAAACTATCCTGAAATGATCCTAAAAACATCCCAAATTTGTACCAAAATAGTCTCGAAACGAAACCAAGAATAGTTCCAACATTAAATGTGAAACGATGTTAAAATTACCGAGAACAGTTTCCCAATAATTTTTAAAATTTCCCGAAATGATGCCTTAACTACTGCCGCAGAGATCCTGAAAATGTTCCGTATTGGTTCCGAAATAGTCTCAAAATAATTCTGAAAATGTTCCCAAAGCGTTTCTGAAATAATCCAACTGTGCGGAAATGATCATCAAATTGCTATAAATTGGCTCTCAAGTAGTTTCGAAAAAAATCCGAAAATTACTCATAAGTGATCCGGAAATCGCACCAAAATTGCAGCCAAATAGTAACAAACTGATCCTCCAAGTAATTCCGAAGATAATCCTGAAGTAATCGTTAATTGCTCGAAACGTTTTCGAAATAATCTCGAAATGATCTGTAAGCTATTCCGAAGTGACGCCATAAAAAGGGATCCGTACGATATGGCGAAAAAAAATTGTCGAAACACAAAAGGCCGAATCGTTAAAAACCCACTTATAGAGAACAATTTTTTTGTCGAATTAAAAAATGTCGATAAAAGAAAAATGACCGAAAATGGCCGAAAAAATTCGAAATAGGTACATTTAAAGCAATACTCCAAAATAAAATTTTAAGGCAGTGTTTTATTATTATGGTTGTAAATTACGACGACATAAAAAAACTATACTTGTATAAGGAATGGTGGGCGTTAAGACGGCACCAATATAAACAAGTAAAGGTGTCTAAGTTCGGGTGTAACAGAAAATTATATACTCAGCATGAGCTACAATTTTAAATTTCATTTCAGATAAATTACTTTTCTACATAACACGTGACACCGCCCGTTTAAAAAAAATGTCTCCCCATTTCCTCTTACAATAAAACTTGATTAATAATATTTGTAAAATTGATTCTATCACAAGTGGGCAGTGCCACGCCCATTTTAAAATTTTTTTATCAATAGTCTCAACATCAGTCCACATGTCAAATTTCAACATTCTAGGTGTATTATTTACTAAATAATCAGGTTTTTTGTGTTTTCCAAAATGTTATATATATAAAAAGTGGGCGTGGTTATCATGATATTTCACTCATTTTCAAACCAATTCTATTCTGAGTCCAGATAAGCTCGTTTATTAAATTTGGTGAATATATCTCAATATTTACTCAAGTTATCGTGTTAACGGACGGACGGACGTAAGGACATGGATCAATCAAATTTTTTTTCGTTACTGATGATTTTGATATATGGAAGTCTATATCTAACTCGATTAATTTATACCTGTAGAACCAACCGTTATCCAATCAAAGTTAATATACTCTGTGTGCAAAGCACGCTGAGAATATAAATCTGTTTCCTAACCACAATAACGTAATTTTTGGAAATAGTGTTCATATCTATGTAGATAATAAAAAATGCAAAAAAAAGATTAAAGAGTTATACTTAACTCACAAACATTTATCAAACGTCGAAAATGGTTTGCCAAAATTAAAGCTTATTATAAATATTTGGTTTACTCTACACGGTATATTCAAGGGCAGAACAATAATTTTTTCTAATAATAATTATTGTTTTGTAAAATAAAATGGTAAATCCCGTTTGTACCGCCTTTTCTTCTTTTATGGTACTTCTATGAATATTTTAATAAGTTTCGCTTTTATTTTATCTAATATGAATCGCATTTTCTCATTTTCACTGCCAACCATTCACATGTAAGTCTCTCCAAGTAATAGTTCAAAGATCCACAGTTTTTTTCTTTTTCATTATACCTCGAGTCCTGTTTTAGCTATCACAGTGTAAATTTTTCTATTTTTAAATACCTCAGTTGCCTTAGTTATACTCCCGCCTAAATGTGGTTTGACTTCCCTCCAGTGTCCATAGAAATCAATTAGGCCCACAACAATCAAAATACAAGTCACGCTGCAGAAAAATGAATAGATTTAATTTTTATTTTCTACCGGAAGTGCGGTTAATATAAATCTAACTTACATTTTAAAAGAATCTCTATAGCGTGATGGTGCCGCTATATTGACTCCCAGGCTGACAGTGAAATACTTCACTGTTTTGAATATATGTCTTTTAAGAAAATTATGACTGCATAGATGCCGATGCGCCAAATATTTCTTTAAAGGCACAAAGTTCTTGCCTTGATGCGTTCATCACAAATCCTTCTTTTTCGCCTCTTTATTCAGCCAGCCTTTTTTTTCAAATGATTAGCAAAGTTTATTCCCAATCATGAAATATTTGCTGTTGTTGCTTCAATTTAGATAGTAACATTCATATCTAACAAATGTTGTTTGAGGCTCAACCACGGCCCCGCCAAGCAGTTGGTCTTTCATCATACTGTCACGGATATTATCATCACTAAGCTATACCATAACTAAGGCGATGCTAAGGCCATGCTAAGCGATATTTACGTCAATAATCAAATCATGTATACACATATATAAGGCAGCCGAGAGATGTCACACACAGATTCATTTACTTATACGCCTATGTGTGCGCGAGAGACTGTAAACTACAAACATTCACATCAATAATTCAATCATTATGTCCACACATATGCAGGTACACGCAGCTGAGAAGCAAGGCACAACCATATGCAGACATCTTATTTGAGATGCTCCTAAATGTAGGCAATTATAATTGTGGAAGTGTCGCTCACACATACAAGCATGGGGTATGAGCGAAGCTATAAAATCGTGCAATTCTAGTTATAGCTGAGAAGTTTGAGAGCTCATGGACAATGCTAGTAGATTCTAGAAGATGCGAACGAGGAAACCAGAGAGTATAAAAGGCCGCAGGTCTGGAGGCGTTGGAATTCTGTTTGATTTGAATTGTCAAGCAGTTACGACTAAGACGATATCTAGCGAGCAATAGCAGTATTATTTTGAAAGTCAGTTTCATTTCAGCTATCAGTTTGGTTATTAAGCTATTCGTTGCACAGTTTGAGTGTTATTGTGAAGTACTTTAATAAAGGCCATTTTGCATTATTACAAATTGGAGTTATGTATTCAACAGTTTAGTGATTCGAACTTAGTAGTAATTCTTCATTGGCCAAGCAACAGAGTTTTCTTCAGTTATTATCCTTAATTACAGTTCTTTCTTTGATTCTCAATCTATGGCCTGAACATTTTTCTGTTTTAAAATGAATAGGGATATTTTTAAGTGATTAATATTGTTATTATTTGTGCTTATTAATTTTTCTTGGCAATTAAATTTATATAAATACATACATACATATTTACTACCCAGCAAATATTAGGAGTCAGAATGCAGCCAAAAAAGACACCGAAATCGGAGCGCTTACAATGATTATGAGCTCATTCAATAGCCCGAAATTAGTGTATTTCTTTCTTGCAATGGTCGTCCAATATAAGCCTTATTTCATGCATTTGTGGGCCTAAATAGGAGTTCGATCAAAATCCTGAATAGGAGTCCAATATGAACCCCAAACAAAATCCAATCAGACTTCTACTACGCTCATAAATAGCTCGTAATTTACTTCTTATATGACTCCTGTCAGAGTTTCGTATGCATTATATAAGGCATTGGGATTGCGTCATTCAGGGCGAATATTTGACGCCAGGTACTAAGAATTGGTTAGAATATTGGGAATCCTTCTTGAAAAGTACGATATTGGAAATGAAACCGATTAAAGATGGGACATAACGACGTCAGCGCTTATCGAAGGCATACGAGGGCTCAACTCTCCACTCGGGGTATTATAACGCAGGGGCAATTCGTTCGTACAATCAAAAAAGTACAAGAAACTTATATGTATTGGTAATATGCGGATGACTAACTAATTGCTAAATAAAGCGTTCAGAAGCTCCTTTGCATGGTTCAATTATGTGTCATCTCTAGAGCAACAACACACCTTTGTTCCAATTGTCAAAATCTGCGTGTTGGTGTGAGGCGAATGAAATGAAGAGAGAACACAAAACTTTGCAATTCTTGTATGCTGCGGGAAATAACTAAATCGATATGCTAAAAAAAATAACTCAAAGTGATGTGAAAATACCACCACGGTAGTAAATAATTGTCAATGTGTTGGTTACATTTTGCACTTGCTCCTTTGGACAATCCCTAAGCCAGTGAAATGAAAAAAATAAAATCAGGTGATGGTATGAGCATAATTGAGCCATGCTCCCTTATTAACTTAACACTTTTGACATAAGGCTCACATTTTTCACAATATCGGAGTCATAAAAGACTCCTAAATGATCAAATTTTTGAGGGTCATATTTTTTACCTATTTCGGTATCATATCGGATTCTTTAAATATGAGTGCGCCGAGAATGTTGGAGGGGTTTGTACTCATTAAGACTGATGTACTTACTTCTACTACGTTCTCGGAGCGCTCACAAAGGATTACGACATGAGAAAGAAATATGTGAATAATATGAGCCTCAGAAATTGTATCTTATATGAGTCCTTATAACCCTGATTTGATAAAATTGTATGCAAAAAAGTTATGAAAATCATTGAACTAAGTAGCTTCTGAAGTTAAATTCGAAAATTTCAGACATTTCATTTTTATTAAAAATTCAATTATAACGGACATAATTTCAAACAGCGATGGAATATCTGGTTGCTTTTGTTATGACCTGTCTTCCGGTTACTTTTTTGTATTGGCATGAACGTTTTACCTTTTTGTCGGTGCAAGTTTCTGCATCTTATCGATGCAGGTATTTTACACATTTTGTGATTGTGACGTCCGCGTTATTATCTGGCATGTCAGTTAAAAATGTCCTACTTTTGCTTCCCCACATGACACCAACCATCTTTTCAATTGTAATGTGCATCTCACGCCTCTAACACCAGCTTCTCTATGGTCCGCCCCTGTCGAAACTGCCAGTTTCCTTGGACTCCCGTTAGAGGACTTCGATGAAGACTTGTGAGTGGTTGCACTCATTACATTGGGGCGAAGCACTTCGCACACAACAACAACAACAACCGGCCCTATAAGCAAATTTGTCTCAATAAAAGTTTGCTTTTTGTCAACAGAGCGATAATCTTAACTCTGTATGATCTGTGCTTTCGGGATATATGTACATAGACTAATGGGTTCTCATTAAGAGCTCACGTTTTCTTATTGCTGGGTTTGAAATATGTAGAATATATACAAATTAACAGCTTATGTTAGAAAAAATAATACTTTTTAGTGTGTGAGAACTTTAAGCGTGTTCGTTGATAGTGTTCTTACCTTTATTTACAATTTTAATCAAATTATAGCAAAATCATAGTATTTAGTAACTGTAAATGTGAGAATTGCACGTACATGTTGCAACTGGTTTGCTGCTAGAGCTGAGGTGCATGAATTCGTTAGATAGAGGGAAAGCGGTGCGAAACACACATAACTGGAAGTCCCGAGCACCAGATGGTATCCATAACTGCTGGTTGAAAAATGTACAACGACGCATCGTGCAATTGTTCACCATTATACAAGTTTCCTTCCACTCAGGCAGAATGTGTAAAAATTCCCCGACCTCTACCAAATAACTTGATTTCTCCCTAAGGTGAGACAAGATTTTTATACTTAACAAAATGTTGGTTTGCTAAAAGCTTTTATTTTTTATAATCTACATATGAAGTTTTCGTTCAAGCTAAGAAAGTAATAAACCATTAATAAACTTAATATAAATCAAGCACGGATATGATATCTATCCGGAACTTTGATTAAGCTATATCTGCCCGTATCGGTACAATACTGCAGCAGAGCCTAGTACATTTATAATCAAATATGAGAGTACAGTTGCGAACAAGTTGATATTAGTGAACATTTTTATCAAACTTCGTCAGTTAAACTCTTCTTTTTTTGCTTGATATTTGAAAATATTACAAAATTTGCACACAGTGGTGGTATCTAAGACATGTTACGGAATTTCACTTCTTCATTAGCTACTTTTCTGGTAGATGCGTCCATCCACTCAGCCGTTTGAGTGCCCCTGTTTTGTTTTTATTTCCAATAATTTAAGGGCAAACTGTCATGAACTCTGTAACTAAAACTATGTAAAAAAAGTCTCAAAAACATATTCGAAAACTCGAAGATTTTACGAACATCCCTAACATTTTATTTTGAGTTCTCCTAATTTTTTTATATCCCAACAAATTTTAGTTTAAAAAATATAAGTTAAAGGTCTCTCATTGATTTTTGATAATTTTTTCCGAAGGGTGCAAGTAAAAAATAAAACAATGCATTCCTCGTATAGAAGAAAATCAAAAACAACCTCTTCGCAAACTAAAAAAAAATCTCAAAAATCACTACAAATTTAAACAGACCATAACTTATATTTTGTTATTCTAAAATTGATTCCGAAAATTCAAATTAAAACATTTGAAATGAACGTAAAACTTTCTCGAGTTTTTACGAAAACGTTTTTGATATTGGCTTGCACAAAATTTATGAAAATTTGTTTTTGAATTAATAAAAAAAAATAGATTCAAATGATGAAATTTTATAAAAACTGACTGCTATTTTCGTTTTCGCAGCTGTAAACATGTATATATGAATTTCAAAAGCATCGCTCATTCCTTTCTTAATCCGATATATCCCGTAGAAGCAGGAAATATGAATAGCTCATTTTGAATACCTGAAATAAAAAGAATACATATAAAAAATTTTTATATTATAGATATTTGTATCATCTTACCTTAACCATTGTATCGTAGTTCAAACGAGCAAACCAAGAGATATCAAAATGTAATTCGTCTTTAGTTCGAAGTAACATCATTTGAACCAATTTTTGAAATTCCTTAGATTCTTCATACCATAGACAATTATTTAGTGCAAGCGAGATCTCTTCACTCTGCAAAATATTCAAAAGGCAAAAAAGCTTGGTTGTTGTTGTTGTTGTTTCTGTAGCGATAGGGTTGCTCCCCGAAGGCTTTGGGGAGTGTTATCGATATGATGGTCCTTTGCCGGATCAGATCCGGTACGCTCTGGTACCACAGCCCCATTAAGGTGCTAGCCCGACTATCTCGGGAACGATTTATGTGGCGACATTAAACCTTCAGGCCATCCCCTCCCTTCCCAACCCCAAGTTCCATGAGGAGCTTGGGGTTGCCAGAGCTTCGTCTGTTAGTGAAGCAGGATTCGCCGCGGATAGGTGAGGTTTACAATTGGGTTTGGAGAAGCTACATATTGCGCTGGCAACCTGAAGGTTTGCGCTGGGCAGCCCCTTGAATCTGGTATTTTAGTCGCCTCATACGACAGGCATACCTACCGCGGGTATATTCTGACCCCCTAACCCGCTGGGGTAAAAAAGCATGGTAATTTAAAATGATGATAATTTCCTCAGAATCAACAAAAGCAACTAAGGACATGACCGTGTTCGGCTGTACCGAAAAATTCATACATTTCATGAATGGAACCGAGCAATAAACTTCATATTCATAATATCCGAATAATCGGCTATATAGGATATGTAATACATAGTAAACAGATGGACATACTTATGCGACACTTTCGATAAATATAAAATAATCAAGTAAGAAAGTCTAGGTTCGGGCGAAACCGAACATTACATACCCAGCTGTGCACTTGAAACGCTGTTACCCTGTGTACAAGTACAGCTGAGTATAAAAAGTAGGAGAGGCGATTTCGCTCATTTTCAGAGAAAGCAAACTATAAAAAAATGTTTGTGCCAAATTTCCTTCGATTTGGGAGATTTTTGTTCGACTTATGACATTAAAAGTATTTTAGAAAGAGCAGCAAACAAGTAAAGGTGTCTAAGTTCGGGTGTAACCGAACATTATATACTAAGCGTGAGCTTCAATTGCACATTTTATTTCAGATAAATTACTTTTCTACATAACACGTGGCACCGCCCGTTAAAAAAATGTCTCCCCATTTCCTCTTACAATAAAACTTGATAAATGAAATATCATTGATTCAAAACAATTTTTTGCTAAGTTATAGGTTATAGTTCTAGTATACGACCCCTTTGAAACCTTTTAAACTTGTTTTATATCTAAGTTGCCCTGGTCTTTGACCGATCCCGCCCATATAAATATTTTCTGCTATAAGGAAAATATGTGTCTACATTTGCATTACGATATGTTAATTTTTCTTCGAGTTATGGCTCCAGAAACATAGAAAATTGCTTAGTCATAAAAGGGGTGGTGCCATACCCAATTTCAATAATTTTAGTGTTTTCCAATTTAAACTTATAATTCAATTTAGAAAGTAAAATTCTATTGAAACAAAGCTTATTTTCGTCTACGACCCTTTCAAAATCTTGTATATAAAAGTGGGCGTGGTCTTTAACCGATCTCGTCCATTTTTCTAGAAATATTTACAGCTATAGGGAAAATCTGTGTACCCAATTTTATTACGATCCGTTAATTTTTTCTTCGAGTTATAGCTCCCGAAACATAGAAAATTTCTTAGTCATTAAAGGGGCGGTGCCACCCCCATTTTTTTTTTTTTTTAGTTTGAAGTTTTTCCCATTTACTGTTATAAATCCACTTGGGAAATGAAATACCATTTTTATAAAGATATTTTTTGCAAAGATATAACTTATTTAATTCGTCCACGACCCTTTTAAAAATCTTTTATATAAAAGTGGGCGTGGTCCTTAACCGATTTCGTTAATTTTTCTTCGAATCATTCCCTATAGTAGAGGCAACCTCCCTGCCGAATTTGGTTACGATTGGCCTAACGGATTTTGATTTATGACAAATAATATTCGTAAAATTGATTTTATCACAAGTGGGCGGTGCCACATCCATTTTAAAATTTTTTTTCAAATTTTTTTCAATAGTCTCAATATCAGTCCACATGTCAAATTTCAGCATTCTAGGTGTATTATTTACCAAAAATTCAGGTTTTTTTTTGTTTTCCAAAATATTATATATATAAAAAGTGGGCGTGGTTATCATCCGATTTCCCTCATTTTCAATACCAATCTATTCTGGGTCAAGGTAAGCTCGTGTGCCAAATTTGGTGAAGATATCTCAATATTTACTCAAGTTATCGTGTTAACGGACGGACGGGCGGACGGACGAACATGGCTCAATCACATTTTTAGACTCAGTTCAGCAGAGCTCACAGTGTATATTAAGTTTGATTGGATGGCGGTTGGTTGTACAGGTATAACGGAATCGACATAGATATAGACTTCCATATATCAAAATCATCAGGATCGAAAAAAAAAATTTGATTGAGCCCGTTAACACGATAACTTGAGTAATTTTTTGAGGTATCTTGATTAAATTTGGTATGCAGGTTCCTGAGCACTCATCTCAGATCGCTATTTAAAATGAACGATATCGGACTATAACCACGCGCACTTTTGCGATATCGAAAATTTCGAAAAAAAGATAAAGTGCAATAATTCATTACCAAAGACAGATAAAGCTATGAAACTTGGTAGGTGAGTTGGACTTATGACGCAGAATAGAAAATTAGTAAAATTTTGGACAATGGGCGTGGCACCACCCACTTTTAAAAGAAGGTAATTTAAAATTTTTGCATGCTGTAATTTGGCAGTCGTTTACCAATCCTTTTGAAATTTGGTAGGGGCATAGATTTTATGAAGTTAACTGTTTTCTGAAAATGGGGAAACCGGTCGAAGCCACGCCCAGTTTTTATACACAGTCGACCGTGTGTCCTTCCGCTCGGCCGTTAACACGATAATTTGCGCAAAAAACGATATATCTTATCTAAACTTAGTTCACGTACTTATCTTAAGTCACTTTATCTTGGTATAAAATATGGCCGAAATCCGACTATGACCACGTCCACTTTTCCGATATCGAAAATTACGAAAAATAAAAAAAAGGCCATAATTCTGTACCAAATATGAAAAAAGAGATAAAACATGGTAATTGGATTGGTTTATTGACGCAAATTATAACTTTAGAAAAAACTTTGTAAAATGGGTGTGACACCTACCATATTAAGTAGAAGAAAATGAAAAAGTTCTGCAGGGCGAAATCAAAAGCCCTTGGAATCTTTGCAGGAATACTCTTCGTGGTATTACATATATAAGTAAATTAGCGGTACCCGACTGTTGATGATCTGGGTCACCCTGGTCCACATTTTGGTCGATATCTCGAAAAGGCCTTCACATATACAACTAAGGGTTACTCCCTTTTAAAAACCCTAATTAATACTTTTAATTTGATAACCATATCGTACAAACACATTCTAGAGTCACACCTGGTCCACCTTTATGGCGATATCTCGAAAAGGCGTCCACCTATAGAGCTAAGGCCCACTACGTTTTAAATAATCATTAACACCTTTCATTTGATACACATGTCATACAAACACATTCCATGGTTACCCTATGTTTATTTTGCTAAATGGTGATTTTCCCTTATTTTGTCTCCAAAGCTCTCAGCTGGGTATGTAATGTTCGGTTACACCCGAACTTAGCCTTCCTTACTTGTTTTCGATATTGATGATTTTTATATATGTAAATCTATATCTATCTCGATTCCTTTATACCTGTACAACCAACCGTTATGCAATCAAGGTTAATATACTCTGTGTGCAAAGCACAATGAGTATAAAAATGGGCGGGTCAGGTCCATTTTCAAAATTTATTTAAGTTTTGTTTCTAGCTCAACCATACAACTAGTGAGATAGAATATCAGTCAAATGTAGGTAAATACCATAGAGTTACTGCAAAATTTGTTAAGGTTAGACCCTCAGGAAACGTGGGCGTAATCTTTAACCGATCCTGATTATCCTCACTTAGTCTTTATAATTTGGCAAGGGTAATTATCTGCCAAATTTCAATATAATATTGTAACGATTTTACTTGCAAATCTTCTTATTTGCAACCCTCTGCTAAGTTCGAATGACTAAACTGTTGAATAAATAACTCCAATATGTAATAATGCAAAATGGCCTTTATTAAAGTACTTCACAATAACACTCAAACTGAGCAACGAATAGCTTGCTTAATAACCAAACTGATTGATAGCTCAAATAAAACTCCACTATTGCCCGCCAGATTGCGTGCTTAATCAATAACTGCTTGATAGCTCAAATCAAACTGAATTCCAGCGCCTCTACATTTGCTGCCTTTTATACTCTCTGATTTCAACGTTGCATCTTCTAGGTGCTTCCATTTCCAGAATCTTCTAGTCCATCAACTCTCAAACTTCTCAGCTGTAACTACAACTGTACATTTTTATAGCTTCTCATTGCATACTTTCAGGAGTATCTCAGATATATGCATGTGTTTGTGCATTGACTCTCCGCTGCTCGTATACGTATATGGTACATATATTTAGACGCAATTATTGTTTCGTTTATGTAGATACATAACGATTGAATTATTGATGTGAATTCACGTCACTGCTTAGCATCGGCTTTGTGATAGCAGCACCCCTTTGTTTTGCTAATATTCGTAACACTGCCCTACACCTAAGTCTGATCGTCCCGATCAGACAAATCTCTCGATCTAAACGCTGCTAGCCTCTCCAAATGAACCACTTTCATTTTGGTTCGTGGTTTGCCAATGGTTTGTATGCGGTACACTACATCGTTGATCCGTTTTACAACTTTGTATGGGCCTTCCCAGTTACACTGCAATTTCGGGGACAAACCTTTTTTCCGTTGTGGGTTGTATAGCAGCACCTTCCTGAAACCCTACCTCCCTTTCATCTTGTCACTCATAATCTTTTGCTCGTTGCCTTACCAGATCGTGTATCTCTCTCAGCTCTTCTTCCAAGACACCAGTGGATTTCTTGACATTCCTCTCCGCATCGGCATCTATCCCATACTTCAAATCAGCTGGCAGTCGAAGGTCATTGCCAAATATTACCTTTGCGGGAGTTTGGCCCGTTGTGTCATGTACTGCCGATCGGTAGGCCATCAAGAATTATGATATGTGTGTATCCCAGTCCTTATGGTACTTGTCTACTACTTTCCTTAAATGCTCTTCCAATGTTGTATTGAAACGTTCCACCATACCATCGGAATGAGGATGCAATGCAGTTGTCCTTGTTTTTCGAATGCCTAACTTCTTGCACATTTCTTGGAACACAGCTAATTCAAAATTCCTGCCTTGGTCAGAATGTAACCCCATTGGTACGCCATACCTTGCAACCCATTCGTTTTTACCACTTCTGCTTCTTGGTTTGGGATTGGGTATACCTCTGGCCATTTACTGAAATAATCCATAACGACCAGTACGTATTTGTTTCCACGGTTGCTAGTAGGAAATGGACCTGCGACATCCATGGCGATCCTTTCAAATGGCGCACCTGAAATATACTGTTTCATCTGGCCATGACTTCGGGTTTTGGGCCCTTTCGCTCTGTTGCATACCTCGCAGTTGGCAATCCACCCGGTGACCGACTGACGGCAACCAACCCAATAGAATCTCTGCTTAATTTTCCCGAGTGTTTTCGTTATTCCAAGATGGCCTCCACTTGGACCATTGTGCAGCTCGCTGAGCACGTCAGGAATCCTCTTTCTGGGAACAACTATCAGTTTCTTCTTGCATTGACCATCCTCACTCTCCCATAGTCGATGCAAGCAACCGGATATCAATTCTAAACTGTTCCACTGTGCCCAATATGACTTCTCAATGGGACTCTCTGCTGACATCTCCTCTCTGCTTGGTCTTTCGTTTCGTTCGAGCCCTTGCATAACTTGTGACAAATCTGTATCTTCTAGCTGACACTTTCTTCGTTGTTCCTTGTCCCATTCATCCGTACACGTTATAGTCATTAGCCGGACATCTATAATGCCTTCTTTAGCCTCGGCCTTTGAACAGTGCTTGCATTCCAAACTACATGGTCTTCATGACATTGCATCGGCATTTCCATGGGTACTACCTTTCCGATGCTCAATGGAAAAGTCATAGCTTAGTAGTCGCTCGATCCACCGTGCCAATTGTCCTTCCGGATTACGGAACTGCAGAAGCCATTTCAACGCTGCGTGATCTGTCCTGACATGGAATCGCTGGCCGTAGAGGTATTTGTGAAAATGTTTATTGCACTCTACCAATGCCAACAGCTCTCTCCGCGTAACACAGTAGTTCCTCTCTGGTTTTCCAATCGAACGGCTGTAATATGCAACTACCTTCTCCTGTCCATCGACCAGTTGTGATAAAACGCCTCCTATAGCATATCCACTCGCATCTGTATCTAGAATAAATGTTGCTCCTGGAATCGGATATGCTAACATTGGGGCAGTGTACAAACGCTCCTTCAATATTTGGAAAGCCACTTCTTGCTCCTTCTTCCATTCAAAACCTTTGTTTTTTCTTGTAAGCTCATGGAGGCTATGGGCTACGCTGGAAAAATTTGGTACAAATCGGCGGTAATATGTGCACAGCCCAAGGAAACTTCTCAATTCATGTAGGTTCTGTAGTCTTGGCCAATCCTTTACAGCCTCTATTTTTTCGTTCGCAGTGCAGATGCCCTCTATCGTTACCTTGTGACACAAATAATTGACTTCTTTTTTAAACAGAGCACACTTTTTGGGACTTAACTTAACACCAGCGCCAGCTATTCTCTGGAAAACTTCCTCCAAGTTCTTAAGATGTTCATCAAAGTTTTTGCCCAATACAATGATGTCGTCCAGGTACACCAAGCATGTTTTCCAATTTAGTCCTTTCAGTACCTGGTCCATGAGTCTCTCAAAAGTAGCTGGTGCATTACAAAGTCCAAACGGCATCACTGTAAATTGCCACAGACCATCACCGACACTGAAGGCTGTTTTCTCTTTATCTTCCTCCTTCACATCAACTTGCCTATAGCCGCTTTTCAAGTCCAGTGTGGAAAACCATTTCGTACCAGATAGCGAGTCCAGAGTGTCGTCAATTCTTGGCAATGGGTAGCTATCCTCTTTCGTAACGTCATTCAACTTCAGATAGTCCACGCAAAACCTCATTTTTCCATCCTTCTTCTTTACAAGTACTACCGGTGAGCTCCATGGACTAGTTGATGGTTGGATGATGCCTCTGTGGCTCATTTCTTGTATGATTTGACTCACAACTTCCCGCTTCGCCAGTGGAACACTACGTGGAGCTTGACGGATCGGCCTCGCATCTCCAGTGTCAATTTGATGTTTCACAACATTGGTGCGGCCTGGTTTGGAACCATCCTGGTCAAATATGTTCCCGTACTTTAGGAGCAGTTGTTTTGCCTTACTCTGATAGGCTTCCTCTAGTCCCTGCGTCCATGCCGTGATGTCATTTGAAATATCAGTATTACTAGATGAAACGTGTTCCTGGAGCTGTTCACAGATAATAACTACTTCGGTCTCTTGGCATCTTCCCAAAATAGCTCCTTTGGTCAAATTGAATGGTGACTTGAACTCATTGAGTACTCTTAGCGGAATACGTCCATCTTGTTTTGTCATAGCCAAGGTTTACAAGTATGTTCAGTGCTGATTTATTTGCTGCTCCGACAAACCATAATTTGTTTGTCCCACAATCTCCATGAACATTTGCCCAGATGACTGCTTCTGATTTTGGTGGTATTTGCGGACTCTCTTCCACCAGCACTCGTTTACTGCTGTAGCCTCTCTCGTAGCCGAAATTAAGAGACACATCCATGTTCTTATGTCGGATCGTCTTGCTTTGCATATCGATCTTGATGCCTTGGTTGATTAAGAAGTCCACTCCAATTATGATTTCATCAACAATATCTGCCACTATAAAATTGTGTAGTACCGTGACGTTCCCAATTGGTACTTCACATTCTACTTCTCCAATTACCTGGGTGTCCTCTCCCGTGGCTGTACGTAATCTTGCTCCAAGCAATGGACTTATCTTTTTGTTGACTAAATCCGCTCGAATAATGGAATGAGATGCACCCGTATCTACAGTCAGTAAATGTTCCTTTCCATCCACATGTCGTCCAACAGAAAGATTGCTGGATCTTCTTCCAATCTGCGAGATAGAGATTATGGGGCATTCAATTGCGAGAGCCAGCTGTCGCCCCTTGCGGCTTACTCGATTTAGTTTAACGATTGAGTGGTCTTGGAGATTTGCTCATAACCTTCTGCTCTGCGTTTACGACGACCCACATTGTTGGAACTGTTAGGGTTGGTGTTGCAATTACGCGCAATATGCCCTGGCCTTCCACACTTAAAGCATTTGACTAAATCTTTATTCTTCTGCTGCGTACCCTTCAGTGCTTCCAAAATTGTGTCTACCCAGTCTGGCCTTTCCACTTCCACGCGATGAGCTTTGTATGCGGGCTTACTCAAAAGTGACGCTGTTTCCTGAGCCAGTGCGTGGGATACCGTTTCAGCAAATGTTAGTTTTGGATTCGCATATGTAGCCTGCTTCGTTTCCACATCTCGTATGCCATTTATGAAGCTACGAAGAGTGCAGCAACTTTATCTTCCGCATTCCAGTTGTTCACTGCCGCGGTATTCTCAAACTGTTGCTTAAAGACCTGGAAAGGAACAGAACCGTCAAAGGATGGTGTTTTTACCTTTGGATTACTCGCTTAAACAGCTGGCCGATTTAATTGTAATTCCTGGATCCTATCTTTCAAAGCATCCATCTCTGCCTCTATTTTATCCTGTCGTCCCCTGAAGCCTTCATGAAACTGGGTTAGTTTTTCTTCCATATGCGCTTCCAGTTTCGATGATATACGGACTTCCTGCTCTTCTAGTTGTGTGGAGATCTGAGATGATATCTGTGATGAAATTTGTGCCGACATTTCGGAAATACGCGTCTCCTGTGCTTCAATCTTAGATGTTATGCGTGTTTCTTGCGATTCCAGTTGAGATGACATTTGTGACGACATTTCTAAAATGCGTGCCCCTTTTGATTCCAGTTGGGATGCCATATATGTCTTCTGCACTTCCAGTTGGGATGTCTTATATGTCTTCTGTTCTTTGAGCTGTGTTTCCATCTTGGATGTAATCTGTGTCGACATTTCTGACATTTGCGACGACATTGATGTTACTGTCGATGTTTGTGCAGATATTGCAGCCAAAATCATGTTCAAGTCTGTGCTCGTAACTGTCTGCGATGTTTCGTTTTTCTCTTCAATTTTTGTTGTTGTCTCGTCCCCATCAGAATAAAAGACAAACTCGTCCATATTAATTCCTTGCGACTCCATTACCTCTCGTAGCCGTGCTTGAAGTTCGATCTTATTGCCGGTTGTATTTAATCCACGGTTCTCCAACTCCTTTTTCAGTTGCTGGATCTTCAATTCACTGAACTTTGCCATGTCCTTGTTATCCACTGGAATTTATTCAACAATTCCTCTTCTGACACCAATTATAACGATTTTACTTGCAAATCTTCTTATTTGCAACACTCTGCTAAGTTCGAATCACTAAACTGTTGAATAAATAACTCCAATATGTCATAATGCAAAATAACCTTTATTAAAGTACTTCACAATAACACTCAAACTGTGCAACGAATAGCTTGCTTAATAAATAAACTGATTGTTAGCTCAAATCAAACTCCACTATTGCCCGAAAGATTGCGTGCTTAATCAATAACTTCTTGATAGCTCAAATCAAACTGAATTCCAGCGCCTCTACATTTGCTGCCTTTTATACTCTCTGATTTCAACGTCGCATCTTCTAGGCGCTTCCATTTCCAGAATCTTCTAGTCCATCAGCTCTCAAACTTCTCAGCTGTAACTACAATTGCACGATTTTATAGCTTCTCATTGCATACTTTCAGGAGTATCTCAGATATATGCATGTGTTTGTGCATTGACTCTCCGCTGCTCGTATACGTACATGGTACATATGTGTAGACGCAATTATTGTTTCGTTTATGTAGATACATAATGATTGAATTATTGATGTGAATTCAGTCACTGCTTAGCATCGGCTTAGAGATAGCAGCACCCCTTAGTTTTGCTAATATTCGTAACAATATATTTAAGCTTTTGATTTACGGCTTGTCAAACTTCCAAAGTTTATTCTACTAAATGTGGGTGGTGCGACGCACATATTTTAAAATTTTCTAGAATTTATGTTTGCGTCATAAAACCAATCCATCTACCAAATTTTTTTAGCTTAGTGACATTCGTTTGTGAATTATCTAATTTTTTCCAAAAAAGTGGGCGACTGGTCCGACTTCGTTATTTTCAATACCAATCTATTCTGGTAAGCCCGTATAACGAATCTCAATATTTGCTTAAGTTATTGTGTAAACGGACTGACAGACTGACGGACGGACGAACATAGCTTAATAAATTTTTTCGATATTGATGATTTTGATATATGGAAGTCTATATCTATCTCGATTCCCTTATATCTGTGCAACCAACCGTTATCCAAACAAAGTTATAATACCCTGTGTACAAGTACAGCTGGGTATAAAAATAGATCGGTACTTTGTGTGGAGATACAAAATTTCTCATTTCTTGTGGTCTGCATAAGATAGCTATGACCATAAATCACTTATCTGAACAATATATGACGTACTCGTAAGTATTTGAGGAAAGTTTAAGCTGCTAGCTGTTTAATTGGGGCAGAAATTCCGAAAATCTCCTTAACTGAATAATCGGGGTGAATGGGTTATAACTACATATACGACTGATTTTTGATATTTTTTCAGACAACAATAAATACTATATACGTGATCGTTTGGTGAAATTTGAAGCTTCTAGCTGTTAAGATGGGGTAGAAATTGCGAAATATTTCTTAACTGAACAGTAGGTTGTATGGGACATATGATAATTATACAACCGGTCTATAAAAATTGTTCAGACCAAAATGTTTGCCCCATACGTAAGCATTTGGTGAAATTTAAAGCTTCTAGCTGTTAAAATGAGGAAGAAATTTCGAAGAGAATGTTATCTGAACAAATAGTTGTATGGGGTATATGATATATAAGCGACCGAAGAATCACTCTTGCCAATAAATGTTACTTTGGACTAGGAAGCCAATTGAAAAGTAAAGTCCTCTCTGGGCAAACGAAAATCATGCTCTACAAGGTACTTTTCGTACCCGTTGTGGTTGTTGTTGTTGTTGTAGCAGTGCTTCGCGCCATTTTATAGGAGCGACCGATCACAAATTGTCATCAATGTCCTCTAACGGGAGTCCAAGGAAACTTTCTGTTTCAACAGGGGGGACCATAGTGAGAGGGGGTTTAGTAGCTTTGATTCCACATTACAATTGAAGAGTTGGTTGGCGTCATGTGGGGACACATTGCAAGTAGGACATACATTTTTTAAATCGGGGTTTGTTCTGGAGAAGTAAGATTTTAACATGTTACAGTACAGTTACAGCGTTTCCATAGGGAGAGTGCTTCCCCCTCTGCTAGTTCTGGACATTTTTCTTTAAGTACTGGATTCGCCAGGCAATTCCTGGTATAAAGGTCCGATGCCCGTTTGTGGAGATCTCTGAGGACCTGGTTGTGCTTTTTTGCTTCATACGGCTGTGTTCTCAGGTGCCGTATTTCCTCATAATGTTTACGAGTATGATCCCTTAAACCCCTGAGAAGTGTATACTCATCGATCAGACGTCTGTTGAGATCGCTGCTGAATTAGTCGGTGACAATGTCAGGTTTCGCGAGGAGAAGAAACTGGACAGATCCGGGAGATAGCTGTTTATATTATTACAAAGCTCATCGATGTGTGGGCCTGGTCCTGGGTCTGTGGCTATTATTGCGCAATCATCGGCGTAGGAAACGATAGTGGCTCCTTCTGGTGGTGAAGGTAGCTTCGATATGTAGAAGTTAAACAGAAGTGCGAATAGAACACCACCCTGTGGCACTCCTTCTTTAATTCTTCTTGGTTTGGATGCTATGTTCCTGGATTGCACCGATGCTTGCCGACCAGACAAACGATTTGCGGTCAACAGTCTTGCAGTAACGAGCCATGGTTGGCCGTATTATGGACCATGGCAACATCAGATGAAGCGGCTCTGGAAGTGTTCGGGAGAAAATTTCCTCGAAAGATTCATTGAACTCTATGCATTGGCGATGTCGAGTACCGAAGAAGATGTAATGACGAGCTGTATGAGCTGTACACAGAGGCTATGTTATGCGAATGAAAGATGATGCTCCGGCTAAGAAAAATTGTTTTTAGCGGAAGCCACTTATGGAACCAGAGGAAGATTCCGGCCCCCACTCCGCTGAAGTTTTCAGACATTAATGAAAATAAAAATTGTACTAAGAATTTTAGCCGTAATGTACCATGCTAGCTTCGAACACATACGCAACATTTTTATACTTAGTTGAGCAGAGCTCACAGAGTAAATTAACTTTGATTGGATAACGGTTGGTTGTACAGGTATAAAGCAATCGAGTTAGATATAGACTTCCATATATCAAAATCATCAGGATCGAAAAAAAATTTGATTGAGCCATGTCCGTCCGTCCGTCCGTCAGTTAACACGACAACTTGAGTAAATTTTGAGGTATCTTGATGAAATTTGGTAAGTGGGTTCCTGAGCACTCATCTTAGATCGCTATTTAAAATAAAAAATATCGGACTATAACCACGCCCACTTTTTCGATATCGAAAATTTCGAAAAACCGAAAAAGTGCGATAATTCATTATCAAAGACGAATAAAGTGATGAAACTTGGTAGGTGAGTTGAGCATGTGAAAATTAGTAAAATTTTGGACAATGGGCGTGGCAACGCCCACTTTTAAAAGAAGGTAATTTAAAATTTTTGAAAGCTGTAAATTGGCAGTCGTTGAAGATATCATGATGAAATTTGGCAGGAACTTTACTCCTATTACTATATGTACGATTAATAAAAATTAGGAAAATCGGAGAAGGACAACGCCCACTTTAAAAAAAATTTTTTTTAATAAAATTTTAACAAAAAATTTAATATCTTTACAGTATATAAGTAAATTATGTCAACATTCAACTCCAGTAATGATACGGTGCAACAAAATACAAAAAAAAAAGAAAATTTCAAAATTGGTGTGGCTCCGCCCTTTTTCATTTAATTTGTCTAGGATACTTTTAATGCCATAAGTCGAACAAAAATTTACCAATCCTTTTGAAATTTGCTAGGGGCATAGATTCTAGGACGCTAACTGTTTTCTGTGAAAGTGGGCGAAATCGGCTGAAGCCACGCCCAGTTTTTATACACAGTCGGCCGTCTGTCCTTCCGCTCGGCCGGTAACACGATAACTTGAGCAAAAATCGATATATCTTTACTAAACTCAGTTCGCGTACTTATCTGAACTCACTTTATATTGGTATAAAAAATGGCCGAAATCGGACTATGACCACGCCCACGTTTTCGATATCGAAAATTACGAAAATCGAAAAAAATGCCATAATTCTATACCAAATACGAAAAAAGGGATGAAACATGGTATTTGGATTAGTTTATTGACGCAAAATATAACTTTAGAAAAAAACTTTGTAAAATGAGTGTGACACCTACCATATTAAGTAGAATGAAATGAAAAAGTTCTGCAGGGCGAAATAAAAACCCTTGAAATCTTGGCAGGAATACTGTTCGTGGTATTATATATATAAATAAATTAGCGATTTCCAACAGATGATGTTCTGGGTCACCCTGGTCCACATCTTGGTCGATATCTGGAAAATGCCTTCACATATACAACTACCACCACTCCCTTTTAAAACCCTTATTAATACCTTTAGTTTGATACCCGTATCGTAAAAACACATTCTAGAGTCACCCCGGGTCTACTTTTATGGCGATATCTCGAAAAGACGTCCACCTATAGAACTAAGGCCCACTCCCTTTTAAAAGCCTCATTAATACCTTTAGTTTGATACCCATATCGTACAAACACATTCTAGAGTCACCCCTGGTCCACCTTTATGCCGATATCTCGAAAAGGCAACCACCTATACAACTACCACCTATCCCCTTTAAAACCCTCATTAATACCTTTAATTTGGTACCCATATCGTACAAACACATTCTAGAATCACCCCTGGTCCACCTTTATGGCGATATCTCGAAAAGGCGACCACCTATAGAACTAAGCCCCAAGCCCTTTTAAAATACTCACTAACACCTTTCGTTTGATAGCCATATTGTACAAACGCATTCTAGAGTCACCACTGGTCCACCTTTATGCCAATATCTCGAAAAGGCGACCACCTATACAACTACCATCACTCCCTTTTAAAATCCTCATTAATACTTTTAGTTTGATACCCATATCTTACAAACACATTCTAGAGTCACCCCTGGTCCACCTTTATGGCGATATCTCGAAAAAGCGTCCACCTATAGAACTAAACATAACGCCCTTTTAAAATACTCACTTTCACCTTTCGTTTGATAGCCATATTGTACAAGCAGATTCTAGAGTCACCCCTGGTCCACCTTTATGGCGATATCTCGAAAAGGCGTCCACCTATAGAACTAAGCCCCACGCCCTTTTGAAATACTCATTAAAACCTTTCGTTTGATACCCGTATTGTACAAACGCATTCTAGAGTCACCCCTGGTCCACCTTTATGCCGATATCTCGAAAAGGCGTCCACCTACAGAACTAAGGCCCACGCCCTTTTAAAATACTCATTAACACCTTTCGTTTGATACCCATATTGTACAAACGCATTCTAGTGCCACTCCTGGTCCACCTTTATGGCGATATCTCGAAAAGGCGACCACCTATGCAACTACCACCACTCTCTTTTAAAACCTTCATTAGTACCTTTCATTTGATATCCATATCGTACAAACGCATTTTAGAGTCACCCCTGGTCCACCTTTATGGCGATATCTCGAAAAGGCGTCCAACTATAGAACTGGCCCACTCCCTCTTAAAATACTCTTTAATACCTTTCATTTGATACACATGTCATACAAACACATTCCAGGTTTACCCTCGGTTCATTTTCCTACATGGTTATTTACCATATGTTGCCACCATAGCTCTCAACTGAGTATGTAATGTTCGGTTACACCCGAACTTATCCTTCCTTACTTGTTTATGATAGTATGGGCCTGTAAGCGAATTCACTACCCTTTAACGATACGAAATGTTGATATTTTAACTAACGTTTTTTTATACTTACGGCGTCGCTGAATTGTTGACCATTATAACAATAAATGCCGCACAATGCAATGGTGGTTATGAAATAAGTTATCATACTAATGAACGTGAGCTTGTCAGTTTCCTATAATATGGATGAAGAATGCAGGTGATTTTTTTTTCTTACATTTTGATATATTTACAGCAAGAAACAGACAAACTGCAGTATAGAAATGTTTCAAATTTCATCAATTTATTTATCTTTTTTTATTTATTTTCCATATTTAAAAAACAATTCTATAAATTTTATACAAACCAACTTTACAGCCTTTTTCCAAAACTTCCGAAATAAAACTTGACGAAAATTTGGAAATTTCAAACTGTCTCTAAATTTTTTTTTGTGCAGTTTGATAGCCCAGTCAATTTTAATATTATAAAGTACAAGTTAAAAGTCTCTCGAAATTTTTTCCGAAATGTGTCTTATATTTTCTTCCATAAAAACTTTATATTTGCATACTTTGTATGAAATTGTCGTAAATCAATGCGCAGGACTACAAAACTGCATGTTCAAATTCACAGAGGCTAGGGTAGATTTAACTGGCGAGTCAATAAAGACCTCTCATAGACTAAATGTGTCCTTAGTATTACCAGAAAATATTTTATGACCAAACGTAAGAATCCCCCCCCCCCCCCCCCCCCGCCCACTTGGCAAAAAGTAAAGTTTTCTACGACTTTGTTTAAGTGTTGCTTCAAGATCTAGCAACTCTGCTGGCCTTAATAGCTGGAGCTTTGACCTGGCGAGCGCAGAACACGAACATGGTAAGTGTTCAAGAATTTCTTCCTGCAGCTCACACTTCCATCACCTAATATTATTGACGAGGCCTATTTTTTAAGCATGTGTCGCCATAGGGCAGTTTCCAGTTAGTATGCCCATCGTCAATCTTAAGTCTTTTATCCTCAGTGTTATGAGCCAATTTGTGAGTCTGTGAGGCTTTGCACATGATCTTAGAAACTTTCCAACCTCGCGCTTTTTCTACGCCTTTCCTGCTTGATGGATCATATGCCACTCCCCTTTTGATTTCTGCCTATCGGATTGGTATGTTTATCGTCGATTCAACGAGTGTTTCCAACCCATTAAATTCAGAGAACTGTAGATAAAAACTTTAAAAGACTTTCGTTAAACTTTAGAGTATTTTAGAAAACAATTTTGAAATTATTCTGTGTAGTTTTAGTTACAAATTTTATAGAAGATTTTTCTTAAAATATCAAAAATCAAAAATTTATTAACGGGGTAAGGTTAGGTTGGGTTGAACGGGCCGGTCCATTAGAAACTCACATAGACTGAATGAGTTCGTACTGTTACCGGAAGTTTATTTTAATGACCAAACTGAAAAACCCTACTAAAAACCAGAACCTATGTTACAAAATAACTCTGTTCTCTTGACAAATACTAAAAGGTTCCAAGACCTTAAGCCACTTGCTGCTTCTAGGTCTGACAGCTGTATACTCCTAATAGCTGGAGTCATATCCTGGCAAGCGCAGGGCACGAGCACAAAATGTGATCGATCGTTTTCTCCTCCAACCCGCACTTCCTACTTCCCTGCTATCACTGACCAAGCCTGGCTTAAAAGCATGTGACGCCAGAGGGGAATGTCCAGTCAGAATATACATACGTCATGAGTCTACAGTCCTGATAGAAGCAACTTTATTAGTCTAAGGTTGTAAGACACTTTACAGGACCGTGCTTGAACCCAAGCCTTTCTCATTTGCCGATCATGTGTACCTCTCGCCTTCTTTTAATCTCGCCCAATCTAACTGGGACGTCTACGGAACAAGCTTCAAGCGATGCACCCTCTTTAGCTAGTTCATCAGCTTTTTCATTCCTATATGCCCTGGGACCCAGTATATATGTATGCTTTTCCCTGTACCGATTCCTTCCAGGCACTGCTTACACTCTTGCATGCATTTATATTCTGCACTATGCGAGATTATTGCCTCAATTACTGCTCGGCTGTCAATATAAAAGTTAACACGGTTGCAGTTTAAGCTATTCAACCCTATTACGGTTGTCAACGTCAACCATCACTTCGTATCGTCGTCGACATCACGTCGTATCAACACCAATGTCACATCAATGCATAATTGGTATTTACTAAGGCAATGTATTGATGTCGACGTGATATCGATAAAAATACGATCCCTAAATTTTTGACAGTTGTTTATTTACAATTTGTATTGAGTTAATTTTTTGTTTAGTGGACAATTTGTGGATCTAAATAACTGCTGAAATCTATTAGTACACAATTAAGCATTCCGGGAAAAATACACACAACGAATTTGTTTACGAACTTTAGTGAATATATTGTGGATGATTGGATTTCTCTTTAGTACACCATTAGCAACTCCCTACCTCCCAGAGCGTGGTGCACTAATGGAAAACTTAATCGAATTCGGGAGGGGTATCAAAATACCCGAATTGACCTCGGTATTAATAATCTGAAGGCGGAAATAAAAATCCTTTAAATTTCACAAAAACCTTTTAATGAACCACTTGAAAGCTTGCAACTGTTTTTGCAAATATTTACTAACGCAAGTAAAATTTTTATATTCCGACTTCGCATTATTAAAATCGAGGTCAATACGTGTCTTTTGGTACCTCTCCTGAATTTTTTGGGCGTGTTTTACCAGTCGACCGCTACCCTAGAACATTACCACAATTCTACTAAACTGACTGTTGTTGGTTATTTTGACTATTTTCTGAAATTTAATAAAAAAATAATAAATAAGAAGCATAAAAATCACAAAAAAGCTTATTTTTTGAATTTTTAATAGTTGAATTCTGTATTGCCGCGCTTGTCGTCACCAAAAACTTTGTCGACAAACTTTGTATCGCGTCACGTCAACACAACTTCGATATTTATATTTAAGAATTCATGAGCTTAACACCGGCTTATAATAATTGAATTTCAATTATTATGTTTTCTAAGAGAAACTGAAAAGAATGAAACATTTACTGGCATATTGCTATGGAACCATTTCGAAAACCGCCAACGTAATCATCATCAGGCACTTTTGTAATGTTATCAAAGGTTTCACCGGGATTCGAACCCGGTGTTAAGCTCATGAATTCTTAAATATAAGTATAAACTGAACACACCATTAAACAAACTTCAATATTGTTTTAGCCAATACCAAAAAAGCGTCAACAGCTATCAATAGTTATCGACGTTGACAACGCCGATACCAATTCATGAACGTCTACACTAATTTTCTCACTATTGACAACCGTAATAGGGGTGATTCTCTTCCAGTGTTTCTAATGCTTTGGTTACGGCCAATATTTCCGCTTGGAAAATGCTACAGAATTCTGGTAGCTTGTAGGATCCGTTTATTTACGGATCAGCACTGAGGCACTGATCCTGATTGTTAACACTATGTTCTTTGCTACCAGGTCTACAGGTAGAATATGCAGAATGGCATACAGTGCAGCCATCGGTGTTATTTTCAGGGTCCCGCACTGCTAAGCGTTGATAGTCTGCATACCCCCACTTTCCACTTATGACAATTGCAACGTCATCTGCGTAAGCCGTAAGTTTTACGGGTTCCTCATTGAATCGCCTGAGCAGTTGGTTGATGACCGGTATCTACAGCAGAGGTGATACCTCCCCTCACTGCGGCGTTCCCCTGTCTGATGATTCCGTGGCCTCATACAATCCCCATTGTGATGTAATCTTCCTGCAATTTACCATGCAGCCGATCCATCTGGTTTAGGTTGGATTTACTTTAATGTAATTAAGACCAGACATAATCGCCCATTTAGAAACACAGTTGAAAGCCCCGGCAATGTCAAAAAATACTCCTAGCGCATATTCCATATATTCCAAAGCTTTATCCATGCTCATTACCACCCTATTCAATGCGATGTCTACCGACTTGCCTTTGCTGTACGCATGTTGTGTTTATTAATGAAATTTGATAAACATTGTCACTGCCATTTCTTCTACTTTCATCTACTTTTTATTTATTATTAATGGAAATTTTTCTTGGTAAAAGTAGTTCATATTTGTTTTTATATATTTATTATTAAAAAAAATTTTAAATTACTTTTTTAAATTTAAGAAAAAAAATTTTTTTAAATAATTAATTCCTTTTCTACTCACCAACGATTCACTTATTTTGAACAAAATCAGGGCAGACTCCAACGAGAGGATTGAGAAATGCGTTAAATTTATGTGCATGAACATCTTCTGAGTATCCTTAAAGAACCTGCATTTAAACGTAAGTATATATATGAGAGTTAATTATCAACAGAGAGTTATCAAAAAAAAAAAATTTTTTTTTTTTTTTTAAACAAAGGGCTCTAAGTAAATTAACGCCAATTAAAATTCATACATAAATTTTATATATATGTATATACCTACTCGTAAGTAGTTTGATAATGACGACTGCAATAACACATGTATTCCACACGGAACTCTTTTGGCACCAAATCCGAGGTAGAGCGCGAAATCATTAAGCAAAGTACCTTGATGAGGCCAATACAATGAAAGCATTGGATTGCAAATAATAAATCGAAGCAAAATGAACCTAAGAGGGAGATTTGATTGATTAAATAATTACTATCTCGTGGTAAATTAAAGCACTACGGCAATAAGATTGTCACGAAGTGATAACATTCTGTGATGTGAAAAATGAAAACGCATTTTAACACATTTGAAAAAATGTTTCTGTAAGTTTTTTTTTTCATTTTATGACTTAGCAGCTCGTGAATTGGCCCCGAGGCCCCATATCGTGCTATATGATCGGTGATTTAAATCAATTTTTTAAATCACAATAGAAATGGTGAATCCTTTTAATGAATATATATGAACATATTTGATTAGATCCATGTTTTATTCAAATCTATCTATAAATCTTATAAAATAAAGTCGCTGTACGTACATAACTTCACACAGAATGCTCCGATTTTAAAATCGTTTTTTGCATTTGAAACCCTTGCTACATGAGATGGATATTTTCAATATAATTTGAAGGTATATGTTATAGGCGTGGCAAATTTCCAAAATGTTGTAAAAAATCATAAAATTTTTGTTTACACATCTATAACTCATAAACGAACGGATGGATTTAAAAAATTATACTTTGCAGTAAAACTATGAAATATTTACCTTCGTTCTGCCTCAAAAAAAAAAAAATACTTGATTCCTTTCTTATATCTTACTTACTTACTTAATTGGCGCTTAACTGTCTGAAAGGTTATGGCCGTCCAACAAGGCGCGCCAGTCGCTCCTTCGCTCCGCTAACCCGCGCCAATTGGTCACACCAAGGGAGTTTAAATCGTTTTCCACCTGGTCCTTCCAGCGGAGTGGGGGCCGCCCTCTACCTTTGCTTCCACAGGCGGGTTCCGATAGAAACACTTTCTTGGCCGGAGCATCATTTTTCATTCGCATAACATGGCCTAGCCAGCGCAGCCACTGCATTTTAATTCGCTGGACTATGTTGATGTCTGCGTATAGCTCGTACAGCTCATCATAAGGGATCACCCTGTCTGAAGCTTTGTTTAGTTTCCAACGGCTCGGAGAGGTCCTTCCCAAATCTGACTGAGCTGGTGGTGTTAGTCAACGTCATTTTGCACATCCGTATAAGTTTTGCGGGGAAACCAAATTCAGACATAGCAGCATATAGGCAGCTCCTTTTCGTGCTGTCGAAGGCGGCTTAAAGTCAACGAAGAGGTGATGTGTGTCGATTCTCTTTTCACTGGTTTTTTCTAAGATTTTTTCCAAGATTAGGCGCATTGTGAAAATCTGGTCGATGGTAGATTTACCAGTTCTGAAGCCGCACTGCTGATATTCCATCATCATCGATTGCGGGATCCATTTAGGAGAGCAGAAAATTGTTCCCTCCATAATCTAAGCGCTCTATGGACATGAGTTACAAGGTCGCCGTTTTCATTCCTTCAGGAGTTTGCCCGGTCTTAAAATCCTCCGTCTGTCGCTGTATTTTTTGGTAAAATTTTCGGGCGTTATTCTTGGTGGCCAGCAGCTCAAGCTTCTCGCACTCACGCCTTTCTGCTTCTGCTTTTTTCTTCTTGAAAAGGCTTGCCTTTTCAACTCACGATAGCGTTCACACACTCCTCTTGTTGCGCTCGCTTTTAACGTAGCCCTGTAGGCAGCGCCTTTTCTTTCGCTTGCAATGCGGCATTCTTCATCGTCCCAGTTGTTTTTTCGTGGCCGTCGGTAACCAATTTTTTCCTCGGCGGTAGTACGAAGTGCTTTGGAAATATGCTCCCACTGCTCCTGTATTCCTTCAGGATGAGTTGTGCTCTCAGAGAGCAGGTGTGAGAGTCGAGTTGTGAAATCATTGGCAGTCTGTTGTGATTGAAGCTTTTCGACGTCATCAGCAAATTGTTTAAACAAAAGTAACATTTTTACCAAAAAATGCAATGTGTGTGGTTTTTCGCTGTTAACTGTGCGCGCAAATTGGTTTGAGTGAGGCATGATGCGTCACATACGTACATCCATAGCATTCGCTGCGTTATTTAACTTCGGGAGTACATTTATATGTATGGATGTAGATATGTATGTATTTTCATATCATATCAGCTTGACATATGTATGTACATACATATTTATGCCTGTTGCCAAGTCAATGCAACATAAATCGTTAAGAATGCACACATCTCTTAAAAATACTCTTTCGTTAAAAATATTGAACATTTCCTTAAAATTCTTAAACAAAAGTTTTATTTTTTGGTATGTTTGCATGTACCTATATGCTAATATTTGTGCAGTAAGGAGATTTAATTTTTCAATATATTTTTTATGCCAATTTGTATGCTGTTCGTAAAGACAAATTAAGTAAGAATCCATTTTTAATGTTTTTTTATAGGACTGTCAAAAGTTATTTGAGAGAGAAGAGGTAGTTTTCACGAATTGTCTTATTAAAATTTTTACGTGAGTGTTTAAGCTGTGCTCATAATTTATTTTATGACTTGTCCTGTTTTGTTGATTTATTTTATCTTATTTAAAATCAAAGCAAAAGTGAGCTTTTTATCAATATTATTGCAAAAGTAAGTAAGATTTCATATATTATTTAAAATAATTTTTCGAAAGGACAAATAAAAGAAAAGAAGGAGAAGTATAGGAGAGGAATGGAACGGAAAGGAAAGAAAAGGAAAGGAAAGGAAAGTAAAGAAGGGGAAAGGAAAGGACTGGAAAGGAAACGAAAGGAGAGGAAATTACAGGGGAGGAAAGGAAGGGAGAAGACAGGACCGGACAGCGAACGAAAAGACGGGAAATGAAATAAAAGGAAAGCCACGAAAGAAAAGGGAAGGATAGGAAACAAGAGGACAAGAAAGGAAAAGAAAGAATGGATAGGAAAGGAAATTGGAGGAAAGGAAGGAAAGGAAAGGAAAGGAAAGGAAAGGAAAGGAAAGGAAAGGAAAGGTTGGCAAGGGAAGGGAATGGGAAGGAAAGGAAAGGAAAGGAAAGGAAAGGAATGGAAAGGAAAGGAAAGGAAAAACAAAGAGAAAGGGAAAAGAAAGGAAAGGAGAGGAAATGAAAACAATTAAGATAATTTTTCCTTAACTTTCATCCATGCAGTTTAATATTTTAATAATAATTTGTTTTACGATTTAAGTAAGTTTTTGAGCCGAGCTTTTAATAATAAGCAAATTAAAGGAAAAAATAAAATAAATGTAAGGCGTGATAACCTCCGAAGAGATCTAAGGCCGAGCTTCTCTTCCAATTTGCGTCGTGCTCCTGTTGATTTTCCCTACAAATTGGCCGGACGGGACCTACATGATTTTATGCCGACTCCGAACGGCATCTGCAAGGCAGATGAGTTTTCACTGAGAGCTTTTCATGGTAGAAATACACCCGGAGCGCTTGCCAAACACTGCCGAGGGGCGACCCCGCTTTGAAAAATTTTCTTCTAATTGAAAAACCTTATTTCTAAAATTCTTTATGTTGCTTTGCCCGGGGTTTGAACCCAGGGCATCCGGTGTGGTAGGCGGAGCACGCTACCATCACACCACGTGGCCGCCAAAGGAGAGGAAATAACCGGGAAGGAAATGAAGGCAGAAGACAGGACCGTACAGCGAACGAAAGGACAGGAAATGAATGAAAATTAAAGAAAACGAAAGAAGAGGAAAGGATTGGAGAAAAGAGGACATGAAAGGAGTAGAAATTAAAGGATAGAAATGGAAGGGAGTGAGAGAAAGAAGGAAAGAAAAGGATGGAAAGGAAAGGAAAGGAAATAAAGGAAAGGAAAGGAAAAGACAGGAAAGCAGATGAAAGGAAAGGAAATGAAAGGAAAAGAGTAAGGGAAAGGAAAGGAAAGTATATGAATTATCTTTATTTTTTAATTGAACTATTAATTCAAAACGCAACAACAAATTAAAATTTTTAAACACTGAAACCTATGTGAAACAAGGTGAGGGTTGCTAGTATAAATATAACAAGTAAAGAAGGTTAAGTTCGGGTGTAACCGAACATTACATACTCAGTTGAGAGCTATGGTGACAACATAAGGGAAAATAACCATGTAGGCAAATGAACCGATGCAAACCCTCGAATGTGTTTGTATGACATGTCTATCAAATGAAAGGCACTAAAGAGTATTTAATGAGGGAGTGGGCCATAGTTCTAAAGGTGGCCGCCATTTAGGGATATCGCCATAAAGGTGGATCAGGGTTGACTCTAGAATTTGTTTGCACGATATGGGTATCAAATGAAAGGTGTTAATGAGTATTTTAAAAGGGAGTAATCCTTAGTTACATAGGTGGTCGCCGTTTCGAGATATCGCCATAAAGGGTGACCAATGGCTTCAACCGATTTCGCCCATTGTCATAGAAAACAGTTATCGTCATAGAATATATGCCCCTACAAAATTTCACAAGGATTGGTTAATTTTTGTTCGACTTATGGCATTAAAAGTATTCTAGACAAATTATATGAAAAAAGGCGGAGCCACGCCCATTTTGAAATTTTCTTAAATTTTTTATTTTGTTGCACCATATCATTACTGGAGTTGAATGTTGACATAATTTACTTATATACAGTAAAGGTATTAAATTTTTTGTTAAAATTTGACTTAAAAATTTTTTTTTTTTTTAAAGTGGGCGTGTTCGTCATCCGATTTTGCTAATTTTTTTTAGTGCACATACAGGAATAGGGGTAACGCTCTTGTCAAATTTCAGCATGATAACTTCAACGACTGCCAAATTTCGGCTTGCAAAACTTTCAAATTACCTTCTTTCAAAAGTGGGCGGTGCCACGCCCGTTGTCCAAAATTGTACTAGTTTTCTATTCTACGTCATAAGTTCAACCCACCTACCAAGCTTCATCGCTTTATCCGTCTTTGGCAATGAATTATCGCACTTTTTGTGTTTTTCGAAATATTCGATATCGAAAAAGTGAGCGTGGTTATAGTCCGATTTCGTTCATTTTAAATAGCGCTCTGAGATGAGTGCCCAGGAATATACATGCCAAATTTCATAAAGATACCTCAAAATTTACTCAAGTTATCGTGTTTACGGACGGACGGACTTGGCTAAATAAATTTCTTTTTTCGCACAGATCATTTTGATATATATAAGTCTATAGATATCTATCTCGATTAGTTTATGCCGTTACGGATTACCGTTATGCGAACAAAGTTAATATATTCTGTGAGCTCTGCTCAGCTGAGTATAAAACGTGTGAAGAAAAGCTTGTTGGGATGTATGTATGTATAAATATATTTTTATACATGTATATTTGAATTTTTTTCATTTCAAAAATATGAATTCTTTGCCTTGTGTTTTTTTTTTTACTATTTATGTAAATAATGTACTTTGTATGGCTGCAGCCAATGTTTAAATAATAAATACATTAAGCCTTATATTGTATTTGTTGGCCTTTTTATTGCTTAATCGACTAAACTGAGATTTTATAACAATTAGTATGCAGAAGTTGGGTAAAGGGGATAGTGACCCGTTGTTACCCCTTTAATACTTTTTTTCCACACGCTACTACAATTCACTAACACTAACAAAGCCCGCGCATGCGCAGAACATACATTTGCACAGTTTCAGCAAATAATGATTGAGAGAAAATTTTCACATTAAGAAGAAAGGAAGGTATTGATGTAGAAGTATTATATATATGATTTGCACATATGCATCTCGGTCCCACGTACATATCCTTACGTAAATCGCAATAGGCTTTGTCAATTTCTATGCGACGACGTTAATGACGCGCCATAATATACAACACACATACATACAAAATATCTCATATCGCGTAGCTTGTAAGCTGTAACAAATGTTCGTATTTCCAAACTTGAGTTCGTTATAAATATGTAAATCGTGAGTTGTCATACACATATAAGCTTTTATACATATAAAAACATACGCACACAATAAAATTGAGGAGATAAACAAAAATATTGTAACGAATATTAGCAACACTAAGGGGTACTGCCATCTCTAAGCCGATGATAAGCAGTGACGTGAATTCACATCAATAATTCAATCATTATGTCTACATATACACGTACACGCAGCGCAGAAGCAACGCACAAACACATGCAGATATCTTCTCTAAGATGCTTCTAAAGGTATAATTATAATTGTTGAAGTGACGCTCACACATACAAGCGCATTGGGCATGAGAGAAGCCATGACAATTATACATCTGTAGTTGTAGCTGAGAAATTTATAACTAACTAGTAAATTCTGGAATTAGAAAAGCCTAGTTGGGAATTATACATAAGTGTTATTGTGAAGTACTTTATGAAGGCCATTTTTGCATTATTCAATATTGGAGTTATTTATTCAACAGTTTAGTGATTCGAACTTAGCAGAAGGTTGCATGTAAGAGGACTTGCAGTAAATTCGTAACAATATGTATCACCGCTTCAGCGGAACAAGGAAACTTTTGGAAGAGACATAATAAATGTAATCGTCGAGCAATCAGCATTCGATACTATACTATATAGGTAGAAATTTGCCTAGATTAATATTTACGATACGTTTTTTTCGGGAAGCGGAGCAGAGACCAATTATTAGAACAAATTCTATTCATGGTACAATTTTCTGACATTTGGTGTATTTGTGGGTAGCCCTTTGCCTAGAAATATAGAGAGATGGGGATCGATGGAGCTGAAGAATATTGAAGGAAAAGACGGAGAGAGATAAAGAGAAAGTAACGCAGAGAAAGGCAGAGGGAGGTGTAAGTAAAAGGATAACAAAATCATGGAGAGAGGGGGAGGAGAGTAAGAGGTAAAAGTTTCTTAAAAGTTATGCAGATAGACCAAAGTTACTGTAGAAAGATGGCTGCCGTTTTGCTAGTTCCTCTATAATATTAGACTGATTAACTACTAGTATTAATTGAAAAATGTGTACTTACCACAGTTGCATACGTGAGTTCCGATTACATCCAAAAACAAGTGTATATAATATAAAGGAAATGACATTGATTTATGATCAGAAAAGGAGGAAGCACTTACTGCAATGAAAAACGCAAAAAAAAATGTATAAAACCGAGATTGTGTAAAAATGCGCTTATAATTAAAATAAAATAATTTAAAAAAAAATTATTAAGTGAGACGATTTTATTGAAAACAATACTTACATTAAGTAATACTAGTCATCACACTCCTCATCAAACTAGGGCGTTAATCAGACAAATAAATAAAAGCGTTGGGCGCGTGAAATTTCGAAAAATGTGAGGCGTAGCATAACGTGGTAAACATTAGATCATCTCTTTTTTATGGACAATTCTTACGTCATTTTCCTTCAGCTCTTGTTTTTTCTCTCTTTCATTCGCTCAAACAGTTAACTGTGACGTAGATGCGGAGAACTATCCAATTTTGAACTCGTGAATGCGCAATCTTGTAGGTGATCTGTGCACTCATATTAACAGAGTATATGTGGAACTCAAGAGCGAATTGAAAGTTTCACACAGTTGCACTGCCACACCTTTATTTTTATTTTTTTTCTTTTAAAGTTTAGCGCTTTTGCGTTGCGAGCAGGCAACAATTTTCAAAAAAGAAGGAAATACCCCATAAAGACCTTGCCTGTTTTTTAGAATAGAACAACAACCCTTGCGTGGCGTACAAAGCGTAACACTATAGCCAGAAAAGAAAACGCTATAAGATTCAGTTGGCCTTACTTGTGACTATCAATGAAATTTCACGCGTCCAACACTTTTATTTATTTGTCTGATCAACGGCCTAGATTGATAGAAGTGTGATGACTAGTACATAGGAACTAACTAATTATTTTCTAGCTTTTAGTATTATTATTACTTAATGTAAATATTGTTTTCAATAAAACCGTTTAACTTAAAATATTTTTTAAATTATTTTATTTTCAACTTTTTAGTCTTAATTGCCTATTATTTCTCATTCTGTTTAGTTCGCTTAGTGACTCATTAGCCGTGTTTTTTTTTTACGCGCGTATACGATTCGTTTGCGCGTTAAAAAAACGCCTATCCTCGCTTAGATAATGCTTAGGAGACCCATCTAGCGGCAGTGGTTAAATAACTACAGCTACCGCACAGGGTGTACCGAAAAGCGGATACACAACCCTCTGATGGCCATAGGGTATAACATATAGCTGAATCAGTTGCGATGAATTGTGGATACACCAGGCATGCTTAACGAACGAAACGATATCATTTCGTTACGATAATCAACGTTAATAAACGAAACGAAGTCATTTCGTTTCGTTTATTAACGTTAAGAACGCCAAATTAACGTTAATTTGACGATCTTAACGTTAATAAACGAAACGAAGTGACTTCGTTTCGTTTATTAACGTTGATTATCGTAACGAAATGATATCGTTTCGTTCGTTAAGCATGCCTGGAATACACATAGAATACATAGAATTAGTGTAGAGGGTGAAACAGAGACACATATTTCAGTTAGATCTGAGTATAATACTGTTTTCAAACATGAACTTAATGATCTCATTTCACCTGCTAATGAAATCGTAAATTTTTTGCTTTCACACAGAAGTAACTGCTCGATTAGTATGAAGGATGAGACAGACAATCATGGCGGAACGATACAAGGTGGGAGCATGGTGGCATACCTACAAACAAACAAGTAAGGAAGGTTAAGTTCGGGTGTAACCGAACATTACATACTCAGTTGAGAGCTATGGTGACAACAAAATGGAAAATAACCATGTAGGAAAATGAACCGAGGGAAACCCTGGAATATGTTTGTATGACATGTGTATCAAATGAAAGGTATTTAAGAGTATTTTATGAGGGAGTGGGCCATAGTTCTATAGGTGGACGCCATTTAGGGATATAGCCATAAAGGTGGATCAGGGTTGACTCTAGAATGCGTTTGTACGATATGGGTATCAAATGAAAGGTGTTAATGAGTATTTTAAAAGGGAGTAATCCTTAGTTCCATAGGTGGACGCCGTTTCGAGATATTGCCACAAAGGTGGACCAGGGGTGACTCTAGAATGTGTTTGTACGATATGGGTATCAAATTATAGGTATTAATGAGGGCTTTAAAAGGGAGTGGTGGTTGTTGTATAGGTGGTCGCCTTTTCGAGATATCGCCATAAAGGTGGACCAGGGGTGACTCTAGAATGTGTTTGTACGATATGGGTATCAAATTATAGGTATTAATGAGGGCTTTAAAAGGGAGTGGTGGTTGTTGTATAGGTGGTCGCCTTTTCGAGATATCGCCATAAAGGTGGACCAGGGGTGACTCTAGAATGCGTTTGTACGATATGGGTATCAAATGAAAGATGTTAATGAGTATTTTAAAAGGGAGTAATCCTTAGTTCCATAGGTGGTCGCCTTTTCGAGATATCGCCATAAAGGTGGACCAGGGGTGACTCTAGAATGCGTTTGTACGATTTGGGTATCAAATGAAAGGTGTTAATGAGTATTTTAAAAGGGAGTAATCCTTAGTTCCATAGGTGGACGCCGTTTCGTGATATCGCCATAAAGGTGGACCAGGGGTGACCCGAGAATTTGTTTATACAATATCGGCATCAAAAGAAAGGTGTTAATGAGTATTTTAAAAGGGAGTAATCCTTAGTTCCATAGGTGGACGCCGTTTCGAGATATCGCCATAAAGGTGGAACAGGGGTGACCCTAGAATTTGTTTGTACAATATGGGTATCAAAAGAAAGGTGTTAATGAGTATTTTAAAAGGGAGTGGGCCTTAGTTCTATAGGTGTACGCCTTTTCGAGGTATCGCAATAAAGGTGGACCAGGGGTGACTCTAGACTTTGTTTGTACGATATGGGTATCAAATGAAAGGTGTTAATGAGTATTTTTAAAAGGGAGTGGCCCTTCGTTCTATAGGTGGATGCCGTTTCGAAATATCGCCATAAAGGTGGACCAGGGTTGACTATAGAATGTGTTTGTACGATATGGGTATCAAATTAAAGGTATTAATGAGGGTTTTAAAAGGGAGTGATGGTTGTTGTATAGGTGGTCGCCTTTTCGAGATATCGCCATAAAGGTGGACCAGGGGTGACTCTAGAATGCGTTTGTACGATATGGGCATCAAATGAAAGGTGTTAATGAGTATTTTAAAAGGGAGTAATCCTTAGTTCCATAGGTGGACGCCGTTTCGAGATATCGCCATAAAGGTGGACCAGGGGTGACCCTAGAATTTGTTTGTACAATATGGGAATCAAATGAAAGGTGTTAATGAGTATTTTAAAAGGGCGTGGGACTTAGTTCTATAGGTGGAAGCCTTTTCGAGATATCGCCATAAAGGTGAACCAGGGGTGACTCTAGAATAAGTTTGTACGATATGGGTATCAAATTAAAGGTATTAATGAGAGTTTTAAAAGGGAGTGGTGGTAGTTGTATATGTGAAGGCATTTTCCAGATATCGACCAAAATGTGGACCAGGGTGACCCAGAACATCATCTGTTGGATACCGCAAATTTATTTATATATATAATACCTGTCAAGATTTTAAGTGTTTTTTATTTCGCCCTGCAGAACTTTTTCATTTTCTTCTACTTAATATGGTAGGTGTCACAACCATTTTATAAAGTTTTTTCTAAAGTTATATTTCGCGTCAATAAAACAATCCAATTACCTTACCATGTTTCATCCCTTTTTTCGTATTTTGTATACAATTATGGCATTTTTTTCATTTTTCGTAATTTTCGATATCGAAAAAGTGGGCGTGGTCATAGTTTTCATACCAAGATAAAGTGAGTACAAGTAAGCATGTGAACTAAGTTCATTAAAGATATGCCAATTTTTGCTCAAAATATCGTGTTAACGGCCATGCGGAAGGACAGACGGACGACTGTGTATAAAAACTGGGCGTGGCATCAACGGATTTCGCCCATTTTCACAGAAAACAGTTAACGTCATAAAATCTATGCCCCTACCAAATTTCAAAAGGATTGGTTAACTTTTGTTCGAATTATGGCGTTAAAAGTATCCTAGACAAATTAAATGAAAAAGGGCGGAGCCACGCCCATTTTGAAATTTTCTTTTATTTTTGTATTTTGTTGCACCACATCATTACTGGAGTTGAATGTTGACATAATTTACTTATATACTGTAAAGATATTAAATTTTTTGTTAAAATTTTACTTTAAAAAATTTTTTTTTTAAAGTAGGCGTGGTCCTTCTCCGATTTTGCTAATTTTTATTAAGCGTACATATAGTAATTGCAGTAACGTTCTTGCCAAAGTTCATCATGATATCTTCAACGACTGCCAAATTACAGCTTGCAAAACTTCTAAATTACCTTCTTTTAAAAGTGGGCGGTGCCACGCCCATTGTCAAAAATTTTACTAATTTTCTATTCTGCGTCATATGTTCAACTCATCTACCAAGTTTCGTCGCTTTATCTGTCTTTTGTAATGAATTATCGCACTTTTTCGGTTTTTCGAAATTTTCGATATCGAAAAAGTGGACGTGGTTATAGTCCGATATCGTTCATTTTAAATAGCGATCTGAGATGAGTGCTCAGGAATCTACATACCAAATTTCACCAAGATACCTCGAAATTTACTGAAGTTATCGTGTTAGCGGACGGACGGACGGACGGACATGGCTCAATCAAATTTTTTTTCGATCCTGATTATTTTGATATATGGAAGTCTATATCTATCTCGATTCCTTTATATATGTACAACCAACCGTTATCCAATCAAACTTAATATACTCTGTGAGCTCTGCTCAACTGAGTATAAAAAAATTCCATGTACTTGTAAATTCGATGGACAAATGTCAAGATCGTTCTGCGCCGGTAGTTGATGTATCAAATCAAATAAAAAAGGTTATAATCAGCTGTTCGATGCGGCCACCTTGTATCGTTCCGCCATGCAGACAATGACATTTGCTTTGAAAACTAAGAAGCGGAAACGGAAGCGGAACGCTGCCATCAGAGTTGCATTGTGCTTTTGACTTCATTAGGCATTCGATTAGCTACTAATGAAATAATAATAGATTCGAATTTTGTAGGGAAGATTGAGCTCAATAAGCGTCTTAATGTAGAAAACTGCCTTTATTATTCAATAAGCCGTCTGCGTGAAAACAGTATAATGCGTATTGAAATTTAGTAGGACAAATTTTATGCGCAGCATTTTTAGAGGTGTATTTAAAATTTGTCGCTTAGCAGTCCATATAAAGTTTAAGCGTAAACGTTTATAGAAGAATAAAAAAAACACAGCTACTATTACAAGGACTCTTTTCTGACGATTTGTTACAATCTAAGTCCTCAATACATAATCCTTATAAAGACTTTACTCGAATCAGCCCCTTGTATGCTTGTCCCTCCTTAAACTCCAAAGTATTTTGGTGTCACTTCTACCGGACTGTATGTAATATTTGTTGTAAATGTAAGCCACAAATACAATTTTTTGAATATCTCGATCCGTGCGCCACATAGCGGCGATTTTTCATAGGTCGCTTTCCATTCATGTATGTACTATGTGTTTCAAATATGAGCCAAATCGGACCACAAATACGATTTTTTGAAATATTTCGATCCATGCGCCATCTATAGGAGTTTTTTTCTTATTATTGCTTTGTCATCGGATTTTGAACTATATTCCAAGTATCAAGCTTGTAGCTTCTCGGGAAGTTACTTAAATTTTAATTACAAAATTTGATTATAACGCTACACAGAATCAAGCTAAATAAAACCGTTTAAAAAGGCGTGAATACCAAGTACTCGAGAAGTTCAATGTGTAAGCATACAGGTGTAAGACTAATAGCGTTTTCTTTTCTGGTTAAAGTGTTACTCTTTTTGTACGCCGCGCAAGGGTTGTTGTTCTATTCTAAAAAACAGGCAACGCCTTTACGGGGTATTTCGTTCTTTTGTGAAAATTGTTGCCTGCTCGCAACGCAAAAGCGTTACACTTTTACCCTGTATAAAATGGCCGTGTGGCAATGCAACTCTGTGAAACACTCAATTCGCTCTTAAGTTCCACATATACTCTGTTAATATGAGTGAATATGGTGACTTGAAATGTTCGTTGTATGCACTATAAATGTTGACAATTTTCTGGGGTACTTAGGCAGCAATTTATTTCAGAAAAGAAAACGCTATAAGATTATATTGTTTTTAATATAACGAGAGCTCACCCGGGGATTGGAGTAAACGCACAACAGAGGAAACTTTTCCTTTAACAAATAATTTCGGGCTTTTTGATAAGAGCTTCATCGGCTTCTTATCGCGAACAAACGATACCGACAAGCTGTTGTTTTATTATCGGTTTGTTATTGATAGCAAAGTATTAAGACCGAAATTTCAATAAATTATCATCTTGCTGTCGCTTTTCTATCAGCCTGATATTGTCTTCTTAAAGGCTTTCTATCGAAAGGTCACGTGTGTGTTATTTATTTTATGTTGAAGTTTTCAAGGTATGTATTTCATAACAAACAGATAAGTCGATGTTACCAATTCGATTACATGCCGAAAGCAAATTGGTAGCACTTCGATAAAAAATCGAGATCTTTTTGAGAAGAGAAGAAATTGCTAACACTCCGATAACAAGCCATTTTCAGAAAACATATTGATATCCTTTCGATAAAAAACGATTAAAAATCGATTTAATTAAATTTAGTTGAATTTATGTCAACCTAATTTAATTAGGTCTTATTTAAATGTATTTATTATTTATTTGTCTTAATTGATTGTGGATTGCCCTCACTGCTTTAAGTGTATTAAACCATTTATTTGAAGATATTTTTAATTGTTTTTATTTATTTAATATTTCGGGAAAAATTGAAACAACGTGACATCAGGGCGGAAGGGGTTTGCTATTTCTATTAGGCTTTGTAAATATTTGCAAGGCTCTTTCTCCCCGGAGTGAGATCCAAACCTCCACTCCTGTGATGGTTGAACTGCTTCAAACACATTCAGAAACGCCATGCCTTAGGCTAGGTTAGGTTGAACTGGCCGGTCAGTAAAGATCTCACAAATACTGAATGCGTCCATAGTGTTACCAGAATTTGTTTGACGACCAAACGGAAGAACCCCAATAAGGTGCCGGGACATACGTTATAGAATAACTCCGTCCTCTTTGCAAAAACTAGCAGTTTTGTAGGACCCAGCTTAATTGCTGCCTCGAGATCGGAAATAATAGCTGAATCCTTAATTTTGCGAGCGCAGGAAACGAACACAGAACGAGCTCAACCATTTCTTCCTGCAGCTCACACTTCCTGCACTTGCTGTTACTGACGAGGCCTGTCTTAACGCTTGTGATGGCAGAATGTAGTGTCCAGTCAGTATGCCCATCGTGAGCCTTAAGTCTTCTCTCTTCAGAGATATGAGTCACTTTGTGAGGCTAAATCGTAGGCTTTGCACATGATCTTAGAAATTTCGCCCCACGCTTTTGTCCACGCCTTTCCTGCTTGATGAATCATATGACACTCCTGTCTCCTTTTGATTCATCCCAACGCATTGGGACGTCTATCGTCGACTTAGCGAGTGTTGCACCCTCCTTTGCCAACTCATCGGTCTTTTCGATTCCTTCTATCCCTTCATGACCGGGAATCCAGTAAAGATGTATGGTCCGGCCTAACCGAAATTTTTCCAATATTCCAGAACACAGTGCTGTGTGAGATTATTGCCTTAATCGCAGCCTGACGCGACTGCAACTTAAGCACGCTTACTCCAGAATTTCTACTGCTTTCTTCACTGTTATATTTTACTCCTGAAAAATGCTGCTGTAATCTGGCAGCCTGTAAGATCTACTTATTTTTGGGTCGACACAGTAAACAGCTGGCCCAACACCTTCCATTAATTTGGAGCCATCCGCAGACAGGTCTACAGGCGGCATGTGTACAATGGCATGCAATACTGTGGTCGGGTTTATTTTAAGGCTCTTGTTATGCTGATCATAGATACTCTGCATACCCTCTCAAGTTTTTTTGGTATACGTACTTGCTTGTGTGGTTGGCGCAAATCCCCAAATGAACCCTTCAAGAGGATGCCGACTGGAAATGGACACGACAATATTGAGCCTGTGCTATGTCAGGACGGTGTCCACCTAAGATGTGGAATCAGGGCTGTGTGCCTGACTCATTTATAGCTTGGCTACACGGAAATAATTCTTGACCTTGTTTTCTGGTGTTTCTTTCTCTCTCTTTCTTCTCTCTCTCTCCTTCTTTCCTATTTCCTTTCCTTCTCGGGGGCTGGATCAAGGCGTTATGCGTTTCCGTGCCGAGGATCAGTCGGGCTAGGGCCCATAAATAGCCCAGTCGAGAACGGAGCCCTCCTGGCACCAGGTCACACCAGGTTGTATGAAGACCTTACCCGGGTATTGCGGATCTCTGCCCGGGTGGACGTTCCTTTTCTCCGCCACTCGTGGGAACATGAACGAAAATAATAAGGAGATAAAAAAACAAAAAGAGACCGGCGCTCTTCACAGGCCGGGAGGGCTTCTGCCCAGGGTCATTCTAACCGCCAGAATATGGCTTAAAAATGGGAGGGTTCAGGACACGTGGCGATGCCGGTTAAGAACCCTCTCCCCACAAGGCAGTGAGCTAGGGCAAATTGGTGTTCTCCGGGATACTCCTGGCACTAGCAGAGACGCAGCAGGTATGCAGACTGCAGCCTCATTTAAAGCTGGTGCGCAGGCCCCGCGTGGCCCACCCCTGACAACCTCGGCCTTCACGAAGCCTAGTGAGCGGCCAAATCCCAGTGAAGTTGGATACAAGCACAGGAGAGCGGCTGCAAAGATCCTAACCAGATCCGCACATATGCCAGACCTTGAGAGTGGAGCGGAAAGCGACAGCGTAGGAGAAATACCGGCAGAGATTCAATGGGCGAAAGAGGCGATACCTAACTTTCGTCTGGCAGTAAGGCATACCGTCACGGCCACGAGCAAGGGTGTGGTTACCGGCAAAACCAGCTGAACCAGAGAGGATACTCAGCTTGATAAGGATCCTCAACCCGACGCTGCCAGCTCCAATTGGGGAGTTGTCAGCATGGAGAAGGGGGACAGAGCCACACGTCAGGCTGTCCTCCTACTGAATGAGGAATCGCTGACAGTATTGAGGAAAACTGGAGGCGAGATAAATTATGGTTTAGACCCCGTGACTGTAAGGGTCTACAGTAATGACGCCAAAGCCGCTAGAAACTGTGCAGCCGAGGGGAAGCCAGAAGAAGAAGGTAGCGACGAGGACGTGGTTACGAAAGCAGATGGGGGTGAGCCGGATACGCTGTACGGCTACGCCTCGTCTACCTCATTCATGAGGATATGCGGGTTACACCTGCATTACACGGAGGATGGAGGATATTGGCTAACTCTACGCTAAAGGAGGGAGAGAAAGTGTGCGATGTTGGTGCGAGTCCTCCAGATAAACTTGCACCAGAGTAAAGCAGCTTCCGCTGCACTGCTGCTCCGACTAACATCTAAACGGCCGCTGATATTGCCCTCATCCAGGAGCCGTGGGTGGTAGGACAAAACATTTGCGGACGCAAGTCCACCGGCTACACACTGGTAAGTTGTGGCACCTCGGGAAACCAAGATCGTATATACTTGTTAGTACCAAGCTTAGTGTTTTGTTTCTTCCTCAATTTAGTGATGAAGACACAACAACGATCAGCCTGAGCCTCAGTATGGGGCAAATCAGGCTATCATCAATTTATCTAGCCCATGACAAGACGGTGCCGACATCGACCGTCAGGAAGCTGGTGGAAGCTACATCAGGTGCACTGATACTGGGTGGAGATGTAAACGCGTACCACTCCACCTGGGGGAGTAATGACGAAAACGAAAGGGGTCGGTTACTATTTGATTTCATCCTAAACTCTAAAAGACTAGCCATAAGCAATAGGGGAACTGAACTAACCTTTATTACAAAAACAAGAAGGGAAGTTCCCGATGTCACCTTAGTCTCAGAAGATGCGGAAGAGTTGGTCAGAGATTGGAGGGTCCTTAAGGACCACTCATTCCCTGACCATCGTTACATCCAATTCGACCAAGACTTGGGGTGAAAAAGCAGAGCGCTGCCATCAGAAATATTAAAAATACAAACTGGCAAGAATACAATAGGGAACTAGTTAAGATATTGCCACTTGAGAGCGTATCCAAAACACCAGGTAGCATACCAGAACTGGAAAAACTGGTAAATAAGTTTACGGGGGCATGCCGCAAGGCACTAGATAAAGTTTGTCCCAAGAGAATTCAAAGGTGGAAAAAGAAGCCACCATGGTGGAATTCACAAATCGAAAACCTTCGCAGGTTAAGTAGGACCACTTTCAATGTAGCATGAGCAGCATTGGGAAGTATACAAAGAACATCTTAGAAACTATAAGTTTGAGCTAAGGAAAGCCAAAAGATCCTCCTGGCGAGATTTCTGTAGCGGCATGGAAGCAGTGTCTGAAGGGGGTGGACTCAGGAAAGTACTTTCCAGATCGGCTAATACGGCCCCAGGATGCTTTGCAAAGGCCTGATGATTCGTGGACCGAAATCGTGCATCCAGGTGCATCTAGGAACGAACCAGGGGATATACAAAGCTTGACACAAGCACCAGTGCAACCTATACTGCACAAACTAATTACAAGGGATAAGATATCTTGGGCCATCCATCTTTTGAAACATTCAAAACTCCAGGGCCGGACGGAGTTACACTTATACAACTGCAACAATCACTGGAATGTAGCTCTAGCTGACTATTTGCTATAATAGGAGGCACTAAACCACATCCAACGTGTATGGAAAATATCTAAAGTGGTATTTATTCCCAAGGCAGGCAAAGCATGCCACGCGAAGCCTAAGGACTTCAGACCCATCAGTCTATCTTCTTTTCAAAAAGGTGATGGAGACGCTGATGGAAACATATATCAGGAAGGCAGTGAATGACCAACTATCTAAAGCACAACACGCCTATATGAAGGGTAAATCAAGGGAAACGGCATTGCACGAAATTACATCGTGCATAGAGAGATCGTTCTCCTTAAAGGAATACTGCCTGGCAGCCTTCCTAGACATAGAAGGAGCATTCAATAACATTAAACCCGAATCAATCATTAAGGTACTGACTGATCTGGGCATCGAATCTCAGCTAGTGGGTCTTGTGCACCCATTGCTGCTATGCAGGGTAGTAGAGGCAGAACTTGCAGGGGTATCGGTGAGCAGGTTCGTCAGTAGGGGACCTCCCCAAGGTGGAGTCCTATCCCCTCTGCTGTGCGTCTTGCCGGTGAAGTCCGCCAACTATCTAGGGCTTACACTTGATAAGAAATTGAACTGGACACAAAAAACCACGGAACGTATCCGTAAGGTTGCCCTCTACACATGTAAAGGGGCAATTGGATGGAAATGGGGTATGTCCCCTATGATAGCACATTGGATATACACGGCCATAGTTAGGCCAATATTGCTATAAGGGGTGGCGGTATAGTGGCCCGCCCTGAATAAATCCTCGACGATTCTTGCTCTTCATAAGGTGCAAAGTTCTGCATTAATATGCATAAACGGAGCCATCCGCACAACGCCAACGGAGGCTATAAATGTAATACTGAAGCTACTACCCATAGATATAGTAGGCATTATATATGCAGCATTTGCAGCTATTAGGCTGAGGAAACTGACCACATCGTCTCACTGCAAACATGCTGAAATTCTCGACAGATTCTATAGGTTCTGGGACATAAGGGCATAGCAGGTAATGAGATGGCGGATGAAAGAAAGGGTACCTCCCTTCCACTTTCGCCATCCTGGAAGAGGTTGGGCATGTCGCTCTCCACCTGCAAGCTCAAGATAAAGGAGGCTCTACTGATGGAAGCGGGACCCAGGTGGAAGCATCATGATAGATGCCACACGGCAAAGCTCACATGGCCGGTATGGAATGAGAAGAGATCGTGAGAGCTTCTCACCCTTCGTAAGAGGGATATTTCCTTAGTTCTAGGTCTTCTTACGGGTCATGTTTGTATTGGACCGCATGAGGTAAGGATTGGCGCTCCATTTAATGATTATTGTAGAAGCTGCGGCAGCGAAGAAGAGCCTGAAAATGTTAGGCATCTACGCTGTGAATGTCCAGTGCTCGGTAGAAGAAGGCAACGTTTTATGGGCAAGATGTTTCTCGTAGATCAGACTGATATAGCTGAGGTCAATACACGACGCTTACTTAGCTTCATAAACTCAACGAAGTGGTTGATTAGGAGTGTAGGAACAAATCCGTGTGGTTTCACAATGGGCATATAAAGGCCTAAGTGTGCCGCTCCAATGTGGACGGCAGCCACTTGAACCTAACCTAACCTAACCTACTTGCTTGTGTGGCTGTCCACCAAACAAGAACCCCATAGTAAAGTATGGGTTTGACAATTGCCGTAAATACTCATGCATCCTAGCACCCTCTTGCATGCACACATTGCCGCGGGGGATTTCTTCGCTCTCTCTTCCACATGGAGTTTCCGCGACAACTTACTCTCTAGTATAACTCCTAGATACTTTGTACTATATTTTTCTTGTAGGATTACCTCTCCAAATTTAGGCTTAAGTCAATTAGGGACCCTATACGACCTAGTAAATAATACTAGATCGGTTTTTTCTGCGTTGGCTGTTAACCCGACTCCAGATGCCCAGGTATGTACACCGCGAAGTGCCTGATCCATCAGAGAGCTAATTGTTGTTAGGCATCTGCCGCTTATGATGACTGAAACGTCATCTGCATATGCCGTAAGTTTGACTGGTCCCACGTCCGCAGCCTAAGCAATTGGTTTATAACCAGCGTCCACAGCATTGTTGATTAAAACCCACCCTGCGGCGTTCTTATGTTTACAGATTTAGTTGCCTCGTACAGACCACATCACGATGGATCATTCTGCAGCTTAACTTGGAGCCGATCCAATTTTCTGAAGCTGAATGAACTTCAATCCAGTTGAGACTGTCTATTATTGCTCTTTTCGAGACATTGTTGAAAGCTCCAAAAATGTCCAGAAAAACACCTAGGGCATATTCCTGGTGTTCCAAGGCCTTCTCTGTATTCAGAAACACCCTATGAAATGCAATATCGACTGACTTGCCCTTGGTGTAAGCATGTTGTTCTGAAGAGAATAATTCCTCATTCATTTTTGATTTTATATACACATATATTAATATCTCTAGGGTTTTGAGTAGAAACTATGTCAAACTAATAGGCCTTTAGTATTTCGAGTGCAGATGACTGGCTTCTCCCGCTTTCGGTATGAAGACTACTTGAGCCGTTCTCCAAGATTGCGTCACGGGCAGGGAATATCCGATCTCGGCCCGGCAATTTGAACATAGCAAACGTTTTTATTGCCCATTCAATTTTGGTATTTGCCATCAATCCTGGTACCTCCCGCTTCGTATTAGGACTATAGACGTGGTTACATAACTCTTCCGTATCATCTCCTGATGGAAAGTGTGTGTTAAGTAGTACCTCAAGGGACTCTTCAAAATTGTATTACCATTTTCCGTCGGCCTGTTTTATCATCCCTGGACTACATCTCCATTAGATAGGACTTTGCTCAGTCTCGCTGTTTAGCTGGAGATTTCTATGTCGGCATAGAAATTCTTCCATAAAACCCGCTTTGACCTGTTGATTTAACGTTTGTAGGTACTCAACAGACCTTTCTATTCGTCCCAGCACCTCGCGCTTTCCGCAACTTCTGCCAGCTTAAAAATATTTTTTAATTACCCTCTAAGATAACTCAGCTCCTTGCTTCATCATGGTGGCTTTGCTTTCCCCTTCAATCTTCTCAAAGGTCAAGCTCCGTTGTACGCAGTTGTCAGCGCCTTTGATAAGATGTTGTTGCACTCCTCCAACTAGTCTACGGTAGCAACTTCTTTAGGCTGATCCAGTGTTCCTGATACACATTTCCGAAATTTGTACCAGTCCGTTTCCCTAGGGTTTCTAAATGTTTTCACCTTCTCTACCCTCTTTAGGGGGATTCGGAAGTTGATACATGCATGGTCTGAGAATGATTGCCTGTCAAGGACTCCCCATTCATATCCCGTTAGATCCTGCTCAGAGCTCAATGTGATATCGAGCACATTGCTTTACGTAGGACCAGCATATGTAGGCACGCTGCCCTGTAGACCACAATGTAGCGGTTAACAAAAAATGGACTCACCTCTATCATTAATATTGTCCCTTTCCAATTCGCTGCGAAGTGCATTCGCATCCGCGCCTATGAAAAGCCGTCATCTGCACCCTCCTTTAACCACCAGCCATTTGAAATCCTCTGGTGGGGCTTCCACGTTATGGGCCATGTAGCAGGATGCCAGGATAAGGGATGGATGGTTTCTCCTTTCCCTCTATTGCGACTACCGCTAGGTCTTTGGTGCTGAAATTAGATAGCATGGAAGGGTATAAGTGTTTCCTTACCACGACTGCAGCTCTAACCCTGCTCTCCGTCTTTGCGTAATAAACGCTGAATCTGCGAGCGCTAAGTTCAGAAAATTTTCTTCAAGATGAGAGCCATGGCTCCTGTATAAGTGGCACATCAAACGAACCCTCCTCACGAGTCAGAGGGAGCTCGCTCGATGCCATTTAACTGTGTTGGAGGCTTATCTATAAGACTCGCAGCGCCATTGAGGTGTTTTTCTCCATCCAAATTATACTCCACTGCGCTCGCGCAATGCATTTTTCCGCCGTTTTCCGAGGCTGGAGCTCTGTTTCTCCCTCTTTGTTATACTCGCAACATCATTGAGTTGTTTGTCCACTTTCAATATCTCCACCTCTACGCCTTCACTCTTGTCTTTTCCTGCTACTTCCAGGCCCTCGTGGTCCTTTTCCACCTCTCCTGCTTAAATCCTGCTTTGATTCTTCTTAAAGTTCTCAAAACCATTGATTTGATCGTGCACCTCTGCCACTGCGCCTTTTCCCCGTCACTTTCCGGTTCTAGAAGTCCTTTTCCACCTCCCCTTCTTTACTCGTATTGCGGTTATTGTCCTGAAGAGTTCTCTTTTTAAAGCGCACAAATATACTATCTGTTCCCCAGGACATTTTCCCAAGCTGTGAGTGCAACAGATCCTCCGATTGCTTATTAATTTGGAGGATTTAGTACTGGCCCATCTCCACAGGCCGTGATATGTGGAGTACCTATCAAGCCCGTGTTAGTATGTTCGGGTTTCGCCGCTGCAGCATGTAAAATGCGTGTCTTCCTCCTTTACCACACGGGGAATCCAATCTTTGGCTTTTGGTATCATGGGGATCAGTGCTCTATCCACCACCTTCAACCTTGCGTCTTCTTGCTTTTTAAGGTCCGGAACAACTCTCTACAGCCATTCTAAAGTCTCGTTATTTGTGCAGGTAATCAGTTCAACGCCATTGTGCCATCCAGCTGTTTCGAAGACTGATCAGCTCCCCTTCTACGGATTTCCACCTTTCGGTTGACATCTGCCCATTGGGGTGCTGCAATCAAGTAGTGCCACAGTCAGGGACTACTGCGCATTCGCTCATCTTCTTCATGCCATGCCTTATTTGTTGTACAGCCCATCACAGTTGCCTTCTTTGCATAGATTATTCATGTTTGCCAAAGCTACGCTTTCTGTTTTTGCTTTTTGTATCCTTTTGGTTTTTTTTTTGTATCCTACTTCTTATTTATGTGTTACTTATAATTTTTTTGTTACCGAGTCTTTGAGAGGCAGTGGCTTCTTAAGCGCCGAGATCTAAAACCGCTCAGCTACAGAGAAACTCATCAACTGAGAAATATAGATTCACAAAATACAATAGATTAAAGTATAAATATAATTTTTTAATTATTAAGAGAAGATAGAACCGTCTTTTTTATGGCAAAGAGCGAGTCCGAAACATCAATTATTCTCGAGTGAGAGCTATAATCTTCACACAAACATCGGAAAGGTTCGTGTAGTTGGAAATTGCTTCTGCATTGTTTAAGAACTATAGGTTTATAATGCCTTGAAACTCGGCATGGAACATTCAAGTTTACTTCGTTCAATAGAAATGAGTTTGAAATCGATCCATTTAAAAGTCGAGCCATAAAGAGTACACCTAGCATTTCTCTACGACAAGGGTAGGAAGATTTATTAGTTTTAATCGATTAGTGTAAGGAGGAAGATTATACGGAGAGTCCCATTGAAGATTTCTAAAGGCGAAAAGTAAAAACTGTTTTTGAATTGATTCTAGTCTATCCACATGAACTTGATAACGCGGATTCCAAATTATCGATCCATATTCTAATATCGGCCTCACCAATGATGTAAAAAGGGTTTTTGTAACGTAAGGATCACTAAACTCCTTTGCCCATCTTTTCAAAAATGCTAAAACTCCTCTCGCTTTATTGACTGTGGCATTAATATGAGGGTTGAAACTAAGTTTGCAATTCATTGTAACTCCCAAGTCGACAAAAACATCAACGCTTTCCAGAGTTTGGCCATTAATTGTGTAGGAAGCTGGCTGTATGTTCCCACGTGAAAAACACATGGATTTACATTTTGCTATGTTGAGAGGCATAAAATTCGCATTACACCAAGTAACTAAACGATTTAAATCCGCCTGGAGTACAGAACGTTCTTCAACCGACGCGTATGACTTAAAAAGTTTTACGTCGTCGGCATACATTAAAATTTTAGAATATTTTATAGTTGTGGAAACATCGTTTATAAAAATCAAAAACAGAATAGGACCGGAGGGAACATCGATGACATTCGAACAAATTTTTTTAAAAATGACTCTTTGAGTTCTACCGCAAAGATAGGAGGAGATCCAGCGAGTTAGGCCAGGTTGAAAACCAAGCAATTCGAGTTTATAAACAAGTAATGAGTGGCGTACTTTGTCGAATGCTTTGCTGAAATCAGTGTATATAACGTCGGTATGATGATTGTTTCTAAACCCATTAAAGACGTGAGTTGTAAATTCAAGCAAATTGGTTGTGGTTGATTTGGCTGTACAAAAGCCATGCTGAGAACTATCTATCAATGTAGAAATCGAAAATGTAAGGTGATTAGTAACGATTGCTTCGAAAAGCTTAGGGATAGCGGAGAGCTTTGCTATTCCACGATAGTTTTCAATAGACGACTTGCTTCTTTTTTATGGAGTGGGATAAGAAAAGATTCCTTCCAAGCCGTCGGGAAAATGCCATTTTTTAAAGAGAGGTTAAACAGATCAGTAAGGGGCTGGTAAATGTATTCCGCACATTTTTTAAGAAAACATGTTGGGATCAAATCGGGACCGTATTTGAAGGATTCTTTTAGGGCTTTTAGATGTAGTAGAACATCTTCAGGCAGCAAATGTGGGCCATATATTGAGTTACTAGAATGGAGCTCATACGGATAATTTGTAGGTGATGAATCAACCACAGCAGAGTAATTAGAGTGAAAGAATTGAGCGAAGAAGTTTGCAATCTCTTGATCGTCGCTGGAAATGCTATTTCTAAATTTCATGGCAGAAGGAAATCCGTTAGTTCTGCGTTTAGAATTTACGAAATCATAAAAAGACTTCGGGTGGGAAATAATGTTTCTTTTAATTTTACATATGTAAGCTTTATAACACTTTTTATTAAGTTCAAAATACTTATGACGGAAAATAGCGTACTGTGCATAATGAGAATGTAAACCGGTTCTCTTATATAATTTGAATAAACGTGATTTCTTATTTTTTCGCACTTATTTTTTTCACAAACTAGTATTACGGCGGCCACCGTGGTGTGATGGTAGCGTGCTCCGCCTACCACACCGTATGCCCTGGGTTCGAACCCCGGGCAAAGCAACATTAATATTTTAGAAATAAGGGTTTTAAATTAGAAGAAAATTTTTCTAAGCGGGGTCGCCCCTCGGCAGTGTTTGGCAAGCGCTCCGGGTGTATTTCTGCCATGAAAAGCTCTCAGTGAAAACTCATCTGCCTTGCAGATGCCGTTCGGAGTCGGCATAAAACATGTAGGTCCCGCCCGGCCAATTTGTAGGGAAAATCAAGAAGAGCACGACGCAACTTGGAAGAGAAGCTCGGCCTTAGATCTCTTCGGAGGTTATCGCGCCTTACATTTATTTTTTTTTTTTTTTTTTAGTATTACAATTTAGATATTATAATTTAAAACTCGCAAAATAAACACAGCAAAATAAAATGCAACTTCACAGCTATAATGACGTTTGCGGCAATACCCGTTCTCATTCAATACAAATATAAAACGTTGGTTAATTTTTATACTCAGCTGAGCAGAGCTCACAGAGAATATTAATTTTGTTCGCATAACGGTAATCCTTAACGGCATAAACTAATCTAGATAGATATAGACTTCTATATATCAAACTGATCTGGGCGAGAAAAGAAATTCATTTAGCCATGTCCGTCCGTCCGTCCGCCCGTAAACACGATAACTTGAGTAAATTTTGAGGTATCTTGATGAAATTTGGTACGTTGCTTCCTGGGAACTCTTCTCAGATCGCTATATATAATGAACGAAATCGGAGCATAACCACGCCCACTTTTTCGATATCGAATATTTCGAAAAAACGAAAAAGTGCGATAATTCATTACCAAAGGCAGCTAAAGCGGTGAAACTTGGTGGGTGGGTTGAGCTTATGACGACAAATATAATATTATCAAAATGTTGGACAATGGGCGTGGCACCGCCAACTTTTAAAAGAACGAAATTTCAAAGTTCAGCAAGCTATAATTTGGCAGTCGTTGAAGATATCGCGATGAAATTTGGCAGGAACGTGACTCCTATTTCTATATGTATGCTAAATAAAAATTAGCAAAACCGGATTACGAACACGCCCACTTTTTAAAAAAAAAATTTTTAAAGTCAATTTTTAACAAAAAATTTAATATCTTTACAGTATATAAGTAAATTATGTCAACATTCAACTCCAGTAATGATATGGTGCAACAAAATACAAAAAAAAAAAGAAAATTTCAAAATGGGCGTGGCTCCGCCCTTTTTCATTCAATTTTTCTAGAATACTTTTATTGCCATAAGTTGAACAAAAATTTACCAATCCTCCCACTTTTTGATATCGAAAATTACGAAAAATTAAAAAAATCCCATAATTCTATACGAAATATGAAAAAGGGATGAAACATGGTAATTTGATTGGTTTATTGACGAAAATATAACTTTAGAAACAACTTTGCAAAATGGGTGTGACACCTACCATATTAAGTAGAAGAAAATGAAAGAGTTCTGCAGGGCGAAAGAGCCCTTGGAATCATGGCAGGAACAGTATCGTGTATTACATATGTAAATAAATTAACGGTACCCGACAGAAGCTGTTCTGGGTCACTGTGGTCTACATTTTGGTCGATATCTCGAAAACGCCTTCACATATACAACTAAGAGCCACTCCCTTTTAAAACCCTCATTAGTACCTTTAATTTGATACCCATATCGTACAAACACGTTATAGGGTCACCCCTGGTCCACCTATATGGCGGTATCTCGGAAAGGCGTCCACCTAAAGAACTAAGGCCCACTCCCTTTTAAATAATCATTAACACCTTTCGTTTGATACCCACATCGTACAAACGTATTCTAGAGTCACCCCTGGGCCACCTTTATGGTGATATCTCGAAAAGGCGGCCACCTAGAGAACTAAGGATCACTTCCTTTTAAAATATTTTTTAATAACTTCCATTTGATACCCATGTCATACAAACACATTCCAGGGTTACCCTAGGTTCATTATCCTACATTCTAATTTTCCTTTATTTTGTCTCCAAAGCTCTCAGCTGAGTATGTAATGTTCGGTTACACCCGAACTTAGCCTCCCTTACTTGTTTTTATATCTATAAATAAAGCAAAGCAAATGCCAATTCTTTAAAACCACCAACAACAAAACGCGTAGCTTTGACACATGATAACATACAAATAATGCAACTATGGAAAGAAGGCAATCGGGGAAAGTTGTACATTAACTAACTGACTGAATGTGTTTGTAACAGTTAAACCTAAGCAGGAGTTCTAGTTCGAATCCCAATCCAGGGGGAGTGTGGCCGAATCACAATAGTAGGAAAATAATGGACCTGCTAAATAGGCCATTAAATTAAATTTTTACGATCACTGCCACAACAACGGGACACTGGTCGCTCGGCCTGCATGTTGAGAGTATTTGCATCCCTGTCAACGTTATTTGCAGGAGCTGCGACGAAGATTGTAGCAAAGAAACAGTCGCGCAATACCTTTGTGAATGCCAAGTCCTAGCTTACACTAGGTTTATTAATATGTGCAGTAAAATACTGGCGGAACTTCAGGAAGTAGCCAAATGCAATGTAAAAGATATTAACAGGTTCTTTGTCCGTAACAATAGGTTTAAACGGAAATCGTCTAGCCGTGCTAAAACAGCAGCAATTGGTTCCAGACGAACGTTTATCAAAACAGCGCTACATGGGCTATTTGGACTCGCACCTTTGGTATCCGGGCGGCACAGTAAACAACCAACAACGTTTTTTAGTTTACCTAATATTACCTAACAATTAATCGCAATTTTGACTGTGAAAATTATGACACTCTTAACATTACTTAACCGAGCGGCACTGACTTACCTTATGTACATACTTACCAGGTATGTAAGCATAGTTGGGCGTCCCTTTAAATTTGTGATAAAAATTTATAACAATGGATGGTAAGATAAAAATGGTTAATACGCTTGCGTTTACAATCAAAAACAGTTTTATTTGTTTATGCATTGTTTTCCAATTATTATTCATGACAGCATTTATCTCCTCTTTCAATTTTGTATTTATTGGATATGCTGCAAGCAAAAGTTGGAAATCTGGTTAAAGTTAAGCCGAAAATTTAAATCCAAAAAAAATCAAAAAAAGGGTTAAACAATCGGGCTAAACCGATCCATGGTCCACAACCTAGGCTCAAACTTGTACACATATTAAACATAAACGAGCCTAAGCAACAGAACAAAAATACAGATTCTACAAGTTTTAATATTTCTACTACCTTGTTTGAAAATTCCAAGTTTTTGCAGCACATCATGATTTAAAACTCGCTCCAATTGCGCATAGAATTTATGTTGGGTAAAAATCATATAAATCAATTTAACAATACCAATTACAAAGTGACACATTGAGAGAATCGACTGGAAAATAATATATACATAAATACATTAGTAAATTAATATACACAAGGAAAACGCAAAAAAGGACGAAAAAGCTGTGGAACATTGGACAATCCGCAGTTTTGAAGATTTTGTATACATTAAAAACTTTTCTAGTCTGCTCGCAAGTAATGTTAGAAATTTATAAGTCTCTAGAAGATTGGAGTCTAAGAGAAAAGGCCGACAACATAGAAGAAATTTATTTTACCAATGAATAAACATTGTAACGAATTCTGGGAATTTCTGATATTTATGCAATTTCTGCTAACGTTCGAATCGCCAAACTGTTGTTCAACTACAATATTCAGTATTGCAAACTGTTCTTTATTTAGATTACTTTGGGAGTAGTACTTCACAATTATACTTCACAACCAATAGCGTGTTTAAATCAAAACTGGTTAGTCATTCCTCAGCTTGCGCTGCTTTTATACTCTCTGTTGCCTCGTCCAAATATTTCTCCAAAGGTCTAGACATTTCACCTTCTAGAACTGATGTCTCTCCTGCTTGGTAATTTAGTTATAGGCGTGTTAATGTGTAAGTAAGAACTCTGGCTCAGGACTACATGTGTGTGTGTGAGATACTTCTTCACTTCGAGATGGTGGTTATGTGTGTGCATGTGCTTCTCGTCGCCTTCCATTTATGTGTGTAAATGATGATTGAAGTGTTCATATACACAAGTGTGGCTTGCTTTAATGTTTTTGTTGTTGCGTGATTATTTACTAACAACTTAGTGATATCAACATTCGCCACAATAAAGCCATCAAAACGAAATACAAAAAGAAGTTCAGTAAAAATAAGAAAACTCTATAGAACATTCTTTAGAAGCTGTATGGGGAGTCACATTTTTACTGATTTTTTTTTTTATTTAGGTTTTACGGTTATATTTACAAGTTTTTTTTGATCACTTCTGAATGTATTCTTGGCCCACAAGAAAGGGGAATTAGCAAACGAGCCAACTTTTTACAAATCAGTCTTCTCAGTAAGGTTTGTGTTAAGCATATTGTGTGAATGACTGCAGCCAACTCTAAGCAGCGAGACTGCACATTATCAGTGCGCCTTCAAGCTTTGTCAAATCCACCTTCCAACAGATTTTTAATATACCCCATATCGCCTCGTTTATTTGATACGGGGTTAAACTACATTTTTCGAGAAAATCGGTTTTTTTTGTGAAAACACTCATAAGGAATCGATAAACGCGATGAGATGGTCAGTTTGTCAAAATTAATAAAGTTTATGGTTTTAAGCTCCTCCATTTACCAGTATCTACATTTTTTGTATGCAATACGCAAGCTGTTCAGGTAGTTTTTTTCACTTTACCGAAATTGTCTCAATTGTAAATATGAGGCTAACGAATAAACGGAGCGATATGCCGCTATATCTGAATTTGATTTTACCACAAAACTAAAACGGCTGTGAAAAAAGGTGTTGTGCAAACACTATCCATTCAGAAGCCTTGTAAACTGTCGAAGGTTTCAGACACAGTGGACCCTATAATGAATTTGATGCTGAAAAATTTGCCGGCTGCAAAATTTTATAGCTCTGAAGAAATATTTTTTATTAGTATGCAGTTACTGGATTATGCTGACTACATTGACATAATCGGCCAGATTCGTTTATCAACGAGCGGTTAGGGAATATGTATATATTACCTCATCTTGAGCAAGTAAAAATTGGACTTATACTTTTTTATACCAAAATGAGGAAATATCGATTTATACAATAAAGCGATAACTCAACGTTATTTTTTAATAAGAATAAGACATAACCGATCATTTATTCAAAGGTGGACTTCTTCAAGATTGCTAGCCAATATTTCGCTATGACTTCAGGAATATTACATTATTTTAAAGGTCAATTCGAAAGTACTTGGTTGCAATTTTTTTTACTACTTTTATATTAAGCCCCCTTCATGTTTGTCCCCTCATTTCCATACGAATTTTTAACCCACGGAAAAGTCTTTTTCGATAATTTCGCGTTGAACTAGAAACTTGATACATAGAACATAATTCAGATCTGGAGGACATTACAATGCAAGTGAAAAAAAATCTGTTGGGTGGCGCACGGATTGAGATATACAGAAAATTAATTTTAAAATGGAGATTTTGCCATCGACTTTTAACTAACTCCTCGGTGATCCAGAGGCTTGAGACTTAGCACATAGTTTGCGAGTCGATTGCACTAAAATTCGTGGAAAACAAAATGCCGCCGGGTGGTATACGAATGAAGATAAACGAAAATCGCTGAAAATCCCTAAAAAACGCAGGGAATCTTGCGATCGATTTTTAAGTAACTTCCCGGTGAGCTAGAGACTTGAAACTTGAGCCGTGAGTCAGAACCCGGTGACAATGCAATAATTGATCAAAAAACTTTCGCTAGGTGGCGCATGGATCGAGATATTAAGAAAATTGATTTTGATTTGGGAATTTTTCAATCCATTTTTAACCAACTTCCCGGTGACCTAGAGACTTGAAACTTTACACAAAGTTCGAGGCTTGGTGAAAATACAATCTACAGAAAACAAAATTCCGCTAGGTGGCGCGCTAAGTAAGATAACTACAAATCCTTGAAAAAAAGAGGGGAATCTTGCAATCGATTTTTGAGTAACTTCCCGGTGAGCTGGAGATATGAAACTCGAGCAGTAAGTAAGAACCCGATGACAATGCAACATTTTAGCAAAAAAAATGCGATAGGTCGCGCATGGATCGAGATATTAGGGAAATTAATTTTAATTTGGGAATTTTTAACTTGCTTCCCGGTTACCTAGAGACTTGTAATTCAGCACATAGTTCGAGACTCGGTGACAATGCAATGTATAGAAAACAAAGTTCCGCTAGGTGGCGTGCTAATTGAGATAACTTCAAATCCATGAAAAAAGAGTGAGGGAGTCCTGCGATCGATTTTTCAGTAACTTGCCGGTGAGCTAGAGACTTGAAACTGGGGCCGTGGGTCAGGTTCCGGTGACAATCCAACATTTGATTAAAAAAAAAAAATCATTAGGCGGCACGTGGACCGAGATAGTAAGAAATAAAATTTTAATTTGGGAATCTTTCAATCCATTTTTAACCAACTTCCCGGTTACCTAGAGACTTGAAATTTGGCACTTAGTTAGAGGCCTGGTGACAATAAAACTTATAGAAAACAAAGTTCCACTAGTGGCGCGCTAATCAAGATAACAGCAAATCTTTTAAAAGGGGGGGGGGCGGGGGGGGGAATTTTGCGATCGATTTTCGAGAAACTTCGCGATGAGCCAAAGACATGAAACTTGGGCCGTAAGTCAGATCCCCGTGGACAATGCAATATTTTATCAAAAAATTTAGCTAGGTGGCGCATGGATCGAGATATTGAGAAAACTATTGTGAAATTTGGAATCTTGCAATCGATTTTTAACTAACTTCCTGGATATCTAGAGACTTGAAACCTGAAATATAATTTAAAACTGGGTTACAGTGCAATGTTTTACCTGAGTGTTGCTGGCGTTGTAGAATTCCACCTCGTTGAAGGCCCAGCTCCATGCACGTCCTTGCATACTTTTAGGCGTACTTTCACCACGATTCTTTAGACTTTTAGGCGTATGCGAATTTCACAACGATTTTCAGCTGTGCAAATTAAGTAGCCGACAAACGAGGTGGAATTCTCTTGTTATGATGTGAGGTGGAATTCTGTTGTTTTCGACAGTGTTGTTAGCGAAAATTCCACTACTTCTCTTAAATATTGGGAATTAACCATGAAGGTTATCTTCAAGTTAATTCCGATCAAGGCAGTTAATTTCGGACTTTCGTCCTTTATCAGCCGCTTAACCTACTATTCTTTATCATGAAGCTTCTTATACTTTGATTTTCTTTGGTGAATTTTTGGGAGCAATGACTTAAGTGGTGAATCACGGGTTCTGGTGAATGAACTATTAGTGGTGATGCACCACAGCCAAGAGGTAATTCTCTAAACAAATTATGTTGTTACAAGACTTTAAAAGTACGCGCATAGTCTTGTTGAATTTTGACTAAAAATTTTAACAATAGCTCTAGTAAAAGACTTTTGGGATTTAAAATTATAAAGGTGGAGCGCAATCTTTCAATTTAAGGCAAACCATGTACTTGGGATTAACTAATTGATTATTTAAAATTTAAGCACGCACTCTACCTTTATATTTTTAAATCCCAAAATTCTTTAACAAAAGCTATTGTTAAAGTTTTTTAGTCAATATTCAACAAGCCTATGTCTGTATTAAAGGAAAAATTGCCTTCTATTTTTTGGTCCATTTATATAAAGTTAGTCCTTAAAATTTTTTATCATCTTTTTATTTTTAAATTTGGAACAATTTCAAGATCACTGCGTGGCTACTTTACGTATCATTACAGGAGAACTTCAAAATCATTTTGAGACTGTCACGGAACGGTTTCAAGACAGCTTTAGCATTGTTTCGATTCATTTTGCGACCATTTTTTTAAACATTTTGAGACAATTTTGATAGCGATTCGGAACAAATTTTGAACCAGTGCGGGATCATGTTATCTATCATTTAACGAAAACTTCAGAATCATTCCGTACCTCTTTGGCAACTACTTTGGAATAGTTTAAGGATCAATTCCGGTGTCATTTCTTATTCCAAACTGGCTACGAATTAGTTTTGAAATAATTTTGAAAATTGGCTGACGTCATCCCGAAACGATCCTGTAACTATTCAGAAATGGTTTCGATATAGTCTCAAAATTATCCCGAAGTGTACTGAAACTATTCCGAATTTGTCCCGAAATAGTCTCAAATGATACCAAGAAAAGTTTCAAAGTTGAATTCGAAATGTTGATAAAATTGTCCTTGAATTGGCCGGAAACAGCTTCGGAATAAATCTGTAGTTTTGCCGAAATGACACCTTAACTACTCACGAAGAGATTCTGAAATTTTTCCAAATTGGTTACGAAATAGTCTGAAAATAATTCTGAAAATAGTCCCAAAGCGTTTCTGAAATTATCCTACAACTGTCCCATCACAACTGATCATCACACTTTTATAAATTGGCTTTAAAGTAGTTTCGAAAAAATTTCGAAAATGTCACATAGGTGATCCGGAAATCGCCCCCAAATTTGCAGCCAAATTGTATTTAACTGATCTTAAAGTCAAAGTAATTCCGAAGATAATCCCGAAGTAACTGAAAATCCGATGAATTTGTTGCAAATTAGCCCCGTAAAAGCCTCGTAACTCCAAAAATATTCAAAAAGTGATCTTTAATATACCCAATAATAATTACATAGTTTCGAAAAGATTTTTGAAATAATTAAAATCATGCTGAAATGTAAACGAGACAACACCGAAATAGTCTCAGCTTTAATCGATTTGTCCTTCCCCCTTTAAAAAACAACGGTAAGTCCTGATTGTAATCGATGTGTCCTACCTCGCTTTGTACCGCTTTTTCTTCTCTTATCGTACTTCTATGGATATTTTTATAAGTTGCATCCCATTTTCACTGCCAACCGTTCACATGTAAGTATCTGTAACTAATAGTTCAAAGATCCACAGTTTTTTCTTTTTCATTATCTCTCGAGTCCTGTTTCAGCTATCACAGTGTAAATTTTTCTATTTTTAAATACCTCAGTTGCCATAGTTATACTTCCGCCTAAATGTGGTTTGACTTCCCTCCAGTGTCCATAGAAATCAATTAGGCCTACAACAATCCAAATACAAGTCACGCTGCAAACAAATAAATATATTTAATTTTTATTTTCTACCGGAAACGCGATTCATAAAATTTAACTTACATTTTAAATGAATCTCTAAAGCGTGATGGTGCAGCTATATTGACTCCCAGTCCATAGAAATAAATTAATACAACTGCTTTAATGCGTTCATAATTTTCCGCACGTGTTTTACGTATTTCACTCACTGACCACATTTTCAATCAAATTATTCCTGCAATCTGAGGCAAAATACTTAAAAAATACGTTTTATACTGTTGGGCTGCATTTGAAAATTTTCCATACATTTGCTAAAATCTTTTGTAGTCTTGGTGCAAATAAACGACCGTCGTTCAATAAAAAAAATAAATACAAGGTCCCACAACCTTTTTTTCCAATTTGCGTAATGATCTTATTAATTTTTCCTACAATTTCGCGGAACGGGACTTACATGTTTTACGCCTACTCCGAACGACATTTGCAACGCGGATAAGTTTTCACTGAGAAGTTTTTAATAGCAGAAATACACTCGTAGTGTTTGCCAAATCACTTCCGAGGGGAAAATGCGCTTGGAAACACTTTTTTTCAACTTGAAAAAATTGGTTTTTAAAATTTCGATGTTTAAAAAGTTGTCAATGTGCGTTTTGGTTCTGTGCATGTAATACACACACATACTACGATACCACATCAAAGTGGAATATGCTGGATTACTGCATGTTTTACCAGAAGGCACATTTTGGTGCCTGCCTATATGTTGATATAAGACGCGAAACGAGATCCCTGACGTTGTGACTGAAGGTGAACAAAACTTGAGTATCATTTATATCCGTTCTCTACGAAATCTTCATATTGAGTCGGCCTTTAATTTTATGACAGGCAGAAGAAAGTGTGCACAGCATCACTTTAATATTTGGCAATAGAAAGGCTGCTCACTAAAAAGACGACTCTTTGACATCAATCTTCGAACTTATGTCATGTGTTGGTGGGTGCTTATTTCTCATGTACTGCGTCCTTTCACTATGAATTTATCTGGACTACCCAAGGATCTTTAAACAAGTATTTTTCATGACAGGACTAATAACCAATAGCCCGAAGGTTTAATATGGAAAAAAAAATGTTCCTGTGGTTATAACAATAGCAACAATATAATGAGCGAACAAAAAAGTGCAATGATGAGGATATAGGATGCAACTTACAAGGTCAAGTTGCGCACAAGAGTTGTGATGTCTCGAAATTGTAAAAACACACATAATTGGAAGAAGTTACGGTACGGCTGATAGGTGTAGGAAACTCATTAAACAAAAATTGTATCAGAAAATTTCGCTGATAACCGCACCATTTAAACCTCAATTCGCTGTCCTATTCACATTTAACTACGTTTTTTAGTGTTACTGTAATTTTTCACCACACCTCCAATGAACTTGTTAGCTTTTTCGACACGGTCGGTCAATACCTAATATTATGCTGATAGACTTACAGAATTACTCAGTAGGCTGACAGTGAAGTACTTCACTGTTTTGAATATATGTATGTCTTTCAAGGTTCGAATCGACCTCAAGGCCAGAACAATAATTTTTTTCTAATGATAATTATTGTTATTTTTTAATTTTTCTAAATTTGAAAAATTGTATTTTGTTTTTGGAATAGTAAGTGGAAAATTTTTCAGAGAACCTGCCATAGCTGCGCAGATAGATCCATTTCGAAGGGTGCTAAGCCTTCATCATCAGTACGCTTTAGGCATGCTGCGCTAACCATTTAGCTATACAGCGGTGGTTTGTTTGACTAGCAAATTTGCTACTTCTTTTCCTTTTTACCAACTATATTTATTCAGTGTTGCGCCATCTGGTGCAAATCACTGATAATGCTGGATTTTTGTTTATTGTCAATTACTTTGTTTGACATTCCCAAGTGCTCAGGGTTTATTAACAATTGTTTTTGTAAGTAATTGAACATAAACAAAAAATCCAGGATTATCAGCGATTTGTACCAGATGGCGCAACACTTAATAAATATAGTTGGTAAAAAGGAAAAGAAGTAGCAAATTTGCCAGTCAAACAAACCACCGCTGTATAGCTAAATGGTTAGCGCAGCATGCCTAAAGCGTACTGATGATGAAGGCTTAGCTCTCCTCGAAATGGATCTATCTGCGCAGCTATGGCAGGTTGTCTGAAAAATTTTCTACTTACTATTCCAAAAACAAAATACAATTTTTCAAATTTAGAAAAATTAAAAAATAACAATAATTATCATTAGAAAAAAATTATTGTTCTGGTCTTGAGCTCGGTTCGAACTTTGAATGATTTATCAATAGGCCGATAAAAACATAAACAATTGTTAATAAACCCTGAGCACTTGGGAGTGTCAAACAAAGTAATTGACAATAAACAAAAATCCAGCATTATCAGTGATTTGCACCAGATGGCGCAACACTGAATAAATATAGTTGGTAAAAAGGAATAGAAGTAGCAAATTTGCCAGTCAAACAAACCACCGCTGTATAGCTAAATGGTTAGCGCAGCATGCCTAAAGCGTACTGATGATGAAGGCTTAGCACCCTTCGAAATGGATCTATCTGCGCAGCTATGGCAGGTTGTCTGAAAAATTTTCCACTTACTATTCCAAAAACAAAATACAATTTTTCAAATTTAGAAAAATTAAAAAATAACAATAATTATCATTAGAAAAAAATTATTGTTCTGGTCTTGAGCTCGATTCGAACTTTGAATGATTTATCAATAGGCCGATAAAAACATAAACAATTGTTAATAAACCCTGAGCACTTGGGAATGTCAAACAAAGTAATTGACAATAAACAAAAATCCAGCATTATCAGTGATTTGCACCAGATGGCGCAACACTGAATAAATATAGTTGGTAAAAAGGAATAGAAGTAGCAAATTTGCCAGTCAAACAAACCACCGCTGTATAGCTAAATGGTTAGCGCAGCATGCCTAAAGCGTACTGATGATGAAAGCTTAGCACCCTTCGAAATGGATCTATCTGCGCAGCTATGGCAGGTTGTCTGAAAAATTTTTTACTTACTATTCCAAAAACAAAATACAATTTTTCAAATTTAGAAAAACTAAAAAATAACAATAATTATGATTTTTTTTTTTTTTTAATAATCGGGGATTGCCCATATTGCTTTTTTTTTTAAATGTATGAAAACATTTATTTGAAGCAATTTTTTTAATTTTATAATTTATTTAATAATTTGGGAAAAATTTCCCATTTCATACATTTAAAAAAAAAAAAAAAGCAATATGGGCAATCCCCGATTATTAAAAAAAAAAAAAAAAAAAAAAAAAAAAATCATACAAACAGACAAAATTGGTTAATTCGTTGTAGTTCTATAAATAGAACGAAAACAGCAACAAAAACCAAAGTTTCTTTGAAAACCGCCGTACCAAGCATAGCTTTAACACATAATTGCATACGAAGTATGCAATGTGTAAAAGATTAAAATATGCATAAAGAAGGCAATTGGGAAAGACTTCACAACAGGCATGACGTAGCTGAATGCGTTTACAACCATTTCAACTATCGTAGGGGTGCGAGTTCGACTCCCACTCCCGGGAGAAAAGGCTTTGAAGAGATTTACAAGGTATAATCGAAACAGCTGTCGCCTTGTCCGTCCTGATGTCACGTTGTTTAAATTTTTCCCAAATTATTAAATAAATTATAAAATTAAAAAAATTGCTTCAAATAAATGTTTTCATACATTTAAAAAAAAAAAAAGCAATATGGGCAATCCCCGATTATTAAAAAAAAAAAAATCATACAAACAGACAAAATTGGTTAATTCGTTGTAGTTCTATAAATAGAACGAAAACAGCAACAAAAACCAAAGTTTCTTTGAAAACCGCCGTACCAAGCATAGCTTTAACACATAATTGCATACGAAGTATGCAATGTGTAAAAGATTAAAATATGCATAAAGAAGGCAATTGGGAAAGACTTCACAACAGGCATGACGTAGCTGAATGCGTTTACAACCATTTCAACTATCGTAGGGGTGCGAGTTCGACTCCCACTCCCGGGAGAAAAGGCTTTGAAGAGATTTACAAGGTATAATCGAAACAGCTGTCGCCTTGTCCGTCCTGATGTCACGTTGTTTAAATTTTTCCCAAATTATTAAATAAATTATAAAATTAAAAAAATTGCTTCAAATAAATGTTTTCATACATTTAAAAAAAAAAGCAATATGGGCAATCCCCGATTATTAAAAAAAAAAATCATACAAACAGACAAAATTGGTTAATTCGTTGTAGTTCTATAAATAGAACGAAAACAGCAACAAAAACCAAAGTTTCTTTGAAAACCGCCGTACCAAGCATAGCTTTAACACATAATTGCATACGAAGTATGCAATGTGTAAAAGATTAAAATATGCATAAAGAAGGCAATTGGGAAAGACTTCACAACAGGCATGACGTAGCTGAATGCGTTTACAACCATTTCAACTATCGTAGGGGTGCGAGTTCGACTCCCACTCCCGGGAGAAAAGGCTTTGAAGAGATTTACAAGGTATAATCGAAACAGCTGTCGCCTTGTCCGTCCTGATGTGTCACGTTGTTTAAATTTTTCCCAAATTATTAAATAAATTATAAAATTAAAAAAATTGCTTCAAATAAATGTTTTCATACATTTAAAAAAAAAAGCAATATGGGCAATCCCCGATTATTAAAAAAAAAAAAATCATACAAACAGACAAAATTGGCTAATTCGTTGTAGTTCTATAAATAGAACGAAAACAGCAACAAAAACCAAAGTTTCTTTGAAAACCGCCGTACCAAGCATAGCTTTAACACATAATTGCATACGAAGTATGCAATGTGTAAAAGATTAAAATATGCATAAAGAAGGCAATTGGGAAAGACTTCACAACAGGCATGACGTAGCTGAATGCGTTTACAACCATTTCAACTATCGTAGGGGTGCGAGTTCGACTCCCACTCCCGGGAGAAAAGGCTTTGAAGAGATTTACAAGGTATAATCGAAACAGCTGTCGCCTTGTCCGTCCTGATGTCACGTTGTTTAAATTTTTCCCAAATTATTAAATAAATTATAAAATTAAAAAAATTGCTTCAAATAAATGTTTTCATACATTTAAAAAAAAAAGCAATATGGGCAATCCCCGATTATTAAAAAAAAAAAAATCATACAAACAGACAAAATTGGTTAATTCGTTGTAGTTCTATAAATAGAACGAAAACAGCAACAAAAACCAAAGTTTCTTTGAAAACCGCCGTACCAAGCATAGCTTTAACACATAATTGCATACGAAGTATGCAATGTGTAAAAGATTAAAATATGCATAAAGAAGGCAATTGGGAAAGACTTCACAACAGGCATGACGTAGCTGAATGCGTTTACAACCATTTCAACTATCGTAGGGGTGCGAGTTCGACTCCCACTCCCGGGAGAAAAGGCTTTGAAGAGATTTACAAGATATAATCGAAACAGCTGTCGCCTTGTCCGTCCTGATGTCACGTTGTTTAAATTTTTCCCAAATTATTAAATAAATTATAAAATTAAAAAAATTGCTTCAAATAAATGTTTTCATACATTTAAAAAAAAAAGCAATATGGGCAATCCCCGATTATTAAAAAAAAAAATCATACAAACAGACAAAATTGGTTAATTCGTTGTAGTTCTATAAATAGAACGAAAACAGCAACAAAAACCAAAGTTTCTTTGAAAACCGCCGTACCAAGCATAGCTTTAACACATAATTGCATACGAAGTATGCAATGTGTAAAAGATTAAAATATGCATAAAGAAGGCAATTGGGAAAGACTTCACAACAGGCATGACGTAGCTGAATGCGTTTACAACCATTTCAACTATCGTAGGGGTGCGAGTTCGACTCCCACTCCCGGGAGAAAAGGCTTTGAAGAGATTTACAAGGTATAATCGAAACAGCTGTCGCCTTGTCCGTCCTGATGTGTCACGTTGTTTAAATTTTTCCCAAATTATTAAATAAATTATAAAATTAAAAAAATTGCTTCAAATAAATGTTTTCATACATTTAAAAAAAAAAGCAATATGGGCAATCCCCGATTATTAAAAAAAAAAATCATACAAACAGACAAAATTGGTTAATTCGTTGTAGTTCTATAAATAGAACGAAAACAGCAACAAAAACCAAAGTTTCTTTGAAAACCGCCGTACCAAGCATAGCTTTAACACATAATTGCATACGAAGTATGCAATGTGTAAAAGATTAAAATATGCATAAAGAAGGCAATTGGGAAAGACTTCACAACAGGCATGACGTAGCTGAATGCGTTTACAACCATTTCAACTATCGTAGGGGTGCGAGTTCGACTCCCACTCCCGGGAGAAAAGGCTTTGAAGAGATTTACAAGGTATAATCGAAACAGCTGTCGCCTTGTCCGTCCTGATGTCACGTTGTTTAAATTTTTCCCAAATTATTAAATAAATTATAAAATTAAAAAAATTGCTTCAAATAAATGTTTTCATACATTTAAAAAAAAAAGCAATATGGGCAATCCCCGATTATTAAAAAAAAAAAAATCATACAAACAGACAAAATTGGTTAATTCGTTGTAGTTCTATAAATAGAACGAAAACAGCAACAAAAACCAAAGTTTCTTTGAAAACCGCCGTACCAAGCATAGCTTTAACACATAATTGCATACGAAGTATGCAATGTGTAAAAGATTAAAATATGCATAAAGAAGGCAATTGGGAAAGACTTCACAACAGGCATGACGTAGCTGAATGCGTTTACAACCATTTCAACTATCGTAGGGGTGCGAGTTCGACTCCCACTCCCGGGAGAAAAGGCTTTGAAGAGATTTACAAGGTATAATCGAAACAGCTGTCGCCTTGTCCGTCCTGATGTGTCACGTTGTTTAAATTTTTCCCAAATTATTAAATAAATTATAAAATTAAAAAAATTGCTTCAAATAAATGTTTTCATACATTTAAAAAAAAAAGCAATATGGGCAATCCCCGATTATTAAAAAAAAAAATCATACAAACAGACAAAATTGGTTAATTCGTTGTAGTTCTATAAATAGAACGAAAACAGCAACAAAAACCAAAGTTTCTTTGAAAACCGCCGTACCAAGCATAGCTTTAACACATAATTGCATACGAAGTATGCAATGTGTAAAAGATTAAAATATGCATAAAGAAGGCAATTGGGAAAGACTTCACAACAGGCATGACGTAGCTGAATGCGTTTACAACCATTTCAACTATCGTAGGGGTGCGAGTTCGACTCCCACTCCCGGGAGAAAAGGCTTTGAAGAGATTTACAAGGTATAATCGAAACAGCTGTCGCCTTGTCCGTCCTGATGTCACGTTGTTTAAATTTTTCCCAAATTATTAAATAAATTATAAAATTAAAAAAATTGCTTCAAATAAATGTTTTCATACATTTAAAAAAAAAAGCAATATGGGCAATCCCCGATTATTAAAAAAAAAAAAATCATACAAACAGACAAAATTGGTTAATTCGTTGTAGTTCTATAAATAGAACGAAAACAGCAACAAAAACCAAAGTTTCTTTGAAAACCGCCGTACCAAGCATAGCTTTAACACATAATTGCATACGAAGTATGCAATGTGTAAAAGATTAAAATATGCATAAAGAAGGCAATTGGGAAAGACTTCACAACAGGCATGACGTAGCTGAATGCGTTTACAACCATTTCAACTATCGTAGGGGTGCGAGTTCGACTCCCACTCCCGGGAGAAAAGGCTTTGAAGAGATTTACAAGGTATAATCGAAACAGCTGTCGCCTTGTCCGTCCTGATGTCACGTTGTTTAAATTTTTCCCAAATTATTAAATAAATTATAAAATTAAAAAAATTGCTTCAAATAAATGTTTTCATACATTTAAAAAAAAAAGCAATATGGGCAATCCCCGATTATTAAAAAAAAAAATCATACAAACAGACAAAATTGGTTAATTCGTTGTAGTTCTATAAATAGAACGAAAACAGCAACAAAAACCAAAGTTTCTTTGAAAACCGCCGTACCAAGCATAGCTTTAACACATAATTGCATACGAAGTATGCAATGTGTAAAAGATTAAAATATGCATAAAGAAGGCAATTGGGAAAGACTTCACAACAGGCATGACGTAGCTGAATGCGTTTACAACCATTTCAACTATCGTAGGGGTGCGAGTTCGACTCCCACTCCCGGGAGAAAAGGCTTTGAAGAGATTTACAAGGTATAATCGAAACAGCTGTCGCCTTGTCCGTCCTGATGTCACGTTGTTTAAATTTTTCCCAAATTATTAAATAAACAATAATTATCATTAGAAAAAAATTATTGTTCTGGCCTTGAGCTCGATTCGAACCTTGAATGATTTATCAATAGGCCGATAAAAACATAAACAATTATATGTATGTCTCATAAGAAAATTATGACTGCCTAGATGCCGATGCGCCAAATATTTCTTTAAAGGCACAAAGTTCTTGCCTTGACGCGTTCATCGCAAACCCTTTTTTTCGCCTCTTTATTCAGGCAAAGCCTTTTCTCCTGATTAGCAAAGTTTGTTCCCAATCATGATTTATTTGCTGCTGTTGCTTCAGTTTAGATATTGTGGCGAATACTAGCAACACTAAGGGGTACAATCATCTCTAAGCCGATACTAAGCAGTGACTCGTATGCACATCAACAAATCAATCATTATGTCTACCCATATGTCCATACGAGCAGCGGAGAAGAGACGCACAACCACATGCATATATCTTATCTGAGATGCTCACAAAAGAAGACAATAATTTGTGCAAGTATCACTCACATATACATGCGCATACGAGAAGCTATAAACGTAGTTATAGCTGGTAATTTTATGGCTGATAACTAACTAGTAAATTCTAGAATAAACAAGTAAGGAAGGCTAAGTTCGGGTGTAACCGAACATTACATACTCAGTTGAGAGCTGTGGAGACAAAGTAAGGGAAAATCACCATGTTGTAAAAAGAACCTAAGGTAACCCTGGAATGTGTTTGTATGACATGTGTATCAAATGGAAGGTATTCAAGAGTATTTTAAGAGGAAGTAGGCCATAGTTCTAGTGTTAATAAGTGTTTTAAAAGGGAGTGGGCTTTATTTCTTTAGGTGGAAGCCTTTTCGGAATATCGTTATAAAACTGGACCAGGGGTGACTCTAAAATGCGTTTGTACAATATGGGTATCAAATGAAAGGTGTTAATGAGTATTTTAAAAGGGAGTAATCCTTAGTTCCATAGGTGGACGCCGTTTCGAGATATCGCCATAAAGGTGGACCAGGGGTGACCCTAGAATTTGTTTGTACAATACGGGTATCAAAAGAAAGGTGTTAATGAGTATTTTAAAAGGGAGTGGGCCTTAGTTCTATAGGTGGACGCCGTTTCGAAATATCGCCATAAAGGTGGACCAGGGTGACTCTAGAATGTGTTTGTACGATATGGGTATCAAACTAAAGGTATTAATGAGAGTTTTAAAAGGGAGTGGTGGTAGTTGTATATGTGAAGGCGTTTTCCAGATCGCGACCAAAATGTGGACCAGGGTGACACAGAACATCATCTGTTGGATACCGCTAATTTATTTATATATGTAATACCTGCCAAGATTTTAAGGGTTTTTTATTTCGCCCTGCGGAACTTTTTCATTTTCTTCTACTTAATATGGTAGGTGTCACAACCATTTTATAAAGTTTTTTCTAAAGTTATATTTCGTGTCAATAAACCAATCCAATTACCTCACCATGTTTCATCCCTTTTTTCGTATTTGGTATAGAATTATGGCATTTTTTTCATTTTTCGTAATTTTCGATATCGAAAAAGTGGGCGTGGTCATTGTCGGATTTCGTTCATTTTTCATACCAAAATAAAGTGAGTTCAAGTAAGTACGTGAACTAAGGTCATTAAAGATATGTCGATTTTTGCTCAACTTATCATGTTAACGGCCATGCGGAAGGACAGACGAACGACTGTGTATAAAAACTGGGCGTGGCATAAACCTATTTCGCCCGTTTTCACAGAAAACAGTTAACATCATAAAATCTATGCCCCTACCAAATTTCAAAAGGATTGGTTAATTTTTGTTCGACTTATGGCGTTAAAAGTATCCTAGACAAATTAAATGAAAAAGGGCGGGGCCACGCCCATTTTGAAATTTTCTTTTATTTTTGTATTTTGTTGCACCATGTCATTACTGGAGTTGAATGTTGACATAATTTACTTATATACTGTAAAGATATTAAATTTTTTGTTAAAATTTTACTTTAAAAAAAATTTTTTTTTTAATTATCTTCTTTTAAAAGTGGGCGGTGCCACGCCCATTGTCCAAAATTTTACTAATTTTCTATTCTGCGTCATAAATTCAACTCACCTACCAAGTTTCGTCCCTTTATCTGTCTTTGGTAATGAATTATCGCACTTTTTCGGTTTTACGAAATTTTCGATATCGAAAAAGTGGGCGTGGTTATAGTCCGATATTGTTCATTTTAAATAGTGATCTGAGATCAGTGCTCAGGAACCTACGTACCAAATTTCATCAAGTTACCTCAAAATTTACTCAAGTTATCGTGTTAACGGCCATGCGGAAGGACAGACGGACGACTGTGTATAAAAACTTGGCGTGGCATCAACCGATTTCGCCCGTTTTCACAGAAAACAGTTAACATCATAAAATCTATGCCCCTACCAAATTTCAAAAGGATTGGTTAATTTTTGTTCGACTTATGGCGTTAAAAGTATCCTAGACAAATTAAATGAAAAAGGGCGGAGCCACACCCATTTTGAAATTTTCTTTTATTTTTGTATTTTGTTGCACCATGTCATTACTGGAGTTGAATGTTGACATAATTTACTTATATACTGTAAAGATATTAAATTTTTTGTTAAAATTTTACTTTAAAAAAAATTTTTTTTTAAAAGTGGGCGTGGTCCTTCTCCGATTTTGCTAATTTTTATTAGGCGTACATAGAGTAATAGGAGTAACGTCCCTACCAAATTTCATCATGATATCTTCAACGAGTGACAAATTACAGCTTGCAAAAATTATAAATTACCTTCTTTTAAAAGTGGGCGGTGCCACCCCCATTGACCAAAATTGTACTAATTTTCTATTCTGCGTCATAAATTCAACTCATCTACCAAGTTTCGTCGCTTTATCTGTCTTTGGTAATGAATTATCGCACTTTTTCGGTTTTACGAAATTTTCGATATCGAAAAAGTGGGCGTGGTTATAGTCCGATATTGTTCATTTTAAATAGCAATCTGAGATGAGTGCTCAGGAACCTACGTACCAAATTTCATCAAGTTACCTCAAAATTTACTCAAGTTATCGTGTTAACGAACGGACGGACGGACGGACGGACGGACGGACGGACAAGGCTCAATCAAATTTTTTTTCGATCCTGATTATTTTGATATATGGAAGTCTATATCTATCTCGATTCCTTTATATATGTACAACCAACCGTTATCCAATCAAACTTAATATACTCTGTGAGCTCTGCTCAACTGAGTATAAAAAGCCTAGAAATATGCAACGAGGAAACCAGACAGTATAAAAGGCAGCAACAGTAGAGGAACGATAATCAGTTTGATTTAAGACGCTATCTGGCGAGCAATAGAAGTGTTATTTTGAAAGTAGTCTAATAAAGGCCATTTTGCATTATTGAATAGTGGAGTTATTTATTCAACCGTTTAGTGTTTCGAACGTTAGCAGAAGGTTGCATATAAGAGGAATTGCACTAAATTCCTTACAATATTAACATTCATATCTGACAAATGATGTTTGAGGCTCAACCACCGCCCCGCCCAACAGTTGGTATTTCATCATACGTATTCATGTGGTTTAATTACTTAAGCTTACCCATGTAGCATTGCGTCACCCTCTACTTTTCACTTTTCAAACTCCCAAGTCGCGCTTAAAATGAAAAGTGTTATTTGTTTTCCTGTTTCCTTGAGTACGGCCTACATTTAAATAATGATAACGAAGCCCTCATTTGCGAAACCACCTCAAAGGTGCTCCGAAGTAGCAGCACTGGCATAATTATATTGGTTCTGGGGCCATGGATTCCTGCAGTAAAGCCATCTGGATCTTTAGAGAAATATATGTGCCTCACAGTGCAGACACACGGTAAGCTGCTGCTGCTGTTTTTTTCTATGTAAAGGTGGTACACGTCGATGTGTGTGAACCAGCGCGTTCTGAAGTTGGTCTGAACGGGATTTGTATAATGCAGAATATTCGATCTGATTGCATCGCTCTATAATTTTCTCCACTACTTTAATTTCAATACGCATGTAAACTGTATCATAATTCGATCTTACGCAATGCTTGCGTTCATACGTCGTAACTGTTCCGCATTCACTAGCCCATATACTATGAAGTCACTATATTGTGGCTTTGTCAGAACGAGGTTGGAGTATGCGGCTGTCATATGGAGACCCTAAACTTTTCTGAACCAATGCCTTCGTATGAATCTTGATGCTATTTAATTGAATTAAACACGCTTGCAAATAGACAAATCTATTCTATCTTGCTCATTTGTCATTGGCATAATTATAGCAATAGTTGATTATCTATCTTTTCTTGATAAAATTCAGCTTAATGTACCTTGCAGAAGCCTCCGACAGTTTTGACCATTAAAAATAGGGTTTCCAGAAATATTTATGATGTAAGCGCTCCTATATATAGGGCTTGCGCTGATATGAATATGTTTTTTAACTCCTCAGGTGATGACTACACTTTTCCTTACACTGCTCTAATTAACCTTTTAAGATCTTATTTTCCTTAGCATCAAGTTAATGTAAAAATTTGCGTAATATAGTCTGCAGGAATCTATAAATTCAGAGACTCAACATAAGTAAATAAATAAATAAAAAAGATTAAACTGATCCCAAGGACTGTTTACTCTCGCAGTCTCAAATTGGTCCCAAAGTTCGATAATGAGCTCCGTCATGTTAGGGGACGCATTCGGGAAACAGTCTGCCAGCAGAGTAATTTCTCTTTCTTTCTCTGTCAATAATGCCCTCAGAAAGCTTCAAACTGAAAAGAGAACTTTGCTAAGCAAATTTTATGTATTTTATATTTTATTTTTCTAAATTTTTTTTTCTTTCCAGCTTAATTTTTTTTCCTCCATGGGCTTTAATTACCTTCCTGTTTTAAAAGTGAATGGCATATTCTTCAAGGTATTCATTATCTGCCTGAAGGATATCAAGTGAATCATAGTTTTAAATTTGGAATTCCCCAAAAAACGAATTTTAAAGTCAATGTTTTCAAATGGTAAATTTTCTAAATGTGATTTGATGTTACACTATATTCCATTATTAGTTCTATTGGTAACGCTCTAAGGCCCACTTGCAGAACTCTTCAACATAGAGAAGCTAAGCCTGAGTAAAAAAGTAACTTGCCGTTTTGCAAGTGGGGCTAAGCCTAGTAGCTCACTGTTTTCAAATTTTATATGTTATTACTAGAAGACCCAGCACATGTTGTCCTGCCCTAAATTTGGCTTATCTGCATACATTTTAATAAGCTTTATCCGTCTGACTCTGCCCTCCCCCCCCCCCCCCTATTCACTTTTTCCTAATCCTTTTGTTCACTCCTCCCTCCGTCTTTTTCCCTTCATCTATCTCCATTTTCGTCTCATTCTATCTATTTCTCAATCTCCTTCTCTCTTTTCTCTTCTCTCAATTCCTTCTCATTCTTCTGCATCCCTTATTGCCTGTCCCAGAGGGTGGTATGTATTTTATTCCATTCCCAGTCCCACTCCGAGTCTCAGTCCCAGTCCCACTCCGCGTCTCAGTCCCAGTCCTAATCCTAATCCAGTCCCAGTCCGTCTCTGGATAATATATTACTCTGTACCAAAGCACTCATCAACAGCTTTCATTTGATATCCATATTGTATAAACACTGTCTATGCATTCACTGGCCCACGTTTTGGTCTATACTCGAGACCCTGTACCTGTAGTAACTACCGCGTGAGGTTTACGTAACTTGTGTGAAAGTTTGAACAAAATCGACCGACGCATCTCTTCAAACACCGGCGACCAACTAACACACATTTTAGCCTTTCTTTTTATATATATATATTTTTATTTTTCACACTTCACTACAATATTAAAACGAAATGCAGATTTTCGTTGCTTTTGAAATTCGGCTTAAAAATTGCACATGGAACAACTAAAGACTCTCCTGTATTAAAAAAAATGTCATAGTACTTCTAAATCGCGGACCCCCTCAGAAGCCCGCCCCACCCTCTCAGCGGGCCTGGTGATGTGCTATACTTGATATCATTCGCTATAATATTTTTTATTGATAAGCAGGTAGTTTAATTAAACACCAAGCAATTACACGGAAGTATATCCGCACCACCTGAAAATATGAGTGCCACTGCGTATACGTAACATTTTAGTATTACGTATAAACAAATAAAAAAATTGCAACAAAATAATATTGGGACTATAAATTAAGATATAGCCTATCCAATATTTCAAGTTAGATCAAACTACACACGAGGTGCAAAACAAATTCAAAATCGGTTCAGTAGTTAAGGAGTCCATTGGCCTCAAACCTGTGACACGTGTTTTTTATATATTAAGAAGAAGATACGTACGTACTATGCATAATTTTGTATGCGATTTTGAAAATGGCTGTTAATTTTTCCCCGTTCTCCTTTTCTTCTAAAAAAGAACCATGAGTGCGGAGTGTCAGATTTAAAAAAAAACTATATCCGAAATATCAGGTGTATGCATATGAAACCGGTATTGGCATCTAGCGGCCAGTAAGCACAATTGTAGGAACAGTAAAAACTTACCATTGGCGCTAGTTGGCGTCTTATGATCTGTCAACAATATCCAATACCAAACATTTCAAGTTTCATACAATATCGTGTTTTTTTCGCTCTTGAAAATGTCGAAATACGTGCCATCAAACAACGATTTGCGGGGAGCATTATTTTCTGCTTCCATTTGGGTAAATCGGCCACAGAATCTCATCGAATTCTTGTCGAAGCTTACGAAGAGGACGCTCTTGATCGTGCGCAGTATAGTGAGTGGTTCAACAAGTTTAAAAGTGGTAACTTTGATGTGAGAAACGCTGACCGTGGCAAACCACCGAAATTTTTCGCGGACGTCGAATTGAAGGCTTCGTTGGATGAAGACGATAGTCAGACGCAAAAACAGCTCGCAGAACAACTAGATGTGTCCCAGACCACCATTTCCAGATGTTTGAAATCCGTGGGAAAGATCATGAAAACCGGAAGATGGGTGCCACATGAGCTGAACGACAGACAACAGGAAAACAACATGTGAAATGCTGCTCGCCAGACAAAAAATAAAGTTGTTTTTGCATCGGATCGCTCTGGCGATGAAAAGTAGATTTATTTCGTGAATCCCAAACGCAAGAGATCGTATGTGGATCCTGGCAAACCATCAGAATCGTCCCTAACACTAAATCGCTTCGCAAAAAAGACAATACTCTGTGTTTTCTGTGATCAGCGTGGTGTAGTCTGGTATGAGCTTCTAAAACCAGGCGAAACTGTTAATGGACAACGCTACAAACAGCAGCTGGCCAATTTGAACCGTTCTCTGCGCCAAAAACGCCCAGAATATGAAATTAGGCATGACAAAGTGATTTTTCTCTATGACAATGCACCATCACACCGAACAAAACAGACTAGGGAATTGGTGAGTCGTACAGCTGGCAACAGCTACCCCATCCCGCTTACTCACAGGACTTAGCTACATCCGACTTTCACTTATTTGCTTCGCATTTAGCGTACAGCGCTTCACTTCTTACGAAAATATTGGAAAATGGCTCGATGACTGGTTTGCTTCAAAAACGAAGACTTTTGTCGGCGAGGTATCCATAAATTGCCTGAGAGGCGGTCAAAATGTGTAGCTAGCGAGGGCGCTTACTTTGAATAAAATATTGGTTACCATTCTCTTGAAATAAATGTTTTTTTTTTTTTTAATAAAATATACCGGTTTCATATGCATACACCTGATATCTTCCATATTAATGTGCCTAGTTTTATACACAAAGTGGCCAATCCTGGTTGCTGCCATGGTGCACATATTTGTGAAGAATGTGGTGGTTCCTTTATATCAAATTTCAAAGCTCATCTTTTCTAGTGAAAAAAAGAAACATTAAGTTTCTTAAGGAGACTGTTGTAGGACAGATCTTGTCCGTTTTTGTAAAGAAAAGAAATTATTAACGATAAGTACAATGCAGATAGTTTCACATATACGCTCTTTTTAGAGTTACAATTTCGACAATGCGGGGTTACTCTGCTCGGGCATTTTATTTTTTGTTGATCAATTTTATTATAGGTAAATCGCAGTATCTTCATCATTACTAATTTTCTCGTCTTTGGTAACGAACTCAACCCTGGTCGGTTTTAACCTATGTGATATATGATTAAAGCTAATTTTACCAAGAAACCATCAGCGAGTTTTTACTGCGCTGACAAAAGATTGTGGTTATTTTATTTGCCATTCATCATTACATATACTTCAGTGACACAATAAATTGTTATTATTATCAATCTAGCTCAATAGTTTGCAATCAGAAAGTGGTTCAAATGATACCAGACAAATCCAATTCAATATCGAATCTGAATAAAACACAAAGATACGCTCCAGAAAAGAAGGATGACAGTCACGGAGAACTAAAAATATCATAAACATAAATATCATTGAACGCAAGGTTATAGAAACCCGAAGGAACTCAAAGGACCTTAAGCACTTATGGAGATAGATAAAGAGTGGCTTCGGAAATATTAGTGCGGAAAAAGTAATATAATAGAAAAACGCATTTCTAAACTTTTAAAGAATGATAATTTTAAAAACAACAAGAAATTTAAAATATTTAGCAGGGGATTCAATCTCTCAATGCAGTTCAATCAAAGGAACTAACAATATTGAGCACTTCGTGTGACTTAAACAAACTTCTTAAAGTTACATATGCTTAATGGAAAAAAAATATTCTCTAACGATGTGGTTACCAACTTATGATTCAAAATCTACTCTAGTCTGACTTTTGTTCACCATATCATACCGATGATAAGGTAAAATTTATATTACTCTACGAAACTGCCTATTTGTTGCCGCGAGACAGCAAGATGAAGCCGATAAAATCTCTTATTGTACCCATATTTCCTTCAGTGAACTTATATACATTAGGGGGACTCACGTAACCTTATAAATGCCTTATAAAGTTTGTAAACGTATAAATTTATCTAGTGTGTAAACGAGCTCTCAAATTTTTTATGAAAAATCATTTACACAATTTGTATAAATTTACGCGCACATTTCACTGTGTAAACGCGGTAAACTCAAAGGAATGCAACCTTGCAGACATTACAGCAGGCATTTACATCAGAAATCTCCAACATCAGCAAGTAAAGACGTTTTAGTTTCGATTTTTCACTTAAAATTGGCACTTTTTAATTTGTATAACAATCAAAAAAATTTTGTTTGGCAATAATGCAGCTGATGGAAAATCAAGTTTATCAAGAATATTACTAGGTGCGTTCATATAATATTATTCTTGTCTCGCCCTAGCTAAACAAATTGCAGCTGGCCTTAAACAATGCGGCCCGGTTTATTGGATCTAAAAGAAAACTTGGTAATTTATCTTCATTTTCCACGAAAATCTTCGGATGTAATGTTTTTTATTTCTTAAAGACAAGAGATCTTTGTTTTTTCCACTGGTTATTGTATTCTTAAAATCAACTTATTTAAAAAAAAAAACTAAACTTGTGTCCCTCTGCTCGGACTTTGAATCTTTTGGTTCCGAATTATAGGTACTAAGTAGCGTACAGAATGCTTTTTGTATCCGTAGAAGTCACTTCCATCTAAGACAAGAGATATAAAGATAAAAAATGCAGGCTGTTTCAAACAAATAGTACTTTCTAGCTTTCCTCATTTATTATCCTTAATTACAGTTCTTTCTTTGATTCTCAATCTATGGCCTGAACGTTTTTCTGTTTTAAAATGAATAGAGATATTTTTAAGTGATTTGTATTGTTATTATTTCTGCTTATTAATTTTTCTTGGCAATTATATTTATATAAATATATACATATTTACTACCCAGCAAATATTAGGAGTCAGAAAGCAGCCAAAAAAGACACCGAAATCGGAGCTCTTACAATCACTATGAGCTCATTCAATAGCCCGAAATTAGTGTATTTCCTTTCTTGCAATGGTCGTCCAATATAAGCGTTATTTCACGCATTTTGTGAGCCGATCAGACTCCTGAATAAGAGTCCGATATAAACCCTAATTACAACTTCAATCAGACTTCTATTGCGCTCATAAATAGCTCATAATTTATTTCTTATATGACTCCTGTCAGAGTCTCGTATCCATTATATAAGGCATTGGGATTGCGCCATATTGGGAATCCTTTTTGAAAAGTACGATATTGGAAATGAAATCGCTTAAAGGTGGGGCATAACGACGTCAGCGCTTATCGAAGGCATACGAAGGTTCGAGTCTCCACTCGGGGTATACTGCAGAGGCAATTAGTTCGCACAATCAAAAAAGTACAAAAAACTTACATTATTGGTAATATGCGGATAATTAACAAATGGTTAAGCGAAGCGTTCAGAAGCTCCTTTGCATGGTTCAATTATATAGTTGGCTCATATCTACAGAACAACAACCCTTGTTCAGATTGTCAAAATCTGCGTGTTTGTGTGAGGCTAATGGAATGAAGAGAAAACATAAAACTTTGCAATTCTTGTGTGTAAATCGAGTTACTATAGAAATAACTTGAAGTGTTGTGGAACTACCACCACGGTAGTAAATTATTGTCAGTGTGTTGGTTACATTTTGCACTTGCCATCTCCTTTTGCAATCCATAAGCCAGTGAAATGAAAAAAATAAAATCAGGTGACGAGATGAGCTAATTGAGCCATGTTCCTTTGTTAACTGAACACTTTTGACATAAGGCTAAACAATTTTCACCATATCGGAGTCATAAAAGACTCCTAAATGATCAAATTTCTGAGGGTCATATTTTTTCACTTCTTTCGGTCTCATATTGGATTCTTTAAATATGAGTGCTCCGAGAATGTTGGAGGGGATTGTACTCATTAAGACTGATGTACTTATTACTGCAACGTTCGCTGAGCGCTCACAACTAAGGATTACGATATGAGTGAATAATAGGTCCTCAGAAATTTTACTTTATATGATTTTTTTGACCCTGATTTGATAAAATTATAGACAAAAGAATTATGAAAATCATTAAACTAGGCAGCTTCTGAAGAGAAATTCACATAATTTCAAACAGCGACGGAAACACAACAACAACAACAACCAGCCCTATAAGCAAATTTGTCTCAATAAAACAACAACAACAACCAGCCCTATAATCAAATTTGTCTCAATAAAAGTTTGCTTTTTGTCAACAGAGAGATAATCTTAACTCTGTATGATCTGTGCTTTCGGAATATCTGTACATAGACCAACGGGTTCTCATTAAGAGCTCAAGTTTTCTTATTCCTGGGTTTGAAATATGTAGCGGGTTTTTCTGCAGGGCACATAAGAATATACACAAATTAACAGCTTATGTTAGAAAAAATAATACTTATTAGTGTGTGAGAACTTTAAGCGTGTTCGTCGATAGTGTTCTTACCTTTATTTACAATTTTAATCAAATTATAGCAAAATCATAGTATTTAGTAACTGTAAATGTGAGAACTGCACGTACATGTTGCAACTGGTTTGTTGCTAGAGCTGAGGTGCATGAATTTGTTATTAGGTAGAGGCAAAGCTGTGCGAAACAGACATAACTGGAAGTCCCCAGGACCAGATGGTATCCATAACTGCTGGCTGAAAAAGTACAGCAACGCATTGTGCAATTGTTCACCATTATACAACTTTCCTCCAAACAGGATCAATTACCCAGCATTATTAACGAAAGGCCAAACATATCTGCAAAAATATCCAAGAAATACCGAACCCCATAGGCCGATCGATGGGCTACGGAGAAGTAGACAGTAGAGGAGCAGCGGTAGCCCCTTTAGCTCACACATCCGTATGCCTTGGTGAAGAGGTTTGTTTTCCATAATGCGGGAAGCCTCCCTCACTTAGCTTGGACAACGGGTGTGATAAACTTAATGCTAGCCATCCATGGTCTTAGAAATCAAAATTTTACCCGTGCCATGACGGTAATCCGTAACGGCATAAACTAATCGAGATAGATATAGACTTCTATATATCAAAATGATCTTGGCGAAAAAAGAAATTCATTTAGCCATGTCCGTCCGTCCGTCTGTCCGTGAACACGATAACTTCAGTAAATTTTGAGGTATCTTAACGAAATTTGGTATGTAAGTTCCTGAGCACTCATCTCAGATCGCTGAACGAAATCGGGCTATAACCACGCCGACTTTTTCGATATCGAAAATTTCGAAAAACCGAAAAAGTGCTACAATTCATTACCATAGGCGGATAAAGCGATGAAACTTGGTAGGTGGGTTGTCCTTATAACAGAATAGAAAATTTGTAAAATTTTGGAAATGGGCGTGGCACTGCCAACTTTTAAAAGAAGGTAATTTAAAAGTTTTGCAAGCTGTAAATTTGCAGTCGTTGATGATATCATGATAAAATTTAGCAGGAACGTTACTCCTATTACTCTATGTGTGCCAGTGGCGGATTAACAATCTGGTGGGCCCTGGTGCGAAATTTTTTTGGGGGCCCTTTTCCATATAAATATTTTGCGATTAGAATACGGTATGATCGTTATGAATTTAAATTGCGGTTCATGTAACATATTTGATCATTGGACGTTGTTTTGCTCTGTGCATTAAACGCACTACTCCATAATATTGATGTCCTTTTATATTGACATTTTTTGGTTATTGTTATAGTCAGTGTTTAAAAAACTGCAATAACTTTCATTTCATTTGCTATCACTTAAACTTACTGCTCTGAACAACAAAGCAGTCGTAGTGTTTGTAGTGCCTTTTAAAAATTTTGATTTTGATTTGATTTTGATTTCGTCAGCCAACAAGTCAAAGTAAGTAAGTAAGGTTTGCTTTTGCAAGTTGTATTCAGCAGTAGTCGTGAAATATGAAAATCAAACTGTTTACAATCAAACAGCAATGCCGTTTTGTGCTTGCTTATGAATTCTTACCAGTCACATGCCGTATATTCGATATATATGGGCATCAAGTTAGCAAAGCACCCTAATGCAATCGAGTCGGGACTAGGTGAATAATTTGCCGTGATTATGCCGGGAAGGAATTAAATTTGCCGTGTGATTTTTTCTCGGAATTTTGGGGTGCTTTGCTAACTTGATATTTTTGGAATTTTTCATATAAGAAGTTTCGTGTCAACTTAGCAAAGCACCCTAATGAAAACCATGTTAGGGATAAGATACCGGTGTCTGTATTATTTTCGAAATACAACCAAATATCATTTTTAGGCGCCATAGAGAAATTAATACTGTGCCGAACGAAATCAAACTGATTGCAAATATGTAATTTATAATATCAAGCAGCAAAGAAAAAACCTTGCGAAGTCGTCGTCAAACACAAAACAGCATCGCTTATTGCTTGCAAAAAGTTTGATTTTCATATTTCACGACTGCTGCTGCACACAACTTGCATAAGCAAAGAAAATCTAAATCAAATCAAAATCAACAGTTTGAAAAGGCGCGACAAACAAGGCGCCTTGCTTTTTGTTGCTTTCCAGTTTTTGATTTTGCATGAACTGCGACTGCTGAAAATTCCTAATATGGTAAGCACACGAATTACTCATTTTAAAAAGCGACGATAAGTAAAATCAAAAATAATCAACATTTTCACGACTTTTGTTACTTCGACTCAAGTTTTTTAAACACTGGTTATAGTCATTTCGTAAACATGGATAAGTCTAGAACATATAAGAGTAGAGCTGAAAAGCGCAAATTAAAAAAAAATAAAGGAGAACGCGATAAGCAACTGCTTTCTAAAATACCGAAACTAACAAGCCACTTCGCTAATGCGACGACAACTGTAAACGAAGCAAATTGTGACAATCCCGAGTTTTGTGAATCTACTTCTGATACTTTTTCAATTCCATCAACGTCAAGAGAGGTTAATTTCCAACATTTTGACAGCACGATCGAAGGTGTACAAAATCCGGACGATGCCGAAAGTTCGGTGAATGTATCAAAAATTGGTGAAAATTCCACCAATTTGTTTTCAAATGACCCAGGTTTGTGGCCTATTCAATTCAATCAATCAATCGTTCAAACTTATTGGATTAAGAAGGGTATGCTATCGTTGGTATTTCAATATAAGAGTAAAAAATTAACACATAATACTTTTATTTTGGTCCCTCGTCGTGTCGCAATATTGATTTGATCGCAAAGAAATCTGGACAAAGAAACTTTTTTAAATATCATTTGCATCGGGTTTTACCAAATGGAACACTGATCGAACGTGATTGGCTGATCTATTCGCCGTCAGTCGATTCAGTATTTTGTTTTGCTTGTCGCTTGTTCGGTAATTTAGACGAAAATGCAAGTTCATTTGCTCTAAAAGGTTTCAATGACTGGAAACATTCAAAGCGTGTTATTTCAATTCATGAACAATCTCTTGATTACATGTCCAACAATGTCAAATACAAAATGCGACTAAAAACCGATTCTTCTATAGAAAAAACATTCGAAAATTCACTTGTCAATGACATGACTTATTGGAGGAAGGTTTTGAGTCGTGTTGTATAGGTTATCAAATTCTTAAGCTCAAGGGGTCTTGCGTTACGTGGTCACGATGAAATTCTTGGGTCCAAACATAATGGAAACTTTCTTGGATGTTTGGAGCTGTTAAGCAAATTCGATCCATTTTTGGCAGAACATATCACACGTTTTGGCAATAGAGGAAAAGTTATACTTCTTCAAAATAACTTCGAAAATGATTTGTCTCTTAATTTGGTATGTTTTTTTTTTGCAGGAAGAGCTTAGTACCTTTCAAGTTCAATATGTGATGAATTCATATCGATTATGGGAAAAGGTGTGAAGGAAAAAATCGTTTCGGAGACAAAAGAAGCCCGTTATTATTCATTTAGCATTGACTCTACTCCGGATGTGAGCCATTGGGATCAGCTGTCACTATGTTTTCGATACGTAAAAGGCCGTGACATTCATGAACGGTTTATTGCTTTCATTCCAATTGAAGGTCACACAGCAGACTATCTTTTGTCTATCGTTTTGAATTTCCTAGAGGAGAGTAAAATTGACATGCAAAACTGCAAAGGCATGATAACGCTTACAATTTGGCTGGAATTTATGGTGGCCTTCAGCGTTTGATTATTCAACGAAATGAATCGGCGATTTTCGTGCCTTGCACTGCTCACTCACTGAACTTAGTGGGTAAAAATAGTGTTTCTAAAAACATTACCGCATCTAATTTTTTTGATATGATCGAAAAATTGTATGGTTTTTTTGTTTATTTATCTTTTCGTTGGAATCGACTCAAAGAACAATTGTCCGAGAAAGTCGAATTTATGTTAAAGAGAGCAACTGGCACAAGGTGGTCGGCTAAATTCCAATCAGTTCAAGCTTTGCACTCATGCTACTTGAAAGTGTTAACTGTTTTGAATTCTCTCATTTCTGAAAAAAGCCTCAGTGAAGATAACAAAGCATCGGCAAAAGGTTTGATAGCCAAATTGTGCCAATTTAAAAATATTTTAATGCTTGTCTTGTGGAAAAGTGTTTTGACTAAATTTAACTTTGTAAATTTAGCTTTACAAAAACCAAATCTGACTCTTTCGACGATCACAAAACTATATGCTTCAATAGTTGCAGATCTTGAAAACAAGGATTACAACAAAATTTTCAATGAAGCCTTGACAATTATCGACAATATTCCTTCTGATTTTCAAGCAGATTTTATTCAGTCTCGTTCAACAGCGCAAGCACCTGTTCCAGAAGATGAGAAAGAAAATTAAAAAAATCGTTATTCGAACCTGTTATCGATGCTCTGTTATCAAATTTGAAAAAACGTGCTGATATTTATAATGATTTGGATGACTTTTTCTCATTTTTAATAAATTTAAATTCAATGAGTGACGAAGGCATTGCCGTATCATGTAAAAAAGTAGTCAAAAAGTGTCCAAATGATCTCAATGAAGTTCAACTAACTGACGAATGTCAATTTGCCAAAAATTACTTTACTTTTGACAACTTAAATCATGAATCGATGTACAAAACAATATTCAATGATCATCTTGGTGAAACTTTCCCGAATTTAGACATTTTATTACGCATTTATTTATGCATGTTTGTCACTAATGTTACAGATGAAAGATCATTTTCAAAATTGAAATTGATAAAAAATTGTTTGCGTAACACTATGGGTGATGATCGTTTGAACAGTCTATCAGTTCTTTCCATTGAAAATAACTTGTTGGATGAATTAAACTTTGATGAAATTATTGATAAGTTCCTAACACTCAAGTGCAGAAAAGTTGTGGTTTAATTTTGTTGGGCAAATAAATAAAAATCTATCATATTATCATATGAATATTTTTTTTTATTTTTCACGGAGTTCGGGGGCCCCTTGAGTCCGGGGCCCTGGGGCAATGGTCCCAAAATTTGTTCGATAATCCGCCACTGATGTGTGCTAAATAAAAAATTAGCAAAATCGCATTACGAACACACCCACTTTTTAAAAAAAGTTTTTAAAAGTCAAATTTTAACAAAAAATTTAATATCTTTACAGTATATAAGTAAATTATGTAAACATTCAACTCCAGTAATTATATGGTGCAACAAAATACAAAAAAAAAGAAAATTTCAAAATGGCCGAAAATCCGACCACGCTCACTTTTTCGATATCGAAATTTACGAAAAATGAATAAAATGCCATAATTCTATACCAAATACGAAAAAAGGGATGAAACATGGTAATAGGATTGGTTAATTGACGCAAAATATAACTTTAGAAATAAGCTTTGTAAAATGGGTGTGACACCTATCATATTAAGTGGAAGAAAATGAAAAAGTTCTGCAGGGCGGAATCAAAAGCCCTTGGAATCTTGACAGGAATACTATTTGTGGTATTACATATGTAAATAAATTAGCGGTACCCGACAGATGATGTTCTGGGTCACCCTGGTCCATATTTTGGTCTATATCTAGAAAACGCATTCACATATCACTACAACCACTCCCTTTTAAAACCCTCATTAATACCTTTAATTTGATACCCATATCGTACAAACACATTATAGAGTTCCCCAGGTCACCCTTTATGGCGATATCTCGAAAAGGCGTCCACCTATAGAACTAAGGCCCACTTCCTTTTAAAATACTCATTAACACCTTTAATTTGATACCCATATCGTACAAACAAATGTTAGAGTCAGCCGCCTTTATGGCGATATCTCTAAATGGCGTCCACCTATAAAACTAAGGCCCACTCCCTCTTAAAATACTTTTTAGTACTTCCATTTGATACACATGTCATACAAATACATTCCAGTCTTACCCAAGGTTCATTTTCCTACTTGGTGATTTTCCCTTATTTTATCTCCATAGGTCTCAGCTGAGTATGTAATGTTCGGTTACACCCGAACTTAGCCTTGCTTACTTGTTTTCCTTGATATTAAAAAATATTACAAAATTTGCATACAGTGTTGGTATCCAGAACATGTTGCGGAATTTCACTTCTTCATTAGCTAGTTTTTTGGCTGCTGAGCTTTGAACTCGTCTATACCTCTATTCACACTGTGCTAAGGCATATGCGCCCATCCACTCAGCCGTTTGAATGCCCCTCTTTTGTTTTTATTTCAAATAATTTAAGAACAAACTTTCATGAACTTTGTAACAGAAACTATGCCAAAAAATCTCAAAAACATATCCGAAAACTCGAAGATTTTACGAACATTTCTAACATTTTATTTTGAGTTCTCCAAATTTTTTTATATCCACATAAATCTAAATAAAAAGCAAAAGTTAAAGGCCTCTCAAAATTCGAATTGATTATTGACAATTTTCACCGAAGGGTACAAATAAAATATAAAACAATACATTCCTCTTATCGATGAAAATCAAAAACCACCTCTTCGCAAACAAAAAAAAATAAGAAACTCTCAAAAATTACTACAAATTTATACAAACCTATAACTTATACTTTGTTGTTCTAAAATTGATTCTGAAAACACAAGTTAAAAGATTCGAAATTTACGTAAAATTTTCTCGAGTTTTTACGAAAACGTTTTTGAGATTGGCTTGCACAAAATTTATGAAAGTTTTTTCTTGAATTAATAAAAAAATTCAAATGACGAAATTTTATAAAAACTGACTGCTATTTTTGTTTTCGCGGCTGTATGTATATAAACATATATATATTGTAACGAATTTAGTTAAGATCCGCTTATTATACACCTTCTACTAACGTTCGAATCGCTAAACTGTTGAATAAATTACTCCAATATTCAATAATGCAAAATGGTCTTTATAAGAATACTTTGAAATACAATATCACTTATACTTCGCAACCAATAACGTGCTTAAATCAAACTGATTAAAGACTACTCAGCTTCTGCTGCTTTTATAGTCTCTGCCCAAATGTCTAGACGTTTCTTATTCTAGAATCTTCTACCTGGTCACCAGCCATACGCGCGTGCATTTGTAGTGTGTAGCCATATGCGTGTATATGTGAGCGAAGTAGTAGCTGATGATGACGTGCGTTTGTGATTATCTCACTTCTGCTTGTATGCATGTGTGTACATGATGATTAATGTGTTTATATCAGTGCACGGACTTTACCACTTTATTGGTAGATCTACCAACTTTTTAGCCCATTTTCATTTTCTACCACTCCTACCCCCAAAGCCCAAAAATCTACCAACATTTGAATTTGTAAGGAAATTAAGAAACGATGCAATATCGAAAGCGAAAAGTTACACCTTTTGGAAATGTGATAAACTCAACGTCAAGTGAGACACACGTGTAAAAAAATTTTCACCTTGAAGACGATTACCGTGTGTAATCGAAATATATTGGTAATATATAAAAAACCCTTGTGTTTTTACTTCAATTCAGACCTCAAACCAGCTAGCAAAAACTGATTAGTTGATGTAAAAAAATATTAATTATAGTCAAATGACAATGATTTTTCCCTTACTTAAAGCTTTTCCATTTCACAAGATTTCCATGGAAATTCTTAACAATGAATGGCGATCATTAATGTTATATGATAAGGAAATAATACAAAAGATATTTCCAGCCGATGTTCTTTAAGGATGGATAAAATTGGAAACTGAAAAGAGTCTTCTAAAAGAAAATTTGAGTGAATAAATGTTCTCCTTAGCAATATTACCTCACAGTAGTGCAGCCCCAGAAAGGTAGTTCTCTATAATGAACAACATAAAAACCGCCAAGCGTAATGGATTAAAAATTTCAAACATCTCCAATCAAATATTAATAAAAGAGTGTTGTATCGGACGGGCTTTATTTCAGCCTCCAATTAAATTAATACGATTTTATAAAAAATTTTACTTCGTAGGGTGATTTTGTTCCTTGCATTTAATAACTCCCATATGGAACTAGATTTTTCTTTTGTTTTGTTTCTTATAATTTCTTTTTGTTGAAATTCGGTTCTTATTTTGAAAAATTTGTGCACAAATTCAAACAAGAAATAAATTTGTTTATGAAAGAAATGTAGTAAATAAGCTCGCAAATATTTTCCTGCTATATTTTCATCAGTTTTTTATGAATAATTTTGAACGAAAATAAAAAAAGTTTTAAGTAAACGATAACATGCTAAGGTCGGTTATTTTTTGGCAGAAAAATACTGGTACATTGGAAAATTGTTGTTGTAATGAGAGGTATCGGTAAAGTTTCCTCAGTATTTCAAGCTCAAAATACAGGAAAAAAGCAAGTATGATTTACAAATTTACATGAATTTTTTTGTTTTGTTTACATTTTTTTAAGTGATATTTCGGTGAAATGTGCTTTATTTTTTTTGCATGAAATATGAGTTGTTTTGTACAAATATAAAATTTAGCTAATGTTTTCTTGAAAAAAAAAAATCTACCAACTTCTACCACTATTTTAATTTTTCGTCTACCAACATTCTCTTTTTAAAAGTCCGTGCACTGGTTTATGTAGCTTGCTTCAATGTTGTTGTGCTTTATTTAATAACCTTAGAGATGGTAATATTCGTCACAATATGTATTTGAAAAGCATTGCTCATTCCTTGCTTAATCCGATATATCCCGTAGAAGCAGGAAATATGAATAGCTCATTTTAAATATCTGAAATAAAAAGAACGCATATAAAATATTTTAAATTATATATATTAATTAGTATAACATTTACTTTTATCATAGTATCGTAGCTTAAACGAGCAAACCAAGAGATATCAAAATGTAACTCTTCATTGGTTCGAAGTAACATCATTTGAACCAATTTTTGAAATTCCTTAGATTCTTCATACCATAGACAATTATTTAATGCAAGCGAGATCTCTTCACTCTGTAAAATAATCAAAAGACAAAAAAAGCCTAGTAAATGTGAGGGTTGACAATTCGCCAAGGATCAACAAAAACAAGCAAGGACGGGACCGTATTCGGCTTTGCCGAAAAATTCATTCCTTTCAAGAATGGAACTGAGTTATAAACTTCTCCCATTCGTAATATCCGAATAATCGGCTGTATAGGTTATGTTATATATAGTGAACTTAGCGACATTTTCGATAAATATAAAATAAACAAGTAAGGAAGTCTAAATTTAGGTGAAACCTAACATTACATAGCCAGCTGTGCACTTGAAACGTTGTTACCCTGTGTACAAGTGCAGTTGAGTACACTGAAAGAAATGGTGCTAGTAAAATCAACAAATCGGCTCTGTTGTTCTTAAATTAACGGACATTCGGTGAAATTATGGTTAATTGGACCGAGTTCTGTGTCAAACGAACAAATTAGTTTACTCATTTCAACAGAAGTTCTCTTCTTGTCGCTCTTAAGTTAACAAAATTCTGTAAAATTGACAGATTCCTCGTCAATCTAACTGATTTTTCTGTTAACACAACTGATCTCACTGGTCGTTTCAACAGCGATTAACAGGCAATACATGAGCAAATTTCAAAGAGAATTTTACGCTCACTGCGCGCTCTACTTTGCACTTATGACGATGGTGCCACTTGTTAAAAAAAAAAGAAATAACAAAATAAGAAAACCAACAAATCAAAAAACACACGAAATGGGAAAACAACAAAAAAATAGTTTTTCAGTTATCAATACAAAACGAAAAATCCTTTATTGAATTTACTGTACAAAAAATTATGAGATACCTGGACACCTATTAATCGGGTACAATTTTGCAACTTCTCCTCCAAGCGAAATGCAAAATTGCGCCCTCTTGTTGGAAAAGTTTTGTTTGAACGAACACAGGATTTTTTCCAAAGTTAGTAACATTTTGTTCAAGTTTTTACGAATTTTCACTCATGCGAACGAATTTAATAAGATAATAAAAAACATCCTATTTTAATGTTGATGTTTCCGACAACATAAAAGTTTGAGCTGTTTTGGAATAGTTTCAACTTAAAGTGTTGTGAAAATTAAACTTGCCGAATTACATGTAAAGTTACTTCAGTGGTGAATTACCTTCTAGCGATTTGATTCTTTACTTTTCTATAACTTACAAGTTCTCTATTTAAAATGTTATGTCAAACATATATACACGTTTTGTTCGAAACAATCAAGTGTGGCAACTACATGCGAGAGAAGAAATTGAGAATGAGCTGAGCTGCAACCGAAAGATTTGAGAATCAGTTTTGTGACTACTATTTTCATTTCTATTTGCAAAGCGAAGTTAAAAACTATAAATTAAATAAATTATAAAATATAAAATTTGGTGAAATTGCGTTAAATAAAATAAAATAATAAAGTGTAGAATGTTTAATGTGTGCCAGCATATTTGATTTAAGCCCAATTGACGTTCGGTTAGTAAGTGCCACCATGGTGTGATGGTAGCGTGCTCCGCCAGCCACACCGTATGCCCTGTGTTCGCACCCCGGGCAAAACAACATCAAAATTTTGGAAATAAGGTTTTTCAATTAGAAGAAAATTTTTATAAGCGGGGTCGTTCGGATTGGGAGATTTTTGTTCGTCTTATGGCATTAAAAGTATTTAAGAAAAAGTAACAAAAAAGGGGCGGGTCAGGTCCATTTTCAAAATTTTTTAAGTTTTGTTCTTAGCTCAACCATAGCACTGGTGAGGTGGAATATCAGTCAAATATAGTCAAATATCATTGCAAATTTTGTTAAGGCTAAACACTTAGGAAAAGCGGGCGTGGTCTTTCACCGATTTTGATTGTCCTCACTTAGTCTTTATAATTTGGCAAGGATAATGTCTATGCCAAATTTCAATATATTATCTTTAAGCTTTTGATTTACGGCTTGGTAAACATCCAAATTTTCTTCTTCTAAATGTTGGTGATGCGACGCCCATATACCAAAATTTTCTGGAATTTGTGTTTTGCGTCATAAAACCAATCCACCTACCAAATTTTACTATCTTAGTGGCATTGTTTTGTGAATTATCTAATTTTTTCCATTTTTCTGAATTTTCGATATCGAAAAAGTGGGCGTGGTTATTGTCCGACTTCGCTCATTTCCAACACCTATCTATTCTGGTAAGCCCGTATAACGAATTTGGTGAAGATATCTCAATATATGCTCAAGTTATCGTGTTAACTGGCGGACAGACTGGCGGGCCGACGGACATGGCTTAATCAATTTTTTTTTCGATACTGATGATTTTGATATGATATACCTATCTCGATTCCTTTTGGTTCTTTGTGTGGAGATACAAAATTTCACATTTCTCGTGGTCTACATAGGATAGTTGTGACCATAAATCACATATCTGAACAATATATGACGTAAAAGTAAGTATTTGATGAAACTTTAAGCTTCCAGCTGTTAAAATGGGGCAGAAATGACGAAAGGCCCCCAGTCTGCACAATCGGGGTGTATGGGGTGCATACTATATATACGACTGATTTCTGCGATTTTTTCACACAACAATAAATACTATATACGTGATCGTTTGGTGAAATTTGAAGTTTCTAGCTGTTAAAATGGGGTTGAAATTGCGAAATGTTTCTTAACTGAACAAATAGCTGTATGGAATATATGCTATATAAGCGACCGAAGAATCACTCTTGTCAATAAATGCTACTCTGGACTAGGTAGGCAATTGAAAAGTAAAGATCTCTCTCGGCATACGAAAATCATGCTCTACAAGTAACTTATCGTAGCATGGAACATGAGGACATCAGATGAAGAAACTCTGGGAGTGTTCGAGAGAAAAGTTCTTCGAAATATTTATGGACCTCTACGCGTTGGCGAGCACCAAGGAAGATTTAATGATTAGCTGTACAAGCTTTACCCAGACACCAACATATTCTAGCGAATTAAAACACAGCGGCTACGCTGGCTAGGCCATGTTATGTGAATGAAAAATGACCCTCCGGCTCATAAAGTGTTTCTATCGGAACCCGCTTATGGAAGCAAAGGAAGAGGGCGGCCCCTACTCCGTTGGAAGGATTAGGTGGAAAAAATTTGAACTCCGTTGGCGTGATCAATTGGCGTGCCTTTTTGGCCATAACCGTTTACATCCATATGGAATCTAGTCTGTGAGATTTTTGTAATAATAGACTTAAATGAATAAATATGAAATATGAAATAAACGGTTAAGCGCCAATTAAGCAAGTAAATGACCGATCTCCATAATTTTTGAAAACAACAATATGTGCCATATACAAAAGCATTTAGTGAAATTTTACCTATAAATAAAATAATAATAATATAATAAATTTCTTCAAGATGTCTCAAAAATTGAGGGACAAGATTGCGCTCAAACAGACACAAGGACGGACTGACAAACGGCTAAATAAAAGCATTTCGTCATCCTGATCAATTCGGTATACTTATTGGTGGGTCTATTTCTTCTTGTTTAAGGACTTACAATCTTGAAATTCAAGACAAACTTTAAATACCATTTCATTTTCATGAAAGGTATAAAAATAACAAGTAAAGAAGGCTAAGTTCGGGTGTAATCGAACATTACATACTGAGCTGAGAGCTTTGGAGACAAAATAGGGGAAAATCGCCATGTAGGAAAATTAACCTAGGGTAACCCTGGAATGTGTTTTTATGACATGGGTATCAAATGGAAGGTATTAAAGAGTATTTTGAAAGGGAGTGGGCCATAGTTCTATAGGTGGACGCCTTTTCGGGATATCGCCATAAAAGTGGACCAGGGTTGACTCTAGAATGTGTTTGTAAGATATGGGAATCAAATGAAAGGTGTTAATGAGTATTTTAAAAGGGATTGGGACTTAGTTCTATAGGTGGACGCCTTTTCGAGATATGGCCATAGAGGTGGACCAGGGGTGACTCTAGAACTTGTCTGTAAGATATGGGTATCAAACAGAAGGTATTATAGAGTATTTTAAAAGGGAGTGGGCTATAGTTTTATAGGTGGACTCCATTTCGGGATATCGCCATAAAGGTGGACCAGGGGTGACTCTAGAATGTGTTTGTAAGATATGGGAATCCAATGAAAGGTGTTAATGAGTATTTTAAAAGGGAGTGGGCCTTAGTTCTATAGGTGGACGACTTTTCGAGATATCGCCAAAAAGGTGGACCAGGGTTGACTCTATAATATGTTTGTACGATGTGGGTATCAAATTAAAGGTATTAATGATTGTTTTAAATTGGAGTGGCCCTTAGTTGCATATGTGAAGGCGTTTTCGAGATATCGTACAAAATGTGGACCAGGGTGACCCAGAACATCGTCCGTCGGTTACCGCTAATTTATTTATATATGTAATACCAGGAACAGTATTCCTGCCATGATTCCAAGGGCTTTTGATTTCGCCTTGCAAAACTTTTTCATTTTCTTCTACTTAATATGGTAGGTGTCACACCTATTTTACAAAGTTTTTTCTAAAGTTATATTTTGCGTCAATGAGACAATCCAATTACCTTACCATGTTTCATCCCTTTTTTCGTATTAGGTATAGAATTATGGCATTTTTTTAATTTTTCTTAATTTTCGATATCGAAAGAGTGGGCGTGGTCATAGTCTGGTTTCGCCCATTTTTAATACCAAGATAAAGTGAGTTCAGATAAGTATGTGAACTAAGTTTAGTAAAGATATATCGATTTTTGCTCAAGTTATCGTGTTAAGGGCCGAGCGGAAGAACAAACGGTCGACTGTGTATAAAAACTGGGCGTGGCTTCAACCTATTTCGCGCATTTTCACAGAACACAGTTATCGTAATAGAATCTATGCTCCTACCAAATTTCATAGGGATATTGGTAAATTTTTGTTACACTTATGGCATTAAAAGTATTCTAGACAAATTAAATGAAAAAGGGCGGAACCACGCCCATTTTGAAATTTTCGTTTATTTTTGTATCTTGTTGCACCATATCATTACTGAACTTGAATGTTGACATAATCTACTTAAATACTGTAAAAATATTAATTTTTTCGTTAAAATTTGACTTTTAAAATTTTTTTTAAAGTGTGCGTGTTCTCCATCCGAGTTTGCTAATTTTTATTTTGCACAGATATAGTAATACTAGTAACGTTCTTGCCAAATTTCATCATGATATCTTCAACGGCTGCCAAATTACAGCTTGCAAAACTTTTACATTACCTTCTTTTAACAGTGGGCGGTGACACGCCCATTGTCAAAAATTTTACTAATTTTCTATTCTGCGTCATAAGTTCAACTCACCTACCAAATTTCATCTCTTCATCCGTCCTTGGCAATGAATTATCGCACTTTTTCGATTTTTCGAAATTTTCAATATCGAAAAAGTGGGCGTGGTTATAGTCCGATATTGTTCATTTTAAATAGCGATCTGAGATGAGTGCCCAGGAGCATACATACCAAATTTCATCAAGATACCTCAAAATTTACTTAATCTATCGTGTTAACGGACAGACGGACGGATATTGCTCAATCAATTTTTTTTTTATACTGATGATTTTGATATATGGAAGTCTATATCTATCTCGATTCCTTTATAACTGTACAGCCAACCGTTACCCAATCAAAGTTAATATACTCTGTGAGCTCTGCTCAACTGAGTGTAAAAATTATATTAAGAATTTTTGCCGTAATGTACTATGCCAGCTTCGAACACACACGTAACATTTTGTATGATAGTATGGGCATCGCTGATGTGATGACAATATTTGATCAAGAGGCAAAGAAGTATCAAGTGCGCAGAAAAGTAGTAATCTATGGTCACATGTAGTAACAGCCTAACGCCTACACTTTCACATAGGACTAAGGCTGTTATCCTTACGACCGACTGCATGGTACTAAATTTTGCATGCTTTTCTGCGCACTTGATATTGTTTTAGAGGTCTTTGGCGATGTAGCTTTACCGTTAGCGAAGGTTGAAATTTGGTGCCTGATCTAAGTGCTTGTTTATACTTACCGTGTTGGTGAATTCTTGACCATTATAACAATAAACGCCGCACATGGCAATGGCGGCTATATAGTATATTACCATACGAATGCATGTGAGCTTGTCAGATTCCTAAAATATGGATGAAGAATGTAGGTGAACTTTTTTTTTACATTTGGCGATATTTACAGTAAGAAACCGAAAAGCTGTAGTAGAAAAATTTTTCAAATTTCATCAATTAGTTATCTTTTTTTTTATTTTCCACGTTAAAAAAAATTCTATAAACTTTTTAACTGAAACTATGCAAATCAGCCTTTTCGAAAAACTTCCGAAATAAAATTTGACGGAAATTTAAAAAAATTTATTTGCAGGTCCCTAAAAGTAAATTTTTTTTTTGGCCCAGTCAATTTTAATATTATAAAGTACATTTTTACATTCTTTTGAAATTTTTTTCCGAAATGTGTCTTAGATTTTCTTCCATAAAATATCTATATTTGGATACTTTGTATGAAAGAAATTTGTTGTAAATCAATGTGCAGGACTACGAAACTGCACATTTAAATTCACAGAGGCTACATAGGTTATACTAAACTGGCCGGTAAAAAAAAACCTCGCATAGACTTGATGTGTCCACAGTATTACCAGAAAATATTTAATGACCAAGCGGAAGAAGCCCTCTCGGTTCACTTGTAAAATAGTAGAAGTTTTCTAGGATTTTGCTTAATTGCTGACTCGAGATCTGACAACTCTGTCGCCCCCAATAGCTGGAGCCTTAACCTGGCGAGCGCAGAACATAGAACGTGCTCAACCGTTTCTTTCTGCAGTTCGCACATCCGTCACCTAATGTTATTGACGTGGCCTAACTTATAAGCATGTGATGCCAGAAGGCAGTGTCCACTTTGTCCAGGCTATGCACATGATCTTAGAAATTTTGCAGCCCCGCGCTTTTGACCACGCCTTTCCTGCTTGTGGATCATATGCAACTCCTGTCTTCCTTTGATTTCTCCCAAACAGATTGGGACGTCTGTCGTCGATTCAACGAGTGTTGCAATTCATATTTTTTTTTATATATTTATTATTAAAAAAATTAAAAAATACTTTTTTAAATTTAAGAAAAAAAAAATTTTAAATATAAATTAAAGAAATTATTAATAACAAAAACAATTATATAAAGCAATATGAGTATTTCTCGCTAATTAAATACAGACAAAGAAATTACCTTAATTACAAATTCCTTTTCTACTCACCAATGATTCATTGATGTTGAACAAAACCATGGCAGACTCCAACATGATCATTAAGAAATGCGATACATTTACGTGCTTGAACATCTTCTGAGTGTCCTTAAAGAACCTGCATTTAAACGTAAGTATATGAGAGTTAATTATCAACAGAAATTTTTTTTTTTTTTTTGCTTTTTTTAATAAACGGCTTTTAGCATATGAACACCAATTAAAATTCATGCATAAATTTTATATTTTCATTTGATTTTAAAATTTTCATACATACCCTGTCCGACCCAAAAAAAAAACAATATTTTTTTTTTTTCAAAAAACTGTTATCCCCATCGTTTTTAGCGCATATTTTTGGGTCGGACAAGTTATATATGAAAATTTTACAATCAAATGAAAATTTTTTAGTAGGTCATGAAAAAAAACCTTAAAAGTCAAAGTTGAAAAAAGTCAAAAAATTAAATTTCACAGGCTCGAAAACTATTTTTTTGGGTATGCGTAGTGGAACTTTTTTTCCTGAGCCCAAATCCTATCGAAAAATCGATGGCGCGATATCGGTTAATAAATCAACCCAGTCTAATGTATATACATACTCGTAAGTATTTTGATAATGACTAATGCAACAACACATGTATTCCACACGTGACTCTTTTGGCACCAAATCCGAGGTAGAGCACAAAATCATTAAGCAAAGTACCTTGATGAGGCCAGTACAATGAATGCATTGGATTACAAATAATAAATCGAAGCAAAAAGAACCTAAAAGGAGATTAGATTGATTAAATAATTATTATCTCGTGGTAAATTAAAGCACAACGACAACAAGATTGTCACGACATGATAGCAGAGGGCTAATTCACGTCCTGTGAAGTGATAAAATGAAACGGAATTTTCATACGTTTGAAAAGATATTTGTATAAGTTTTTTTTTTCATTTTATGACTTAGCAGCTCGTGAATTGGCCCCGAAGGCCGATGTCGTGCTATATGATCCATGATTTATATCCATTTTTTAATTCACAATAGAAATGGTGAATCCTTTTAATGAATATGTTTGATCATATCCATGTTTTATTGAAATATAAATATACAAATAATTTGACAGACTCATATATATCATTTTAATAAAATTATACTGTTTTTACACAGACGGCTTATTGAATTATAGAGGCAGTTTTCTACATTAAGACGCTTATTGAGCTCAGTCTTCCCTACAAAATTCGAATCTATAATTATTTCATTAGTAGCTAATCGAATGCCTAAGGAAGTCAAAAGCACAATGCAACTCTGTTGGCAGCGTTCCGCTTCTTAGTTTTTGGTGTGTTCAGTGTTTAAAAATGTCGTTTGTCAAAGTAAATGTCATTGTCTGTATTATACTGTCTTCACACAGAAACTTAATGATGTCATTTCACCTGCTAATGAAATCGTAAATTTTTTGCTTTCACACAGAAGTAACTGCTCGATTAGTATTAAGGATGAGACAGACAATCATGGCGGAACGATACAAGGTGGGAGCATGGTGACATACCTACAAACAAACAAAAATTCCATGTACTTGTAAATTCGATAGACAAATGTCAAAATCGTACTGCGCCGGTAGTTGTTGTATCAAATCAAATAAAAAAGGTTATAATCAGCTGTCCGATGCGGCCACCTTGTATCGTTCCGCCATGCAGACAATGACATTTGCTTTGACAATTTAACATTTTTAAGCACTGAACACACCAAAAACTAAGAAGCGGAAACGGAAGCGGAACGCTGCCAACAGAGTTGCATTGTGCTTTTGACTTCCTTAGGCATTCGATTAGCTACTAATGAAATAATAATAGATTGGAATTTTGTAGGGAATATTGAGCTCAATAAGCGTCTTAATGTAGAAAACTGCTTTTATTATTCAATAAGCCGTCTGTGTGAAAACAGTATTAGATTTCTCCCTGATATACTACACGACACGGGCCCTGGTACACACAAATGCATACTGACAAAATTAGCAAACTGCCCATGGCGGAACCATACAGGCGACGGCCGGAAAACATTGATACTTTTTAATCTGATTTGGTGTTTAAACTTTTGACGATTTTGACCTCAGGCCATCGAATAACAAAGTTTCTTTGTATGTATGTCGCCCTGCTGGTACCTCGTGTAGCTCCGCCATGGTACTGTCATGTCACTGCAAGTGAAGCCAGTTAAATACAACATTATATGTATATGTAGCAATTTGCTTAGATTAGCATTAACGATACGTTTTTTTCCGGAAAGTGGACCAGAAACCAACCTATTAGAACAAATTCAATTTGCTTGACATTTGGTATATTTGTAGGTAGCCCTTTGCCTAGAAATATAGAGAGATAGGGATCGATGGAGCGGAAAAAAGTGATGGAAAAGACGTAAAGGGAGAAAGAGACGCAAAGAAAGAGAAAGGTAGAGGGAGGTGCAAATAAAAGGATAAGAAAAAGGTGGGGAGAGTGAGAGGGAGAATAAGTGGTAAAAGCTTCTTAAAAGTTATGCAGATAGACCAAAGTTACGGCATAAATACGTCTGCCGGTTCTGTTAGTTCCTCTATAATATTGGACTACAATAACTACTAGTATTAATTGAAAAATGTGTATTTACCACAGGCGGCTAAATTAGCTCCGGTAAGATCCAAAAGCAGATGTATATAATAAAGTGGAAATGACATGGACTTATCATCAGAAAAGGACGTAGCACTTACTGCAATGCAAAAATAAAAAAAAAATTATGAAACCAAGCTTGTGTTGTTGTAAAAAAGCAATTATAATTAAAAAGGGTTGAGTACCAAGTACTCGAGAAGTTCGATGTGTAAGCAAACAGGTGTTAGACTAAAATCATAATGTTTTTAATATAACGAGAGCTCACCCAGGGGTTGAAGTAAACGCACAACAGAGGAAACTTTTCCTTTAACAAATAGTTTCTGGCTTTTAGAAAAGCGTTTCATCTACTTCTTATCGGGAACAAACGATACCGACAAGCTATTATTATGGGTTTGTTATTGATTGCAAAATGATATCTTCGAAATAGCTATCGATTTGTTATCAGCCTGATATTGTCTTTTTATTGGTTTCTTAAAGGCTTTCTACCGAAAGGTCACGTGTGTGTCATCTATTTTATATTGAAGGTTTGAAGGTATGTGTTTCATAACAAACAGATAAATCGACTTTACCAATTCGATTACATGCCAAAGCAAATTGGTAGCACTTCGATAAGAAATCGATTAGAAGCCAGTTTCAGAAAACATATTGATATCTATTCGATAACAAACGATTAAAAATCGATTTAATTAAATTTAATTGAATTTAGGTCAACTTAATTTAATTATGTTTTATTTAAATTTATTTATTATTAAATTTATGATTTATTTGTATTAATTGATTGGGGATTGCCCTCACTACTTTAAGTGTATTAAAACACTTATTTGAAGAAATTTTTAATATTTTTAGTTTACTTAATAGATGGGGAAAAATGAAAACAATGTGACATCAGGACGGAAGGCGAGTGCTATTTCGATTAGTCTTTGTAAATACCTGCAAGAACTTTTCTCCCGGGAGTAGGATTCAAACCTCCACACGCGATGGTTGAAGTGCTTCAAATACACAACATTGGTTAAACATTTTTATTTCTATAAATAGAGCAAAGCAAATGCCAATTCTTTGAAACCGCCAACAACAAAACGCGTAGCTTTGTCACATGATAGCACACAAATTATTTACTGTGCAAAGGATATGCAAAGAAGGCAATTGAGATAAGTTATACAACAACTAAGGCAGGCCTGTCTGAATGTGTTTGTATTAGTTAAATCAAAGCAAGAATGCAAGTCCGAATCCCTCTCACGGGGAGAGTGTGGCCGAAATACAATAGTAGGAAAACACAAGGCCATGAAATGAAATTTGTAAGATCACTGCCACACCAACGGGACACTGGTCGCTCAGCCTGCATGTTGCGAGAATTTGGATCCCTGTCAACGTTATTTGCAGGAACTGAGACGAAGAAGTCAGCAAAGAAACAGCAGGTTCATTGTCCGCATCATTTGGTTTGAACGAAACACCGACTAGCCGTGCTAAAACAGCAGGAAATCGTTCCAGAATAATGTGTATTAAAACGGCGCCCCATGCGCTACTTGGGCTCGCATCTTTGGCATCAGAGCGGCACAATTAATCGCAATTTTGACTGTAAAAATTACGACACTCTTAGCATTACTTAACCGAGCGGTACTCTTACCGTATGTACATACTTACCAGGTATGTAAGCATAGTTGGGTGTTCCTTTAAATTTGTGATAAAAATTTATAACATTGGGTGGTATGATATAAATGAATAATCCGCTTATGTATACAGTTAAATACACCTTTAACTGTTTACGCACTGTTTTCCAATTATTATCCATAACAGCATTAATCTCCTCTTTTATTTTTTTATTTATTGGATATGCTGCAAGCAAAATATGGAAATCTTGTTAAAGTTAAGTCTCAAATTTAAATCCAAAAAAATTCAAAAAAAGGAGTTAGACAATGGCCTAAACTATGGACGGTTCACAACCTAGGCTCAAATGTTTATACATATTAAACATAAATGAGCCTAAGCAGATCAAACATACAAATTTTACAAGTTTTAATATTTCGACTACCTTTTTTGAGATTCCCAATTTTTTGTAGCACATCATGATTTAAAACTCGCTCCAATTGCGCATAGAATTTATGTTGGGTAAAAATTATATAAATCACTTTAACAAAAGCAATTATCATTTCAGACATTGAGAGAATCGACTGGAAAATAAAACATATATAAATATATAATTAAACTAATAAACACACAGGAAAACGCAATAAAAACAAGTAAGGACAGCGCTGTATCGGCTGTACCGAAGACTTCATACCTTTCATGAATGGGGCTGAATAATAATATTATCCCATTCGTAATATCCAACTAATCGGCTGTATAAGATAAGAAATATATAGTGAACAGATGTACGTACCTAAGCGATTTTCAAGATAAATATGAAATAAAATAATTAAAAAAAAATTTTAAGTTAAATGATTTTATTGAAAACTATAATTACATGAAGTAATAATAATACTAAAAGCTAGAAAATAATTAGTTAGGTCCTAGGTGCTTGTCATCACACTCCTCATCAATCTAGGGCGTTTATCAGACAATTAAAAAAAAGCGTTGGGTGTATGAAATTTCTAAAAATGTGAGGCGTAGCATAACCTGTTTAAGGTTAGGTTGGTCTTGTATATGACTGTAAATAGAAATTTCACGCGCCCAATGCTTTTATTTATTTGTCTGATCAACGCCCTAGATTGATGAGGAGTGTGATGACTAGTACATAGGACCTAACTAATTATTTTCTAGCTTTTTGTATTATTATTACTTAATGTAAGTATTGTTATCAATAGGGCCCGGATTTTTATGCACAATAAACTGGAAAATATGCGCATATAATATTACATAAAAATCAAAAATATGCACTAAACACATAAAGAATATGCAAAAACACTTTTCACATTTTTTGTTATTAGTTTTTACTTTTTTTTAAATATTTTAATTAACGCAAGGATATATTGTACTCTTAGTGTGAAAGACTCCAAATTAATAAAATATACATACATACACATATTTAAAGTATACAATAAAATAAATAGTTAAGCACTTTTAAAAGTAAAATACCAATAAATTAATTTCAAATCCATACATACATATGTACACATACTTAAAATTTTCATTCTTCTTTGTTGATGGCTTTATTGGCAAACAAGATAAATTGTTCTTTAAAATGTTCATTGTTAAAGCCTTCCCTATTTTTGGGCGCAAAAATGTTTTGTACAAGGAGAACGTTCTTTCTACTTCAACACTGGTGTTTGAGGCGTACTTGAAGCAAGATAATTCGTGGGGTCATAACTACTTTCGTTACAGCTCTCACTTGAGTCCATTTGGTCACTTGAACTTCGCACACTACCTTAAGTTTCTGGAATATTTTTGCAGAACGGTGTTCAATTTCTCCCTTATCTTTTCACCAAATTCACCTTGCACCCCTTGAATAGTTGTAACAGCAGCCTCCAAAATACACAATTGTTCAGCCAACGATTTTTTCCCTTCCAATTTAGTTATAATATCTGGCAAGACGCTGTAGTTTGAACTAAAATAGGCTAAATGTGCTTCAATAGAATTTGAAGTCATTGTCTTCATATAGAAGAAGCGTCGCCATAATTTAGTTCTTTAAAAAAGGTTTGAAACTCGTTAAAATTTTCGTAATAATATTTTGCCGCGTCTAATCAGGTTCACCATCTTGTTAATATTGGCTGTGGCGGAAGAGCGATATTGGGAAACATGTTTAGATATTAAGTCGTCCACATCCCTAAAACGGGTTCTAACATCTTCGGCCTCTCGATGCATTGCATGTGCCAAACAAGTAACGTGCAGTAATTTTGAATAAAATACCTTCAGCCCTCTTTCTGACTTTACTATATATGGAGCTGCGTCAGTGACATATAAAAGAATTTTCGACTTTTCGAAGTCAGGGCCCAATGGAACCATGGAATGCTCTTGCAATTGTGGAGTGATTTGTGCGTTCTAGACAAACGACTTTTAATAAAAAATGTTTGCTACGAAACGGCCTTGTATGTCAATCGTTTCATCAATTGATACTCACAAAAAGTGGTTCTTCAATTGCCCTTTGCTTTCTTTAATTTGCGATAAATAGATATCATGGACATAGTTTTTTCTCAAAGTTGACTCAGAAGGAATGGATTCGATGGTGTATTTTTTGAAAAACTTGATTAAATGCTGGTTTGTTAACTTCCATAGTGGGATATCAGCTGCAATAAATGACTTGCAAAGCTCCATGTAAAACTTGTTCTTATTGCCCACGTAATTTTTAAGCAGGCATTGAGAAGTTTTTTCATCTTGCCTTCTAGAAAGCTCTACGTGCTTCTGGCTCCGCATGTTCTGATCAACTTGAAACTTATTTGCACAGCTAATTCTTTTATTGCAAATTTTGCAAAATAAAATTCCTCCATCGGTTTCGAATATCTTTTTATATTCGTTCACATATTTTAAAAGAGTTGCAGCCAAAGTAGTTTTAGTTTTAGGCATTTTTTAAAAATTTCTGAATGTAGAACAATTTTTTGTGCAAAAAGAAGATAATTAAGAAAACGAATCGCAGAACATAAAATATTTATACCAGTGACACTGGCCGTGAGCAACGTTTAAATTGAAATATAAAAGTATATATGTACATACATATGTACAAAATGTACAGGTGTACGCAGAAACATATTGGTCGCTCTCATTCTCGCTACCCTTATTGCAATACACACAGATTGTAGTATAGACTAACTATTAACCTGGGTCGACTTGTATGGACGAAAGTTAACCAATATCGCGCCATCGATTTTTCGATAGGATTTGGGCTCAGAAAAAAAAAAGTTCCACTACGCATACCCAAACAAATAATTTTCGAGCCTGCAAAAAAAAATGACGAAAGTGTTAATTTTTCGACCAAAACACTCCCCAAAACCCAAAAAATATTTTTTTTCTTCAAAATACTGTTGTAAAAACGTTGGCGATAACAGTTTTTTGAAAAACATATTTTTTGGGTTCTGGGGAGTGTTTTGGTCGAAAAATTTACACTTTCGTCATTTTTTTTTGCAGGCTCGAAAATTACTTTTTGGGTATGCGTAGTGGAACTTTTTTTCCTGAGCCCAAATCCTATCGAAAAATCAATGGCGTGATATCGGTTAATAAATCGACACAGTCTACTAACTATATACACATACGCATTGGCAAATGCATTGTTGGTCTAAAAACATATGCTCGATAAAGTTGCCAACTAATCTTGAAATGTATTTAACTAAAATTCACCAAATACTAAAAAATATGCGACAAAATATACCTTTATGAAAAAATATGCAAACATATGCATTAAAGACAAAATATGCAAAAATGTGCATTAACAAATCAATGCCATTTTTACACTTATTTCTTGATTCGAAAAATCGTTTATTCTTTAAGTTACTGTGACTTACCAAAAAAAAATATGCAACTGCAAGAAATCCGGATCCTAGTTATCAATAAAACCGTTTAACTTAAACTTTTTTTTTTAATTATTTTATTTTTACGTTTTTAGTCTTAATTGCCTATTATTTATCATTCCATTTAGTTCATTTAGTGACTCATTAATACAAGAACTCTTTGCTGACAATTTGCTACAATCTAATTCATCAATACATAATCCTTCCAAAGACTTTACTCGACTCTGCGCCACGTATGCTTGTTCCTCCTCGAAATGTAAAATATTTTGATGTCACCTCTACCGGACTGTATGTAATAAGCTTTGTAGTAGCTCGATCCACCGTGCCAATTTTCCTTCCGGATTACGGAACTGCAGAATCCATTTCGACGATGCGTGATCTGTCCTGACGCGGAATGGCTGGCCGTAGAGGTATTTGTGAAAACGTTTAATGCACTCTACCAATGGCAACAGCTCTCTCCGTGTAACGGAATAGTTCCCCTCTGGCTTTCCAATCGAACGGCTGTAATATGTAACTACCTTCTGCTGTCCATCGACCAGTTGCAATAAAATGCCTCCTATAGCATATCCACTTGCATCTGTATCTAGAATAAATGTTGCTCCTGGAATCGGATATGCCAACATTTGGCAGTGCACAAACGCTCCTTCAATGCTTGGAAAGCCACTTCTTGCTCCTTCGTCCATTCAAAAGCTTAAGTTTTTCTTGTAAGCTCATGGAGGCTATGGGATACGCTGGAAAAGTTTGGTACAAATCGGCGGTAATATGTGTACAGCCCAAGGAAACTTCATAATTCATACAAGTTCTGTGGTCTTGGCCAATCCTTCACTGCCTCTATCTTTTCATTCGCTGTACAAATGCCTTCAGTCGTTAGCTTGTGACCCAAATAATTTACTTGTTTTTTAAACAGCAAACACTTTTTGGGGCTTAGTTTCAGACCAGCGCCAGCTACTCTCTGCAAAACTTCCTCCAAGTTCTTAAGATGTTAATCAAAGTTCTTTCCTAATACGATGTTGTCGTCTAGGTACACTAAACATGTTTTCCAATGAAGTCGTTTTAGTACCTGATCCATGAGTCACTCAAAAGTAGCTGGTGCATTACAAAGTTCAAAAGGCGTCACTGTAAATTGCCAAAAACCATCACCGACATTGAAGGCTGTTTTCTCTTTATCTTCCTCCTTCACTTCAGCTTTCCAGTAGCTGCTTTTCATGTCCAGTTTGGAAAACCATTTGGTACCATATAGCGGGTTCATAGTATCGTCAATTCTTGGCAATGGGTAGCTAACCTTTTTCGCGACATCGTTCAACTTGCGGTAGTCCACGCAAAACCCCATTTTCCCATCCTTATTCTTCACAAGTACCACCGGTGAGTTCCATGGACTAGCTGATGGTTTGATGACGCCGCTGTCGCTCATTCCTTGTACGATTTGACTCACAACTTCCCGCTTCGCCAGTGGAACACTACGAGGAGCTTGATGTATCGGCCTCGCGTCTCCAGTGTCAATTTGATGTTTCACAATATTGGTGCGGCCTGGTTTGGAACCATCCTGGTCAAATATATTTGCGTATTTTAGGGGCAGTTGCTTTAGCTTACTCTGATAATCTTGATCTAGCCCCTCCTTCCATTCCGTGACGTCATTTGAAAGATCAGTCTTGCTAGTTGAAACGTGTTCTGGAGCTGTTCACAGTTAATAACTACTTCAGCCTCTTGGCATCTTCCCAAAATAGCTCCTTTGATCAGTTTGAGTGTTGATTTGAATTCATTGAATACTCTTACCGGAATACGTCCATCTTGTTTTGTCATAGCCAGGGTTTTTCCTACAAGTATGTTCGGTGTTGATTTGTTTGCTGCTTCGACAACCCACAATTTGTTTGTCCCACAATCTCCATCAACCTTTGCCCAGATGACTGCTTCTGATTTTGGTGGTATTTCCTGACTCTCTTCCACCAGCACTCGTTTACTGCTCTAGCCTCTCTCGTAGCCGAAATTAAGTGGACATTCATGTTGTTATATCTCATCGTATTGCTTTGCATATCGATCTTGATGCCTTGGTCGATTAAGAAGTCCACTCCAATTATGATTTCATCAAAAATCTCTGCTACTATAAAATTGTGTACTACCGTGATGTTCCCAATAGCGACTTCACATGCTACTTCTCCTAGAACAGTGGTGTTTTCTCCAGTGGCTGTACGCAATCTCGGTCCATGCAATGGTCTTATCTTCTTGTTGACTAAATCCGCTCGAATGATGGAAAGAGATGCACCCGTATCTACAGTCAATAAACGTTCCTTTCCATCCACATGTCCTCTGACCTTCTTCCAATTTGCGAGATAGAGATTATGGGGAATTCAATTGAGGGAGCCAGCTGTCGCCCCTTGCGGCTGACTCTCTTTAGTTTAACGATTGAGTGGACTTGGAGATTTGCTCATCTCCGTCAGCTTTGCGTTCACGCCCAAACACATTGTTGGAAGTATTAGGACCGGTGTTGGAATGACGTGCAATGTGACCTGGGTTGCCGCACTTGAAACATTTCATAACTCCCGCATTTTTCTGTTGTTATCCCTTCAGTGCTTCCAAAATGGTGTCTACCCACACTGGCCTTTCTACTTCCACAAGATGAGCTTTGTATGCTGGTTTACTCAATAGTGACGCCGTTTCCTGAGTCAGTGCATGGGATACCGTTTCAGCAAATGTTTGCTTTGGGTTCGCGTATGTGGCTCGATTCGTTTCGCCGTCCCGTATGCCGTTTATAAGGCTCTGGATTTTTACCCTCTCGGTGTATTCCACGGGTGCGTCCGCATTTGCGAGATGAGCCAATCTTTCAATGTCCGAATCAAACTCCTGCAAACTCTCGTTAGATTTTTGGCAGCTGTTTTGTAATTCTATTTGGTAGATTTATTTCAAGTGTTCGCTTTCGTAACGCCGTTCTATAGCGGCCATCAATGCTTCATAGTTGTTCCGCTCTCCCTCGGGAATCTTCTGCAGGATTTCGGCAGCTGACACCTTCAATGCTACGAATAGAGGTGCAACTTCATCTTCAGCATTCCAGTTATTCACTGCTGCGGTCTTCTCTTACTGTAGCTTAAAGACCTGGAAAGGAACAGAACCGTCAAAGGATGGTGTCTTTACTTTTGGATTAGTCGCTGAAACTGCTGGGAGATTTATTTGCAACTCCTGTATACGACCCCTCAAAGCTTCCATCTCGGCATCCATTTTGTCCTCGATCTGTACAAGTTTTGTATCCAGTGCTTCTAACTGCGAAGACATTTGTGCCACCTGCAATGATAAGTGCTACTCTTGTGCTTCCATCTTGGATGTAATCTGTGTCGACATTTCTGAAATACGCGTTTCTTGTGCTTTCACTGCTCAGCCAACTGAGATGTCATATATGTCTTCTGTTCTTCCAGTTGGGATGTCACATATGTCTTCTGTTCTTCGATTTGGGATGCCATATATGTCTTCTTTAATTCCAGTTGAGATGACATTTGCGACGACATTGATGTTACTGTTGATGTTTGTGCAGATATTGCAGCTAATATCATGTTCAAGTCTGTGCTGGTAACTGTCTGCGATGTTTCGTGTTTCTTTTAAATTTTTGTTGTTGATTCTTCCACATCAGGATAAAAGACATACTCGTCCACATTAATTCCTTCCAACTCCAATACCTCTCGTAGCCGTGCTTGAAGTTCAATCTTATTGCCGGTTGTATTCAGTCCACGGTTCTCCAACTCCTGTTTCAGTTCCTGGATCCTTCATTCAATTAACTTTGCCATGTCCAAGTTGTATTCTAAATCTCCAGAATTTATTCAACTATTCCTCTTCTGACACCAATTGTTACGAATTTAGTGTAATTCTGCTCATTTGCAACCTTCGAATAACTAAACTGTTGAATAAATAACTTCAATATTTAATAATGAAAAATGGTCTTTATTAGACTACTTTCACAATAACACTTCTACTTCTCGACAGATAGCGTGCTTAAATCAAACTGATTCGTCGTGCCTCAGCTGTTCCTGCTTTTGTACTTTTTGGTTTCCTCATTGACATATTTCTAGGCGTTTCTATTTCTAGAGTTTGCTACTTGTTTGCCAGCTATAAAATTACCAGCAATAACATAACTATAGATGCACGTTATAGCTTCTCATATGCGCGTGTATATGTGAGTGATATTTCCACCGATGATTGCCTACTTTTGGGAGTATCTCAGATATATGCATGTGTTTGTGCTCTCCGCTGCTTGTGTGGACATATGTATAGACATAATGATTTATTTGTTGATGTGCATTCAAGTCACGGCTTAGTGCTGGCTTAGAGTGATAGTATCCCTTAGCGTTGCTAATATTCGTCACAATAATATATATATTACAGATCTATAAAATTTTTTCAGACACCAATTAATGCTCTATATGTAAGCATTCGGTGAAATTTGAAGCTTCTAGCTGTTAAAATGGTACAGAAATTACGAAAAGTTTCTTATCTGAACAATCGGTTGTGGGGGATATAGGACAGCAATATTTGCAATATACGAAAGCATATTTGAAGCTCCAATCTGATAAATTGAGGAAGATATGACAAAAATCCTCTTTTCTGAAAAATCGGTTATATGGGGATATATGGTATAGTGGTCCGATCTGGCCGGTTCCGACAAATGTCTAATCGGACACTTAAATATACCCGCCTACCAAATTTTATCAAGATATCTAAAAAATTAGGGACTAGTTTGCATTCAAACAGACATCCGGACAGATGGACATGGCTAAATCAACTCAGCTCTTCATCCTGATCATTTCGGTGTACTTATTGGTGGGACTATCTATTTCCCTTGAAGGACTCACAATTTTGAGTTTCGTGACGAAGTTAATATATCCTTTCATTTTCATGAAAGCTATAAAAACACAATGAAGCGCAGGACACAAAGAATGCGAAAAAGCTGTGAAACATTGGACAATCCGCAGTTTTCAGCATTGTGTCTATTTTTAAAAATTTGTCTAGTAGTTTATTCGCAAGTAATTCTTATTAATTTATAAGTCTCTAGAAGGCTTCGGTCTAAGAGAAAAGGCCGGCAACATAGAAGAGGTTTATCTTACCAATGAATAAATATAGCCATAAAAACAAAATACAAAAGAAGTTCAGTAAAAATTAAGACAACTCACCTTCTCACCTTCTTTAGAAGCTGTATGAGGAGTCCAATTTTTACAAATTTTTTTATACTCAGCGTGCTTTGCACAGAGAGTATATTAACTTTGATTGGATAACAGTTGGTTGTACAGGTATAAAGGAATCGAGATAGATATAGACTTCCATATCTCAAAATCATCAGTGTTGAGAAAAAATTTGATTGAGCCATGTCCGTCCGTCCATCCGTCTCTCCGTTAACACGATAACTTGAGTAAATATTGAGATATATTCACCAAATTTGGTACCCAAGCTTACCTAGACCCAGAATAGGTTTGTATTGAAAATGAGCTAAATCGAATGTAACCATGACTACTTTTTATGTATATAACAATTTGGAAAATACAGAAAACCTGATTATTTAGTAAATAATTCACCAAGAATGTTGAAATTTGACGTGTGGACTGATATTGAGATTCTTGATAAAAATTTGAAAAAAAAAATTTTTAAATGGGCGTGGCACCGCCCACTTGTGATAAAATCAATTTTACAAATATTATTATTCATAAATCAAAAGTCGTTAAACCTAGTAACAAAATGCGGCAGAGAGGATGCGTTTACTATAAGGAATGCTATGAAGAAAAATTAACGAAATCGGTCAAGGACCACGCCCACATTTATATAAAAGAATTTTAAAAGGGTCGTGAGCGAATAAAATAAGCTATATCTTTGCACAAAAGGGGTTTATATCAATGGTATTTCATTTCCCAAGTAGAGTTAAAACAATAAATAGGAAACAGTTCAAATTTAAAAAAATGTGGGTGGCACCGCCACTTTTATGACTAAGAAATTTTCTGTTTCGGGAGCCATAAATCGTAGAAAAATTAACGTATCGTAATAAAATTGGGTACAAATTTTTCCTATAGTAGGAAATATTTCTAGAAAAATTGGACGATATCGGTTAAAGAGCACGCCCACTTTTATATAAAATATTGTCACGGATATTAGCATCACTAAGCTATACCATCACTAAGGCCATGCTAAGCATAGTATTTACGTCAATAATCAAATCAAGTATACACATATATAGGGCAGCCGAGAGAGATGTCACACACAGATGCATTTACTTATACGCCTATGTGTACTCGAGAGACTGTAACCTACAAACATTCACATCAATAATTCAATCATTATGTATCTACATAAACGAATAAATAATGCGTCTACACATATGTACGTATACGAGCAGCGGAGCGGCAATGCACAAACATATGCATATATCTTGTCTGAGTTGTCACAAGGGAGGACAATAATTTGTGCACGAAGTTGTGGCTGGCGATTTTGTAGCCTAAACTAACTAGTAAGTTCTGGAATGGAAAAGCCTAGAAGTATGCAATTAGAAATCAAAAAGTATAAAAGGCGCGACAGTAAAGGCGAAGAGTTTGAGTTTGATTTGAGCTGTCAAGCAATTTTGATTAAGACGATATCTAGCGAGCAAAGAAGTATTATTTTGAAAATCAATCAGTTTGGTTATTGAGCAAGCTATTCGTTGCACAGTTTGAGTGTTATTGTGAAATACTTGAATAAAGGCCATTTTGCATTATTACATATTGGAGTTATTTATTCAACAGTTTAGTGGTTCGAACTTAGTAGAAGGGCAAATAAGAGGATTTGCATCAAATTCGTTACAATTGGTGTCAGAAGAGGAATTGTTGAATAAATTCCAGAGGACAACAAGGACATGGCAAAGTTCAGTGAATTGAAGATCCAGCAACTAAAGAAGGAGTTGGAGAGCGGTGGATTGAATACAAGCGGCGCTAAACTCGAACTTCAGGCTACGAGAGGCAATGGAAGCAGAAGGAATTGATGTGGACGAGTATGTCTTTTATCCTGATGGGGACGAGACAACAACAAAAATTGAAGAGAAAACCGAAACATCGCAGGCAGTTACCAGCACAGACTTGAACACGATTTTGGCTGCAATATCTGCTCAAACATCGACAGTGTCATCCCAACTGGAATTCCAAAATACAGATATAACATCTCAACTGGCAGAACAGAAGACATATATGGCATCACAATTGGAAGTAGAGGAGGCACGCATTTCCGAAATGTCGTCGCAAATGTCATCTCGGCTGGAATCGCAGGAGACACGCATAACATCGAAGATTGAAGCACAAGAAACGCGTATGTCAGAAATGTCGACACAGATTACATCGAAGATTGAAGCACAAGAAACGCGTATGTCAGAAATGTCGACACAGATTACATCGAAGATTGAAGCACAAGAAATGCGTATGTCGGAAATATCGACACAGATTACATCAAAGATGGAGACACAACTGAAGGAACAAGAGGCACGCATAACAGTACAACTCGAAGCGCAAGAGGCGCGTATATCATCAAAACTCGAAGAGCGTATGGACGAGAAAATAACGCAGTTTGAGTAAAAAATCAAAGCCGAGGTGGATGCTTTGAGAGGTCGTATACAAGAGTTGCAATTAAACCGCCCAGCTGTTTCACCAAGCAATCCAAAGGTAAAAACACCATCTTTTGACGGTTCTGTTCCTTTCCAGGTCTTTAAGCTACAGTTTGAGAAGACCGCAGCAGTGAACAACTGGAATGCTGCAGATAAAGTCGCAGCTCTATTCGTGGCATTGAAAGGGCCAGCAGCCGAAATCCTACAGACGATTCCCGAAGGAGAGCGGAACAACTATGAAGCATTAATGACCGCTGTTGAGAGACGTTATGTTAGCGGGCATAGGAAACAGATATTCCAAATCGAGTTGCAAAACCGTCACCAAAGAGCGAATGAGACTATGCAGAAGTTTGCCTCGGATGTTGAAAGATTGGCTCATCTCGCAAATGCGGACGCACCCGTGGAATATACTGAAAGGGTAAAAATCCAGAGTTTCATAAATGGCATACGAGATGTAGAAACGATGCGGGCTACATATGCGAATCCAAAACGAACATTTTCTGAAACGGTATCGCATGCGCTGACTCAGGAAACAGCCTCACTTTTGGGTATGCCAGCGTACAAAGCTCATCGCGTGGAAGTGGAAAAGCCAGACTGGGTAGACGCAATTTTGGAAGCATTGAAGGGTACGCAGCAGAAGAATAATGATGCAGTCAAATGCTTTAAGTGTGGAAAGCCAGGGCATATTGCGCGTTATTGCAACACCAACCCTAACAGTTCCAACAATGTGGGTGATCGTAAACGCAGAGCAGAAGGAGATGAGCAAATCTCCAAGACAAATCAATCGTTAAACTAAAGCGAGTCAGCAGCAAGGGGCGACAGCTGACTCCCTCATTTGAATGCCTTATAATCTCTATCTCACAAATTGGAAGAAAGTCGGGCAATCTTACTATCGGAGGACATGTGGATGGAAAGGAACGGTTACTGACTGTAGATACGGGTGCATCCCATTCCATCATTCGATCAGATTTCGTCAACAAGAAGATAAGACCATTGCTTGGAGCAAGAATGCGTACAGCCACTGGAGAAAACACCACTGTTCTAGGAGAAGTAGCATGTGAAGTCGCTATTGGGAACATCACGGTAGTACACAATTTTATAGTAGCAGAGATTTTTGATGAAATCATAATTGGAGTGGACTTCTTAATCGACCAAGGCATCAGGATCGATATGCAAAGCAAGACGATGCGATATAAGAACATGGATGTGCCACTTGATTTCGGCTTCGAGAGAGGCTACAGCAGTAAACGAGTGCTGGTGGAAGAGAGTCAGCAAATACCACCAAAATCAGAAGCAGTCAACTGGGCAAAGGTTGATGGAGATTGTGGGAAAAAAAAATTGTGGGTTGTCAAAGCAGCAATTAAATCAGCACTGAACATACTTGTAGGGAAAACCCTGGCTATGACAAAACAAGATGGACGTAAGAGTACTCAATGAGTTCAAGTCACCATTCAATTTGACCAAAGGAGCTATTTTGGGAAGATGCCAAGAGGCCGAAGTAGTTATTAACTGTGAACAGCTCAAGGAACAAGTTTCATCTAGTAATACTGATCTTTCAAATGACATCACGGCATGGACGCAGGGGCTAGAGGAAGCCTATCAGAGTAAGGCAAAACCACTGCTCTTAAAGTACACGAACATATTTGACCAGGATGGTTCCAAACCAGGCCGCACCAATGTTGTGAAACATCAAATTGACACGGGAGATGCGAGGCCGATCCGTCAAGCTCCACGTAGTGTTCCACTGGCGAAGCGGGAAGTTGTGAGTCAAAACACACAAGAAATGAGCCACAGCGGCGTCATCGAACCATCAGCTAGTCCATGGAGCTCACCGGTAGTACTTGTAAAGAAGAAGGATGGAAAAATGAGGTTTTGCGTGGACTACCGAAAGTTGAATGACGTTACGAAAAAGGATAGCTACCCATTGCCAAGAATTGACGACACTCTGGACTCGCTATCTGGTACGAAATGGTTTTCCACACTGGACTTGAAAAGCGGCTACTGGCAAGTTGAAATGAAGGAGGAAGGTAAAGAGAAAACAGCCTTCAGTGTGGGTGATGGTCTTTGGCAATTTACAGTGATGCCTTTTGGACTTTGTAATGCACCAGCTACTTTTGAGAGACTCATGGACCAGGTACTGAAAGGACTGCATTGGAAAACATGCTTGGTGTACCTGGACGACATCATCGTATTGGGCAAGAATTTTGATGAACATCTTAAGAACTTGGAGGAAGTTTTCCAGAGAATAGGTGGCGCTGGTCTGAAGTTAAGTCCCAAAAAGTGTGCGCTGTTTAATAAGGAAGTAAATTATTTGGGTCACAAGGTAACGACAGAGGGCATCTGCACTGCGAGCGAAAAGATAGCGGCTGTAAAGGATTGGCCAATACCACAGAACCTACATGAATTGAGAAGTTTTCTTGGGCTATGCACATGTTTCCGCCGATTTGTACCAAATTTTTCCAGCGTAGCCCATAGCCTCCATGAGCTTACAAGAAAAAATAAAGCTTTTGAATGGAAGAAGGAGCAAGAAGTGGCTTTCCAAACATTGAAGGAGCGTTTGTGCACTGCCCCAATGTTAGCATATCCGATTCCAGGAGCAACATTTATTCTAGATACAGATGAGAGTGGATATGCTATAGGAGGTGTTTTATCACAACTGGTCGATGGACAGGAAAAGGTAGTTGCATATTACAGCCGTTCGATTGGAAGACCAGAGAGGAACTACTGCGTTCCGCGGAGAGAGCTGTTGGCATTGGTAGAGTGCATTAAACATTTTCACAAATACATCTACGGTCAGCGATTCCGTGTCAGGACAGATCACGCAGCATTGAAATGGCTTCTGCAGTTCCGTAATCCGGAAGGACAATTGGCACGGTGGATCAAGCGACTACAAAGCTATGACTTTTCCATTGAGCATCGAAAAGGGAGTACCCATTGAAATGTTGATGCAAGGTCACGAAGACCATGTAGTTTGGAATGCAAGCACTGTTCAAAGGCCGAGGCTAAAGAAGACATTATAGATATCCGGCTAATGACTATAACGTTTACGGATGAATGGGACAAGGAACAACTAAGGAAGTGTCAGCTAGAAGATAAAGATCTGTCACATGTTATGCAAGGGCTAGAGCGAAACGAAAGACCAAGCACAGAGGAGATGTCCGCAGAGAGTCCCATTGCGAAGTCATATTGGGCACAGTTGAACAGTTTAGAATTGATATCCGGTTGCTTGCATCGAGTATGGGAGAGTGAGGATGGTCAATGCAAGAAGAAACTGATAGTTGTTCCCAGAAAGAGGATTCCTGACGTGCTCAGCGAGCTGCACAATGGTCCAAGTGGAGGTCATCTTGGAATCACGAAGATACTCGAGAAAATTAAGCAGAGATTCTATTGGGTTGGTTGCCGTCAGTCGGTGTCACCGAGTGGATTGTCCATTGCGAGGTATGCAACAGAGCGAAAGGGCCCAAAACCCGAAGTCATGGCCAGATGAAGCAGTATATTTCAGGTGCACCCTTTGAAAGGATCGCCATGGATGTCACAGGTCCATTTCCTACTAGCAACCGCGGAAACAAATACGTACTGGTGGTTATGGATTATTTCAGTAAATGGCCAGAGGTATACCCAATCCCAAACCAAGAAGCAGAAACAGTAGCAGAAGTGGTTAAAAACGAATGGGTTGCAAGGTATGGTGTACCAATGGAGTTACATTCTGACCAATGCACGAATTTTGAATCAGCTGTGTTCCAAGAAATATGCAAGAAGTTGGGCATTCGAAAAACACGGACAACTGCATTGCATCCTCAGTCCTCAGCATTTAAGGAAAGTAGTAGACAAGTACTGTAAGGACTGGGATACACACATATCATTATTCTTGATGGCCTACCGATCGGCAGTACATGACACAACGGGCCAAACCCCTGCAAAAGTAATTTTTGGCAATGACCTTCGACTGCCAGCTGATTTGAAGTATGGGATAGATGCCTATGCAAGAGGAATGTCAAGATATCCACTGATGTCTTGGAAGAAGAGCTGAGAGAGATACACGATCTGGTAAGGCAACGAGCAAAGATTATGAGTGACAAGATGAAAGCGAGGTACGATAAAGCAATTAATTCGGAAGGGTTTCAGGAAGGAGATTTGGTGCTTTACAACCCACAACGAAAAAAGGTTTTCCCCCGAAATTGCAGTGTAACTGGGAAGGCCCATACAAAGTTGTAAAACGGATCAACGATGTAGTGTACCGCTTACAAACCACTACCAAACCACGAACCAAAATGAAAGTGGTTCATTTGGAAAGATTAGCAGCGTTTAGATCGAGAGATTTGTCTGATCGGGACGATCAGAATTAGGTGGAGGGCAGTGTCACGGATATTAGCATCACTAAGCTATACCATCACTAAGGCCATGCTAAGCAGTATTTACGTCAATAATCAAATCAAGTATACACATATATAAGGCAGCCGAGAGAGATGTCACACACAGATGCATTTACTTCTACGCCTATGTGTACTCGAGAGACTGTAAACTACAAACATTCACATCAATAATTCAATCATTATGTATCTACATAAACGAATAAATAATTGCGTCTACACATATGTACGTATACGAGCAGCGCAGCGGCAATGCACAAACACATGCATATATCTTATCTGAGTTGTCACAAGAGAGGGCAATAATTTGTGCACGTAGTTGTGGCTGGCGATTTTGTAGCCGAAACTAACTAGTAAGTTCTGGAATGGAAAAGCCTAGAAGTATGCAATTAGAAATCAAAAAGTATAAAAGGCGCGACAGTAAAGGCGAAGAGTTTGAGTTTGATTTGAGCTGTCAAGCAGTTTTGATTAAGACGATATCTAGCGAGCAATAGAAGTATTATTTTGAAAGTCAATCAGTTTGGTTATTGAGCAAGCTATTCGTTTCACAGTTTGAGTGTTATTGTGAAATACTTGAATAAAGGCCATTTTGCAGTATTACATATTGGAGTTATTTATTCAACAGTTTAGTGGTTCGAACTTAGTATAAGGGCAAATAAGAGGATTTGCATCAAATTCGTTACAATATTTTTAAAGGAATCGTAGACGAAAATAATAAGCTATATCTTAGCGAAAAAGAGCTTTGTATCAATAGAATTTTATTTTCTAAATTGAATCGTGACATTAAATTGGAAATCACTAAAATTTTTGAAAATGGCTGTGGCACCGCCCTTTTTTGACTAAGCAATTTTCTATGTTTCTGGAGCCATAACTCGAAGAAAAATTAACATATAGTAATGAAATTGTGTACACATATTTTCCTTATAGTAGAAAATATTTCTAGTAAAAATCGGATGGATCCTTTAAAGACCACGGAAACTTAGATATAAAACAAGTTTAAAGGGGTTATAGACTAGAATAATACTCTATAACTTATCAAAAAATATTTTTGAATCAATGATATTTCACTTATCAAGTTTTATTGTAAGAGGAAATGGGGAGAACTTTTTTTGTAACAGGCGGTGCCACGTGTTATGTAGAAAAGTAATTTATCTGAAACGAAATGTACATTTGAAGCTCACGCTGAGTATATGATGTTCAGTTACCCCGAACTTAGACACCGTTACTTGTTTTTATTTCGGTTTTACAGTTTTATATGTTTAAAAGTTTTTTTTATTCACTTCTAGGTGTGTTCTTTGCTCACGAGAAATAAGAATTTTTAAACTGAGCCATATTTACAAATTAGTATTCTCAGTATGGCACGAAAGGTCCTGTTAAACTTATTGTGTGAATGACTGGAGCCCAATCTAAGCAGCAAGATTGTACATTATCAATGCGCCTTCAAACTTTGTCAAATCCACCTTCGAACAGATTTTTAATATGCGCTATATCGTCTCGTTTACTTGTTAACCTCGTAACTATATTTTTCGTTAAAATCGGTTTTTTTGCGAAAATACTCATAAGGCATCGATAAACGCGATGAAATGGTCAGTTTATCAAAATTAATTAACTTTATTTGTATGCAATAAGCAAGCTGTTCGCTTCACCGAAAATGACTCAATTGTAGATACGAGGCAACGAATAAACGGGGCGAAATGCCGCTATATCGGAATTTGATTTCCCCACAAAACTAAAATGGCTATAAAAAATGAGGTTGTGCAATACTATCCATTCAGGAGCTTTGCACACTCTTGAATGTTTCAGGCAATGTGTACCCTATAATGCAATCTGTTGAATTTGATGCTCAAAAATTTGCCTGCTGCAAAGCCTTATCGCACTGAAGAAATATTTTTTATTAGTTTGCCGTTGCATCCGAATGCTCGCTACATTGACATTATCGGCCTGATTCGGTTACAGCTTGTTTCTAGGGAAAATTTATTACCTTATCAGGAAATGGGACTTATAGTTTCTTAAATTAAAACGAGGACATATCGATTTATAAAATAAAGCGATGACTCAATATTATTTTTTAATAACAATAAGACATAACCGATCATATAATCAAAGATGGGGCTTCTTCAAGACTGTTTGTCAACAGTTCGCTATGACTTCAGGAAGACTTTTAAATTATTTTAAGGATAATTTCGAAAGTACTTGGTTGCAATTTTAGAGCAATTTTAGAGCAATTTTAGGCTCACTTGGGCATTATTTTTTAGAATAATTTCTTGGTTATTTCGAGACTAATTTGGAACAATTTAAAGATCACTGTGTGACTATTTTCGTATGATTACAGCAGAACTTCAAAATCATTTTGACACAGTCTCGGGACGGTTTCAAGACAGCTTTAGCATTGTTTCGGGTTCATTTTGTGACAATTTTTTAAACATTTTGCGACTATTTTGCTAGCAATTCGGAACAAAATTTGAACCAGTACGGGATCATGTTATGTATCATTTCACGAAAACTTCGGAATAATTCCGTACCTCTTTGGCAACTACTTTGGAACAGTTTAAGGATCAATTCCGGTATCATTTCTTATTCCAAACTGGCTACGAATTAGTTTCGAAATAATTTTGAAAATTGGCTGACGTCATCCCGAAACGATCCTGTAACTATTCAGAAATGGTTTCGAAATAGTCTCAAAATTATCCCGAAGTGTACTGAAACTATTCCGAATTTGTCCCGAAATAGTCTCAAAATGATACCAAGAAGAGTTCAAAAGTTAAGTGCGAAATGATTTTAAAATTGTCCTTAAATTGGCCGGAAACAGCTTCTAAATAGTCCTGAAGATTTGCCGAAATGACTCCTTAACTAGTCCCGAAGAGATTCTGAAATTTTTCCAAATTGGTTACGAAATAATTCTGAAAATAGTCCCAAAGCATTTCTGACATTATCCTACAACTGTCCCGAAATGATCATCCAATTTTTATAAATTGGCTCTAAAGTAGTTTCGAAAAAATTTCGAAAATATCATATAAATAATCCGGAAATCCCCGAAAAATTGCAGCCAAATTGTATCGAACTGATCCTCAAAGTAATTCCGAAGATAATCCCGAAGTAACCGAAAATCTGATGAAATTGTTGCAAATTAGAATATACCCAATAATAATTACATTGATTTGAAAATGTTTTTAAAATAATTAAAATCATGCTGAAATGTAAGCGAAACAACACATCTTAATCGATGTGTCCTTCCCCCTTGTTAAAAAAACAAGTAAGGACGGGGACTGACTTCGGCTGTGCCGAAGACTTCATACCTTTCATGAATGGGGCTGTACAATAATCTTATCCCGTTCGTAATCTCCAAATAATCGGATGTATAAAATAAGAAATATATAGTGAAGAGATGTACATACCTAAACGATTATTAAGATAAATATAAAATAAAAAATGGCAAAAAACCCCCTTATCTGAACGATCGGTTGTATAGGATATATATTATATATAGCTCCGATCGAAATGATTTTTACAGGAAATTGTGACGGACTTATTTCTGCTGAGGTATGCCCAGTCCGTCCAGGGTTCCTATAGTTGGTGGGAGAACCTATTCCGCCCGAAATAAATAAGCAAAGGAGTTCCGAAAAACGTTATAAGATTTATTCAAAAAATTCAATGTCCTTAATATCTACTCCTATTCTCTGTCCCTGTCTAGATAAGGGTAGCTGAGGTAGATTCTCTCTGCTAAGCTCTCCGTCAGTTGGAGTAGAAATCTCCTACTGAATATAAATCTTATCACGAAATGAAGTAGAAACCTTCAGGTCGTGTTCTGGTCAGTGGTAGAAGCCCACTGACTCATATGCCTATCTCCTAGCTTCTGATCTTGCAAGCTAATTTGCCGCCCTTATATTTGGCGGCCACCGTGGTGTGATGGTAGCGTGCTCCGCCTATCACACCGTATGCCCTGGGTTCAACTCCCGGGCAAAGCAACATCAAAATTTTAGAAATAAGATTTTTCAATTAGAAGAAAATTTTTCTAAGCGGGGTCGCCCCTCGGCAGTGTCTGGCAAGCGCTCCGATTCTATTTCTGCCATGAAAAGCTCTCAGTGAAAACTCATCTGCCTTGCAGATGCCGTTCGGAGTCGGCATAAAACATGTAGGTCCCGTCCGGCCAATTTGTAGGGAAAAATCAAGAGGAGCACGACGCAAATTGGAAGAGAAGCTCGGCCTTAGATCTCTTCGGAGGTTATCGCGCCTTACATTTATTTTTTATTTTTATATATGATTTTGTACGCCGGCGGACGGTTATTTCCTAAAAACAATTCATCAGTAATAATTCCTCCGTTATAAAATTATGTAGGACTGCGCGCAGGCAGTCAGTAATTTTACAATAACAATTATAACAATTATAAAATTTGGAAATGCAAAAATCGAATACTAGTTTAACGCTACTTTCGCTGCATTCTATTAGTACATACATACGCTTACATGCTAACATACGTTTTCCCTCTTTCCATTTTCATGCATATGGCTTGTACATCTGTATATATATATATATATATATATATATATATATATATATATATATGCATACTTTCGTTAACGTTAATTTGGCGTTCTTAACGTTAATAAACGAAACGAAATGACTTCGTTTCGTTTATTAACGTTGATTATCGTAACGAAATGATATCGTTTCGTTCGTTAAGCATGCCTGCTTTCGATCATGTATGATAATCCGCTATCCCGGCATTTCGTATCCCAATTTTCGGGAGCCCTAATATACATAACGAACAATATACCTAATCTCGTACATACATTTGTTGTATGCCTGCCGTGTTTTCCAAACTTCGCTTTACCTATTGAATTGGATCATTTGTGTTTATGCGTATGTTCGCTGTCGCTTGTTTCTGGTGGTGCGTTGGCCTCGCTTGATGCTTTCGAATTCTGCTTACGGCGTGCGTTGGTGTGTCGTATGCTCGTGTGTATGTATGTATGTAAGTATGTATAGAAAAGTTCCAAATAGTAGTTGCGCTTATTTTGGCGACTTTTGCTTTTGATCTCCGTTTATACAAATTATTATGTATGTTGTACTTGTACTGGATGCGCAAAGGGTTGGTTGACCGGCGCAATTTTATGTTTTTGTGCGTTTCCACTTCCCTTCCAAATGTTTTAGTGTATGTTAGGGTGACCTACATTTGAAATTTATGTGGGCGGAAAATGTAAATATTTTGCTTGCGTGCAAAAGTGCGCAAGTCTGTTTTGTCCTTCAATTTAGTAAATAATAATTCAATATTTAGACGTGTAATTCATAAAGATATAATTCATGTCATAATAATGTATAAGTGTTAGATTCAGAGTTAAATTCTATCCTTGTATAACATGTATGTAAGAAAATGGAAAATAATAGGGATATGTTGTGAGGGTCCTCACAAAATCTTCTATGATATATTAGAATATACATATATCACCAAGTTTCACGTTTTTATATTGGAAACTAAGGGAGAAATGGCCAAAAATCTTTCTATCTTAACGATCGGTTGTATGGGATAGGTATATACTTTATACATACAGCTCCGATCAAAGTGATTTCTTCAGGAAATCTTCTATGATATATTAGAATAAATATCACCAAGTTTAGCGTTTTTAAATTGGAAATTAAGGGAGAAATGGCTAAAAATCTTCCTATCTGAATGATTGGTTGTATGGGATATATACTATATATAGCTCCGATCAAAGTGATTTTTTTTTAGAAAATCTTCTATGATATATTAAAATGTATATCACCGAGTTTCACGTTTATACTTTCTAAACTAACGGAGAAATGGCCAAAAATCTGCCTATCTGAACGATCGGTTGTGTGGGATATATATTATATATAGCTCCGATCGAAATGATTTTTTCATGAAATCTTATATGATATATTAGAATAAATATCACCAAGTTTAACGTTTTTATATTTGAAATTAAAAGAGAAATTGCCAAAAACCTTTCTATCTGAACGATCGCTTGTATGGGATATATACTATATATAGCTCCGATCAATGTGATTTTTTTAGAAAATCTTCTATGATATATTAGAGTATATGTCACCGAGTTTCACGTGTGTACTTTCTAAATTGCGACAAGAATGACCAAAAAATGTCTTATCTGAACTATCTGTTGTATGGGAGATATATGTTATACTGGTCCGATCCTACCGGATCCGACAAATGTTTAATATAATACAAAAATACATCCTTGTGCCAAATTTCATTGAGATATCTCAAAATTTGAGAGACTAGTTTGCGTTCAAACAGACTGACGGACGGACAGACGGACATGGCTATATCAACTCAGTTCGTCGCCCTGATCAATTCGGTATACTTAATGGTGAGTCTACCTTCTATATTTCTCAACGTTACAAACATCGGACCAAAGTTAATATACCATTTCATGTTCATGAAAGGTATAAAAACGGTAAGTCCTCATTGTAATCGATGTGTCGTACCTCGTTTTGTACCGCTTTTTCTTCTCTTATCGTACTTCTATCGATATTATTATAAGTTGTGCTTTAATGTATCTAATATGAAACCCATTTTCGCATTTTCACTGCCAAACGTTCACATGTAAGTCTCTAAAACTAATAGTTCAAAAATCCACAGTTTTTTCATTTTTCATTATCTCTTGAGTCCTGTTTTAGTTTTCGCACTGTACATTTTTCTATTTTTAATTCAAATACCTCAGTTGCTTTAGTTATATTTCCGTCTAAATGCGGTTTGATTTCCCTCCAGTGTCCATAGAAATCAACTAGGCCTACAACAATCCAAATACAAGTCACGCTGCATACAAAGAATAGATTTGATTTTTATTTTCTACCGGAAGCGCGGTTGATATAAATTTAGCTTACATTTTAAATGAATCTCTAAAGCGTGATGGTGCCGCTATATTGACTCCCAATCCATAGAAATAAATTATTACAACTTCTTTGATACGTTCATAATTTTCCGAGCGTGTTTTACGTATTTCACTTTCTGACCACATTTTCTATCAAATTATTCCTCCGATATGAGCCAAAAGACTTAAAAAACACGTTTTATATTGTTCGGCTGTGTTTGCGAATTTTCCATACATTTGTTAAAATCTTTTGCAGTTTGGTGCTATAAAGCAACGACTGTCTTTCAGTGAAAGAAATAAATGCAAGATGTGATAATCTCCGAAGAGAGGCCAATTTGCGTTGTGCTTCTTTTAGTTTTACCTACAAATTGGCGGGCCGGGACCTACTTGTTTGATGCCGAGTCCGAGCGGCATCTACCAGGCATACGAGTTTTCACTGAAACAGCTTTTCATGACAGAAATACACTCAGAGTGCTTGCCAAACACTGCCAAGGGGCAACTCCTCTTATAAAAATTTTCTTCTAATTAAAAAAACTTGTTTCTAAAATTTTGATGTTGCTTTTCCCGGGGCGTGAACTCAGGATCTTCGGTGTAGTAGGCGAAGCATGCTATCATCACACCAAAGTGGTCGCAACATAAGGATAAGATTAAAAGTAATAGTACTAATTAGACTTTGATAAGGGCAAGAGCAGGAGAAGTAAGAAGAAAATGGAAAGATTTACGGAAAATTGAGAGAGATGGTGAAGTTGAATGAGCCGATTATGGTAAACTAGAAAATGCAAAGGGAAGAGGAAATAAGAGACGAATAACAGGGTAATCCAGAAGAGAGGCAGGTGGACAGACGGAAAAAGTCGGATCCATGTCTGTCAGGTTTGATTATTCGGCTATTTCATGTTTGTCTAAACGTTTTTAGGGTCCACCAGAGCTGTTTAAAAGTAAAGTTCTGACAAGCCACATATTTCTTTTTTGCCATAAATGAATTTCTATAAGCTGTGATTTTTTAAGTGTCGTTGCTGTAAAACTTCTTCCGCTCTCTGCTTAAGCCAACCACCTTTTTCTGCTCCATGAGCTTACCTTTTAACGTTTCGCTTACATAGATAAATGTTGGATTTTGAGACCGTGTACTGCTAATCCCGAGTTTTCGTATTACAATCTTCCCAGATACTCATCCACAATTTCATGACATAGTTCTAGATCGTCAATTATCTCACTGACGCCTAAAGTCTGTTTCCATATTCCTTATTTGTGGACATTTGGATACTATGAAGATCCAGTTATTTAGTTTCGTTGACCAAAATTTTTCCATTTCAATTTAGGAAAAGGAAATAGCATATTCCCACAAAAATAAATACAGATCACAGGCGTTGTTTTGCTGCACGTTACTTAATATTTCAGTAAGGCATTAATGAAGTATTCTTTTATGATACTGTGACGAATATTAGCAACACTAAGGGAAACGATCATCTCTAAGCCGATGCTAGCAGTGACTTGTATGCACATCAATAAATCAACCATTATGTCTACACAGATGTACGTACACGCAGCGGAGAAGAGAAGCACAAACACATGCAGATATCTTATCTGAGATGCTCCCAAATGTATGCAATTATAATTTTGTTCACACATACACGCACGTATGAGAAGCTATAAACCTAGTAATTTTATAGCTGATGGCCAATTAGTAGATTCTGGAAATGGAAGCGCCTAGAAGATGCGAACGAGAAATCGCAGAGTATAAAAAGGCAGCAACAGTAGAGGCATGAAAATCAGTTTCATTTAGGCAAGCTATTGGTTGTGAAGTATCAGTGTTATTGTGAAGTACTTTAATAAAGGCCATTTTGCATTATTAAATATTGGAATTATTTATTCAACAGCTTAGCGATACGAACGTTAGTAGAAGGTTGCAAATAGAAGGAGTTGCAGTAAATTCGTTACAATTGGTGTCAGAAGAGGAATTTTTGAATAAATTCCGAAGATTGCGAATACAACTTGGACATGGCAAAGTGGAATGAACTGAAGATCTAGCAACTGAAGAAGGAGTTGGAGGGCCGTGGATTGAATACAACCGGCAATAAACTCGAACGACTACGAGATGCAATGGAAGCAGAAGGAATTGACGTGGAAGACTATATCTTTCATCTTGATGGCGACGAGACAACAACAAAAATTGAAAAGAAAAACGAAACATCGCAGACGGTTACGAGCACAGACTTGAACACGATTTTGGCTGCAATATCTGGTCAAACATCGACAGTGTCATCTCAACTGGCACAACAGAAGACATATATGGCGTCTCAACTAGAATCCAAGGAGACATGTATAATATCAAAGATGGCAACTCAACTGGAAGAACAAAATACATACATAGCATCCCAACTGGAATCACAGGACGCACGTATTTCAGAAATGACGTCGCAAGTGTCATCTCAACTGGAAGACCAAAAGACATATATGGTATCACAATTGGAAGCGCAAGAGGCACGTATATCTGAAATGTTGGCAGAAATTTTGGAACAGGTATCATCAAAACTGGAAGCGCAGGATGCAAAAATGGCTCAATTTCAGGCAGAAGTCGATGATTTGAAGGGTCGTATGGAGCAGTTACAACTAAATCGCCCAGCTTTTTCAGCGAGTAATCCAGAGGTAAAAACACCATCCTTTGACGGTTCTGCTCCTTTCCAGGTCTTTAAGCTAAAATTTGAGAAGACAGCAGCAGTGTACAACTGGAATGCGGAAGATAAAGTTGCTGCACTCTTCGTGGCATTGAAAGGGCCTCCAGCGGAAATCTTACAGACTATTCCAGAGTACGAACCGAACAGTTATGAAACATTGATGGTCGCTTTCGAGAGACGTTACGGAACTGAGCATAGGAGACAGATATACCAAATGGAGTTACTGAACCGCTTCCAGAGACCTGGTGAAACATTGCAAGAGTTTGCTTCGGATGTTGAAAGGCTGGCACATTTAGCGATTTCGGACGCACCCGGGGAATACACTGAAAGGGTAAAAATCCAAAGCTTTATTAATGGAATTCGGGATGTCGAAACGAAGCGAGCGACATACGCAAACCCGAAGCCTACATTCGCAGAAACGGTATCGTATGCTCTGCAGTTTTCAAAGCACGCCGGATGGAAGTAGAAAGGCCAGAGTGGGTAGACGCAATTTTGGAAGCTTTAAAAGGAACGCAACAGAAATATAATTGTGCAATCAAATGTTTTAAGTGTGGAAAGCCAGGGCACATTGCACGTTACTGCAGCACCGGTCCTCGTAGTTCCAACTTGGCTGATCGTATACGTACAGCTGGAGGAGATAACCAAGAACGAGTCAGATGTATAGATCGAGAGCTAGTACCAGCTGTTGAATGTCCTGTGATATTTGTGTCGCAAATTAGAAGGAAATCAAGCAGTCTTACCGTCAGAGGGAATGTGGATGACAAAGAACGTGTACTGACTGTTGATACGGGCGTATCTCATTCCTTGATCCGATCTGATTTGGTCAACAGGAGAGTAAAACCATTACCTGGAGCAAGGTTGCGTACGGTCTGAAGTGTTAATTGAGAAGGTTATGGTTCTAAACAAATTGGTTGTACCGGAGATTATTGATGAAGTCATATTGGGAGTGGACTTCTTAGCTGACCATGACATCAGGATCGACATGCAGAGAAGGATTATGCGTTATGAGAACCAGGATGTGCCACTTAACTTCAGTTTGGAAAAAGGGCTCAGCAGTAATCGAGTACTGGTGGAGAAGAGTCAACAAAGACCACGAAAGTTAAAGGTGAAGGTTGATGGAACGAATTTGCCAAACAAAGCAAAATCGGAGGTACCTGCGAGAAAGACATTGGCATTGACAAACCCTAAGGGACGCACGAAAATGAAGGAAAGAATTTCCCAGAAGGAATGCGAGGGTAGTTTCAAGTCAGGGCGCACCACTGTTCTGAAACGTGGGGACGATACTGATTATGCGAAGCCAATCCGTCAAGCGCAAGTTCTGCGAAGTAGTTCATTGGCCAAACAACAGAGTGCGAGGGAACGATCCAGAATAATGAGTATTAAGATGAAACGCTGGTACGATGAGAACAATAATTCAGAAGGTCTCTTGGCGGGAGATTTGGTACTGTTATACAACCATCACCGTCGGAAAGGTGTTCCATCCAAATTTCGGTGCAGTTGGGAAGGTCCGTAGAAAGTTTTGAAGAAGATCAGTGATACCATGTACCGCATACAAACCATTGGGAAAGCACGAAGTAGAAGAACGGTACATTTGGAGATGCTAACGGCATTTAGATCGAGAGATTTGTCTGATCGGGACGATAAGACTTAGGTGGAGGGAAGTGTGACGAATATTAGCAACTCTAAGGGAAACGACCATCTCTAAGCCGATGCTAAGCAGTGACTTGTATGCACATCATTAAATCAATCATTATATCTACGTAGATGTACGTACACGCAGCGGAGATGAGACGCACAAACACATGCAGATATCTTATCTGAGATGCTCCCAAAAGTATGCAATTATAATTGTTTTCACACATACACGCGCGTATGAGAAGCTATAAACGTAGTAATTTTATAGCTGATTGCCCGCTAGTAGATTCAGGAAATGGAAGCGCCTAGAAGATGCGAACGAGAAATCACAGAGTATAAAAGGGAGCAATTGGTTGTGAAGTATCAGTGTTATTGTGAAGTACTTTAATAAATGCCATTTTGCATTATTAAATATTGGAGTTATTTATTCAACAGTTTAGCGATACGATCGCTAGTAAAAGGTTGCAAATAACAGGAATTGCACTAAATTCGTTACAATACTGAAAAAACTCAATGCTGCAGATAAGTCATGAAGTAACACATAAATTTATGATGGCGAGTATTACGACTCCATTTTGTAATAATGACCTCACCTTTCTGGTTTATAGCATCATGCTAAAATTTTCTGTTTTATTTTTCTTTAACTTTTATCTCTCCCTGGGCTTTACTAACTTTCCTGTCTTAAAAGTGGATGGTATATTCTTCAAGGTGTTCAACCGCCTATAATCAATTCACCACATTATCTGCCTGAAGGATACCCAGTTAATGATGGTTTTAGGTTAAAAATTCTCAAAAAGTGAAAGTGTGCAAGTTACAAAATACCTAAATTGTGATTATCAAACAAAAATTTTAAGGCACGTTTTTCAAATGGCGAATTTTCTAAACGTGATTTTATGTTGCGTTGTATTCCACTATAAATCTATTGGTTACATTCTCAGGCCCACTTGCAGAACTTTCTAACTTAGATAAGCTACTTACTTAATTGGCTTTTAACGGATTAAATGGTTATGGCCGTCCATCAAGGTGCGTCAGTCGCATTTCTGCTCTGACAACTGGCGCCAATTGATCACACCAAGGGGGTATAAACCGTTTTCCACCTGGTCCATACAACGGAGTGGGGGCCGCCCCCTTCTTTGCTTCCATAGACGGATTCCGATAGAAACACTCTTAGCCGGAGCGCCGTCTTCCATTCGCATAACATGGCCTAGCCAGCCCAACCACTGCGTTTTAATTCGCTGGACTATGTTGATGTCTGCGTAGAGCTCGTACAGCTCATCATTAAATCTTCTTCGGTACTCGCCATCGCCAATGCGTAGAGGTCCATAAATCTTTAGAAGAACTTTTCTCTCGAACACTCCCATAGCCGCTTTTTCTGATGTTGTCATGGTCCATGCTTCTGCACCATACAGCAAGACGAATACGATAAGTGACTTGTCGAGCATGATTTTCGTTTGCTGAGGGCGGACTTCAATTTTCAATTGCCTACCTAGTCCAAAGTAGCATTTATTGTCAAGATTGATTATTTGTTGGATTTCGGAGCTGATTTTGTTGTTATTATTAATGCTGGTTCCCGAGTAAATCAACTAAGTTTTCTACTCTTTCGAAGTTATCGCTGCCAACAGTAGCGTAGTTGCCAAGCTGCATAATGCGCTGACTCTTTGCTCTATGACAGAAGGTACTTCATTTTGTCCTCATTCACCATCAAACCCATAATTACCGCGTATTTTTTTAGTTTGGATTAAGCTAAATTAATGGCGCGGGTGTTCATGTCATTACACGCTTTCATAGAATTTTGTTCCAGAAATAAAATGTCTGAAATAAAAAGATAACTCGCCGTTTCTCAATTGGGCCTAAGCTTATTAGTTCGCTATTTTCAAATTTTATATGTTATTGTAAGATAATATTGTATAAATTTGTGTGCCTTTTAGAAAAGTGCTTTTAATTTTTCCTTCTTCTCCTCTTCTAAAAAACAACCAATTGTGCGGGTGTCACATTTAAAAAAAATGTTTATCCGAAATACCTTGCATATTTATGTGCCTGGTTTTGTAAACAAAGTAGCCAATCCTGGTTACTACGATGGTGCGCTTATTTATGAAGAATTCGGTGGTGTCTTGATATCAAAAGCTATCTAGTAGTACCGCATGTAGTACGCTCCCTTTGATTGCCCTCGCCAAAAAAGCTCAACCGTCATATCAGTTACTTCATTTCACTATGCCCCGGCATCCAAATAAAACAGACTTGCTCATACGCCAATCGTTTTCATGCCTTACATAAATTTTAATAGTAAAATTTCAAAACATTTTACTCTATTGCTTATCTTTGCTAGTAAAAAAGAACCATTAGGTTTCTTAAAGCGACTGTCCGTTATAGATAGAGAAATTATTAGCGATAAGTACAATGCGGACAGTTTCACATAAACGCTCTTTTTAGAGTTCCATTTTCGACAATGTAAAGTAACCCCGATCGAGCACTTTATTTTTTGTTGATCAATTTTATTATAGGCATCATTACTAATTTTCTCGTCTTTGGTAACGAACTCAACCCTGGTCGGTTTTAAGCTATGTGATATATGATTAAACTAAATTTTACCAAGAAACCATCAGCAAGTTTTTACTGCGCTGACAAAAGATTGTGGTTATTTTATTTGCCATTCATCATTACCTATACTTTAGTGACACAATAAATTATTACTATTATCAAAAGAGCTCAGTAGTTTGCAATCACAAATTTTATAAGAAAATCGAAGTAGTTCAAATGATACCAGTCAAATCCAATTCAATCTCGAATTTTAATAAAACCCAAAGATACGCTACAGAAAAGAAGGATGACAGTCACGCAGAACTAAAAATATCATAAACATAAATATCATGGAACGCAAGGTTATAGAAACTCGAAGGAACTCAAAGGAACTTAAGCCCTTATGGAGATAGATAAATAGTGGCTTCGGAAATATTAGTGCGGAAAAAGTAATATAATAGAAAAACGAATTTGTAAACTTTTAAAGAATGATAATTTTAAAAACAACAAGAAATTTAAAATATTTAGCATGGGATTCAATCTCTCAATGCAGATCAATCAAAGGCAAAAGCAATATTGAGCACTTCGTGTGACTTAAACTTCTTAAAGTTACATATGGTTAATGGGAAAAAAATATTTTTCCACGATGTGATTACCAATTTATGATTCAAACTCAACTCCAGTCTGACTTGTGTTCACCATATCATACCGATGACAAGGTAAAATGTATAGTACTCAACGAAATTTATATTATTTATATTACTCTACGAAACTGCCTATTTGTTGCCGCAAGGCAGCAAGGTGAAGCCGATAAAATCTCTTATTGTACTCATATTTCCTTCAGTGAACTTATATACATTATTCTTGTCTCGCCCTAGTTAAACAAATTGCAGCTGGCCTTAAGCAATGCGGCCCGGTTTATTGGATCTAAAAGAAAACTTGGTAATTTATCTCCATTTTCCACGAAAATCTTCGTATGTCATGTTTTTTATTTCTTAAAGACAAGAAATTTTTGCTATTTCCACACGCTGTTGTATTCTTAAAATCCATTTATTTAAAAAAAAACTTAACTTGTGTCCCTCTGCTCGGACTTTGAATTTTTTGGTTCCGAAATATAGGTACTCAGCAGCGTACAGAATGCTCTTTGTATCCGTGGAACTCACTTCTATCTAAGACAAGAGATATAAAGGTAAACAAATGCAGGCTGTTTCAAACAAGTAGTACTTTCTAGCTTTCCTCATTTATTATCCTTAATTACAGTTCTTTCTTTGGTTCTCAATCTATGGCCTGAACATTTTTTTATTTTAAAATGAACAGGGATATTTTTAAGTGATTAATATTGTTATTATTTGTGCTTGTTAATTTTTCTTGGCAATTATATTTATATAAATATATACATACATATTTACTACCCAGCAAATATTAGGAGTCAGAATGCAGCCAAAAAAGACACCGAAATCGGAGCGCTTACAATGATTATGAGCTCATTCAATAGCCCGAAATTAGTGTATTTCCTGCCTTGCAATGGTTGTCCAATTTAAGCGTTATTTCATGCATTTTGTGAGCCTAAATAGGAGTCCGATCAGACTCCTGAATAGGAGTCCAATATGAACCCTAATTAAAAATTCAATCAGACTTCTATTGCGCTCATAAATAGCTCATAATTTATTTCTTATGTGACTCCTGTCAGAGTCTCGTATCCATTATATAAGGCATTGGGAGAGCACCATTCAGGGCGGTTAGAATATTGGGAATCCTTCTTGAAAAGTACGATATTGGAAATGAAATCGCTTAAAGGTGGGGCATAACGACGTCAGCGCTTATCGAAGGCATACGAAGGTTCGAGTCTCCACTCGGGGCATACTGCAGAGGCAATTAGTTCGTACAAAAAAAGAAAGTACAAAAAACTTACATGTATATGTAATATGCGGATAATTAACAAGTGGCCAAACGAAGCGTTCAGAAGCTCCTTTGCATGGTTCAATTATATGGTTGGCTCATATCTATAGCAACGACATACCTTTGTTCAAATTGTCAAAATTTGCGTGTTGGTGTGAGGCGAACGGAATGAAGAGAAAACATAAAACTTTGCAATTCTTGTGTGTTGCGGGAAATAATTAAATCGATTTACTAAAAAAAATAACTCAAGGTGATGTGAAACTACCACCACGGTAGTAAATAATTGTCAATGTGTTGGTTACATTTTGCACTTGCCATCTCCTTTTGACAATCCCTAAGCCAGTGAAATGAAAAAAAAGAAAATCAGCTGATGATATGAGCATAATTGAGTCAGGCTCCCTTACTAACTGAACACTTTTGACATAAGGCTCAAATTTTTCACCATATCGGAGTCATAAAAGACTCCTAAATGATCAAATTTCTGAGGGTCATATTTTTTCACTTATTTCGGTCTCATATTGGATTCTTTAAATATGAGTGTTCGAGAATGTTGGAGGGCTTTGTACTCATTAAGATTGATGTACTTATTACTACAACGTTCTCGGAGCGCTCACAACTAAGGATTACGATATGAGTGAATAATATGAACTTCAGAAATTTTATCTTTTATGAGTCTTTTTGACCCTGATTTGATAAAATTATATGCAAAAGAATTATGAAAATCATTAAACTAAGCAGCTTCTGAAGAGAAATTCACAAATTTCAGACATTTCATTTTTATTAAAAATTCAATTAAAACGAAGATAATTTCAAACAGCGTTGGAAAAGCTGGTTGCTTCTGTTATGACCTGCCTGCCGGTTAATTTTTGTATTGGCATGAACGTTTTACCTCTTTTGCCGGTGTAATTTTCTGCATCTTATCGATGTAGGTGTTTTAGACATTTTGTTATTTTGACGTCCGGGTTGTTGCCTGGCATGCCAGCTAATCCTGTCCTGCTTTTGTGTCCCCGCATGACACCAACCATCTTTTCATTTGTAATGTGGAATTCACGCCTATAACACCAGCCTCTCTATGGTCCGCCCCTGTTGAAACTGCCAGTTTCCTTGGACTCCCGTTAGAGGACTTTGATGAAAACTCGTGAGTGGTTGCACTCATTACATGGGGGGCGAAGCACTGCTCACAAAACAAACACAACACCCAGCCCTATAAGCAAATTTGTCTCAATAAAATTTTGCTTTTTGTCAACAGAGCGATAATTTTAACTCTATATGATTTATGCTTTCGGAATATATGTCAATAGGCCAACGGATTCTCATTAAGAGCTCAAATTTTCTTATTTCTGGGTTTGAAATATGTAGCAGGTTTTTCTGCAGGGTGAATAACAATATACACAAATTAACAGGTTATGTTAGAAAAAATAATACTTATTAGTGTGTGAGAACTTTAAGCGTGTTCGTCGATAGTGTTCTTACGTTTATTTACAATTTTAATCAAATTATAGCAAAATCATAGTATTTAGTAACTGTAAATGTGAGAATTGCACGTACATGTTGCAACTGGTTTGCTGCTAGAGCTGTGGTGCATGAATTTTACTAGATAGAGGCAAAGCGGTGCGAAACTGGAAGTCCCCAGCACCAGATGGTATCCATAACTGCTGGTTGAAAAATGTACAACGACGTATCGTCCAATTGTTCACCATTATACAACTTTCCTCCAAACAGGATCAATTACCCCAGCATTATTAACGAGAGGCCAAACATATCTTCAAAAATATCCAAGAAATACCGAACCCCATAGGCCGATCGATGGGCTACGGAGAAGTAGACAGTAGAGGAGCAGCGGTAGCCCCTTTAGCTCACACATCGGTATACCGTGCCTCCCTCACTTAGCTTGGACCAGGGATGCACCTTAACGTTAAGCTAATCGTTTATCAAAAAATTTCCACCGTTTCCGTTGAAACACTTCGAAATATTATCGATAAAGAAATTATCAAGATAAATTGTATCTCGTTTTTAACCGAAACGAAAAGCTTTCGTTAACGTTAAAAACGTTAACAAAAACGTGATACTTTATGTTTGAATTGTGCTGGCAATGCTATAGCCATGGTGAAGCCGTAAGGTGGTAACAACGAGCGCACATACACACACAAACTCCATGTAATTTGTTTGTGTAATTCGTTGGTGGTAATGTCAAAAATACTCTGAGAAATGTTCGTACTGTCAAAATTCATGAGAAAAGTTGCAATCAGCTTGGCTAATGCTCTCACCTTTAATGACTCCGCCATCAATCAGCTTTGCCAGCATAGTTTGAAATTAATAATCAACATAAACGATTTGATTTCGTTTTGATATGGCAGAAAACGAAACGAAATCATTTCGTTAATTTGACGTTTTTAACGTTAATAAACGAAACGAAATGACTTTGTTTCGTTTATTAACGTTAATTATCGTAACGAAATGATATCGGTTCGTTGGTTAAGCATGCCTGGCTTGGACAACGGGTGCGATACTCTTAATGCTAGCCATCCATCGTCATAGAAATCAAAATTTTACCCGTGCCATGACTGTAATCCTTAACGGCATAAACTAATCGAGATAGATATAGACTTCTATATATCAAAACGATCTGGGCGAAAAAAGAAATACATTTAGCCATGTCCGTCCGTCCGTCTGTCCGTGAACACGATAACTTCAGTAAATTTTGAAGTATCTTAATGAAATTTTGTATGTAAGCTCCTGAGCACTCATCTCAGATCGCTATTTAAAATGAACGAAATCGGACTATAACCACGCCCACTTTTTCTATATCGACAATTTCGGAAAACCGAAAAAGTGCGACAATTCATTACCATAGACGGATAAAGCGATGAAACTTGGTAGGTGGGTTGTCCTTATAACAGAATAGAAAATTAGTAAAATTTTTTAAATGGGCATGATACCGCAAACTTTTAAAAGAAGGTAATTTAAAAGTTTTGCAAGCTGTAATTTGGCAGACGTTGAAGATATCATGATAAAATTTAGCAGAAACGTTACTCCTAATACTCTATGTGTGCTAAATAAAAATTAGCAAAATCGCATTACGAACAGACCCACTTTTTTAAAAAAGTTTTTAAAGTCAAATTTTAACAAAAAATTTAATATCTTTACAATATATAAGTAAATTATGTCAACATTCAACTCCAGTAATGATATGGTGCAACAAAATACAAAAAAAAAGAAAATTTCAAAATGGGCGTGGCTCCACCCTTTTTCATTTAATTTCTCTAGGATACTTTTAATGTCATAAGCCGAACGAAAATTTACCAATCCTTGTGAAATTTGGTAGGGGCTTAGTTTCTAGGACAATGATTGTTTTCTGTGAAATCGGTTGAAGCCGCGCCCAGTCTTTATACACAGTCGTCCGTCTGTCCTTCCACTCGGCCGTTAACATGATAACTTGCGGAAAAATCGATATAACTTCACTAAACTCAGTTCACGTACTCTTCTGAACTCACTTTATCTTGGCATAAAAAGTGGCCGAAATCCGACTATGTTCACGCAAACTTTTTCGATATCGAAAATTACGAAAAATTTAAAAATGCCCTAATTATATACCAAATACGAAAAAAGTGATGAAACATGGTAATTGGATTGGTTTATTGACGCAAAATAAAACTTTAGAAAAACACTTTGTAAAATGGGTGTGACACCATATTAACCATATTAAGTATTATTATATTACCATATTAAGTAGAAGAAAATGAACAAGTTCTGCAGGGCGGAATCAAAAGCCCTTGGAATCTTGGCAGGAATACTATTCGTGCTATTACATATGTAAATAAATTAGCGGAACCCGACAAATGATGTTCTGGGTCACCCTGGTCCGAATTTTGTTCGATATCTAGAAAACGCTTTCACATATACAACTAAAACCACTCCCTTTTAAAATCCTCATTAATACCTTTAATTTGATACCCATATCGTACAAACACATTATAGAGTTCCCCTGGTCACCCTTTATGGCGATATCTCGAAAAAGCGTCCACCTATAGAACTAAGGCCCACTCCCTTTTAAAATACTCATTAACACCTTTGATTTGATGCCCGTTTCGTACAAACAAATTCTAGAGTCACCCCAGGTCCACCTTTATGGCTATATCTCGAAAAGAGACCCACCTATAGAAGTAAGGCCCACTCCCTTTTATAATACTCATTAACACCTTTCATTTGATACCCATATCGTACAAACAAATTCTAGAGTCATCCCTGGTCCACCTTTATGGCGATATCTCGAAAAGGCGTCCGTCTATTGAACTAGGGCCCACTCCCTTTTAAAATACTCATTAACACCTTTGATTTGATGCCCGTTTCGTACAAACAAATTCTAGAGTCACCCCAGGTCCACCTTTATGGCTTTATCTCGAAAAGAGACCCACCTATAGAAGTAAGGCCCACTCCCTTTTATAATACTCATTAACACCTTTCATTTGATACCCGTATCGTACAAACAAATTTTGGAGTCAGCCACCTTTATGGCGATATCCCTAAATGGCGTCCACCCATAGAATTATGGCCTACTCCCTCTTAAAATACTCTTTAATACCTTCCATTTGATACACATGTCATAAAAACACATTCCAGTGTTACCCTATGTTCATTTTCCTACTTGGTGATTTTCCCTTATTTTGTCTCCATAGCTCTCAGCTGAGTTCGGTTACACCCGAACTTAGCCTTCCTTACTTGTTTTCCTTGATATTAAAAAATATTTTAAAATGTGCACACAGTGATGGTATCTAGAACATTTTGCGGAATTTCACTTCTTCGTTAGCTAGTTTTTTGGCTGCTGAGCTTTGAACTCGTCTATACCTCTATTCACACTGTGCTAAAGCATATGCGTCCATCCACTCAGCTGTTTCCATGCCGCTATTTTGTTTTTATTGCAAATAATTTAAGAACAAACTTTCATGAACTTTGTAACTGAAACTATGCCAAAAAATCTCAAAAACATATCCGAAAACTCGAAGATTTTACGAACATTTCTAACATTTTATTTTGAGTTCTCCAAATATTTTTATATCCACATAAATCTTAATAAAAAGTAAAAGTTAAAGGCCTCTCAAAATTCGCATTGATTATTAACAATTTTCTCCGAAGAGTACAAATAAAATATAAAATAATACATTCCTCTCATCGAAGCAAATCAAAAACCACCTATTCGCAAAAAAAAAAAAAAAAAAAATTATAAACTCTCAAAAATCACTACAAATTTATACAAACCTATAATATACTTTGTTGTTCTAAAATTGATTCTGAAAACACAAGTTAAAAGATTCGAAATTTACGTAAAATTTTCTCGAGTTTTCGAGGTTTTACGAAAACGTTTTTGAGTATGGCTTGCACAAAATTTATGAAAGTTTTTTCTTGAATTAATAAAAAAATTCAAATGACGAAACTTTATAAAAACTGACTGCTATTTTTGTTTTCGCAGCTGTGTATATAAACATATATATATATATATATATATATATTGTAACGAATTTAGTTAAGATCCGCTTATTTTACACCTTCTACTAACGTTCGAATCGCTAAATTGTTGAATAAATAACTCCAAGATTCAGTAATGCAAAATGGTCTTTATTAGACTACCTTGAAAGTACAATATCATTTATACTTCGCAACCAATAAGGTGCTTAAATCAAACTGAATCCAGACTACTCAGCTTCTGCTGCTTTTATACTCTCTGCCCAAATGTGTAGACGTTTCTTCTTCTAGAATCCTCTACCTGGTCACCAGCCATACGCGCGTGCATTTGTAGTGTGTAACCATATGCGTGTGTATATGTGAGCGAAGTAGTAGCTGATGATGACATGCGTTTGTGAGTATCTCACTTCTGCTTGTATGGATGTGTGTACATGATGATTAATGTGTTTATATCAGTGCACGGACTTTACCACTTTATTGGTAGATCTACCAACTTTTTAGCCCATTTTCATTTTCTACCACTTCTACCACCAAAGCCCAAAAATCTACCAACATTTGCCTTTGTAAGGAAATTAATAGCGTTTTCTTTTCTGGCTATAGTGTTACGCTTTTTGTACGCCGCGCAAGGGTTGTTGTTCTATTATAAAAAACAGGCAACGCCTTTACGGGGTATTTCGTTCTTTTGTGAAAATTGTTGACTGCTCGCAACGCAAAAGCGTTACACTTTTACCCTGTATAAAATAGCGGTGTGGCAGTGCAACTCTGTGAAACTCTCAATTCGCTCTTGAGTTCCACATATACTCTGTTAATATGAGTACACAGATCACCCACCAGATTGCGCATTCACGCGTTCAAAATTGCTTCGTTCTCCGCATCTACGTCACAGTTGACTGTTTGAGCGAATGAAAGAAAGAGAAAAAAAAAACAAGAGCTAAAGGAAAATGACGTAAGAATTGCCCATAAAAAAGAGATGATCTAATGTTTACATGCGCAATGCGCAATCTTCTTGTGTGATTTGTGATATGAGTGAATATGGTGAGATGAAATATTCTTTGTATGTACTATAAATGTTGACAATTTTCTGGGGTAGGAGTAACACTATAAGGCTTTACCATTTACTTAGGCAACAATTTATTTCAGAAAAGAAAACGCTATAAGAAACGATTCAATTTCGAAGACGAAAAGTTACACCTTTTGGAAAATGTGATAAACTCCACGTCAAGTGATACACACGTGTAAAAAATTTTTCACCCTGAAGACGATTACCGTGTGTAATCGAAATATATTGGTAATATATAAAAAACCCTTGCGTTTTTATTTCAATTCAGACCTCAATCCAGCTAGCAAAAACTGATTAGTTGATGAAAAAAAATATTAATTATAGTCAAATGACAATGGTTGTTCCCTTACTTAAAGCTTTTCCATTTCATAAGACTTCCATGGAAATTCTTAACAACGAATGGCGATCATTAATGTTATATGATAAGGAAATAATACAAAAGATATTTCCCGACGATGTTCTTAAAGAATGGATAAAATTGGGAACTGAAAAGAGTCTTCTAAAAGAAAATTTGAGTGAATAAATGTTCTCCTTAGAAATATTACCTCACAGTAGTGCAGCCCCAGAAAGGTAGTTCTCTATAATAAACGACATAAAAACGTAATGGATTAAAAATTTCAAGCATTTCCAATCAAATATTAATAAAAGATTGTTGTATCGGAGGGATTTTATTTCAGCCTCCAATTAAATTAATAAGATTTTATAAAAAATTTTACTTTATAGGGTGATTTTTTTCCTTGTATTTAATAACTCCCATATGGAACTAGATTTTTCTTTTGTTTTTTTCTTACAACTTCTTTTTGTTGAAATTCGGTTCTTATTTTGAAAAATTTGTGCACAAATTCAAACAAGAAATAAATTTGTTTATGAAAGAAATGTAGTAAATGAGCTCGCACATATTTTCCTTCTATATTTTCATCAGTTTTTTATGAATAATTTTGAACGAAAATAAAAAAAGTTTAAGTAAACGATAACATGCCAAGGTCGGTAATTTTTTGGCAGAAAAATACTGGTACATTGGAAAATTGTTGTAGTAATGAGACGTGTCGGTAAAGTTTTCTCAGTATTTCAAGCTCAAAATACAGGAAAAAAGCAAGTATGATATACAAATTTACATGCATTTTTTTGTTTTGTTTACATTTTTTTAAGTGTTGTTTCGGTGAAATGTACTTTATTTGTTTTGCATGAAATATGAATTGTTTTGTACAAATATAAAATGTAGCTAATGTTTTCTTGAAAAAAAAAAATCTACCAACTTCTACCACTATTTAAATTTTTCGTCTACCAACATTCTCTTTTTAAAAGTCCGTGCACTGGTTTATGTAGCTTGCTTAAATGTTGTTGTGCCTTTACTTAATAACCTTAGAGATGGTAATATTCGTCACAATATGTATTTCAAAAGCATTGCTCATTCCTTGCTTAATCCGATATATCCCGTAGAAGCAGGAAATATGAATAGCTCATTTTAAATATCTGAAATAAAAAGAACGCATATAAAATATTTTAAATTATATATATTAATTAGTATAACATTTACTTTTATCATAGTATCGTAGCTTAAACGAGCAAACCAAGAGATATCAAAATGTAACTCTTCATTGGTTCGAAGTAACATCATTTGAACCAATTTTTGAAATTCCTTAGATTCTTCGTACCATAGACAATTATTTAGTGCAAGCGAGATCTCTTCACTCTGTAAAATAATCAAAAGACAAAAAAAGCCTGGTAAATGTGAGGGATGATAATTCGCCAAGGATCAACAAAAACAAGCAAGGACGGGACCGTATTCGGCTGTGCCGAAAAATTCATTCCTTTCAAGAATGGAACTGAGCTATAAACTTGTCCCATTCGTAATATCCGAATAATCGGCTGTATAGGTTATGTTATATGTAGTGAACAGATGAACATACTTAGCGGCATTTTCGATAAATATAAAATAAACAAGTAAGGAAGTCTAAATTCAGGTGAAACCGAACATTACGTACCCAGCTGTGTACTTGAAACGTTGTTACCCTGTGCACAAGTGCAGCTGAGTACACTGAAAGAAATGGTGGTAGTAAAATAATTCTTGATTTAACGGTAATTCGGTTAAATTATGGTTAATTGGACCGAGTTCTTTGTCAAACGAACAAATTAGTTTAGTCATTTCAACAGAAGAGAAATTGTTGCTCTTAAGTTAACAAAATTCTGTAAAATTGACAGATTCCTGGTCATTCTAACTGATTTTTCTGTTAACACAACCGATCTCACTGGTCGTTTCAACAGCGATCAACAGGCAATACATGAGCAAATTTCAAATAGAATTTTACGCTCACTGCGCGCTCTACTTTGCACTTATGACGATGGTGCCACTTGTTTAAAAAAAAAAAAACAACAAAATAAGAAAACCACCAAATCAAAAAACACACAAAATGGGAAAACAACACAAAAATAATTTTTCAGTTATCAATACAGAACGAAAAACACTTTTTTGAGTTTACTGTACAAAAAATTATGAGATACCTGGACACCTATTTATCGGGTACAATCTTGCAACTTCTCCTCCAAGCGAAATACAAAATTACGCCCTCTTGTTGCAAAAGTTTTGCTTGAACGAACAGGATTTTTCCAAAGTTAGTAATATTTTGTTCAAGTTTTTACGAATTTTCACTCACGCGAACGAATTTAATAAGATAATAAAAAACATCCTTTTTTAATGTTGATGTTTCCGACAGCATAAAAGTTTGAGTTGTTTTGGAATCGTTTTGAATTAAGGTGTTATGAAAATCAAACTTGCCGAATTACATGTAAAGTTACTCCAGTGGTGAATTACCTTCTAGCGATTTGATTCTTTACTTTTCTATAACTTACAAGTTCTCTATTTAAAATGTTATGTCAAACATATATACACGTTTTGTTCGAAACAATCAAGTGTGGCAACTACACGCGAGAGTAGAAATTGAGAATGAGCTAAGCTGCAACCGAAAGATTTGAGAATCAGTTTTGTGACTACTATTTTCATTTCTATTTGCAAAGCGAAGTTAAAAACTATAAATTAAATAAATTATAAAATATAAAATTTGGTGAAATTGCGTTAAATAAAACAAAATAATAAAGTGTAGAATGTTTAATGTGTGTCAGCATATTTGATGTAAGCCCAATTGACGTTCGGTTAGTAAGTGCCACCATGGTGTGATGGTAGCGTGCTCCGCCAGCCACACCGTATGCCCTGTGTTCGCACCCCGGGCAAAACAACATCAAAATTTTGGAAATAAGGTTTTTCAATTAGAAGAAAATTTTTATAAGCGGGGTCGTTCGGATTGGGAGATTTTTGTTCGTCTTATGGCATTAAAAGTATTTAAGAAAAAGTAACAAAAAAGGGGCGGGTCAGGTCCATTTTCAAAATTTTTTAAGTTTTGTTCTTAGCTCAACCATAGCACTGCTGAGGTGGAATATCAGTCAAATATAGTCAAATACCATTGCAAATTTTGTTAAGGCTAGACACTTAGGAAAAGCGGGCGTGATCTTTCACCGATTTTGATTGTCCTCACTTAGTCTTTATAATTTGGCAAGTATAATGTGTATGCCAAATTTCAATATATTATCTTTAAGCTTTTGATTTACGGCTTGGTAAACATCCAAATTTTCTTCTTCTAAATGTTGGTGATGCGACGCCCATATACCAAAATTTTCTGGAATTTGTGTTTTGCGTCATAAAACCAATCCACCTACCAAATTTTATTATCTTAGTGGCATTGTTTTGTGAATTATCTAATTTTTTCCATTTTTCTAAATTTTCGATATCGAAAAAGTGGGCGTGGTTATTGTCCGACTTCGCTCATTTCCAACACCTATCTATTCTGGTTAGCCCGTATAACAAATTCGTTGATGAAGATATCTCAATATATGCTCAAGTTATCGTGTTAACTGGCGGACAGACTGGCGGACGGACGGACATGGCTTAATCAAATTTTTTCGATACTGATGATTTTGATATGATATACCTATCTCGATTCCTTTTGGTGCTTTGTGTGGAGATACAAAATTTCACATTTCTCGTGGTCTACATAGGATAGTTGTGACCATAAATCGCATATCTGAACAATATATGACGTAAAAGTAAGTATTTGATGAAACTTTAAGCTTCCAGCTGTTAAAATGGGGCAGAAATGACGAAAGGCCCCCAATCTGCACAACCGGGGTGTATGGGGTGTATACTATATATACGACTGATCTCTGCGATTTTTTCACACAACAATAAATACTATATACGTGATCGTTTGGTGAAATTTGAAGTTTCTAGCTGTTAAAATGGGGTTGAAATTGCGAAATGTTTCTTAACTGAACAAATAGCTGTATGGAATATATGCTATATAAGCGACCGAAGAATCATTCTTGCCACTAAATGCTACTCTGGACTAGGTAGGCAATTTAAAAGTAAAGTTCTCTCTCGGCATACGAAAATCATGCTCTACAAGTAACTTATCGTACCCATCCTCATGTATGGTGCAGAAGCATGGAACATGAGGACATCAGATGAAGAAGCTCTGGGAGTGTTCGAGAGAAAAGTTCTTCGAAAGATTTATGGACTTCTACGCGTTGGCCAGCACCAAGGAAGATTTAATGATAAGCTGTACAAGCTTTACCCAGACACCAACATATTCTAGCGAATTAAAACGCAGCGGCTACGCTGGCTAGGCCATGTTATGTGAATGAAAGATGACGCTCCGGCTCAGAAAGTGTTTTTATCGGAACCCGCTTATGGAAGCAAAGAAAGAGGGCGGCCCCTACTCCCTTGGAAGGACTAGGTGGAAAAAGATTTGAACTCCGTTGGCGTGACCAATTGGCGCGCCTTGTTGGATGGCCATAACCGTTTACATCCATATGGAATCTAGTCTGTAAGATTTTTGTAATCATAGACTTAAATGAATAAATATGAAATATGAAATAAACGGTTAAGCGCCAATTAAGCAAATAAACGCCCGATCTCCATAATTTTTGCAAACAACAATATGTGCCATATACAAAAGCATTTAGTGAAATTTGACATATAAATAAAATAATAATAATATAATAAATTTCTACAAGTTGTCTCAAAAATTGAGGGACAATATTGCGGTCAAACAGACACAAGGACGGACTGACAAACGGACATGGCTAAATCAAAGCAGTTCGTCATCCTGATCAATTCGGTATACTTATTGGTAGGTCTATCTCTTCTTCAGACTTACAATCTTGAAATTCAAGACAAACTTTAAATACCATTTCATTTTTATGAAAGGTATAAAAATAACAAGTAAAGAAGGCTAAGTTCGGTTGTAACCGAACATTACATACTGAGATGAGAGCTTTGGAGACAAAATAGGGGAAAATCGCCATGTAGGAAAATTAACATAGGGTAACCCTGGAATGTGTTTGTATGACACGGGTATCAAATGGAAGGTATTAAAGAGTATTTTGAAAGGGAGTGGGCCATAGTTCTATAGGTGGACGCCATTTGCGGATATCGCCATAGAGCTGGAGCAGGGGTGACTCTAGAATGTGTTTGTACGATATGGGAATCAAATGAAAGGTGTTAATGAGTATTTTAAAAGGGAGTGGGCCTTAGTTCTATAGGTGGACGACTTTTCGAGATATCGCCAGAAAGGTGGACCAGGGGTGACTCTATAATATGTTTGTACGATGTGGGTATCAAATTAAAGGTATTAATGAGGGTTTTAAATTGGAGTGGCCCTTAGTTGCATATGTGAAGGCGTTTTCGAGATATCGTCCAAAATGTGGACCAGGGTGACCCAGAACATCGTCCGTCGGTTACCGCTAATTTATTTATATATGTAATACCAGGAACAGTATTCCTGCCATGATTCCAAGGGCTTTTGATTTCGCCTTGCAAAACTTTTTCATTTTCTTCTACTTAATATGGTAGGTGTCACACCTATTTTACAAAGTTTTTTCTAAAGTTATATTTTGCGTCAGTAAGATAATCCAATTTTTTAATTTTTCTTAATTTTCGATATCGAAAGAGTGGGCGTGGTCATAGTCGGGTTTCGCCCATTTTTAATACCAAGATAAAGTGAGTTCAGATAATTATGTGAACTAAGTTTAGTAAAGATATATCGATTTTTGCTCAAGTTATCGTGTTAAGGGCCGAGCGGAAGAACAAACGGTCGACTGTGTATAAAAACTGGGCGTGGCTTCAACCTATTTCGCGCATTTTCACAGAACACAGTTATCGTCATAGAATCTATGCTCCTACCAAATTTCATAGGGATATTGGTAAATTTTTGTTACACTTATGGCGTTAAAAGTATTCTAGACAAATTAAATGAAAAAGGGCGGAACCACGCCCATTTTGAAATTTTCGTTTATTTTTGTATCTTGTTGCACCATATCATTACTGAACTTGAATGTTGACATAATCTACTTAAATACTGTAAAAATATTAATTTTTTTGTTAAAATTTGACTTTTAAAATTTTTTTTAAAGTGTGCGTGTTCTCCATCCGAGTTTGCTAATTTTTATTTTGCACAGATATAGTAATACTAGTAACGTTCTTGCCAAATTTCATCACGATATCTTCAACGGCTGCCAAATTACAGCTTGCAAAACTTTTACATTACCTTATTTTAACAGTGGGCGGTGACACGCCCATTGTCAAAAATTTTACTAATTTTCTATTCTGCGTCATAAGTTCAACTCACCTACCAAATTTCATCTCTTCATCCATCCTTGGCAATGAATTATCGCACTTTTTCAATTTTTCGAAATTTTCAATATCGAAAAAGTGGGCGTGGTTATATTCCGATATTGTTCATTTTAAATAGCGATCTGAGATGAGTGCCCAGGAGCATACATACCAGATTTCATCAAGATACCTCAAAATTTACTCAAGTTATCGTGTTAACGGACAGACGGACGGACATGGCTCAATCAAATTTTTTTTGATACTGATGATTTTGATATATGGAAGTCTATATCTATCTCGATTCCTTTATAACTGTACAGCCAACCGTTACCCAATCAAAGTTAATATACTCTGTGAGCTCTGCTCAACTGAGTGTAAAAATTATATTAAGAATTTTTGCCGTAATGTACTATGCCAGCTTCGAACACACACGTAACATTTTGTATGATAGTATGGGCATCGCTGATGTGATGACAATATTTGATCAAGAGGCAAAGAAGTATCAAGTGCGCAGAAAAGTAGTAATCTATGGTCACATGTAGTAACAGCCTAACGCCTACACTTTCACATAGGACTAAGGCTGTTATCCTTACGACCGACTGCATGGTACTAAATTTTGCATGCTTTTCTGCGCACTTGATATTGTTTTAGAGGTCTTTGGCGATGTAGCTTTACCGTTAGCGAAGGTTGAAATTTGGTGCCTGATCTAAGTGCTTGTTTATACTTACCGTGTTGGTGAATTCTTGACCATTATAACAATAAACGCCGCACATGGCAATGGCGGCTATATAGTATATTACCATACGAATGCATGTGAGCTTGTCAGATTCCTAAAATATGGATGAAGAATGTAGGTGAACTTTTTTTTTACATTTGGCGATATTTACAGTAAGAAACCGAAAAGCTGTAGTAGAAAAATTTTTCAAATTTCATCAATTAGTTATCTTTTTTTTTATTTTCCACGTTAAAAAAAATTCTATAAACTTTTTAACTGAAACTATGCAAATCAGCCTTTTCGAAAAACTTCCGAAATAAAATTTGACGGAAATTTAAAAAAATTTATTTGCAGGTCCCTAAAAGTAAATTTTTTTTTTGGCCCAGTCAATTTTAATATTATAAAGTACATTTTTACATTCTTTTGAAATTTTTTTCCGAAATGTGTCTTAGATTTTCTTCCATAAAATATCTATATTTGGATACTTTGTATGAAAGAAATTTGTTGTAAATCAATGTGCGGGACTACGAAACGGCACATTTAAATTCACAGAGGCTACATAGGTTATACTAAACTGGCCGGTAAATAAAAACCTCGCATAGACTTGATGTGTCCACAGTATTACCAGAAAATATTTAATGACCAAGCGGAAGAAGCCCTCTCGGTTCACTTGTAAAATAGTAGAAGTTTTCTAGGATTTTGCTTAATTGCTGACTCGAGATCTGACAACTCTGTCGCACCCAATAGCTGGAGCCTTAACCTGGCGAGCGCAGAACATAGAACGTGCTCAACCGTTTCTTTCTGCAGCTCGCACTTCCGTCACCTAATGTTATTGACGTGGCCTAACTTATAAGCATGTGATGCCAGAAGGCAGTGTCCACTTAGTCCAGGCTATGCACATGATCTTAGAAATTTTGCAGCCCCGCGCTTTTGACCACGCCTTTCCTGCTTGTGGATCATATGCAACTCCTGTCTTCCTTTGATTTCTCCCAAACAGATTGGGACGTCTGTCGTCGATTCAACGAGTGTTGCAATTCATATTTTTTTTATATATTTATTATTAAAAAAATTAAAAAATACTTTTTTAAATTTAAGAAAAAAAAATTTTTAAATATAAATTAAAGAAATTATTAATAACAAAAACAATTATATAAAGCAATATGAGTATTTCTCGCTAATTAAATACAGACAAAGTAATTACCTTAATTACAAATTCCTTTTCTACTCACCAATGATTCATTGATGTTGAACAAAACCATGGCAGACTCCAACATGATAATTAAGAAATGCGATACATTTACGTGCTTGAACATCTTCTGAGTGTCCTTAAAGAACCTGCATTTAAACGTAAGTATATGAGAGTTAATTATCAACAGAAATTTTTTTTTTTTTTTTGCTTTTTTTAATAAACGGCTTTTAGCATATGAACACCAATTAAAATTCATGCATAAATTTTATATTTTCATTTGATTTTAAAATTTTCATACATACCCTGTCCGACCCAAAAAAAAAACAATATTTTTTTTTTTTTCAAAAAACTGTTATCCCCATCGTTTTTAGCGCATATTTTTGGGTCGGACAAGTTATATATGAAAATTTTACAATCAAATGAAAATTTTTTAGTAGGTCATGAAAAAAAACCTTAAAAGTCAAAGTTGAAAAAAGTCAAAAAATTAAATTTCACAGGCTCGAAAACTATTTTTTTGGGTATGCGTAGTGGAACTTTTTTTCCTGAGCCCAAATCCTATCGAAAAATCGATGGCGCGATATCGGTTAATAAATCAACCCAGTCTAATGTATATACATACTCGTAAGTATTTTGATAATGACTAATGCAACAACACATGTATTCCACACGTGACTCTTTTGGCACCAAATCCGAGGTAGAGCACAAAATCATTAAGCAAAGTACCTTGATGAGGCCAGTACAATGAATGCATTGGATTACAAATAATAAATCGAAGCAAAAAGAACCTAAAAGGAGATTAGATTGATTAAATAATTATTATCTCGTGGTAAATTAAAGCACAACGACAACAAGATTGTCACGACATGATAGCAGAGGGCTAATTCACGTCCTGTGAAGTGATAAAATGAAACGGAATTTTCATACGTTTGAAAAGATATTTGTATAAGTTTTTTTTTTTTCATTTTATGACTTAGCAGCTCGTGAATTGGCCCCGAAGGCCGATGTCGTGCTATATGATCCATGATTTATATCCATTTTTTAATTCACAATAGAAATGGTGAATCCTTTTAATGAATATGTTTGATCATATCCATGTTTTATTGAAATATAAATATACAAATAATTTGACAGACTCATATATATCATTTTAATAAAATTATACTGTTTTCACACAGACGGCTTATTGAATTATAGAGGCAGTTTTCTACATTAAGACGCTTATTGAGCTCAGTCTTCCCTACAAAATTCGAATCTATAATTATTTCATTAGTAGCTAATCGAATGCCTAAGGAAGTCAAAAGCACAATGCAACTCTGTTGGCAGCGTTCCGCTTCTTAGTTTTTGGTGTGTTCAGTGTTTAAAAATGTCGTTTGTCAAAGTAAATGTCATTGTCTGTATTATACTGTCTTCACACAGAAACTTAATGATGTCATTTCACCTGCTAATGAAATCGTAAATTTTTTGCTTTCACACAGAAGTAACTGCTCGATTAGTATGAAGGATGAGACAGACAATCATGGCGGAACGATACAAGGTGGGAGCATGGTGACATACCTACAAACAAACAAAAATTCCATGTACTTGTAAATTCGATAGACAAATGTCAAAATCGTACTGCGCCGGTAGTTGAGGTATCAAATCAAATAAAAAAGGTTATAATCAGCTGTCCGATGCGGCCACCTTGTATCGTTCCGCCATGCAGACAATGACATTTGCTTTGACAATTTAACATTTTTAAGCACTGAACACACCAAAAACTAAGAAGCGGAAACGGAAGCGGAACGCTGCCAACAGAGTTGCATTGTGCTTTTGACTTCCTTAGGCATTCGATTAGCTACTAATGAAATAATAATAGATTGGAATTTTGTAGGGAATATTAAGCTCAATAAGCGTCTTAATGTAGAAAACTGCTTTTATTATTCAATAAGCCGTCTGTGTGAAAACAGTATTAGATTTCTCCCTGATATACTACACGACACGGGCCCTGGTACACACAAATGCATACTGACAAAATTAGCAAACTGCCCATGGCGGAACCATACAGGCGACGGCCGGAAAACATTGATACTTTTTAATCTAATTTGGTGTTTAAACTTTTGACGATTTTGACCTCAGGCCATCGAATAACAAATTTTCTTTGTATGTATGTCGCCCTGCTGGTACCTCGTGTAGCTCCGCCATGGTACTGTCATGCCACTGCAAGTGAAGCCAGTGAAATACAACATTATATGTATATGTAGCAATTTGCTTAGATTAGCATTAACGATACGTTTTTTTCCGGAAAGTGGACCAGAAACCAACCTATTAGAACAAATTCAATTTGCTTGACATTTGGTATATTTGTAGGTAGCCCTTTGCCTAGAAATATAGAGAGATAGGGATCGATGGAGCGGAAAAATTGATGGAAAAGACGTAAAGGGAGAAAGAGACGCAAAGAAAGAGAAAGGTAGAGGGAGGTGCAAATAAAAGGATAAGAAAAAGGTGGGGAGAGTGAGAGGGAGAATAAGTGGTAAAAGCTTCTTAAAAGTTATGCAGATAGACCAAAGTTACGGCATAAATACGTCTGCCGGTTCTGTTAGTTCCTCTATAATATTGGACTACAATAACTACTAGTATTAATTGAAAAATGTGTATTTACCACAGGCGGCTAAATTAGCTCCGGTAAGATCCAAAAGCAGATGTATATAATAAAGTGGAAATGACATGGACTTATCATCAGAAAAGGACGTAGCACCTACTGCAATGCAAAAATAAAAAAAAAATTATGAAACCAAGCTTGTGTTGTTGTAAAAAAGCAATTATAATTAAAAAGGGTTGAGTACCAAGTACTCGAGAAGTTCGATGTGTAAGCAAACAGGTGTTAGACTAAAATCATAATGTTTTTAATATAACGAGAGCTCACCCAGGGGTTGAAGTAAACGCACAACAGAGAAAACTTTTCCTTTAACAAATAGTTTCTGGCTTTTAGAAAAGCGTTTCATCTACTTCTTATCGGGAACAAACGATACCGACAAGCTATTATTATGGGTTTGTTATTGATTGCAAAATGATATCTTCGAAATAGCTATCGATTTGTTATCAGCCTGATATTGTCTTTTTATTGGTTTCTTAAAGGCTTTCTACCGAAAGGTCACGTGTGTGTCATCTATTTTATATTGAAGGTTTGAAGGTATGTGTTTCATAACAAACAGATAAATCGACTTTACCAATTCGATTACATGCCAAAGCAAATTGGTAGCACTTCGATAAGAAATCGATTAGAAGCCAGTTTCAGAAAACATATTGATATCTATTCGATAACAAACGATTAAAAATCGATTTAATTAAATTTAATTGAATTTAGGTCAACTTAATTTAATTATGTTTTATTTAAATTTATTTATTATTAAATTTATGATTTATTTGTATTAATTGATTGGGGATTGCCCTCACTACTTTAAGTGTATTAAAACACTTATTTGAAGAAATTTTTAATATTTTTAGTTTACTTAATAGATGGGGAAAAATGAAAACAATGTGACATCAGGACGGAAGGCGAGTGCTATTTCGATTAGTCTTTGTAAATATCTGCAAGAACTTTTCTCCCGGGAGTAGGATTCAAACCTCCACACGCGATGGTTGAAGTGCTTCAAATACACAACATTGGTTAAACATTTTTATTTCTATAAATAGAGCAAAGCAAATGCCAATTCTTTGAAACCGCCAACAACAAAAGGCGTAGCTTTATCACATGATAGCACACAAATTATTTACTGTGCAAAGGATATGCAAAGAAGGCAATTGATATAAGTTATACAACAACTAAGGCAGGCCTGCCTGAATCTGTTTGTATTAGTTAAATCAAAGCAAGAATTCAAGTCCGAATCCCTCTCACGGGGAGAGTGTGGCCGAAATACAATAGTAGGAAAACACAAGGCCATGAAATGAAATTTGTAAGATCACTGCCACACCAACGGGACACTGGTCGCTCAGCCTGCATGTTCGAGAATTTGGATCCCTGTCAACGTTATTTGCAGGAACTGAGACGAAGAAGTCAGCAAAGAAACAGCAGGTTCATTGTCCGCATCATTTGGTTTGAACGAAACACCGACTAGCCGTGCTAAAACAGCAGGAAATCGTTCCAGAATAATGTGTATTAAAACGGCGCCCCATGCGCTACTTGGGCTCGCATCTTTGGCATCAGAGCGGCACAATTAATCGCAATTTTGACTGTAAAAATTATAACACTCTTAACATTACTTAACCGAGCGGTACTCTTACCGTATGTACATACTTACCAGGTATGTAAGCATAGTTGGGTGTTCCTTTAAATTTGTGATAAAAATTTATAACATTGGGTGGTATGATATAAATGAATAATCCGCTTATGTATACAGTTAAATACACCTTTAACTGTTTACGCACTGTTTTCCAATTATTATCCATAACAGCATTAATCTCCTCTTTTATTTTTTTATTTATTGGATATGCTGCAAGCAAAATATGGAAATCTTGTTAAAGTTAAGTCTCAAATTTAAATCCAAAAAAATTCAAAAAAAGGAGTTAGACAATGGCCTAAACTATGGACGGTTCACAACCTATGCTCAAATGTTTATACATATTAAACATAAATGAGCCTAAGCAGATCAAACATACAAATTTTACAAGTTTTAATATTTCGACTACCTTTTTTGAGATTCCCAATTTTTTGTAGCACATCATGATTTAAAACTCGCTCCAATTGCGCATAGAATTTATGTTGGGTAAAAATTATATAAATCACTTTAACAAAAGCAATTATCATTTCAGACATTGAGAGAATCGACTGGAAAATAAAACATATATAAATATATAATTAAACTAATAAACACACAGGAAAACGCAATAAAAACAAGTAAGTACAGCGCTGTATCGGCTGTACCGAAGACTTCATACCTTTCATGAATGGGGCTGAATAATAATATTATCCCATTCGTAATATCCAACTAATCGGCTGTATAAGATAAGAAATATATAGTGAACAGATGTACATACCTAAGCGATTTTCAAGATAAATATGAAATAAAATAATTTAAAAAAAATTTTAAGTTAAATGGTTTTATTGAAAACTATAATTACATGAAGTAATAATAATACTAAAAGCTAGAAAATAATTAGGTGGGTCCTAGGTGCTTGTCATCACACTCCTCATCAATCTAGGGCGTTTATCAGACAATTAAAAAAAAGCGTTGGGTGTATGAAATTTCTAAAAATGTGAGGCGTAGCATAACCTGTTTAAGGTTAGGTTGGTCTTGTATATGACTGTAAATAGAAATTTCACGCGCCCAATGCTTTTATTTATTTGTCTGATCAACGCCCTAGATTGATGAGGAGTGTGATGACTAGTACATAGGACCTAACTAATTATTTTCTAGCTTTTTGTATTATTATTACTTAATGTAAGTATTGTTATCAATAGGGCCCGGATTTTTATGCACAATAAACTGGAAAATATGCGCATATAATATTACATAAAAATCAAAAATATGCACTAAACACATAAAGAATATGCAAAAACACTTTTCACATTTTTTGTTATTAGTTTTTACTTTTTTTTTAAATATTTTAATTAACGCAAGGATATATTGTACTCTTAGTGTGAAAGACTCCAAATTAATAAAATATACATACATACACATATTTAAAGTATACAATAAAATAAATAGTTAAGCACTTTTAAAAGTAAAATACCAATAAATTAATTTCAAATCCATACATACATATGTACACATACTTAAAATTTTCATTCTTCTTTGTTGATGGCTTTATTGGCAAACAAGATAAATTGTTCTTTAAAATGTTCATTGTTAAAGCCTTCCCTATTTTTGGGCGCAAAAATGTTTTGTACAAGGAGAACTTTCTTTCTACTTCAACACTGGTGTTTGAGGCGTACTTGAAGCAAGATAATTCGTGGGGTCATAACTACTTTCGTTACAGCTGTCACTTGAGTCCATTTGGTCACTTGAACTTCGCACACTACCTTAAGTTTCTGGAATATTTTTGCAGAACGGTGTTCAATTTTTCCCTTATCTTTTCACCAAATTCACCTTGCACCCCTTCGATAGTTTTAACAGAAGCCTCCAAAATACGCAACTGTTCAGCCAACGATTTTTTCCCTTCCAATTTAGTTATAATATCTGGCAAGACGCTGTAATTTGAATTAATATAGGCTAAATGTGCTTCATTAGAATTTGAAGCCATTGCCTTTTTTGCCTTCAATATAGAAGAAGCGTCGCCATAATTTAGATCTTTAAAAAAGGTTTCAAACTCGTTAAAATTTTCGTAATAACATTTTGCCGCCTCTAATCAGGTTCCCCATCTTGTTAATATTGGCTGTGGCGGAAGAGCGATATTGGGAAACATGTTTAGATATTAAGTTGTCCACATCCCTAAAACGGGTTTTAACATCTTTGGTCACTCGATGCATTGCATGTGCCAAACAAGTAACATGCAGTCATTTTGGATAAAATACCTTCAGACCTTTTGCTGACTTTGCCATATATGGAGCTGCGTCAGTGACATATAAAAGAATTTTCGACTTTTCGAAGTCAGGGCCCCATAACTGCATGGAACCATGAAATGGTCTTGCTATTGTGGAGTGATTTGTGCGTTCTAGACAAACAACTTTTAATAAAAAATGTTTGCTACGAAACGGCCTTGTATGTCAATCGTTTCATCAATTGATACTCACAAAAAGTGGTTCTTCAATTGTCCTTTGATTCCTTTAATTTGCGATAAATAGATATCATGGACATAGTTTTTTCTCAAAGCTGACTCAGAAGCAATGGATTCCATGGTGTATTTTTTGAAAAACTTTATTAAATGCTGGTTTGTTAACTTCTATAATGGGATAGCAGCTGCAATTAATGACTTGCAAAGCTCCATGTAAAACTTGTTCTTATTGCCCACGTAATTTTTAAGCAGGCATTGAGAAGTTTTTTCATCTTGCCTTCTAGAAAGCTCTACGTGCTTCTGGCTCCGCATGTTCTGATCAACTTGAAACTTATTTGCACAGCTAATTCTTTTATTGCAAATTTTGCAAAATAAAATTCCTCCATCGGTTTCGAATATCTTTTTATATTCGTTCACATATTTTGAAAGAGTTGCAGCCAAAGTAGTTTTAGTTTTAGGCATTTTTTAAAAATTTCTGAATGTAGAACAATTTTTTGTGCAAAAAGAAGATAATTAAGAAAACGAATCGCAGAACATAAAATATTTATACCAGTGACACTGGCCGTGAGCAACGTTTAAATTGAAATATAAAAGTATATATGTACATACATATGTACAAAATGTACAGGTGTACGCAGAAACATATTGTTCGCTCTCATTCTCGCTACCCTTATTGCAATACACACTGTAGTATAGACTAACTATTAACCTGGGTCGACTTGTATGGACGAAAGTTAACCAATATCGCGCCATCGATTTTTCGATAGGATTTGGGCTCAGAAAAAAAAAAGTTCCACTACGCATACCCAAACAAATAATTTTCGAGCCTGCAAAAAAAAATGACGGATGTGTTAATTTTTCGACCAAAACATTCCCCAAAACCCAAAAAATATTTTTTTTCTTCAAAATACTGTTGTAAAAACGTTGGCGATAACAGTTTTTTGAAAAACATATTTTTTGGGTTTTTGGGAGTGTTTTGGTCGAAAAATTTACACTTTCGTCATTTTTTTTTTGCAGGCTCGAAAATTACTTTTTGGGTATGCGTAGTGGAACTTTTTTCCTGAGCCCAAATCCTATCGAAAAATCAATGGCGTGATATCGGTTAATAAATCGACACAGTCTACTAACTATATACACATACGCATTGGCAAATGCATTGTTGGTCTAAAAACATATGATCGATAAGGTTGCCAACTAATCTTGAAATGTATTTAACTGAAATTCACCAAATACAACTGCATAGAAATCCGGAACCCTAGTTATCAATAAAACCGTTTAACTAAAACTTTTTTATACTCAGTTGAGCAGAGCTCACAGAGTATATTAACTTTGATTGGATAACGGTTGGTTGTACAGGTATAAAGGAATCGAGATAGATATAGACTTCCATATATCAAAATCATCAGTATCGAAAAAAACTTCGATTGAGCCATGTCCGTCCGTCTGTCCGTTAACCCGATAACATGAGTAAATTTTGAGGTATCTTGATGAAATTTGGTATGTAGGTTCCTGGGCACTCATCTCAGATCGCTATTTAAAATGAACGATATCGGACAATAACCACGACCACTTTTTCGATATCGAAAATTTCGAAAAATCGAAAAAGTGCGATAATTCATTACCAAATAAGGATTAAGCGATGAAACTTGGTAGGTGAGTTGAACTTATGACGCAGAATAGAAAACTAAAATTTTGGACAATGAGCGTGTCACCGCCCACTTTTAAAAGAAGGTAATTTAGAAGTTTTGCAAGTTGTAATTTGGCAGGAACGTTACTCCTATTACTATATGTACGCTTAATAAAAATTAGCAAATTCGGAGAACGACCACGTCCACTTTTTAAAAAAATTTTTTTTTAATTAAAATTTTAAAAGAAAAGTTAATACCTTTACAGTATATAAGTAAATTATGTCAACATTCAACTCCAGTAATGATATGTTGCAACAAAATACAAAAATAAAAGAAAATTTCAAAATGGGCGTGGCTCCGCCCTTTTTCATTTAATTTGTCTAGGATACATTTAATGCCATAAGTCGAACAAAAATTTGCCAATCCTTGTGAAATTTGGTAGAGATTTAGATTCTAGGACGGTAACTGTTTTCTATGAAAAAGGGCGAAATCGGTTGAAGCCACGCCCAGTTTTTATACACAGTCTACAGTCTGTCCTTCCGCATGGCCCTTAACACGATAACTTGAGCAAAAATCGATATATCTTTACTAAACTCAGTTCACGTACTTATCTGAACTCACTTTGTATTGGTGTAAAAAATTGCCGAAATCCGACTATGACCACGCCCACTTTTTCGATATCGAAAATTACGAAAAATGAAAAAAATGCCATAATTATATACCAAATACGAAAAAAGGGATGAAACATGGTAATTGTATTGGTCTATTGACGCAAAATATAACTTTAGAAAAAAAATTGGTGAAGTGGGTGTGACCCCTACCATATTAAGTAGAAGAAAATGAAAGAGTTTTGCAGGGCGAAATCAAAAGCACTTGGAATCTTGGAAGGAATCTGTTCGTGGTATTACATATATAAATAAATTAGCGGTACCCGACATATGATGTTCTGGATCACCCTGGTCCACATTTTGGTCGATATCTCGAAAACGCCTTCACATATACAACTAAGGGCCACTCCCCTTTAAACCCTCATTGATACCTTTAATTTGATACCATATCGTACAAAAAAATTCTAGAGTCACCCCTGGCCCACCTTTATGTCGATATTTCGAAAAGGCATCCACATATAGAACTAAGGCCCACTCCTTTTTAAAACACTCATTAACACCTTTCCTTTGATACCATATCGTACAAAATAATTCTAGAGTCACCCCTGGCTCACCTTTATGGCGATATCTCGAAAAGGCATCCACCTATAGAACTAAGGCCCACTCCCTTTTAAAATACTCATTAACACCTTTCGTTTGATACCCATATCGTACAAACAAATTCTAGAGTCACCCCTAGTCCACCTTTATGGCGATATCTCGAAAAAGCGTCCACCTATAGAACTAAGGCCCACGCCCTTTTAAAATACTCATTAACACCTTTCATTTGATACCCATATTGTACAAACGCATTCTAGAGTCACCCCTGGTCCACGTTTATGGCGATATCCCGAAAAGGCGTCCACCCATAGAACTAAGGCCCACTCCCTTTTAAAACACTTATTAGCACCTTTCATTTGATACCCATATTGTACAAACGCATTCTAGAGTCAACCCTGGTCCACTTTTATAACGATATTCCGAAAAGGCGTCCACCTATAGAACTAAGACCCACTCCCTTTTAAAATACTCATTAACACCTTTCATTTGATATCCATATTGTACAAAATAAATTCTAGAGTCACCCCTGGTCCACCTTTATGGCGATATCTCGAAAAGGCGTACACCTATAGAAATTAGGCCCACGCCCTTTTAAAATACTCATTAATACCTTTAATTTGATATCCATATTGTAAAAAATAAATTCTAAAGTCACCACTGGTCCACCTTTATGGCGATATCTCGAAAAGGCGTCCATCTATAGAACTTAGGCCCACGCCCTTTTAAAATACTCACTAATACCTTTCATTTGATACCATATCGTACAAAAAAATTCTAGAGTCACCCCTGGCCCACCTTAATGGCGATATCTCGGAAAGGCGTCCATCTATAGAACTTAGGCCCACGCCCTTTTAAAATACTCATTAATACCTTTCATTTGATATCCATATTGTACAAAATAAATTCTAGAGTCACCCCTGGTCCACCTTTATGGCGATATCTCGAAAAGGCGTCCACCTATAGAAATTAGGCCCACGCCCTTTTAAAATACTCATTAATACCTTTAATTTGATATCCATATTGTAAAAAATAAATTCTAAAGTCACCACTGGTCCACCTTTATGGCGATATCTCGAAAAGGCGTCCATCTATAGAACTTAGGCCCACGCCCTTTTAAAATACTCACTAATACCTTTCATTTGATACCATATCGTACAAAAAAATTCTAGAGTCACCCCTGGCCCACCTTTATGGCGATATCTCGAAAAGGCATCCACCTATAGAACTAAGGCCAACTCCCTTTTAAAATACTCATTAACACCTTTCGTTTGATACCCATATCTTACAAACAAATTCTAGAGTCATCCATGGTGCACCTTTATGGCGATATCTCGAAAAGGCGTCCACCTATAAAACTAAAGCCCACTCCCTTTTAAAATACTCATTAACACCTTTCATTTGATACCCATATCGTACAAACAAATTCTGGAGTCAGGCTTGGTCCACCTTTATGGCGATATCCCTAAATGGCGTCCATCTATAGAACTATGGCCCACTTCCTCTTAAAATACTCTTTAATACCTTCCATTTAATACACATGTCATACAAACACATTCCAGGGTTACCCTAGGTTCTTTTTACAAAATGGTGATTTTCCCTTACTTTGTCTACACAGCTCTCAACTGAGTATGTAATGTTCGGTTATACCCGAACTTAGCCTTCCTTACTTGTTTTTTAATTATTTTATTTTCACGTTTTTAGTCTTAATTGACTATTATCTATCATTCTGTTTAGTTCATTTAGTGACTCATTATTACAAGGACTCTTTGCTGACAATTTGCTACAATCTAATTCATCAATACATAATCCTTCCAAAGACTTTACTCGACTCTGCGCCACGTATGCTTGTCCCTCCTCGAACTGTACAATATTTTGATGTCACCTCTACCGGACTGTATATAATATTTGTTCCAAATATGAGCCAAATCAGACATCGTAGGTAGCTTTCTATTCACGTATGTATTATGTGTTCCAAATATGAACCAAATCGGACCACAAATACGATTTTTTGAAATATTTCGATTCATGCGCCACCTAGCGGCGATATTTTTTTCTTATTATTGCATTGTCATCGGGTTCTGAATTATATTCCAAGTTTCAAGCTTGCAGCAGATCGGGAAGTTACTTACATTTCAATTACAAAATTCGTGCCGGTCAACCAGCCAGTCAAGTCAAGCTAAATAAAACCGTATAATAAAAAAATAGGTATGTACTTTGTGCGAGCATGCAAAGTTTCACTTTTTTGTGGTCTGCATGTAAACACTATGACCACGAATCACCTATTTCAACAATATATGACGTAAGCGTAAGTATTTGAAGAAATTTTAAGCATCTAGCCGTAAAAAGGGGGCAGAAATGGGAGTTTATGGGAGTTTATATACCACCGATCTCAATGATTTTTTTCAGACAACAATATACAATGCTATATACGTAAGCATTTAAAATGGGGTGGAAGTAACGAAAAGCTAGCCTTTACCCGCGGCCCCGTCCCCAAGGAGAAAATGAAATAAGCAGGCTAATCAAGTTATCTGTTTAAAGTTTTTTTTCTGTGTAATGCATTTAACTTTTGTAATTGAGTAAAAAAAAAAAGATCTAAATGAGCAGATAACCCAATAGGATCCCCAAATGATCCCGAAATTATGCAGAAAAATCCACGAAATGACCCCGAAAATATCGCGGTCGGAACCCGAAAACCATGCAGAAATGCCCCGGAAGGTTCTTCAAAAGTTCCCGGAATAGTCCCAAAAAGCCCGAAATGACAACGACACGATTCTAGACTTATCCAGAGAACCACACAGAAATGATCCCTGAAGGGTACCAAAATGATCCCGAAATAGTCCCGGAAGAGTTCCGAAATTACCCTGACGGGCTCCCTGATCTCAAAAACCATCCAGAAAATATCCAGGAAGGGTCCCTAAATTATCCCGACATAGTCCAGAAGAAGTTCCGAAATGACCCCGAGGGAATCCAAGACGGATCACGAAAACCATACAGAAATGATTCCGGAAGTGTCCCAAAATGATGCCGAAATGTCCCGAAATGACCCTGAAGGGATCCCGGGAGAATCTCGAAAACAATCCAGAAATGATTCTCAAAGGGTCCCCAAATGATCACATATGAGTCGAGAAAAAGTCCCGAAATGACGAATCCCGAAAACCATCCAGAAATTATGCCGGAAGGTACCCCAAATGATCCCGAAAAAGTCCTGAAATTACCACTACGGGATCCCGGACGACTTCCGAAAACTATCGAGAAATGATGCCGGAAAGGTCCCCAAATGATCCCGTATCAGTTGAGAAAGTCTCGAAATGACCCCAACGGAATCCCGAAAACCATCTAGAAATGACGCCGGAAGGTACCGAAATGATACCGAAATAGTCCCGAAATGCCCTGATGGGATCTCGCACGGATCCCGAAAACCATCCCGAAATGATGCCGAAGGGGTCCCCAAATGATCCCGTATTAGTTGAGAAAAAGTCCCGAAATGACCCCGACGGGATCCCGGACGGATCCCGAAAACCATATATAAATGATGCCGGAAAATACCCCATATGATCCCGAAATAATCGCGAAATTACCCCGCCGGGATCCCGGAAGGATTCCGAAAACTATCCAGAAATGATGCCCAAAGGGTCCCGAATGATCCCGAAATAGGCCCGATATGGACCCCGACGGAATCCCGGACGGATCTCGAAAACCATCTAGAAATGATGCCGGAAGGTACAACAAATAATCCCCTAATAATCCCGAAATGACATTGACGGGATCCCGGACGGATCGCCAAAATCTCCAGAAATGATACCGAAAGGGTCCCCTACTGATCCCGTATTAGTCGAGAATAATTCCCGAAATGACCCCGAAGGGATCCCGGTCGAATGCCGAAAACCATCCAGAAATGATGCCGGAAAGGTTCTCAAAATATCCCCTAATAGTCCCGAAATGACCTTGACGGGATCCCCGACGTATCCCGGAAACAAACCAGAATGGAAAGGTTCCCAAATAGTCTCACAATGACCCTGACGGTCTCCCAGGATCCCGAAAACCATCCTGAAATTATGGCAAGAGGGTCCCCAGATGATCCCGTATTAGTCGCGAAAAAGTCCCGAAATTACCCCGAGGGGATCCTGGAAGGATCCCGTAAACCATCTAGAAATGATGGCGGAAGGTACCCCAAATGATCCCGAAAAAGTCCTGAAATGACCACGACGGGATCTGGACGGATCCCGGAAACCATCTAGAAATTATGCCTGAAAATACCCCAAACGAACCTGGAATAGGCCCGAAAAAGTCCAAAATTACCTCGATGGGTTCCCGTACAGATACCGAAACAGAAATTATACGGAAAGGTCCTCAAATGATCCCCCTAATAGTCTCGAAATGACCCTGACGGGATCCCGGACGGATCCCAGAAACCATCCAGAAGTGATGCCGGAAGGGTCCCCAAATGATCCCGTATCAGTTGAGAAAAAGTCCCGAAATGACCCCTACGGGATCCCGGACGGATCCCGAAAACTATGCAGAAATAATGCCGGAAAGATCCCCAAATGATCCCCTAATAGTCCCGGAATAACCATGATGGATCCCGGACGCATCCCGAAAACCATCCAGAAATGATGCCGAAGGGTCCCCAAATGATCCTGAATTAATCGAGAAAAAGTCCCGAATGGCCCCGACGAGATCCGGTTGGATCCCGAAAACCATCTAGAAACGATGCCGGAAAATACCCCAAATGATCCCGAAATAGTCCCGAAAAAGTCCCGAAATGACCCCGTCGGGATCCCGGACGGATCCCGAAAACTATCCAGAAATGATGTCGGAAAGGTCCCCAATTGATCCCCTAATAGCCCCGAAATGTCCCTTATAGGATCCCGGACGGATACTGAAAACCATACAGAAATGATGCCGAAAGTGTCCCCAAATGATCCCGTATTAGTCGAGAAAAATTCCCGAAATGACCCCGACGGGATCCCGGTTGGATCCCGAAAACCATTTAGAAATGATGCCGGAAAATACCCCAAATGATCCCGAAATAGTCCCGAAAAAGTCCCGAAATGACCCCGTCGGGATCCCGGACGGATCCCGAAAACTATCCAGAAATGATGCCGGAAAGGTCCCCAAATGAACCCCTAATAGTCCCGAAATTACCTTATGGGATCCCGGACGGATCCCGAAAACCGGAATGCCGGAAAGATCCCCAAATGATCCCCTAATAGTCCCGGAATAACCATAATGGGATCACTGACGCATCCTGAAAACCATCCAGAAATGATGCCGAAGGGTCCCCAAATGATCCTGTATTAATCGAGAAAAAGTCCCGAATGGCCCCGACGGGATCCCGGTTGGATCTCGAAAACCATCTAGAAACGATGCCGGAAAATACCCCAAATGATCCCGAAATAGTCTCGAAAAAGTCCCGAAATGACCCCGTCGGGATCCCGGACGGATCCCGAAATCTATCCAGAAATGATGTCGGAAAGGTCCCCAATTGATCCCATAATAGTCCCAAAATGACCCTGATGGGATCGCGATGGATCCCGGAAACTATCCAGAAATGATGCCGGAAAGGTTTCCAAATGATCCCCAAATAGTCCCGGAATGACCCTGAAGGGCTCCCGGGATCCCGAAAACCATCCCGTATTAGTCGCGAAAAAGTCCCGAAATGCCCCGACGGGATCCGGAAGGATCCCGTAAACCATCTAGAAATGATGGCGGAAGGTACCTCAAATGACCCCGAAACAACCCTGAAATTACCCCGACGGGATCCCGGACGGATTCCGAAAACCATCCAGAAATGATGCCGGAAGGGACCCCAAATGATCCCGAAAAGTCACGAAATGACCCCGACGGGATCCATGACGGATCCCTAAAACCAGCCAGAATGATGCCGGAAGGGACCTGAAATGATCCCAAAAAAGTCCCGAAACTACCCCGACGGGATCCCGGAAGGATACCGAAAACCATCCAGAAATGATGCCGGTAGATCCCCCAAATGATTCCGAAATAGTCCCGAAATGACCCCGTCCGGATCCGGACGGATCCCGCAAACTATCCTGAAATGATGCCGGAAGGGTCTTCAAATGATCCCCTATTAGTCCCGAAATGAACCTAACGGCATTCCGGACGGATCCCGAAAACCATCCAGAAATGATGCCGGTAGGTACCCCAAATGATCCAGAAATAGTCCCTAAATTACCCCGTCGGATCCCGAAAACTATGCAGAAATGATGGATGAAAGGTCCTCAAATGATACCATTATAGTCCCGAAATGGCCCTGACAGGATCCCGGTCGGATCCCGAAAACCGTACAGAAATGATGCCGAAAGGGTCCCCAAATGATTCCGTATTAGTCGAGAAAAGTCCCGAAATGAACCCGACGGCATCCCGGACTGATCTCGAAAACCATTCAGAAATGATGCCGGAAGATTCCCCAAATGATCCCAAAATAGCCCCGAAATGGCCCAAAAGGATCCCGGAAGGATCCTGAAAACCATCCAGAAATGATGCCGCAAGAGCTCCCAAATGATCCCGAAAAAGTCCCCAAATGACCCCGACGAGATCCGAGACGGATCCCGAAAACCATTCAGAAATGATGCCGAAAGGGTTCCCAAATGAACCCGTATTAGTAGCGAAAAAGTCCCGAAATGACCCCGAAGGGATCCCGGACGGATCCCGAAAACGATCCAGAAATGATGCCGGAAGAGCCCCAAATGATACCGAAAAAGTCCCCAAATGACCACGATAAGATCTCGGACGGATCCCGAAAACCATCCAGAAATGATGCCGGAAGAGCCCCCAAATGATCCCGAAAAAGTCCCCAAATTACTCCGACGAGATCCCGGACGGATCCCGAAAACCATCCAGAAATGATGCCGAAAGGGTCCCCAGATGATCCCGTATTAAGTCGCGAAAAAGTCCCGAAATGACCCCGACGGGATGCCGGACGAATCTCGAAGACCATCCAGAAATGATGCCTAAAGGAACCCAAAATAACCCCGAAAAAGTCCCGTAATGATCCCGGAAACCATCAAGAATTTATCTCTCAAAAGTACGGAAAAAATGATCCCGAAATTACCCCGACGAGATGCCGGACGGATCCCGTAACCCATCCAGAAATAATGCCGGAAGCGTCCCCAAATGATCGCGAAAGGGTCCCGAAAATGTCCCAAAATAGCCCCGACGGTATCCCGGACGGATCCCGAAAACTATACAGAAATGATCCCGGAAGAGTCCCAAAATGATCCCGAAGTAGTCCCGAAAAAGTTCCGAAATGACCCCGGCGGGATCCCGGACGGATCCCGAAAACCATCCAGAAATGATCCCGGAAGGGTCTCGATATGACCCTAACGGGATTACAAATAACTTGAAGCTAATTCTAAAACCACTAGCCTTTACCCGCGGCCCCGTCCGCAAGGAGAAATTTAAATATATGGGCTATTCGCGTTAGCCTACTTATCAAGTTATCTGTTTAAAATTTTTTTTTTTTTTGTCTAATGCATTTTATTTTTGTAATTGAGTAAAAAAAAGAACTAAATGAGTTGATAACCTGATAGCATCCCAAATGATCCCGAAATTATCCAGAAAAAGCTACGAAATGACCCCCACGCTATCGCGGACGGATCCCGAAAACCATCCAGAAATGCCGCGGAAGGGTCTCCAAAAGTTCCCGGAATAGTCCCAAAAAAACCAGAAATGACAAGCACACGATTTTAGACGTATCCAGAGAACCACACAGAAATGATCCCTGAAGGTGTTCCAAAATGATCCCGAAAAGGTTCCGAAATGACCATGACGGGCTCCCGGGCGGATCTCAAAAACCATCCAGAAAATATTCAGGAAAGGTCCCTAAATTATCCCGACATACTCCAGAAAAAGTTCCGAAATGGCTCCGAGGGGATCCACGACGGATCGCGAAAACCATACAGAAATGAACCCGGAAGGGTCCCAAATTGATCCCGAAATAGTCCGGAAATGACCCAAATGGGATCCCGCACAGATCCAGAAATGATCCCGGAAGGGTCCAAAAACTATCCCGGAAAAGTAACAAAAAATCCCGAAATGGCTCCTACGGCATCGCGGACGGATCCAGAAATGATCTCGGAAGGGTCCCCAAATGATCCCAAAATGGTCCCGAAACGACCCTGATGGATCCGGCAAACCATCAAGAAATTATGCCGGAAGGGTCCCCAAATGATCCCGAAATAATACAGAAAAAGTCACGAAACGACCCCTGGAGGATCCCCAAATGATCCCGTATTAGCCCCGAAAAGGTCCCGTAATAACCCGTAAACCATCCAGAAATAATGCCAGAAGGGATCCCAAATTATTCCGACAAAATCCCGCATTGATTCCGACGGGATCCCGAACGGATACCGAAAATCATCCAGAAGTGATGCCGGAAAGGTCCTCAAATGATCACCTGATAGTCCCGAAATTAGCCTTAAGGGGCCCTTTACGGATCCCGTAAACCATCCAGAAACGATCCCGATATAGTCCCAAAGAAGTCCCGAAATGACCCTGACGGGATCTCGAACGCATCCCTAAATGACCCTGACGGGATCCCCAACAGATCCCGAAATCCATCCAGAAATGATCTTGGGAGGACCCCAAATGATCCCGAAAAAGTCCCGCAATGAATCCGACGGGATCCTGAACGGATACCGAAAACCATCCGGAAGTGATGCGGGAAAGGTGCTCAAATGATCACCTAATAGTCCCAAAATGACCCTGACCGCATCTCGGACTGATCCCGAAATCCATCCAGAAATGATCTTGGGAAGGTCCCAAAATTATCCCGAAATAGTCTCGGAAAAGTCCAGAAATTACCCTGACGGTTTCCCGGACGAATCCTGAAATCCATCCTTAAATGATCCCGAAAAAGTCCCGAAATGACCCTGACGGGACCCCGAAAGGATCCCGAAAACTATCCAGAAATGATGTCGGAAAGGTCCTCAAATGATCTCCTAATAGTTCCGAAAAGACACTGACGGAATCCCGAACGGATCCCGATAACTATCTAGAAATGATGCCGAAAGGGCCCGCAAATGATCCTGTATTAGTTGAGTAAAAGTCCCGAAATGACCCCGACGGGATGCCGGACGAATCCCAAAAACCATACAGAAATGATGCCGGAAACCCCCGGACCCCAAATGATCCCGAAAAAGTCCCGCAATTATTCCGACGGGATCCTGAACGGATACCGAAAACCATGTAGAAGTGATGCCGGAAAGGTCCTCAAATGATCACCTAATAGTCCCAAAATGATCCTGTCGGCATCCCGGACAGATCCCAAAATCCATCCAGAAATGATCTTGGGAGGGTCCCAAAATGATCCCGAAATAGTCTCGGAAAAGTCCAGAAATTACCCTGACGGTTTCCCGGACGAATCCCGAAATCCATCCAGAAATGATCTTGGGAAGGTCCCAAAATTATCCCGAAATAGTCTCGGAAAAGTCCAGAAATTACCCTGACGGTTTCCCGGACGAATCCTGAAATCCATCCTTAAATGATCCCGAAAAAGTTCCGAAATGACCCTGACGGGATGCCGGATGAATCCCAAAAACCATCCAGAAATGATGCCGGAAGGGACCCCAAATGATCCCGAAAAAGTCCCGCAATTATTCCGACGGGATCCTGAACGGATGCCGAAAACCATGTAGAAGTGATGCCGGAAAGGTCCTCAAATGATCACCTAATAGTCCCAAAATGATCCTGTCGGCATCCCGGACAGATCCCAAAATCCATCCAGAAATGATCTTGGGAGGGTCCCAAAATGATCCCGAAATAGTCTCGGAAAAGTCCAGAAATTACCCTGACGGGATCCCGGACGAATCCTGAAAACCAATCTTAAATGTTGCCGAAAAAGTCCCGAAATTACCCTGATGGGACCCCGAAAGGATCCCGAAAAATATCCAGAAATTATGCCGGAAAGGTCCTCAAATGATCTCCTAATAGTTCCGAAAAGACCCTGACGGGATCCGTTCGGGAAAACTATCCAGAAATGATACAGAAAGGGCCCGCAAATTATCCCGTATTAGTTGAGTAAAAGTCCCGAAATGACCCCGACGGGATGCCGGACGAATCCCAAAAACCATACAGAAATGATGCCGGAAACCCCCGGACCCCAAATGATCCCGAAAAAGTCCCGCAATTATTCCGACGGGATCCTAAACGGATACCGAAAACCATCCAGAAGTGATGCCGGAAAGGTCGTCAAATGATCACCCAAAATGACCCTGACGGCATCGCGGACAGATCCCGAAATCCATCCAGAAATGATCTTGGGAAGGTCCCAAAATGATCCCGAAGTAGTCCCGAAATGCCCGTGACGGGATCCCGAAAGGATTCCGAAAACAATCCAGAAATGATGCCGGAAAGGTCCTCAAATGATCCCCTAATAGTCCCGAAATGACCGTGACGGGATCCCGAACGGATCCCGACAACTATCCAGAAATGATGCCGAAAGGGTCCGCAAATGATCCCGTATTAGTCGAGAAAAAGTCCCGAAATGACCTCGACGGGATCCCGGACGAATCCCAAAAACCATTCAGAAATGATGCCGGAAAGGTCCCCAAATGATCCCCTAATAGTCCCGATATTACCCTGATGGGATCCCGAACGGATCCCGAAAACCATGCCGAAAGGGTTCCCAAATGATCCCGTATTAGTCGCGAAAAAGTCCCGAAATGACCCCGACGGGATGCCGGACGAATCTCGAAGACCATCCAGAAATGATGCCTAAAGGGACCCAAAATAACCCCGAAAAAGTCCCGTAATGATCCCGGTAACCATCAAGAATTTATCTCTCGAAGGCACGCAAATGATCCCGAAAGTACCCCGACGGGTTCCTGGACTGATCCCGAAAACCATCCAGAAATGATGCCGGAAAGGTTCCCAAATGATCGCGAAATAATCCCGAAATTATTCCGGAATAGTCCCGAAAATGTCCCAAAATAACCCCGACGGGATCCCGGACGGATCCCGAAAACTATACAGAAATGATCCCGGAAGGGTCCCAAAATGATCCCGAAATAGTCCCGAAAAAGTCCCGAAATTACCCCGGCGGGATCCCGGACGAATCCCGAAAACCGTCCAGAAATGACCCCGCAAGGGTCTCCATATGAGGTGAAGCTAATTATAAAACCATGTTAATAAGGCAGCAGGCATAGGAGCGAATGAAAAGTTACATAGAAACATACAGGTAAAGCTAATAAAAGCGTGCTAATAAAAACAATTGAAGGAGGGCGGATGGCGGGAGTAAAAGGAGAGGACCACTGATCGTTCCTCCAAAATTGTCTAGATCTCGATCTGTATGTGCCAGATACCAAAAACTATTGATTTAGGTGAAAATTTATATTGAGTTATAACAATTTATAGATTTTACACCAGAGTGGGAGATAAAGGGGGAGGGGGGCGGAAGGTGTCACTGCTTAATTTGTAAGCCCTCGACTTATTTGACCCCTTGAGTCTGTGATATTGGTGAAGGCCAGTATACGTAAAGTTATAATGTGTAAAAATTATTAAAAAGTAATTGCTCGAAGAGGTCGTGGGACCCCCACTCCTCTTTCCATGTTCGAAAAAAATTTCGCTAGTAGACTACTGTCTGTGTCCCAAATTTCATCAAAATCCGTGTAGCCATTCTGGCTTGATTCAGTCGCAAAGACAAAAAAATATAATAATTAAATTATAACTGTTCCTAGGGGGCGGGGACCACGCCCCTTTTCAAAAATATGTAGCTAGTAGATCCTTCTAGACTATTGGCTATATGTGTGCAAAATTTTATCCAAATCGGTCCTGCCGTTCTTGCGTGATTGAGTAACAAAGACAAACGTCTGGACAAACATCCAAACATCTTCACATCCAAACTTTGCCATTTATAATATATAAAACCATGTTAATAAGGCAGCAAGCACGTTGAGGCGAATGAAGGGTTACAAAGAAACATACAGGTAAAGCTAATAAATGCGTGCTATTAAAAACAATTGAAGGAGGACGGATGGCGGATGGCGGGAGAAGACGGAGAGAACCACTGCTCGTTTTTCCAAAATTGTTTAGATCTCGATCTGTACGTGCCGGACACCAAAAATTATTGATTTAGGAGAAAATGTATATTGAATTTTAACAATTTATAGATTTAACACCAGAGGGTCGAGAAGGGGGGAGGAGGGCGGAGGGTGTCACTGCTCACTGCCCTCGACTTATTTGACCCATTGAGTTTGTAATATTGGTGAACGTCAATAAAGGTAAAGTTATAATGTGTAAAAATTATTAAAAAGTATTTGTTCGAAGGGAGTCGTGGGTCCCCTGCCCCCCTTTCCACGTTCGAAAAAAATTTCGCTAGTAGACTATTGTCTGTGTCACAAACTCCATCAACATCCGTGGAGCCGTTCTGGCGTGATTCAGTCACAAAGACGATCGTCTGGACAAACATCCAAACATCCAAACTTTCCCATTTATAATATACTAGCCTTTACCCGCGGCCCCGTCCGCAAGGAGAAAATTAAATATATGGGATATTCACGTTAGCCTGCTTATCAAGTTATCTGTTTAAAAAGATGTTTCTGTCCAATACATTTTATTTTTGTAATTGAGTAAAAAAAGAACTAAATGAGCTGATAACCTGACAGGATCCCCAAATGATCCCGAAATTATCCAGAAAAATCCACGAAATGACCCCGACGCTATCGGGGACAGATCCCGAAAACCATTTAGAAATGCCACGGAAGGGTCTCCAAAAGTTCCCGGAATAGTCCCAAAACACCCGAATTGAAAACGACACGATTCTAGACTTATCCAGAGAACCACAAAGAAATGATGCCTGAAGGGTACCAAAATGATCCCGAAATAATCCCGAAAAAGTTCCGAAATGACCCTGACGGGCTCCCGGACGTTTCTCAAAAACCATCCAGAAAATATTCAGGAAGGGTCCTTAGGGGATCCACGACGGATCGCGAAAACCATACAGAAATGATTCCGGAAGGGTCCCAAAATGATCCCGTATTAGTCCCGAAAAAGTCCTGAAATGACCCCGACGGGATCCCAGACGGATTCCGAAAACTATACAGAAATGATGCCGGAAAGGTCCTCAAATGATCCCCTAATAGTCCCGAAATGACCCTGACGGGATCTCGAACGGACTCCTAAATGACCCTGACGGTATCCCGGACAGATCTCGAAATCCATCCAGAAATGATCTTGGAAACCCAAAATAATCCCGAAACAATATCTGAAAAGTCCAGAAATTACCCCGACGGGATCCCTCACGGATCCCAAAAACTATCCAGAAATGATGCCGGAATGTCCTCAAAAGATCCCCTAATAGTCCCGAAATGACCGAAAACCATCCAGAAATTATGCCGGAAGGGACCCCAAATGATCCCGAATACCATACAGAAATGATGCCGGAAAATACCCCAAATGATCCCCAAATAGTCCCAAAAAAGTTCCGAAATGACCCGGAAGGGATCCCGGACGGATCCCGAAAACCATCCAGAAATTATGCCGAAAGGGTCCCCTAATGATCCGATACCAGTCGATAAAAAGTCCCGAAATAACCCCGACGGGATGCCGTACGGATCCTCAAAATCATATAGAAATGATGCCGGAAGGTACCCCAAATGATCCCGAAATAGTCCCGAAATCACCCTGGCAGGATCCCGTACGGATCCCGAAAACCATCCAGAAATGATGCCGAAAGGCTCCCCTAATTATCCCGTATTAGTCCCGAAAAAGTACCGAAATGACCCCGACGGGATTCCTGACGGATCCCGAAAAGCATCCAGAAATAATGCCGAAAAGGTCCCCAAATCATCCCGTATTAGTCAAGAAAAAGTCCTGAATTGACCCCGTCGGGATCCCGGATGGATCCCGAAAACTATCCAGAAATGATGCCGGAAGGTATCCCGAAATAGTCCCGAAATGACCCTGACGGGATCCCGGACGGATCCCTAAAACCATCTAGAAATGGTGCCGGAAGGTACCTCAAATGATCCCGAAATAGTACCGAAATGACCCCGACGGGATCCCGGACGGATCCCGAAAACCATCTAGAAATGATGCCGGAAGGTACCCCCAAATGATCCCGAAATAGTCCCGAAATGACCCCGACGGGATACCGGACGGATCCCGAAAACCATCCAGAAATGATGCCGAAAGCGTCCCAAATGATCCCGTATTCTTCGAGAAAAATTCCCGAAATGACCCTGACGGGATCCCGGACGGATCCCTAAAACCATCTAGAAATGGTGCCGGAAGGTACCTCAAATGATCCCGAAATAGTACCGAAATGACCCCGACGGGATCCCGGCCGGGATCCCGAAAACCATCTAGAAATGATGCCGGAAGGTACCCCAAATGATCCCGAAATAGTCCCGAAATGACCCCGACGGGATCCCGGACGGATCCCGAAAAACATACAGAAATGATGCCGAAAGCGTCCCCAAATGATCCCGTATTAGTCGAGAAAAAGTCCCGAAATGAACCCGACTGGTTCCCGGACGGATCCCGAAAAGCATCCAGATATGATGCCGAAAGGGTCCCCAAATGATCCCGTATAAGTCGAGAAAAAGTCCCGAAATGACCAAGACGGGATCCCGGACGGATCCCGAAAATCATCCAGAAATGATGCCGAAAGCGTCCCCAAATGATCCCGTATTAGTCAAGAAAAAGTCCCGAAATGACACCAACGGGTTCCCGGACGGATCCCGAAAAGCATCCAGATATGATGCCGAAAGGGTCGCCAAATGATCCCGTATTAGTCTAGAAAAAGTCCCGAAATAACCCCGACGGGATCCCGGACGGATCCTCAAAATCATATAGAAATGGTGCCGGAAGGTAACCCAAATGAACCCAAAATAGCCCCGAAATGACCCTGATTGGATCCTGGACGGATCCCGAAAACCATCTAGCAATGATGCCGGAAGGTACCTCAAATGAACCCGTATTAGTCGAGAAAAAGTCCCAAAATTACCCTGAAGGGATCCCGAACGGATCCCGAAAACCATACAGAAATGATGCCGAAAAGGTCCCCAAATGATCCCGTATAAGTCGAGAAAAAGTCCCGAAATGACCAAGACGGGATCCCGGACGGATATCGAAAACCATCCAGAAATGATGCCGAAAGCGTCCCCAAATGATCCCGTATTAGTCGAGAAAAAGTCCCGAAATGACCCCGACGGGATCCCGGACGGATCCCGAAAACCATCTAGAAATAATGCCGGAAGGTACCCCAAATGATCCCGAAATAGTCCCGAAATGACCCCGACGGGATCCCGGACGGATCCCGAAAACCATCCAGAAATGATGCCGAAAGCGTCCCCAAATGATCCCGTATTAGTCGAGAAAAAGTTCCGAAATGACCCCGACGGGTTCCGGACGGATCCCGAAAACCATCGAGAAATGATGCCGAAAGAGTCCCCAAATGATCCCGTATAAGTCGAGAAAAAGTCCCGAAATGACCAAGACGGGATCCCGGACGGATCCCTAAAACCATCTAGCAATGATGCCGGAAGCTACCCCAAATGATCCCGTATTAGTCGCGAAAAAGTCCAGAAATGACCCCGACGGGATCCCTGATGGATCCCGAAAACCATCTAGAAATGATGCCGCAAGGTACCTCAAAGGAACCCGTATTAGTAGAGAAAAAGTCCCAAAATGACCCTGAAGGGATCCCGAAAGGATCCCGAAAACCACACAGAAATGATGCCGAAAGGGTCCCCAAATGATCCCGTATTAGTCGAGAAAGGGCCCCGAAATGACCCTGACGGGATCCGGACGGAACCCGAAAACCATCCAGAAATGATGCCGAAAGGGTCCTCAAATGATCCCGTATCAGTCGAGAAAAAGTCCAGAAATGACCCCGACGGGACCCGGACGGATCCCGAAAACCATCCAGAAATGGTGCCGAAAGGCTCCCCAAATGATCCCGTCTTAGTCGAGAAAAAGTTCCGAAATGACCCCGACGGGATCCCGGACGGATCCCGAAAACCGTCCAGAAATGATGCCGGAAAGGTCCCCAAATGATCGCGAAATAGTCCCGAAATGATCCCGGAATAGTCCCGAAAATGTCCCAAAATAATCCCGACGGAATCCCGGACGAATCCCGAAAACTATACACAAATGATCCCGGAAGGGTCCCAAAATAATCCCGGAATAGTCCCGAAAAAGTCCAGAAATGACCCCGGCGGGATCGCGGACGGATCCCGAAAACCATCCAGAAATGATCCCTGAAGGGTCACGAGATGACCCAAACGGGATTACAAATAGGGTGAAGATAATTATAAAACCATGTTAATAAGGCAACAGGCGCGTTGGAGCGAATAAAAAGTTAGATAGAAACATACAGGTAAAGCTAATAAAAGCGTGCTAATAAAAACAATTGATGGAGGGCGGATGGCGGGAGTAGAGGGGAGGACCACTGATCGTTCCTCCAAAATTGTCTAGATCTCGTTCTGTATGTACCAGATACCAAAAACTATTGATTTAGGAGAAAATTTAGATTGAGTTATAACAATTTATGGATTTTACACCAGAGGGGGAGATAAAGGGGGGCGGGCGGAGGGTGTCACTGCTTACTTTGTAAGCCCTCGACTTATTTGACCCCTTGAGTCTGTAATATTGGTGAAGGCCAGTATACGTAAAGTTATAATGTGTAAAAATTATTGAAAAATAATTTCTCGAAGGGGTCGTGGGACCCCCACCCCTCTTTCTATGTTCGAAAAAAATTTCGCTAGTAGACTACTGTCTGTGTCCCAAATTTCATCAAAATCCGTGTAGCCATTCTGGCGTGATTCAGTCGCAAAGACGAAAAAATATAATAATTAAATTATAACTGTTCCTAGGGGGCGGGGACCACGCCCCTTTTGAAAAATATATAGCTAGTAGATCCTTCTAGACTATTGGCTATATGTGTGCAAAATTTCATCCAAATCGGTCCAGCCGTTCTTGCGTTATTGAGTCACAAAGACAAACGTCTGGACAAACATCCAAACATCCAAACATCCAAACATCCAAACATCCAAACATCCAAACATCCAAACATCCAAACATCTAAACATCCAAACATCCAAACATCTTAACATCCAAACTTTGCCATTTATAATATATATTAGATTAGATACTAGCCTTTACCCGCGGCCCCGTCCGCAAGGAGAAATTTAAATATATGGGCTATTCGCGTTAGCCTGCTTATCAAGTTATCTGTTTAAAATTTTGTTTTCTGTCTAATGCATTTAATTTTTGTAATTGAGTAAAAAAAAGAACTAAATGAACTGATAACCTGATAGGATCCCAAATGATCCCGAAATTATCCAGAAAAAGCTACGAAATGACCCCACGTATCGCGGACGGACCCCGAAAACCATCCAGAAATACCCCGGAAGGGTCTCCAAAAGTTCCCGGAATAGTCCCAAAAAAAAACCCGAAATGACAACGACACGATTCTAGACGTATCCAGAGAACCACACAGAAATGATCCCTGAAGGTGTTCCAAACTGATCCCGAAAAGGTTCCGAAATGACCCTGAAGGGCTCCCGGGCGGATCTCAAAAACCATCCAGAAAATATTCAGGAAGGGTCCCTAAATTATCCCGACATACTCCAGAAAAAGTTCCGAAATGGCTACGAGGGGATCCACAACGGATCGCGAAAACCATACAGAAATGATTCCGGAAGGATCCCAAAATGATCCCGAAATAGTCCCGAAATGACCCAGATGGGATCCCGCACAGATCCAGAAATGATCCCGGAAGGGTCTAAAAACTATCCCGGAAAAGTAACAAAAAATCCCGAAATTGCTCCTACGGCATCCCGGACGGATCCAGAAATGATCTCGAAGGGTCCCCAAATGATCCCAAAATGGTCCCGAAATGACCCTGATGGATCAGGCAAACCATCAAGAAATTATGCCGGAAGGGTCCCCAAATGATCCCGAAATAATACAGAAAAGTCACGAAACGACCCCTAGAGTATCCCCAAATGATCCCGTATTAGCCCCGAAAAGGTGCCGAAATAACCCCGACGGGATCCCGGACAAATCCCGAAAACCATCCAGAAATGATGACGGAAGGGATCCCAAATGATTCCGAAAGAGTCCCGCAATGATTCCAACGGGATCCCGAACGGATACCGAAAATCATCCAGAAGTTATGCCGGAAAGGTCCTCAAATGATCACCTAATAGTTCCGAAATGACACCTAAGGGGTCCTGGACGGATCCCGTAAACCATCCAGAAATGATCCCGATATAGTCCCTAAGAAGTCCCGAAATGACGCTGATGGGATCTCGAACGCATCCCTAAATGATCCTGACGGGATCCCGGACAGACCCCGAAATCCATCCAGAAACGATCTTGGGAGGGACCCCAAATGATCCCGAAAAAGTCCCGCAATGATTCCGACGGGATCCTGAACGGATACCGAAAACCATGAAGAAGTGATGCCGGAAAGGTCCTCAAATGATCACCTAATACCAAAATAACCCTAACAGCATCCCGGACTGATCCCTAAATCCAGGGATGCACCTTAACGTTAAGCTAATCGTTTATCGAAAAATTTCCACCGTTTCCGTTGAAACACTTCGAAATATTATCGATAAAGAAATTATCAAGATAAATTGTATCTCGTTTTTAACCGAAACGAAAAGCTTTCGTTAACGTTAAAAACGTTAACAAAAACGTGATATTTTGTTTTTGAATTATGCTGGCAATGCTATAGCCATGGTGAAGCCGTAAGGTGGTAACCGCGAGCGGACATACACACACAAACTCCATGTAATTTGTTTGTGTAATTCGTTGGTGGTAATGTCAAATTACTCTGAGAAATGTTCGTACTGTCAAAATTCATGAGAAAAGTTGCAATCAGCTTGGCTAATGCTTTCACCTTTAATGACTCCGCCATCAATCAGCTTTGCCAGCATAGTTTGAAATTAAAAATCAACATAAACGATTTGATTTCGTTTTGATATGGCAGAAAACGAAACAAAATCATTTCGTTAATTTGACGTTCCTAACGTTAATAAACGAAACGAAATGACTTTGTTTCGTTTATTAACGTTAATTATCGTAACGAAATGATATCGGTTCGTTGGTTAAGCATGCCTGCCTAAATCCATCCAGAAATGATCTTGGGAAGGTCCCAAAATGATCCCGAAATAGTCTCGGAAAGTCCAGAAATTACCCTGACGGAATCCCTGACGAATCCTGAAAGCCATCCTTAAATGACCCCGAAAAAGTCCCGAAATGACCCTGACGGGATCCCGAAAGGATTCCGAAAACTATCCAGAAATGATGCCGGAAAGGTCCCCAAATGATCCCCTAATAGTCCCGAAATGACCGTGACGGGATCCCGAACGGATCCCGACAACTATCCAGAAATTATGCCGAAAGGGTCCCCAAATGATCCCGTATTAGTCGAGAAAAAGTCCCAAAATGACCTCGACGGTATCCCGGACGAATCCCAAAAACCATCCAGAAATGATGCCGGTAGGTATCCCAAATGATCCCGAAATAGTCCCGAAATGACCTCGTCGGCATCCCGGACGGATCCCGAAAATTATCCAGAAATGATGCCGGAAAGGTCAACAAATGATCCCCTAATAATCCCGAAATGCCCCGACGGGATCCCGGACGGATCCCGAAAACCATCCAGAAATGATGCCCAAAAGGTTCCCAAATGATTCCGTATTAGTCGCGAAAAAGTCCCGAAATGACCCCTACGGGATCCCGGACGGATCCCGAAAACTATCCAGAAATGATGCCGGAAAGGTCCTCAAATGATCTCCTAATAGTTCCGAAAAGACCCTGACGGGATCCCAAACGGATCCCGACAACTATCTAGAAATGATGCCGAAAGAGCCCTCAAATGATCCCGTATTAGTCGAGAAAAAGCCCCGAAATGACCCTGACGGGATGCCGGACGAATCCCAAAAACCATTCAGAAATGATTCGGGAAGGGAAAAAGTCCCGCAATTATTCCGAAGGGATCCTGAACGGATACCGAAAACCATCCAGAAGTGATGCCGGAAAGGTCCTCAAATGATCACCTAATAGTCCCAAAATGACCCTGACGGCATCCCGGACAGATCCCGAAATCCATTTGGAAATGATCTTGGGAGGGTCCCAAACTGATCCCGAAATAGTCTCGGAAAAGTCCAGAAATTACCTGACGGGATCCCGGACGAATCCTGAAAACCAATCTTAAATGATGCCGAAAAAGTCCCGAAATGACCTTGATAGGACCCCGAAAGTATCTCGAAAAATATCCAGAAATGATGCCGGAAAGGTCCTCAAATTATCTCCTAATAGTTCCGAAAAGACCCTGATGGGATCCCGAACGGATCCCGACAACTATCCAGAAATGATACTGAAAGGGCCCGCAAATGATCCCGGACGGATCCCGAAAACTATACAGAAATGATGCCGTAAGGGTCCCCAAATGATCCCGTATTAGTCGAGAAAAAGTCCCGAAATGACTCCGACGGGATCCCGAACGGATCCCGAAAACCATCCAGAAATGATAACGGAAGAGCCCCCAAATGATTCCGAAAAAGTCCCCAAATGACCCCGACATACTCCAGAAAATGTTCCGAAATGGCTCCGAGGGGATCCACGACGGATCGCGAAAACCATACAGAAATGATTCCGGAAGGATCCCAAAATGATCCCGAAAGAGTTCGGAAATGACCCAGATGGGATCCGGCAAACCATCAAGAAATTATGCCGGAAGGGTCCCCAAATGATCCCGAAATAATACAGTCAAAAAGTCCTCTAGGGGTCGTGATCCCCAAATGATCCCGTATTAGCCCCGAAAAGGTCCCGAAATAACCCCGACGTGATCCCGGACAAATCCCGAAAACCATCCAGAAATGATGCCGGAGAGGATCCCAAATGATTCCGAAAAAGTTCCGCAATGATTCCGATGGGATCCCATACGGAATGACCGGAAATGACCCAGATGGGATCCCGCACAGATCCAGAAATGATTCCGGAAGGGTCCAAAAGCTATCCCGGAAAAGTAACAAAAAATCCCGAAATGGCTCCTATGGCATCCCGGACGGATCCAGAAATGATCTCGGAAGGGTCCCCAAATGATCCCAAAATGGTCCCGAAATGACCCTGATGGATCCGGCAAACCATCAAGAAATTATGACGGAAGGGTCCCCAAATGATCCGTAAATAATACAGAAAAAGTCACGAAACGACCCCTAGAGGATCCCCAAATGATCCCGTATTAGCCCCGAAAATCATCCAGAAGTGATGCCGGAAAGGTCCTCAAATGATCACTTAATAGTCCCGAAATTACCCTTAAGGGTTCCTGGATGGATCCCGTAAACCATCCAGAAATGATCCCGATATAGTCCCGAAGAAGTCCCGAAATGACCCTAACGGGATCTCGGTAGCATCCCTAAATGACCTTGAAGGGATCCCGGCCAGATCCCGAAATCCATCCAGAAATGATCTAGTGAGGGATCCCAAATGATCCCGAAAAAGTCCCGCAATGATTCCAACGGGATCCTGAACGGATACCGGAAACCATCCAGAAGTGATGCCGGGAAGGTATTCGAATGATCACCTAATAGTCCCAAAATGACCCTGAAAGGCATCCCGGACTGATCCCGAAATCCATCCAGAAATGATCTTGGGAAGGTCCCAAAATGATCCCGAAAAGGGCCCTCAAATGATCCCGTATTAGTCGAGAAAAAGCCACGAAATGACCCCGACGGGATGCCGGACGAATCCCAAAAACCATTCAGAAATGATTCGGGAAGGGAAAAAGTCCCGCAATTATTCCGAAGGGATCCTGAACGGATACCGAAAACCATCCAGAAGTGATGCCGGAAAGGTCCTCAAATGATCACCTAATAGTCCCAAAATGACCCTGACGGCATCCCGGACAGATCCCGAAATCCATTTGGAAATGATCTTGGGAGGGTCCCAAACTGATCCCGAAATAGTCTCGGAAAAGTTCAGAAATAACCCTGACGGTTTCCCGGACGAATCCTGAAAGCCATCCTTAAATTATCCCGAAAAAGTCCCGAAATGACCCTGACGGCACCCCGAAAGTATCCCCAAAACTACCCAGAAATGATGCCGAAAAGGTCCTCAAATGTTCTCCTAATAGTTCCGAAAAGACCCTGATGGGATCCCGAACGGATCCCGACAACTATCTAGAAATGATGCCGAAAGGGCCCGTAAATGATCCCGTATTAGTCGAGAAAAAGTCCCGAAATGACCCCGACGGGATGCCGGACGAATCCCAAAAACCATCCAGAAATGATGCCGGAAGGGACCCCAAATGATCCCGAAAAAGTCCCGCAATTATTCCGACGGGATCCTGAACGGATACCGAAAACCATGCAGAAGTGATGCCGGAAAGGTCCCCAAATGATCACCTAATAGTCCCAAAATGACCCTGACGGCATCCCGGGCAGATCCCGAAATCCATCCAGAAATAATCTTGGGAGGGTCCCAAAATGATCCCGAAATAGTCTCGGAAAAGTCCAGAAATTACCCTGACGGGATCCCGGACGAATCCTGAAAACCAATCTTAAATGATGCCGAAAAAGTCTTGAAATGACCCTGATGGGACCCCGAAAGGATCCCGAAAACTATCCAGAAATGATGCCAGAAAGGTCCTCAAATGTTCTCCTAATAGTTCCGAAAAAACCCTGACGGGATCCCGAACGGATCCCGACAACTATCCAGAAATGATACCGAAAGGGCCCGCAAATGATCCCGTATTAGTCGAGAAAAATTCCCGATGACCCCGACGGGATGCCGGACGAATCCCAAAAACCATCCAGAAATGATGCCGGAAGGGACCCCAAATGATCCCGAAAAATTCCCGCAATTATTCCGACGGGATCCTGAACGGATACCGAAAACCATTCAGAAGTGATGCCGGAAAGTTCCTCGAACGATCACCTAATAGTGCCAAAATAACCCTACGGCATCCCGGACAGATCCCGAAATCCATCCAGAAATGATCTTAGGAAGGTCCGAAAGGGTTCCCAAATGATCCCGTATTAGTCGCGAAAAAGTCCCGAAATGACCCCGACGGGATCCCGGACGGATCCCGAAAACCATCCAGAAATGATGCCGGAGGAGCCCCCAAATGATCCCAAAAAAGTCCCCAAATGACCCCGACGAGATCCCGGACGGATCCCGAAAACCATCTAGAAATGATGCCGGAAGAGCCCCCAAATGATCCCGAAAAAGTTCCAAATTACCCCGACGAGATCCCGGACCGATCCCGAAAACCATCCAGAAATGATGCCGAAAGGATCCCCAAATGGTACCGTATTAGTCGCGAAAAAGTCCTGAAATGACCCCGACGGGATGCCGGACGAATCCCGAAGACCATCCAGAAATGATGCCTAAAGGGACCCAAAATAACCCCGAAAAAGTCCCGTAATGATCCCGGAAACCATCAAGAATTTATCTCTCGAAGGTACGCAAATGATCCCGAAAGTACCCCGACGGGATCCCGGACGGATCCCGAAAACCATCCAGAAATGATGCCGGAAGTGTCCCCAAATGATCGCGAAATATTCCAGAAATGATTCCGGAATAGTCCCGAAAACGTCCCAAAATAACCCCGACGGGATCCCGGACGTATCCCGAAAACTATACAGAAATGATCCCGGAAGGGTCCCAAAATGATCCCGAAATAGTCCCGAAAAAGTCCCGAAATTACCCCGGCGGTATCCCGGACCGATCCCGAAAACCATCCAGAAATGATCCCGGAAGGGTCTCGATATGACCCTTACGGGATTACAAATAAGGTGAAGCTAATTATAAAACCATGTTAATAAGGCAGCAGGCGCATTGGAGCGAATGAAAAGTTACATAGAAACATACAGGTAAAGCTAATAAAAGCGTGCTAATAAAAACAATTGAAGGAGGGCGGATGGCGGGAGTAGAAGGAGAGGACCACTGAGCGTTCCTCCAAAATTGTCTAGATCTCGATCTGTATGTGCCAGATACCAAAAACTATTGATTTAGGGGAAAATTTATATTGAGTTATAACAATTTATATTGAGTTATAACAATTTATAGATTTTACACCAGAGGGGTAGATAAAGGGGGGGACGCTTCCCAAGGCAGTCGGTTCTATGTACCGGAGCGACTCGGGATTTTTCCCGACCAAGGACTGTCATTTCAGTGTGACCCCATTTAATTTGTTTCGTCCCTCCCACAAATTGTCATCCTCCCAGCAGCTCCTTGCAGCAGGACTGCTACATATTCTCTTACTCCGGGAAGGTATCGAACCCAATCCGGGTCCGTCTCCTGACCCCGGTCCTGAGAAATGGTTTTGCTGCATTTGCCAGAAAAGAATCTTTTTAGGACGGTCATTCTCTGTTCAGTGTGTCTCGTGCAAGGGATGGTTGCATCGGACAGGTTGTTCTGGGCTTGATCCCAAAACCCGACGTCCACGTAACTTTTATAAATCTTTTGTGGCTCCTTGCTGCTCACGCCCAAGAGCGTCCCGTAGTCTACGCCTAAGCGTATCCCCACTACCTTCCAGCAGCTTCGCTGCTCAGCAAGCCACAACAAGTACCCGCTGCTGCTCGCGCCCCACGGCGCCAACAACTCAAACAGCTGATACCACTCATAACTACTACCTTCGTAGTAGAGCTGGTAGCAATGCTGAGCATCAGCCCCTGCCCCCGTCTTCTTCTCACCCCCCTCTTTTCTGGCAGCAATCGTGCAGGTCAGGGAAACAGACTCTTAGTCCCTGCCTCCGTTTGCACCGTCTGCCAGCACAGAATATATAGGTTTGCGACATCCGCTCAATGCAGGAGCTGCCTTGGGTGGTGCCACTTTCCTAGATGTTCTGGTCTCCGCGACGGCAACCCCTCGACGGGTTTCATCGCGCCATGTTGCCAGGTCGCAAACCCAAATCATCCGGGTACCCCAATGCTTGCCCAAGGGCGCCCAGTCCCAAGGCCACAACAGCAATTGCGTCCTGACCTTCCACAACCTAGGCGTAGTCGCCCGTCACTTACCCCTAGAGTGGCGGCGTCACCCCTCATGCACTTCAGAATTCTGCAGTTCAACTGTAATGGACTAACTGGGAAGATTACGGAGATAGTCGATTTCATGAAGCGGCACAACATCCGCATTGCTGCGATTCAAGAGACTAAACTCACAGCAAGATCTGCATTGCAGACCTGCTCTGGTTATAATGTCCACAGGAAAGACCGCGAGAGCGGAAATGGAGGCGGCCTCGCGTTTATTATACACCACTCTGTGCAATATCATATATTTGATCCTGGCATCGACCGCAGGGACAATGTCTTAGAACGTCAAGGCCTATCTGTCCGGTCAGGCGATGCAAATCTAGAGATCATCAACATCTACATCCCTCCTTTCACCTGTTGCCCCAGTGGATACCGCCCTAATATCGAGGCCTTACTCACTGGCAACAATCGCATTATCTTAGGCGATTTCAATGCCCATCACGACCTATGGCATTCAAACTTGCGGGCGGACAGTAGGGGTGAGATGTTGGCGGATCAAATAGACGAAACGACGTTCTGCACAATAAACGGAGACGCCCTCACACGTATGGTAGGAAGCTGTCATAGCTCGCCAGATATCTCAATCGTGAGCGCAGAACTCGTAAACTGCGTCAACTGGCAGCCGATGGTAACATTGGCATCCGACCACCTGCCCATACTTATTTCGTTCGAGCGTACCGCCGACTTCATCGTCACCGTAAAACGCACTTTCATAAACTTCAAAAAAGGAAAGTGGGAAGAATATAAATCTGCAACAGACAGCAGCTTTGCTGCCCTCCCTATCCCGACTGATGCCCGCCAAGGGGAGCGTGCCTTCCGTAATGTCATTGAATCCGCCTCGGTACACTGCATTCCCGCCGAGAGAATTCCCGAAATCCGGCCCCACTTCCCGACGGAGGCCGCGAGCTTAGCGAGGGAACGCGACCTTATAAGACAGCTTGATCCAGGCGACCCCCAAATAAGACAATATATAATGCATCCTACGGTCGACAAAGATAGACGGAGAGCCAATAGACACGCACATAGACACAAACTCAGCGCGTCACCAATTACCATCACCGCTAGAGAGGTTGAGGACGCCATTGGTCGCGCTAAACCATCCAAAGCAGTGGGCCCAGACGGCATAGCCATGCCGATGCTTAAAAACCCTAGGGAAAGAGGGTTTCAAATATTTAGCGCATGTCTTCAACCTGTCTCTTTCCACCTTTGTCATACCCGAGAAATGGAAAATGGCCAAGGTGGTCCCGCTACTAAAGCCTGGGAAACCAGCTAACGTATGTGAGTCATATCGTCCGATATCTCTCCTATCGCCAGTGGCAAAGACGCTTGAAGCCATTTTGCTCCCTTATTTCCAAGCACATTTGCAGCTAGCCCCTCATCAGCATGGCTTCAGAAAACTCCATAGCACTACCTCCACGCTAAATGTCATTAGCACCCAGATAAATTGCGGTTTGAATCAATATCCCCACCATAGAACAGTACTCGTAGCGTTAGACCTTTCAAAAGCTTTTTATACGGTCAACCATGGCTCATTACTGCAAGACCTGGAAGGGTCTACCCTTCCCCCATGTCTTAAAAGGTGGACCGCAAATTATCTGGGTGGTCGGCAGGCATCGGTGCAATTCAGAAATGAACCATCAAAACAAAGGAGAATTAAACAAGGGGTGCCACAGGGTGATGTCCTATCCCCGCTTTTGTTTAATTTCTACATATCTAAGCTACCTTCACCACCGGAAGGAGTCACAATCGTTTCCTACGCTGAAGACTGCACAATAATGGCCACAGGCCCAGGCCCAGAGATCGATGAGCTATGCAATAAAATAAACGGCTATCTCCCTCATCTCTCCAGTTTTTTCGCCTCGCGAAACCTGGCATTGTCACCGACTAAATCTTCCGCGACCTTATTTACAACATGGACGCCCCAAATGTCGACCATATTGAACATCCACGTCGACGGCACTACGCTACCGACTGTCCTACACCCCAAAATCTTGGGTGTGACGTTTGATCAGGATCTACATTTTGGTGCGCACGCAACCGCAATTGTTCCAAGAATTCAGAGCCGTAATAAAATCCTCAAATCCCTTGCTGGCAGTACCTGGGGAAAAGATAAAGAAACGCTCTTGACCACATACAAAGCAATTAGCCAGCCGATTACGTGCTACGCGTCACCCATATGGTCGCCAAGCCTAAAAACCACCCACTGGAAGAAACTACAGGCCTGCCAAAATACTGCTCTCAGAATCACCACGGGCTGTCTTCTTATGTCCCCAGAACACCATCTGCATAATGAGGCGAGAATACTCCCCATCAGGGAGAGAAATGAGATGCTGACCAAACAGTTTCTGTTGAATACCCAGAAACCTGGGCATCCCAACATACATCTGATTGACGAACCAGCACCGCCTAGGGGCCTAAGGAGTCATCTCCGTAAGCATTTTGAGGAAATAGCACCTGAGAACCCAGCCGTATGAAGCGGAAAAACACAAGCAGGTCCTTGGTGAACTCCATAGACAGGCGTCGGACCTTTACGTCGGGAATTGCCCGGTGAATCCAGTACTTGAAAAAAAATATCCAGAACTCGCAGAAGAGGAACGCGTACTCCCCAGGGAAACGCGTGTCACTCTTGCTCAACTTCGTTCTGGATACTGTAACAGGTTAAACTCTTACCTATTCAGAATCAACCCCGACATACAAAATGTATGCCCTGCTTGCAATGTGTCCCCACATGACACCAACCATCTCTTTAATTGTAATGTGGAACCAACGCCTCTAACACCCCTTTCCTTATGGTCCACCCCTGTTGAAACGGCCAGTTTCCTTGGACTCCCGTTAGAGGATATTGATGACAATTTGTGATCGGTCGCGGCTATTAGGTGGGGCGAGCATTGCTACAACAACAACAACAACATAAAGGAGGGGAGGGAGGGGCGGGTGTCACTGCTTACTTTGTAAGCCCTCGACTTATTTGACCCTTTGAGTCTGTGATATTGGTGAAGGCCAATATACTTAAAGTTATAATGTGTAAAAATTATTAAAAAGTAGGGGGTCGTGGGAGCCCCACCCCTCTTTCCATGTTCGAAAAAAATTTCGCTAGTAGACTATTGTCTGTGTCCCAAATTTCATCAAAATCCGTGTAGCCATTCTGGCGTGATTCAGTCGCAAAGGCGAAAAAATATAATAATTAAATTATGACTGTTCCTAGGGGGCGGGGACCACGCCCCTTTTCAAAAATATAAAGCTAGTAGATCCTTCTAGACTATTGGCTATATGTTTGCAAAATTTCATCCAAATCGGTCCAGCCGTTCTTGCGTGATTGAGTCACAAAGACAAACGTCTGGACAAACATCCACACATCCAAACTTTCCCATTTATAATATACTAGCCTTTACCCGCGGCCCCGTCCGCAAGGAGAAAATTAAATATATGGGATATTCACGTTAGCCTGCTTATCAAGTTATCTGTTTAAAAAGATGTTTCTGTCTAATACATTTTATTTTTGTAATTGAGTAAAAAAGAACTTAATGAGCTGATAACCTGATAAGATCCCCAAATGATCCCGAAATTATCCAGAAAAATCAACGAAATGACACCGACGCTATCGCGGACAGATCCCGAAAACCATCTAGAAATGCCACGGAAGGGTCTCCAAAAGTTCCCGGAATAGTCCCAAAAAACCCGAAATGACAACGACACGATTCTAGACTTATCTAGAGAACCACAAAGAAATGATGCCGGAAGGGTACCAAAATGATCCTGAAATAGTCCCGAAAAAGTTCCGAAATGAACCTGACGGGCTCCCGGACGGTTCTCAAAAACCTTCCAGAAAATATCCAGGAAGGGTCCTTAGGGGATCCACGACGGATCGCGAAAACCATAGAGAAATGTTTCCGGAAGGGTCCCAAAATGATCCCGTATTAGTCCCGAAAAAGTCCTGAGATGACCCCGACGGGATCCCAGACGGATTCCGAAAACTATCCAGAAATGATGCCGGAAAGGTCCTCAAATGATCCCCTAATAGTCCCGAAATGACCCTGACGGGATCTCGAACGGACTCCTAAATGACCCTGACGGAATCCCGGACAGATCTCGAAATCCATCCAGAAATGATCTTGGAAGGGCCCAAAATAATCCCGAAACAATCTCTGAAAAGTCCAGAAATTACCCCGACGAGATCCCGCACGGATCCCAAAAACTATCCAGAAATGATGCCGGAATGTCCTCAAATGATCCCCTAATAGTCCCGAAATTACCGAAAACCATACAGAAATTATGCCGGGAGGGACCCCAAATGATCCCGAATACCATACAGAAACGATGCCGGAAAATACCCAAAAATACTCCCCATCAGGGAGAGAAATGAGATGCTGACCAAACAGTTTCTGTTGAATACCCAGAAACCTGGGCATCCCAACAAACATCTGATTGACGAACCAGCACCGCCTAGGGGCCTAAGGAGTCATCTCCGTAAGCATTTTGAGGAAATAGCACCTGAGAACCCAGCCGTATGAAGCGGAAAAACACAAGCAGGTCCTTGGTGAACTCCATAGACAGGCGTCGGACCTTTACGTCGGGAATTGCCCGGTGAATCCAGTACTTGAAAAAAAATATCCAGAACTCGCAGAAGAGGAACGCGTACTCCCCAGGGAAACGCGTGTCACTCTTGCTCAACTTCGTTCTGGATACTGTAACAGGTTAAACTCTTACCTATTCAGAATCAACCCCGACATACAAAATGTATGCCCTGCTTGCAATGTGTCCCCACATGACACCAACCATCTCTTTAATTGTAATGTGGAACCAACGCCTCTAACACCCCTTTCCTTATGGTCCACCCCTGTTGAAACGGCCAGTTTCCTTGGACTCCCGTTAGAGGATATTGATGACAATTTGTGATCGGTCGCGGCTATTAGGTGGGGCGAGCATTGCTACAACAACAACAACAACATAAAGGAGGGGAGGGAGGGGCGGGTGTCACTGCTTACTTTGTAAGCCCTCGACTTATTTGACCCTTTGAGTCTGTGATATTGGTGAAGGCCAATATACTTAAAGTTACAATGTGTAAAAATTATTAAAAAGTAAGGGGTCGTGGGAGCCCCACCCCTCTTTCCATGTTCGAAAAAAATTTCGCTAGTAGACTATTGTCTGTGTCCCAAATTTCATCAAAATCCGTGTAGCCATTCTGGCGTGATTCAGTCGCAAAGGCGAAAAAATATAATAATTAAATTATGACTGTTCCTAGGGGGCGGGGACCACGCCCCTTTTCAAAAATATAAAGCTAGTAGATCCTTCTAGACTATTGGCTATATGTTTGCAAAATTTCATCCAAATCGGTCCAGCCGTTCTGGCGTGATTGAGTAACAAAGACAAACGTCTGGACAAACATCCACACATCCAAACTTTCCCATTTATAATATACTAGCCTTTACCCGCGGCCCCGTCCGCAAGGAGAAAATTAAATATATGGGATATTCACGTTAGCCTGCTTATCAAGTTATCTGTTTAAAAAGATGTTTCTGTTTAATACATTTTATTTTTGTAATTGAGTAAAAAAGAACTTAATGAGCTGATAACCTGATAAGATCCCCAAATGATCCCGAAATTATCCAGAAAAATCAACGAAATGACACCGACGCTATCGCGGACAGATCCCGAAAACCATCTAGAAATGCCACGGAAGGGTCTCCAAAAGTTCCCGGAATAGTCCCAAAAAACCCGAAATGACAACGACACGATTCTAGACTTATCTAGAGAACCACAAAGAAATGATGCCGGAAGGGTACCAAAATGATCCTGAAATAGTCCCGAAAAAGTTCCGAAATGAACCTGACGGGCTCCCGGACGGTTCTCAAAAACCATCCAGAAAATATCCAGGAAGGGTCCTTAGGGGATCCACGACGGATCGCGAAAACCATAGAGAAATGTTTCCGGAAGGGTCCCAAAATGATCCCGTATTAGTCCCGAAAAAGTCCTGAGATGACCCCGACGGGATCCCAGACGGAAAGGGTCCCCAAATGATCCGATACCAGTCGATAAAAAGTCCCGAAATAACCCCGACGGGATCCCGGACGGATCCTCAAATTCATATAGAAATGATGACGGAAGGTACCCCAAATGATGCCGAAATAGTCCCGAAATGACCCTGGCAGGATCCCGTACGGATCCCGAAAACCATCCAGAAATGATGCCGAAAGGGTCCTCAAATCAACCCGTATTAGTCGAGAAAAAGTCCTGAATTGACCCCGTCGGGATCCCGGATGGATCCTCAAAACCATATAGAAATGATGCCGGAAGGTACCCCAAATGATCCCGAAATAGTCCCGAAATGACCCTGGCAGGATCCCGTACGGATCCCGAAAACCATCCAGAAATAATGCCGAAAGGGTCCCCAAATCATCCCGTATTAGTCAAGAAAAAGTCCTGAATTGACCCCGTCGGGATACCGGATGGATCCCGAAAACTATCCAGAAATATTGCCGGAAGGTATCCCGAAATAGTCCCGAAATGACCCTGACGGGATCCCGAACGGATCCCTAAAACCATCTAGAAATGGTGCCGGAAGGTACCTCAAATGATCCCGAAATAGTACCGAAATGACATTTAGAAATGATGCCGGAAGGTACCCCAAATGATCCCGAAATAGTCCCGAAATGACCCCGACGGGATACCGGACGGATCCCGAAAACCATCCAGAAATGATGCGAAAGCGTCCCCAAATGATCCCGTATTAGTCGAGAAAAATTCCCGAAATGACCCCGACGGGATCCCGGACGGATCCTCAAAACCATATAGAAATGATGCCGGAAGGTACCCCGAAGGATCCCGAAATAGTTCCGTAATGAACCTGACGGGATCCCGAACGGATCCCGTAAACCATCTAGAAATGGTACCGGAAGGTATCTCAAATGATCCCGAAATTGTACCGTAATGACCCTGACGGCATCCCGGACGGATCCCGAAAACTATCTAGAAATGATGAAGGAAGGTACCCCAAATGATCCCGATATAGTCCCGAAATGACCCCGACGGTTTCCCGGACGGATCCCGAAAACCATCCAGAAATGATGCCGAAAGCGTCCCCAAATGAACCCGTATTAGTCGAGAAAAAGTCCCAAAATTACCCTGAAGGGATCCCGAACGGATCCCGAAAACCATACAGAAATGATGCCGAAAAGGTCCCCGAATGATCCCGTATAAGTCGAGAAAAAGTCCCGAAATGACCAAGACGGGATCCCGGACGGATACCGAAAACCACCCAGAAATGATGCCGAAAGCGTCCCCAAATGATCCCGTATTAGTCGAGAAAAAGTCCCGAAATGACCCCGACGGGTTTCCGAACGAATCCCGAAAAGCATCCAGATATGATGCCGAAAGGGTCCCCAAATGATCCCGTATAAGTCGAGAAAAAGTCGCGAAATGACCAAGACGGGATGCCGGACGGATCCCGAACACCATCTAGCAATGATGACGGAAGCTACCCTAAATGATCCTGTATTAGTCGAGAAGAAGTCCCGAAATTACCACGACGGGATCCCGTACGGATCCCGAAAACCTTCTAGAAATGATGCCGGAAGGTACCCCAAATGATCCCGAAATAGTCCCGAAATGAGCCCGACGGGATCCCGGACGGATCCCGAAAACCATCCAGAAATGATGCCGAAAGCGTCCCCAAATGATCCCGTATTACTCGAGAAAAAGTCCCGAAATGACCCCCACGGGTTCCCGGACGGATCCCGAAAAGCATCCAGATATGATGCCGAAAGGGTCCCCAAATAATCCCGTATAAGTCGAGAAAAAGTCCCGAAATGACCAAGACGGGATCCCGGACGGATCCCGAAAACCATCTAGCAATGATGACGGAAGCTACCCTAAATGATCCTGTATTAGTCGAGAAAAAGTCGCGAAATTACCACGACGGGATCCCGGACGGATCCAGAAAACCATATAGAAATGAAGCCGGAAGGTACTCCAAATGATCCCGAAATAGTACCGAAATGACCCTGACGGGATCCCGGACTGATCCCGAAAACCATCTAGCAATGATGCCGGAAGCTACCCCAAATGATACCGTATTAGTCGAGAAAAAGTCCCGAAATTACCCCGACGGGATCCCGGACGAGTCCAGAAAACCGTCTAGAAATGAAGCCGGAAGGTACCCCAAATGATCCCGAAATAGTCCCGAAATTACCCTGATTGGATCCCGGACGGATCCCGAAAGCCATCTAGCAATGATGCCGGAAGCTACACCAAATGATCCCGTATTAGTCGAGAAAAAGTCCAGAAATGACCCCGACGGGATCCCTGATGGATCCCGAAAACCATCTAGAAACGTTGCCGAAAGGTACCTCAAATGAACCCGTATTAGTCGAGAAAAAGTCCCAAAATTACCCTGAAGGGATCCTGAATTGACCCCGTCGGGATCCCGGATGGATCCTCAAAACCATATAGAAATGATGCCGGAAGGTACCCCAAATGATCCCGAAATAGTCCCGAAATGACCCTGGCAGGATCCCGTACGGATCCCGAAAACCATCCAGAAATAATGCCGAAAGGGTCCCCAAATCATCCCGTATTAGTCAAGAAAAAGTCCTGAATTGACCCCGTCGGGATACCGGATGGATCCCGAAAACTATCCAGAAATATTGCCGGAAGGTATCCCGAAATAGTCCCGAAATGACCCTGACGGGATCCCGAACGGATCCCTAAAACCGTCTAGAAATGTTGCCGGAAGGTACCTCAAATGATCCCGAAATAGTACCGAAATGACCCCGACGGGATCCTGGACGGATCCCGAAAACATCTAGAAATGATGCCGGAAGGTACCCCAAATGATCCCGAAATAGTCCCGAAATGACCCCGACGGGATACCGGACGGATCCCGAAAACCATCCAGAAATGATGCGAAAGCGTCCCCAAATGATCCCGTATTAGTCGAGAAAAATTCCCGAAATGACCCCGACGGGATCCCGGACGGATCCTCAAAACCATATAGAAATGATGCCGGAAGGTACCCCGAAGGATCCCGAAATAGTTCCGTAATGAACCTGACGGGATCCCGAACGGATCCCGTAAACCATCTAGAAATGGTACCGGAAGGTATCTCAAATGATCCCGAAATTGTACCGTAATGACCCTGACGGCATCCCGGACGGATCCCGAAAACTATCTAGAAATGATGAAGGAAGGTACCCCAAATGATCCCGATATAGTCCCGAAATGACCCCGACGGTTTCCCGGACGGATCCCGAAAACCATCCAGAAATGATGCCGAAAGCGTCCCCAAATGAACCCGTATTAGTCGAGAAAAAGTCCCAAAATTACCCTGAAGGGATCCCGAACGGATCCCGAAAACCATACAGAAATGATGCCGAAAAGGTCCCCGAATGATCCCGTATAAGTCGAGAAAAAGTCCCGAAATGACCAAGACGGGATCCCGGACGGATACCGAAAACCACCCAGAAATGATGCCGAAAGCGTCCCCGAATGATCCCGTATTAGTCGAGAAAAAGTCCCGAAATGACCCCGACGGGTTTCCGAACGAATCCCGAAAAGCATCCAGATATGATGCCGAAAGGGTCCCCAAATGATCCCGTATAAGTCGAGAAAAAGTCGCGAAATGACCAAGACGGGATGCCGGACGGATCCCGAACACCATCTAGCAATGATGACGGAAGCTACCCTAAATGATCCTGTATTAGTCGAGAAGAAGTCCCGAAATTACCACGACGGGATCCCGGACGGATCCCGAAAACCTTCTAGAAATGATGCCGGAAGGTACCCCAAATGATCCCGAAATAGTCCCGAAATTAGCCCGACGGGATCCCGGACGGATCCCGAAAACCATCCAGAAATGATGCCGAAAGCGTCCCCAAATGATCCCGTATTACTCGAGAAAAAGTCCCGAAATGACCCCCACGGGTTCCCGGACGGATCCCGAAAAGCATCCAGATATGATGCCGAAAGGGTCCCCAAATAATCCCGTATAAGTCGAGAAAAAGTCCCGAAATGACCAAGACGGGATCCCGGACGGATCCCGAAAACCATCTAGCAATGATGACGGAAGCTACACTAAATGATCCTGTATTAGTCGAGAAAAAGTCGCGAAATTACCACGACGGGATCCCGGACGGATCCAGAAAACCATCTAGAAATGAAGCCGGAAGGTACTCCAAATGATACCGAAATAGTCCCGAAATGACTCTGACGGGATCCCGGACGGATCCCGAAAACCATCTAGAAATGAAGCCGGTAGGTACCCCAAATGATCCCGAAATAGTACCGAAATGACCCTGACGGGATCCCGGACTGATCCCGAAAACCATCTAGCAATGATGCCGGAAGCTACCCCAAATGATACCGTATTAGTCGAGAAAAAGTCCCGAAATTACCCCGACGGGATCCCGGACGAGTCCAGAAAACCGTCTAGAAATGAAGCCGGAAGGTACCCCAAATGATCCCGAAATAGTCCCGAAATTACCCTGATTGGATCCCGGACGGACCCCGAAAGCCATCTAGCAATGATGCCGGAAGCTACCCCAAATGATCCCGTATTAGTCGAGAAAAAGTCCAGAAATGACCCCGACGGGATCCCTGATGGATCCCGAAAACCATCTAGAAACGTTGCCGAAAGGTACCTCAAATGAACCCGTATTAGTCGAGAAAAAGTCCCAAAATTACCCTGAAGGGATCCCGAACGGATCCCGAAAACCATACAGAAATGATGCCGAAAAGGTCCCCAAATGATCCCGTATAAGTCGAGAAAAAGTCCCGAAATGACCAAGACGGGATCCCGGACGGATCCCGAAAACCATCCATAAATGATGCCGAAAGCGTCCCCAAGTGATCCCGTATTAGTCGAGAAAAAGTCCCGAAATGACCCCGACGGGATCCCGGACGGATCCCGAAAACCATCTAGAAATGATGCCGGAAGGTACCCCAAATGATCCCGAAATAGTTCCGAAATGACCCCGACGGGATCCCGGACGGATCCCGAAAACCATCCAGAAATGATGCCGAAAGCGTCCCCAAATGATCCCGTATTAGTCGAGAAAAAGTCCCGAAATGACCCCGACGGGTTCCCGGACTGATCCCGAAAAGCATTCAGATATGATGCCGAAAGGGTCCCCAAATGATCCCGTATAAGTCGAGAAAAAGTCCCGAAATGACCAAGACGGGATCCCGGACGGATCCCTAAAACCATCTAGCAATGATGCCGGAAGCTACCCCAAATGATCCCGTAATAGTCGAGAAAAAGTTCAGAAATGACTCCGACGGGATCCCTGATGGATCCCGAAAACCATCTAGAAATGATGCCGGAAGGTACCTCAAAAGAACCCGCATTAGTCTAGAAAAAGTCCCAAAATGACCCTGAAGGGATCCCGAACGGATCCCGAAAACCATACAGAAATGATGCCGAAAAGGTCCCTAAATGATCCCGTATTAGTCGTGAAAGGGCCCCGAAATGACCCTGACGGGATCCGGACGGAACCCGAAAACCATCCAGAAATGATGCCGAAAGGGTCCTTAAATGATCCCGTATCAGTCCAGAAATGACCCCGACGGGACCCGGACGGATCCCGAAAACCATCCAGAAAGGATGCCGAAAGGGTCCCCAAATGATCCAGTCTTAGTCGAGAAAAGTTCCGGAATGACCCCGACGGGATCCCGGACGTATCCCGAAAACCTTCCAGAAATGATGCCGGAAGGGTTCCCAAATGATCGCGAAATAGTCCCGAAATGATCCCGGAATAGTCCCGAAAATGTCCCAAAATAATCCCCACGGAATCCCGGACGGATCCCGAAAACTATACATAAATGATCCCGGAACGGTCCCAAAATAATCCCGGAATAGTCCCGAAAAAGTCCAGAAATGACCCCGGCAAGATCGCGGACGGATCCCGAAAACCATCCAGAAATGATCCCGGAAGGGTCTCGATATGACCCAAACGGGATTACAAATAGGGTGAAGATTATGAGGTGGGTTTTGTCTAAGGCTGGGGTAACGCTCAGTCAATCCGGAGTCGAGTAAAGGTCCCACAAACCCCTACTGAATAAATACACGATATTTATGTGTTACGAACACACGCACACACGGCTGGAGATATTAGGCGGACAGCAGCTTTCCGTCGCAAGATGGCGAGGGGGCGGAGCGTCGACTAACGGAGGTTCGGTAGGGCGGCTGAACGGGCGGGTAACGGACGGACTGGTACGGCGGTACGGAGGCAGCGGCGGGATAGAAGCAACGGCTTAACTGCGGTAGGATGGCGGACGGCCGACGGACGTCGTAGCAGCGGCGTGACGGATGCAGCGGCTTAACGGCGGTAGGGTGGCGAACGGCCAACGGTCGTCGTAGCAGCGGCGTGACGGATGCAGCGGCTTAACGGCGGTAGGATGGCGGACGGCCAACGGTCGTCGTCGCAGTGGCGGGACGGATGCAGCGGCTTAACGGCGGTAGGATGGCGGACGGCCAACGGTCGTCGTAGCAGCGGCGTGACGGATGCAGCGGCTTAACGGCGGTAGGGTGGCGAACGGCCAACGGTCGTCGTAGCAGCGGCGTGACGGATGCAGCAGCCTAACGGCGGTATGATGGCGGACGGCCAACGGACGTCGTAGCAGCGGCGTGACGGATGCAGCGGCTTAACGGCGGTAGGATGGCGGACGGCCAACGGTCGTCGTCGCAGTGGCGGGACGGATGCAGCGGCTTAACGGCGGTAGGATGGCGGACGGCCAACGGACGTCGTAGCAGCGGCGTAACGGATGCAGCAGCCTAACGGCGGTATGATGGCGGACGGCCAACGGACGTCGTAGCAGCGGCGTGACGGATGCAGCGGCTTAACGGCGGTAGGATGGCGAACGGCCAACGGTCGTCGTAGCAGCGGCGGCACCAGAGGGGCGACGATGCGGCGGTGGGCTACGGAGCGCGTACCAGGGCCGTGGTGAGAGGGGAGATGGGCTGGCGACGGGGTTTACCTGGACAGCGGCAGCGTGTTCCGGGCGGGATAGGATGGACGTACCAGCGGACTTGTATTGGTCGGTCGGCTTCGGCAGGATCGGGCTGATCGAACGTCTTCGGCAGGCTTGGTAATCGGCGGGGTCAGTCACCTGCGGGAGAAACTGCGAGGACTCGGGTTAGTGCTGGTTTCACCGCTGGACACCCCCGCCTCCCTACTTGCACACTAGTAGAAGGTGCGTAAGGGGGGTGGGGTTGTACCAGCCGAGGCGCCGTGGGTCGACCCGTGGCGGAGGGGAAGTGCACCTTAACGGCACAGCGGTAGCCCCTTGTGCGCACGCATCGGCTCACGGCCGAAACCAGAGCTGCGGAGAGGGGGTCGTGCGGTCGTTCGGGCGGCGAGTCATTCCTTACCAGACCAGGACGACGGAGGGAAGGGTAGTCCGAAGACACCACTCGCGTCATCCTGGTGCAGCAGGGGGTGACTCGCGCCACGGCCGCACCCTCTTCTCCCCAGCTAACTAGAGGGAGTGGTTCCTCCGCTCCGGCCAGCCTACTAAAATCAGAGCTGAGGGGGGAGGGGGTTATTTGGTCATTAAGGCAGCGGGCCGCTCAACACCAGGGTGGGCGACGGAGGGAAGGATAGTCCGAAGACACCACTCGCGTCGTCCAGCCCAGGTGAAGGGTGACTCGCGCCATGACAGCGCCCCTTCCGCTCAGTCCGAGCCGCGGGGAGGGGGGTTATTTGGTCATTAAGGCAGCGGGCCGCTCAACACCAGGGTGGGCGACGGAGGGAAGGATAGTCCGAAGACACCACTCGCGTCGTCCAACTCTGGTGGAGGGTGACCCGCGCCATGACAGCGCCCCCCTCCACTCGGCTAGCTAGCCGGAGTGGCAATTTTGTCTTTAAAAAGACAACCACTCCCGCTGGCTCACCTGCGAGGACTGAATTGCAAAAATGCAAATTCAATGTTTATATGGGTGGTGCCGCAAACTGGTTGAGAAGTCAACGCACCATTATTGTGCTTTTTCATTCGTTTGCTATCAGTGGTTGTTGACTATGCTATACAAGTGGTTTTTGGCTATGCTATAGAAACTGGTTGAGAAGTCAACGCACCATTATTGTGCTTTTTCATTGGTTTGCTATTAGTGGTTGTTGACTATGCTATACAAGCATAAGTACAAGTGGTTTATTGTAACGCTACGTTACAGTCCCCCTCCCACTTCGGTTGACGGAAAGCTGCGGTGGGGAAAGATGGATCTCCAGGCATGGCCTAGGTCTTGTGCCGGTGTGCATGTGGGCGAAGCACTTTATTTAAAAAAAAATTTTTTTTCCAAAAATATACAGAGTCATTCCACTTATATCTAACAGAGTTAATGTTATTGTAATTGTTTTTTTTTTTTTTTTTTTTTTTTTGTCGGGGGTGGAGTCGTACTAAACTGTGTCCGTTGTCGTACTTCTCTTGTTCCCCTTTTAATGTTATGTAGATATGTATGTATGTATTTTTTTTTTTTTTTTTTTTTTTTTTTTTTTTTTTTTTTTTTTTGTGAAAATAATTTACAATTCATTTCTGACTTAAATCTAACAAGTTTTTGTAAAAGGTATGAAAATATAAAAATATAAAAAAGAAATGCGGCGGCCTCTTCTCTTGCTGTCTCATTCGATTTGTACCATTCGGTTGATTCCCATCAGCGAGACTTTCGCCCGGTTCTCGCCCATCATCTTCACCTTGACGCGCTGGTTCTTCCAATAAAATTTCCAGCACTTTTTGCTCCGTTTTGTCGGGCGTTTTAGTTTAAGTTCCCCGAAAAATTGTTCGGGATCGGGGTGCCCCTCTTCGTATGTCGTTTTCTTCATTTCGTTGTGTTCGGTGTCGCCCCGTCCCTGTGGCTCTGGTTGCGGGTCTTCTTTTATGGCCATTAGTTGCTCTATTGGTGGCCCATGAAAAATTTGGATTCTCTGAATCTTTGGTTTGTTTGCCGGCCACACTGTTGCCTCAAACGGCGGGCGCCACGGGCGTATCGGTTTCGGTGAGTCCGGTGGTGTGTGTTGCCGCTGTTTTCGACTCATTGTTGGACAGTTGGTTCCTGCAATGAGTAAGCAAAACGAGGGTTGTTTAGAATTTGTACGGATTTAAATCTTGCAAGTGCGCGTGTTGTTGCTTTGTTTGCCCCGGGTGGCCTACTTTCACCGTGTTCGTGGAAACATATTCCATCACCAAGTACGGGCCGGAAAATTTTGGTGCTAACTTCTGGGCGAATTTGTCGGCCGCGGATGAGAGTGGGTGGTCCCTTTTCATCACCTGCTCGCCTATGCGTGGCTTCCATTGCCGTCTGCGTAAGTCGTAGTGTTTTTTCTGTTGCTTTGAAGCTTTGGCTAGGTGCCCTTTTATCTCGTCCCATAACTTGGTGATGGACGGTGGTACGGTTGGTGGCTCTGCTGGTACTGCTCCCTCCGTGCGCACTTGCTGCGGTGCTGTAAGGTCTCTACCGAAGTTGATTTCTGCTGCTGATGCTGTTGTCGACTCGTGGCTAGCCGTGTTTATCGCGAATGCTATTTGCGGAATCTCCTGGTCCCAGGTGCGGTGGTCGTCCTTGCATCGCTGAGCTATCATGGTTTTCACGACTCGGTTGGTTCGCTCGGTGGGGTTTTCGTGCGGGGCGTAAGCTGCCGTAAACTTGTGATCGATGCGGTGGTCGTTCAAAAACGCTGCTAATGCCTTCCCGACGAATTGTTTACCATTGTCGGTGAGGAAGGTTTTCGGGCAGCCAAATCGGTATATGACTCTTTCTTGGAGTGCTTTGATTACGCTTGTCGTTGTCGCTTGGCGCACTGGGATCAACTCCACCCACTTGGAGAATTTATCCACCATGACGAGGAGACAAGTATTTCCTTGCTTGGAACGGGGCAGTGGTCCCACGAAGTCAGCGGTTACTATTTCCCACGGCCGTGATGATTGCATGGTTGCCATCAATCCTGCTGGGCGTCTTTGCTCGACTTTGTATTCTGCGCATCTGATACACTTCCGTACGTGTTTGAGAACATCGCGGAACATCCCGGGCCAGTAATAGTTCTGTTGTGCTCTCTTAAGCGTCTTCTTCACCCCGAGATGTCCGGCGGCGGCGGCGTCATGGACTTCTTGTAGTACGTCCTTTCGTCGGTCGGCTGGGATGCACAGCTTCCATTGCGGTGACCGCGAGAGTTGATTTCTCGGGGAAATGTGGCGGAAGAGTCGGTTATCGACGATTTGGTAATCTGGATGTGCTTGAGGTTTTTCCCGCACCTGTCTTGCTTTCCTCTCGTGCCAGTCGTTTGTTCCGTTGGTTATGGTGTACAAAATGTCATCATCGGCGTGTTGTAGCGGGCAGCGGGAGAGTGCGTCGGCTACCACGTTCTGTGCTCCTTTTCGGTATTCTATCTCGAAATTATATTGTTGCAATTCCAGTGCCCATCTTGCCAGACGTCCAGAGGGGTTCTGGAGCGAGTGCAGCCATTTTAGTGAGTGGTGGTCGGTGATGACGGTGAAGTGATACCCCTCCAGGTACGGTCTCATCTTACGGATACCCCATAGCACGGCTAGGCATTCCTGTTCGGTGGCCGAGTATCGCTTTTCCAGCTGGGTTAGGCTTCGGCTGGCGTAAGCTACTACGTTCTCGTGGTCGGAATGGCGTTGATAGAGCACGACGCCCAGGCCCTCTCCGCTCGCGTCGGTCTGGAGAAAAAACGGTCGAGAGAAGTCCGGACAACAAAGTATTGGCGCGCTGGAAAGCTTATCCTTGAGTGCTTTGAAAGCGTGATTTTGCTGCGCCTCCCATTTCCAGACTTGTCCCTTTTTCAGCAGTTGGTTAAGCGGCGCGGCGAGCGTAGAGAAGTCTGCCACGAAGCGGCGGTACCAAGACGCGAGTCCAAGAAAACGGCGGAGCTCTTTGAGCGTTTTCGGTGCGGGCATCTCCTGTACAGCGGATACTTTTGCTGGATCGGTGTGAATTCCTTTCGAACTGATGATGTGTCCTAGGTAATGAAGTTGTTGCTGGACGAAGCTGCACTTTTCGAAGTTTACTTGCATCCTGTGTCTTTGTAGGCGCTCGAACACTTCCCTCAAGATCGCCAAGTGTTCTTCGAAGGTATCTCCCAATACGATGATATCGTCCAGGTAGGCGAAAACTTTTGGTTGGAGTTCGGGCCCAAGTATCGAATCCAGAGCGCGTTGAAAGGTAGCCGGAGCAGAGTGTAGGCCAAATGGCATGACTTTCCACTGGAACAACCCTCTGCCAGGAACTGTAAATGCGGTGTATGGTCGGGATGCTCTGGCGAGCGGGATTTGCCAGTAGCCGTTCTTCAAGTCAATGGTCGAGATGAATTTCGCCTCTTTCAGCTGGTCGAGAATGGCTCCAATTTGCGGCAACGGGTAAGCGTCTGGTTCGCTGGCGGCGTTGAGCTGACGGTAATCTATGCACATCCTCCACGTGCCCTGTTTTTTTCGGACTAGCACGATTGGCGAGCTGTACGCGCTTCGTGATGGTTCTATTCTTCCTCCGGCTAATAACTCGTCTACCTCTTCGTTGATTACTTGTTGCATGGCCGGGTTGCGGGGGTAGTATCGTTGCTTCAGCGGTCGGTTGTGTTTGAGACGAATCGTATGCTCGGCTGCAGTGCTCGGTCCGATGATTTCGCCAAACCGCTTTTGGTGATGCGCCAGGAAGTTTCCCAGTTCCGTGTTTTGTTCGTCGCTCAGGTGTTCTCGGCTCGTCAATGCACATAGCGTATCCAGTTCGGGTGCTCTCTTGGTCACGGTGGCCTCTAGCGGCTGGCCATCCAGCGTGAGGATGATTCCCCTCTTTCTTAGGAAGTCCATTCCGAGGATTACCTGTTCGGCCAAGTTTGGGATAACGGACAGCATCGCGTCTGTGGCTCGTCCTTGATACACAATCCTTGCCGGGTAGGAATTTGAGGTAAAGACGCACGTTTGGTCTGCCAGCTGGATACTTCGCTTGTTGGGGCGTGCCTTGATGTTGTTCTTTTCTAGGTGTTTTCGTACGGTGTCATCTACATAGGATAGGGTGGCGCCGGTGTCCACTAGTGCGCGCACGCTCATGTCCTCGATGACCACTGGTATATAGAATCGGCCATCTACTTGTGTTTTTGCGGTTGATTTGCTGGCGGGTGGTTCCCTCGGCTTCTCTGGTCGGACGTACGGTGCTTGGCGGCTTCCTTTAATAGCGTTGGACGGCGTTCGGGATGCGTTCTCGGTAATTGGGCTAGTCGGAGGGCATGGGCAGTCCCTGGAGAGGATGTTGTCTTGGCCACACCGGGAGCAGAACTTCCTCCAGGGGCCCTTACATTGGAAGCGGTGGTGTCCGCGTTCCTTGCAGCGCCAACAGCACTCTTTGCTGTCGTATTCCATGGGTAGGTGGTATAGGCTGTGGGCCACCATTTTTCCCTGTTTCGCTTCCTCGCCTCTTAACAGCTCATACTCTTCCGTTAGCTCCAGGAGCTCCTCGATCGTCCTAAACTCGCTGCGTTTGACGAAAAGGCGGTATTCCACGCGTAGACCATCATAGATCCGTTCGAGGTGATTCTCTTCGCACATCGTCGGGTGTTGGCGGATCAGCGTTTCCAGTGCGAGGATGTAGTCCTTGGCCTTCTCTCGGCCTTGCTGTTTGAGTTGTCGGATGGCCTCTTCCAAATGTCGTATGTGTCGCTTAGGTAGAAAAAAATTTTGCACCTCCCTCCGCAGATCGCTCCAGCGGTGTATGTGTTGCTTACGGACGCGGTACCATTGCAGTGCCTTCCCACGTAGAAGCTCCGGCAGTGTTGGGAGGAGTCGGTCGACGGGGATGCGGTAGCATTCGGCAAGCTCCTCTATCCTCTCAAGAAATTCGTGCAGTGACTCCTCCCCTGAAAAGTGCAAGTCCCAGCGGCGAACGGTATTCATAAGTTCACCGTCGCTCATTTCGTCTCGTTTCGGTAATGCGTTCTCTCCCTTTCCTCCGTGCGGCTGTGGGCTGTGGATCTGGATTGAAGGGATCGGATTTGTTGTTGGCTGGGGTAGCGTAGCGAACTTCCCCTCTTCCTCGTTCACTTCTCGTTCCAGCTCTTTCAACAGGTCTTCACTGGATTTCCTGGCGCGTTTCGCTCGCACGTAAGTACTCAGTGCGCGACGCAGCTCGGCTACGGTTTGGCCTTCCACGTCGATTCGGTGTTCCTTACACTCCTCGATCAGCTTCTCCTTCCTAAGTAGGTAGATCCAATTGAGCGAGTCGGTGTTCAGCAACGTGCCTTCCGGAGCCTGTGTGTGTGTTGTTTCTAGCGATGTGTTCGTTGAACCCGCCCCGGCAGTGTTGGTGGTGGTTGCAGTTGTTTTTCCACGGTCATCTGCGGAGGAGGGTCCCTGCTCGGGCGCCATTTATGAGGTGGGTTTTGTCTAAGGCTGGGGTAACGCTCAGTCAATCCGGAGTCGAGTAAAGGTCCCACAAACCCCTACTGAATAAATACACGATATTTATGTGTTACGAACACACGCACACACGGCTGGAGATATTAGGCGGACAGCAGCTTTCCGTCGCAAGATGGCGAGGGGGCGGAGCGTCGACTAACGGAGGTTCGGTAGGGCGGCTGAACGGGCGGGTAACGGACGGACTGGTACGGCGGTACGGAGGCAGCGGCGGGATAGAAGCAACGGCTTAACTGCGGTAGGATGGCGGACGGCCGACGGACGTCGTAGCAGCGGCGTGACGGATGCAGCGGCTTAACGGCGGTAGGGTGGCGAACGGCCAACGGTCGTCGTAGCAGCGGCGTGACGGATGCAGCGGCTTAACGGCGGTAGGATGGCGGACGGCCAACGGTCGTCGTCGCAGTGGCGGGACGGATGCAGCGGCTTAACGGCGGTAGGATGGCGGACGGCCAACGGTCGTCGTAGCAGCGGCGTGACGGATGCAGCGGCTTAACGGCGGTAGGGTGGCGAACGGCCAACGGTCGTCGTAGCAGCGGCGTGACGGATGCAGCAGCCTAACGGCGGTATGATGGCGGACGGCCAACGGACGTCGTAGCAGCGGCGTGACGGATGCAGCGGCTTAACGGCGGTAGGATGGCGGACGGCCAACGGTCGTCGTCGCAGTGGCGGGACGGATGCAGCGGCTTAACGGCGGTAGGATGGCGGACGGCCAACGGACGTCGTAGCAGCGGCGTAACGGATGCAGCAGCCTAACGGCGGTATGATGGCGGACGGCCAACGGACGTCGTAGCAGCGGCGTGACGGATGCAGCGGCTTAACGGCGGTAGGATGGCGAACGGCCAACGGTCGTCGTAGCAGCGGCGGCACCAGAGGGGCGACGATGCGGCGGTGGGCTACGGAGCGCGTACCAGGGCCGTGGTGAGAGGGGAGATGGGCTGGCGACGGGGTTTACCTGGACAGCGGCAGCGTGTTCCGGGCGGGATAGGATGGACGTACCAGCGGACTTGTATTGGTCGGTCGGCTTCGGCAGGATCGGGCTGATCGAACGTCTTCGGCAGGCTTGGTAATCGGCGGGGTCAGTCACCTGCGGGAGAAACTGCGAGGACTCGGGTTAGTGCTGGTTTCACCGCTGGACACCCCCGCCTCCCTACTTGCACACTAGTAGAAGGTGCGTAAGGGGGGTGGGGTTGTACCAGCCGAGGCGCCGTGGGTCGACCCGTGGCGGAGGGGAAGTGCACCTTAACGGCACAGCGGTAGCCCCTTGTGCGCACGCATCGGCTCACGGCCGAAACCAGAGCTGCGGAGAGGGGGTCGTGCGGTCGTTCGGGCGGCGAGTCATTCCTTACCAGACCAGGACGACGGAGGGAAGGGTAGTCCGAAGACACCACTCGCGTCATCCTGGTGCAGCAGGGGGTGACTCGCGCCACGGCCGCACCCTCTTCTCCCCAGCTAACTAGAGGGAGTGGTTCCTCCGCTCCGGCCAGCCTACTAAAATCAGAGCTGAGGGGGGAGGGGGTTATTTGGTCATTAAGGCAGCGGGCCGCTCAACACCAGGGTGGGCGACGGAGGGAAGGATAGTCCGAAGACACCACTCGCGTCGTCCAGCCCAGGTGAAGGGTGACTCGCGCCATGACAGCGCCCCTTCCGCTCAGTCCGAGCCGCGGGGAGGGGGGTTATTTGGTCATTAAGGCAGCGGGCCGCTCAACACCAGGGTGGGCGACGGAGGGAAGGATAGTCCGAAGACACCACTCGCGTCGTCCAACTCTGGTGGAGGGTGACCCGCGCCATGACAGCGCCCCCCTCCACTCGGCTAGCTAGCCGGAGTGGCAATTTTGTCTTTAAAAAGACAACCACTCCCGCTGGCTCACCTGCGAGGACTGAATTGCAAAAATGCAAATTCAATGTTTATATGGGTGGTGCCGCAAACTGGTTGAGAAGTCAACGCACCATTATTGTGCTTTTTCATTCGTTTGCTATCAGTGGTTGTTGACTATGCTATACAAGTGGTTTTTGGCTATGCTATAGAAACTGGTTGAGAAGTCAACGCACCATTATTGTGCTTTTTCATTGGTTTGCTATTAGTGGTTGTTGACTATGCTATACAAGCATAAGTACAAGTGGTTTATTGTAACGCTACGTTACAAGATAATTATAAAACCAAGTTAATAAGGCAACAGGCGCGTTGGAGCAAATGAAGAGTTACAAAGAAACATACAGGTAAAGCTAATAAAAGCGTGCTAATAAAAACAATTGAAGGAGGGTGAATGGCGGGAGGAGGAGAGTACCACTGATCGTTTTTCCAAAATTGTTTAGATCTCGATCTGTATGAGCCAGATACCAAAAATTATTGATTTTAGGACAAAATTTACATTGAGTTATAACAATTTATAAATTTTGCACGAGATTGGAAAGGAGGGGGTGGGGGGGGGGGGTGTATCACTGCTCACTTTGTAAGCCCTCGACTTATTTCACCCATTGAGTTTGTAATATTGGTGAAGGTCAGTATACGTAAAGTTATAATGTGTAAAAATTGTTAAAAAGTAATTATTCGAAGGGGTCGTGGGGCCTCCCTCCCACTTTCCATGTTCGAAAAAAATTTCGCCAGTAGCCTATTATCTCTGTCCCAAATTTCATCAAAATCCGTGAAGCCGTTCTGGCGTGATTCAGTCGCAAAGACAAAAAAATATAATAATTAAATTATAACTGTTCCTAGGGGGAGGGGACCACGCCCCTTTTCAAAAATATATAGCTAGTAGATCCTTCTAGACTATTGGCTATATGTTTGCAAAATTTCATCCAAATCCGTGAAGCCGTTCTGGCGTGATTCAGTCGCAAAGACAAAAAAATATAATAATTAAATTATAACTGTTCCTAGGGGGCGGAGACCACGCCCCTTTTGAAAAATATATAGCTAGTAGATCCTTCTAGACTATTGGCTATATGCATGCCAAATTTCATACAAATCCGTCCAGCCGTTCTTGCGTGATTGAGTCACAAAGACAAACGTCTGGACAAACATCCAAACATCCAAACATCTTAACATCCAAACTTTGCCATTTATAATATACTAGCCTTTACCCGCGGCCCCGTCCGCAAGGAGAAAATTAAATATAAGGGATATTCACGTTAGCCTGCTTATCAAGTTATCTGTTTAAAAAGATGTTTCTGTCCAATACATTTTATTTTCGTAATTGAGTAAAAAAAGAACTAAGTGAGCTGATAACCTGACAGGATCCCCAAATGATCCCGAAATTATCCAGAAAAATCCACGAAATGACCCCGACGCTATCGCGGACAAATCCCGAAAACCATTTAGAAATGCCACGGAAGGGTCTCCAAAAGTTCCCGGAATAGTCCCAAAAACCCGAAATGACAACGACACGATTCTAGACTTATCCAGAGAACCACAAAGAAATGATGCCTGAAGGGTACCAAAATGATCCCGAAATAGTCCCGAAAAAGTTCCGAAATGACCCTGACGGGCTCCCGGACGGTTCTCAAAAACCATCCAGAAAATATCCAGGAAGGGTCCTTAGGGGATCCACGACGGATCGCGAAAACCATACAGAAATGATTCCGGAAGGGTCCCAAAATGATCCCGTATTAGTCCCGAAAAAGTCCTGAAATGACCCCGACGGGATCCCAGACGGATTCCGAAAACTATCCAGAAATGATGCCGGAAAGGTCCTCAAATGATCCCCTAATAGTCCCGAAATAACCCTGACGGGATCTCGAACGGACTCCTAAATGACCCTGACGGGATCCCGGACAGATCTCGAAATCCATCCAGAAATGATCTTGGAAACCAAAAATAATCCCGAAACAATATCTGAAAAGTCCAGAAATTACCCCGACGGGATCCCTCACGGATCCCAAAAACTAACCAGAAATGATGCCGGAATGTTCTCAAATGATCCCCTAATAGTTCCGAAATGACCGAAAACCATCCAGAAATTATGCCGGAAGGGACCCCAAATGATCCCGAATATCATACAGAAATGATGCCGAAAATACCCCAAATGATCCCCAAATAGTCCCAAAAAAGTTCCGAAATGACTCGGAAGGGATCCCGGACGGATCCCGAAAACAATCCAGAAATTATGCCGAAAGGGTCCCCTAATGATCCGATACCAATCGATAAAAAGTCCCGAAATAACCCCGACGGGATCCCGGACGGATCCTCAAAATCATATAGAAATGATGCCGGAAGGTACCCCAAATGATCCCGAAATAGTCCCGAAATGACCCTGGCAGGATCCCGTACGGATCCCGAAAACCATCCAGAAATGATGCCGAAAGGCTCCCCTAATTAGCCCGTATTAGTCCCGAAAAAGTCCCGAAATGACCCCGACGGGATTCCTGACGGATCCCGAAAAGCATCCAGAAATAATGCCGAAAGGATCCGCAAATCATCCCGTATTAGTCAAGAAAAAGTCCTGAATTGACCCCGTCGGGATCCCGGACGGATCCCGAAAACCATCCAGAAATGATGCCGAAAGGGTCCCCAAATGATCCCGTATTAGTCGAGAAAAAGTCCAGAAATGACCCCGACGGGATCCCTGATGGATCCCGAAAACCATCTAGAAATGATGCCGGAAGGTACCTCAAAGGAACCCGTATTAGTCGAGAAAAAGTCCCAAAATGACCCTGAAGGGAGCCCGAACGGATCCCGAAAACCACACAGAAATGATGCCGAAAAGGTCCCCAAATGATCCCGTCTTAGTCGAGAAAAAGTTCCGAAATGACCCCGACGGGATCCCGGACGGATCCCGAAAACCGTCCAGAAATGATGCCGGAAGGGTCCCCAAATGATCGCGAAATAGTCCCGAAATGATCCCGGAATAGTCCCGAAAATGTCCCAAAATAATCCCGACGGAATCCCGGACGGATCCCGAAAACTATACATAAATGATCCCGGAACGGTCCCAAAATAAACCCGGAATAGTCCCGAAAAAGTCCAGAAATGACCCCGGCAAGATCGCGGACGGATCCCGAAAACCATCCAGAAATGATCCCGGAAGGGTCTCGATATGACCCAAACGGGATTACAAATAGGGTGAAGATAATTATAAAACCAAGTTAATAAGGCAACAGGCGCGTTGGAGCGAATGAAGAGTTACAAAGAAACATACAGGTAAAGCTAATAAAAGCGTGCTAATAAAAACAATTGAAGGAGGGCGGATGGCGGGAGGAGGAGAGTACCACTGATCGTTTTTCCAAAATTGTTTAGATCTCGATCTGTATGGGCCAGATATCAAAAATTATTGATTTTAGGACAAAATTTACATTGGGTTATAACAATTTATAGATTTTGCTCGAGAGGGGAAAGGGGGGGGGGGGGGGGTGTATCACTGCTCACTTTGTAAGCTCTCGACTTATTTCTCCCATTGAGTTTGTAATATTGGTGAGGGCAGTATACGTAAAGTTATAATGTGTAAAAATTGTTAAAAAGTAATTATTCGAAGGGGTCGTGGGACCCCATTCCCCCTTTCCATGTTCGAAAAAAATTTCGCCAGTAGCCTATTATCTCTGTCCCAAATTTAATCAAAATCCGTGAAGCCGTTCTGGCGTGATTCAGTCGCAAAGACAAACAAACATAATAATTAAATTATAACTGTTCCTAGGGGGCGGAGACCACGCCCCTTTTGAAAAATATATAGCTAGTAGATCCTTCTAGACTATTGGCTATATGCATGCCAAATTTCATATAAATCCGTCCAGCCGTTCTTGCGTGATTGAGTCACAAAGACAAACGTCTGGACAAACATCCAAACATCCAAACATCCAAACATCCAAACATCCAAACATCTAAACATCCAAACATCTTCACATCCAAACTTTGCCATTTATAATATATATTAGATACTAGCCTTTACCCGCGGCCCCGTCCGCAAGGAGAAAATTAAATATATGGGGTATTCACATTAGCCTGCTTATCAAGTTATCTGTTTAAAAAGATGTTTCTGTCTAATACATTTAATTTTTGTAATTGAGTAAAAAAAGGACTAAATGAGCTGAAAACCTGATAGGATCCCCAAATGATCCCGAAATTATCGAGAAAAATCCACGAAATGACCCCGACGCTATCGCGGACAGATTCCGAAAACCATCTAGAAATGCCCCGGAAGGGTTTCCAAAAATTCCCGGAATAGTCCCAAAAAACCCGAAATGACAACGATACGATTCTAGACTTATCCAGAGAACCACAAAGAAATGATGCCCGAAGGGTACCAAAATGATCCCGAAATAGTCCCGAAAAAGTTCAGAAATGACCCTGACGGGCTCCCGGACGGTCCTCAAAAACCACTCAGAAAAATATTCAGGAAGGGTCCCTAGGGGATCCACGACGGATCGCGAAAACCATACAGAAATGAGTCCGGAAGGGTCCCAAAATGATCCCGTATTAGTCCCGAAAAAGTCCTGAAATGACCCCGACGGGATCTCAGACGGATTCCGAAAACTATTCAGAAATGATGCCGGAAAGGTCATCAAATGATCCCCTAATAGTCCCGAAATAACCCCGACGGGATCCTGGACGGATACTCAAAAACATATAGAAATGATGCCGAAAGGTACCCCAAAGGATCCCGAAATAGTTCCGAAATGAACCTGACGGGATCCCGAACGGATCCCGTAAACCATCTAGAAATGGTGCCGGAAGGTATCTCCAATGATCCCGAAAAAGTCCCGCAATGATTCCGACGGGATCCCGAACGGATACCGAAAATCATCCAGAAGTGATGCCGGAAAGCTCCTCAAATGATCACCTAATACCAAAATGACCCTGACGGCATCCCGGACTGATCCCGAAATCTATCCAGAAATGATCTTGGGAAGGTCACAAAATGATCGCGAAATAGTCGCGGAAAAGTTCAGAAATTACCCTGACGGGATCCCGCATGGATTCCAAAACTATTCAGAAATGATGCCGGAAAGGTCATCAAATGATCCCCTAATAGTCCCGAAATAACCCCGACGGGATCCTGGACGGATACTCAAAAACATATAGAAATGATGCCGAAAGGTACCCCAAAGGATCCCGAAATAGTTCCGAAATGAACCTGACGGGATCCCGAACGGATCCCGTAAACCATCTAGAAATGGTGCCGGAAGGTATCTCCAATGATCCCGAAAAAGTCCCGCAATGATTCCGACGGGATCCCGAACGGATACCGAAAATCATCCAGAAGTGATGCCGGAAAGCTCCTCAAATGATCACCTAATACCAAAATGACCCTGACGGCATCCCGGACTGATCCCGAAATCTATCCAGAAATGATCTTGGGAAGGTCACAAAATGATCGCGAAATAGTCGCGGAAAAGTTCAGAAATTACCCTGACGGGATCCCGCATGGATTCCAAAACTATCCAGAAATGATGCCGGAAGGTAATCAAATGATCCCCTAATAGTTCCGAAATGACCGAAAACCATCGAGAAATTATGCCGGAAGGTACCCCAAATGATCCCGAAAAAGTCCCGAAATGACCCCGACGGGATCCCGGACGGATCCCGAAAACCATCCAGAAATGATGCCGAAAGGGTTCCCAAATGATCCCGTATTAGTCAAGAAAAAGTCCCGAAATGACCACGACGGGATCCCGGACGAATCCCAAAAACCATCCAGAAATGATGCCGGTAGGTATCCCAAATGATCCCGAAATAGTCCCGAAATGACCTCGTCGGCATCCCGGACGGATCCCGAAAATTATCCAGAAATGATGCCGGAAAGGTTCCCAAATGATATCCTAATAGTCCCGAAATTACCCTGATGGGATCCCGGACGGATCCCGAAAACCATCCAGAAATGATGCCGAAAGGGTTCCCAAATGATCCCGTATTAGTCGCGAAAAAGTCCCGAAATAACCCTGACGGGATCCCGGACGGATCACGAAAACCATCCAGAAATGATGCCGGAAGAGCCCCAAAATGATCCCGAAAAAGTCCCCAAATGACCCCGACGAGATCCCGGACGGATCCCGAAAACCATCCAGAAATGATGCCGGAAGAGCCCCCAAATGATCCCGAAAAAGTCCTCAAATGACCCCGACGAGATCCCGGACGGATCCCGAAAACCATCCAGAAATGATGCCGGAAGAGCCCCCAAATGATCCCGCAAAAGTCTCCAAATGACCCCGACGAGATCCCGGACGGATCCCGAAAACCATCCAGAAATTATGCCGGAAGAGCCCCCAAATGATCCCGAAAAAGTCCCCAAATGACCCCGACGAGATCCCGGACGGATCCCGATAACCATCCAGAAATGATGCCGGAAGAGCCCCCAAATTATCCCGAAAAAGTCCCCAAATGACCATGACGAGATCCCGGACGGAACCCGAAAACCATCCAGCAATGATGCCGAATGATCCCGTATTAGTCGCGAAAAAGTCCCGAAATGAACCCGACGGGATGCCGGTCGAATCCCGAGGACCATCCAGAAATAATGCCTAAAGGGACCCAAAATAACCCCGAAAAAGTCCCGTAATGATCCCGGAAACCATCAAGAATTTATCTCTCGAAGGTACGCAAATGACCCCGAAAGTTCCCCGACGGTATCCCGGACGGATCCCGAATACCATCCAGAAATGATGCCGGAAGGGTCCCCTAATGATCGCGAAATAGTCCCGAAATGATTCCGGAATAGTCCCGAAAATGTCCCAAAATAACCCCGACGGGATCCCGGACGGATCCCGAAAACTATACAGAAATGATCCCGGAAGGGTCCCAAAATGATCCCGAAATAGTCCCGAAATTACCCCGGCGGGATCCCGGACCGATCCCGAAAACCATCCAGAAATGATCCCGGAATGGCCTCGATATGACCCTTACGGGAATACAAATAAGGTGCAACTAATTATAAAACCATGTTAATAAGGCAGCAGGCGCATTGGAGCGAATAAAAAGTTACATAGAAACATACAGGTAAAGCTAATAAAAGCGTGCTAATAAAAACAATTGATGGAGGGCGGATGGCGGGAGTAGAGGAGAGGACCACTGATCGTTCCTCCAAAATTGTCTAGATCTCGTTCTGTATGCACCAGATACCAAAAACTATTGAGTTAGGAGTAAATTTATATTGAGTTATAACAATTTATATATTTTACACCAGAGGGGGAGAAAAGGGGGGCGGAGGGTGTCACTGCTTACTTTGTAAGCCCTCGACTTATTTGACCCCTTGAGTCTGTGATATTGGTGAAGGCCAGTATACGTAAAGTTATAATGTGTTAAAATTATTGAAAAATAATTTCTCGAAAGGGGTCGTGGGACCCCCACCCCTCTTTCCATGTTCGAAAAAAATTTCGCTAGTAGACTACTGTCTGTGTCCCAAATTTCATCAAAATCCGTGTAGCCATTCTGGCGTGATTCAGTCGCAAAGACGAAAAAATATAATAATTAAATTATAACTGTTCCTAGGGGGCGGAGACCACGCCCATTTTGAAAAATATATTGCTAGTAGATCCTTCTGGACTATTGGCTATATGTGTGCAAAATTTCATCCAAATCGGTCCAGCCGTTCTTGCGTGATTGAGTCACAAAGACAAACGTCTGGACAAACATCCAAACATCCAAACATCCAAACATCTAAACATCCAAACATCCAAACATCCAAACTTTGCCATTTATAATATATATAGATATTAGATTAGATACTAGCCTTTACCCGCGGCCCCGTCCGCAAGGAAAATTTTTAATAAATGGGCTATTCGCGTTAGCCTGCTTATTATCTGTTTAAAATTTTGTTTTCTGTCTAATGCATTTTATTTTTGTAATTGAGTAAAAAAAAGAACTAAATGAGCTGATAACCTGATAGGATCCCAAATGATCCCGAAATTATCCAGAAAAAGCTACGAAATGACCCCAACGCTATCGCGGACGCATCCCGAAAACCATCCAGAAATGCCCCGAAAGGGTCTCCAAAAGTTCCCCGAATAGTCCCAAAAAACCCGAAATGAGAGCGACACGATTCTAGACGTATCCAGAGAACCACACAGAAATGATCCCTGAAGGTGTTCCAAAATGATCCCGAAAAGGTTCCGAAATGACCCTGACAGGCTCCCGGGCGGATCTCAAAAACCACCCAGAAAATATCCAGGAAGGGTCCCTAAATTATCCCGACTAACTCCAGAAAAAGTTCCGAAATGGCTCCGAGGGGATCCACGATGGATCGCGAAAACCATACAGAAATGATTCCGGAAGGATTCCAAAATGATCCCGAAATAGTCCGGAATTGACCCAGATGGGATCCCGCACAGATCCAGAAATGATCCCGGAAGGGTGCAAAAACTATCCCGGAAAAGTAACAAAAAATCCCGAAATGGCTCCTACGGCATCGCGGACGGATCCAGAAATGATCTCGGAAGGGTCCCCAAATGATCCCAAAATGGTCCCGAAATGACCCTGATGGATCCGGCAAACCATCAAGAAATTATGCCGAAAGGGTCCCAAAATGATCCCGAAATAATACAGAAAAAGTCACGAATCGGCCCCTAGAGGATCCCCAAATGATCCCGTATTAGCCCCGAAAAGGTCCCGAAATAACCCCGACGGGATCCCGGACAAATCCCGAAAACCATCCAGAAATGATGCCGGAAGGAATCCCAAATGATTCCGTAAAAGTCCCGCATTGATTCCGACGGGGGACGGATCCCATAAACCATCCAGAAATGATCCCGATATGGTCCCGAAGAAGTCCCGAAATGACCCTGACGGGATCTCGAACGCACCCCTAAATGACCCTGACGGGATCCCGGACAGATACCGAAATCCATCCAGAAATGATCTTGGGAGGGACCCCAAATGATCCCGAAAAAGTCCCGCAATGATTCCGAGGGGATCCTGATCGGATACCGAAAACCATCCAGAAGTGATGCCGGAAAGGTCCTCAAATGATCACCTAATACCAAAATGACCCTGACGGCATCCCGGATTGATCCCAAAATCCATCCAGAAATGATCTTTGGAAGGTCCCAAAATTATCCCGAAATAGTCTCGGAAAAGTTCAGAAATTACCCTGACGGGTTCCCGGACGAATCCTGAAAGCCATCTCTAAATGATCCCGAAAAAGTCTCGAAATGACCTTGACTGAACCCCGAAAGGATCCCGAAAACTATCCAGAAATGATGCCAGAAATGTCCTCAAATGATCACCTAATAGTTCCGAAAAGACCCTGACGGGATCCCGAACGGATACCGAAAATCATCCAGAAGTGATGCCGGAAAGGTCCTAAAATGATCACCTAATAGTCCCGAAATGACCCTGACGGCATACCGGACAGATCCCGAAATCCATCCAGAAATGATCTTGGGAGGGTCCCAAAATTATCCCGAAATAGTCTGGGAAAAGTCCAGAAATTACCCTGACGGATCCCGGACGAATCCTGAAAACCAATCTTAAATGATGACGAAAAAGTCCCGAAATGACCCTGATGGAACCCGGAAAATTCCCGAAAACTAACCAGAAATGATGCCGGAAAGGTCCTCAAATGATCTCCCAATAGTTCCGAAAAGACCCTGACGGGATCCCGAACGGATCCCGACAACTATCCAGAAATGATACCGAAAGGGCCCGCAAATGATCCCGTATTAGTCGAGAAAAAGTCCCGAAATGACCCCGACGGGATGCCGGACGAATCCTAAAAACCATCCAGAAATGATGTCGGAAGGGACCCCAATGATCCCGAAAAAGTCCCGCAATTATTCCGTCGGGAATCTGAACGGATACCGAAAACCATCCAGAAGTGATGCCCGAACGGTCCTCAAATGCTCACCTAATAGTCCCAAAATGACCCTGAGGGCATCCCGGACAAATCCCGAAATCCATCCAGAAATGATCTTGGGAAGGTTCCACAATGATCCCGAAATAGTCTCGGAAAAGTCCAGAAATTACCCTGACGGGTTCCTGGACGAATCCTGAACGCCATCCTTAAATTATCCCGAAAAAGCCCCGAAATGACCCTGACGGGATCCCGAAAGGATTCCAAAAACTATCCAGAAATGATGCCGGAAAGGTCCTCAAACGATCCCCTAATAGTTCCGAAATGACCGTGACGGGATCCCGAACGGATCCCGACAACTATCCAGAAATTTTGCCGAAAGGGTCCACAAATTATCCCGTATTAGTCGAGAAAAAGTCCCGAAATTACCCCGACGGGATCGCGGACGAATCGCAAAAACCATCCAGAAATGATGCCGGTAGGTATCCCAAATGATCCCGATATAATCCCGAAATGACCTCGTCGGCATCCCGGACGGATACCGTAGATTATCCAGAAATGATGCCGGAAAGGTCCACAAATGATCCCCTAATAGTCCCGAAATTACCCTGATGGGATCTCGGGCGGATCCCGAAAACCATCCAGAAATGATGCCGGAAGAGCCCCCAAATGACTCCGAAAAAGTCCCCAAATGACCCCGACGAGATCCCGCACGGATCCCGAAAACCATCCAGAAATGATGCCGGAAGAGCCCCAAATGATCCCGAAAAAGTCCCCAAATGACCCCGACATACTCCAGAAAAGGTTCCGAAATGGCTCCGAGGGAATCAACGACGGATCGCGAAAACCATACAGAAATGATTCCGGAAGGATCCCAAAATGATCCCGAAATAGTCCGGAAATGACCCAGATGGGATCCCGTACAGATCCAGAAATGATCCCGGAAGGGTCCAAAAACTATCCCGGAAAAGTAACAAAAAATCCCGAAATGGCTCCTACGGCATCCCGGACGGATCCAGAAATGATCTCGGAAGGGTCCCCAAATGATCCCAAAATGGTCCCGAAATGACGCTGATGGATCCGGCAAATGATCCCGAAATAAAACAGAAAAAGTCACGAAACGACCCCTAGAGGATCCCCAAATGATCCCGTATTAGCCCCGAAAAAGTCCCAAAATGACCCTGACGGGATCCCGAAAGGATTCCGAAAACAATACAGAAATGATGCCGGAAAGGTCCTCAAATGATCCCCTAATAGTCCCGAAATGACCGTGACGGGATCCCGACAACTATCCAGAAATGATGCCGAAAGGGTCCGCAAATGATCCCGTATTAGTCGAAAAAAAGTCCCGAAAGGACCACGACGGGATCCCGGACGAATCCCAAAAACCATCCAGAAATGATGCCGGTAGGTATCCCAAATGATCCCGAAATAGTCCCGAAATGACCTCGTCGGCATCCCGGACGGATCCCGAAAATTATCCAGAAATGATGCCGGAAAGGTTCCCAAATGATCCCCTAATAGTCCCGAAATTACCATAATGGGATCCCGGACGGATCCCGAAAACCATCCAGAAATGATGCCGAAAGGGTTCCCAGATGATCCCGTATTAGTCGCGAAAAAGTCCCGAAATGACCCCGACGGGATCCCGGACGGATCCCGAAAACCATCCAGAAATGATGCCGAAAGGGTTCCCAAATGATCCCGTATTAGTCGCGAAAAAGTCCCGAAATGACCCCGACGGGATCCCGGACGGATACCGAAAACCATCCAGAAATGATACCGGATGAGCCCCAAAATGATCCCGAAAAAGTCCCCAAATGACCCCGACGAGATACCGGACGGATCCCGAAAACCATTTAGAAATGATGCCGGAAGAGCTCCCAAATGATCCCGAAAAAGTCCCCAAATGACCCCGACGATATCCCGGACGGATCCCGAAAACCATCCAGAAATGATGCCGGAAGAGCCCCCAAATGATCCCGAAAAAGTCCCCATATGACCCCGACGAGATCCCGCACGGATCCCGAAAACCATCCAGAAATGATGCCGGAAGAGTCCCCAGATGATCGCGAAATAGTCCCGAGATGATTCCGGAATAGTCCCGAAAATGTTCCAAAATAACCCCGACGGGATCCCGGACGGATCCCGTAAACTATACAGAAATGATCCCGGAAGGGTCCCAAAATGATCCCGAAATAGTCCCGAAAAAGTCCCGAAATTACCCCGGCGTAATCCCGGACCGATCCCGAAAACCATCCAGAAATGATCCCGGAAGGGTCTCGATATGACCCTTACGGGATTACAAAAAAGGTGAAGCTAATTATAAAACCATGTTAATAAGGCAGCAGGCGCATTGGAGCGAATAAAAAGTTACATAGAAACATACAGGTAAAGCTAATAAAAGCGTGCTAATAAAAACAATTGATGGAGGGCGGATGGCGGGAGTAGAGGAGAGGACCACTGATCGTTCCTCCAAAATTGTCTAGATCTCGTTCTGTATGTACCAGATACCAAAAACTATTGATTTAGGAGAAAATTTAGATTGAGTTATAACAATTTATGGATTTTACACCAGAGGAGGAGATAAAGCGGGGGGGGGGGGGCGGAGGGTGTCACTGCTTACTTTGTAAGCCCTCGACTTATTTGACCCCTTGAGTCTGTGATATTGGTGAAGGCCAGTATACGTAAAGTTATAATGTGTAAAAATTATGAAAAATAATTTCTCGAAGGGGTCGTGGGACCCCCACCCCTCTTTCCACGTTCGGAAAAAATTTCGCTAGTAGACTACTGTCTGTGTCCCAAATTTCATCAAAATCCGTGTAGCCATTCTGGCGTGATTCAGTCGCAAAGACGAAAAAATATAATAATTAAATTATAACTGTTCCTAGGGGGCGGGGACTACGCCCCTTTTGAAAAATATATAGCTAGTAGATCCTTCTAGACTATTGGCTATATGTGTGCAAAATTTCATCCAAATCGGTCCAGCCGTTCTTGCGTTATTGAGTCACAAAACAAACGTCTGGACAAACACCCAAACATCCAAACATCCAAATATCCAAACATCCAAACATCTTAACATCCAAACTTTCCCATTTATAATATATATATATTAGATTAGATATATAGATTAGATATTAGATATATTTTACCGATCTATACTTTTTTTTCAGAAAACAATGAATGATCCATACGTAAGCATTCGGTGAAATTTGAAGCTTCTAGCTGTGAAAATGGGGCATAAATTACGAAAAGTTTCTTATCTGAACAATCGGTTGTAGGCCCTCACTAGGGTAGGCACCTTGTCGTTGGTGTGAGGGCTTAGCCGAGTTCCATAACTCCCGACTATGAGGCGCAGCTGTTTAGAACTGGCATCAACGAAATTTCGCTTCATAAGAGGGCGGCGGAATGTCGGTGACCAAGAAATGCCAACCCCCTAATTCAACGTGTTATGTGGACCGTGCCTATTGGACGATTTGCAGCCAAATAATAAATTGGGCTGTACTCGAACGGAGCCTTCCCGATACCTGTCCACCTCGGGAAGTATTGGTGGCCTTACCACAGTAAGGGGCGCTGCTGTGGCGGACGGTTCTTTCCCCGTATATAATACTGGACCGCTGAGCCCGACTTGTCGGGCAGGTGGTCGTACGACCAACATGAATGACTCATTACCTAATTGTAATAAGGACGAAGATAAGAGGAGGACTGAGTCGCATGCCAAGGACGACAAATACTCATTAAGCGATGTGTCGGATTCAGAGAGCGAGACTAGTGCTGATTCAATGAATTCCGTGTTGGAAAAGCATACAAATGAAACAGAGTAGAAGAGTGGAGAAGCGTATGGAGCAGAGGAAGTAAAAGAGCTCTCTCGCAGTACCGTGCAGCACTAAGAATTGTCCATCGCCTGGGAGCAGTGGTCGCCCTAACAGAAGTGGAGATCGGGCGCTTGTACTGAGCCCATGAGGCGGTAGAAGTAGGTAGGCAGTTTAAAAGGTTTGCTTCGAGAAACCCTCGGTTCTGCAACCGGTACGAGGAGGAAGAATCCTCGAATAGCAGAATGAAGGGCAACGTTCGGCGGAAAGCGACAAGCCTGCTTTCAAGAGGCAGAAAGGACCCAGTCCCAGAGCCGCGAGGCAGGGCAATCGCATAGACAAGACAAGTAGGCCCATTAATAGCGATGCTATTGATGAAATCGGCGCTCTTAAAGAGGAAATCGACAAACTTGTTGCTGTCGTTAATTCTCTTCGCGCCGACATTAACTCACTTACTGTCCAATCAGAGTCGATTCTTGCTGAAGTTCGCTTCATGCATAGTAAGCTTTGTATTGATGACTTACGTTTAGCTGTCTCCTCGCTATGCAAAGAAATATAGGTAATTCGCAAATGAAAAATTGTTCTTGTACCAATGTACACCCACATTCCAATACATCTATTAGTGCTACAAATTCTCTTGGCTCAACTGATGCACTGCCAGGGATTTACCTATATCAGCTGTACCTACGCACATATCTTCATCTAAGAGTGATAAACACGGTCTCGCCTCTGTAGATGTCAATGCTACTGATAAAACATCAACTAATATTTCGCCATCGTTGCTCACCTCGCCTATTGGCCCTCTTTCATATGCAGTCGTTGCCGCTGCCACGGACTCTGTCAACATCTCTGCTGCGACTGTCCCAACTGTCGCTTTATCTGTGAACTCTACTGAATTAGCTGCATCTTACCCTCTTAGCGACGCAGCTAACGTCAATAATAGCTCTTCCGCACAGTGGACCAATGCACGAAGAAACAAGCACTATAACCGGAAAATGTTTAAAAGTCCGGTTAATACTACGAATAACCCGTCTGCAACGGTCAAAACTACACTTTCGACTAATATTCGCCAATCGTCCAATTCTTTGTCTGCCGTGGTTGATAATGTTTCTGATGCATCTCTAAATCCAAAACCCGCCCCCAATGGCAGGCCGAAAAACCGCATGGGTACCATTGGCGTGATAATTGGTGCGAACTCCAATATTGAACTTGGGGTAGTAACTGCGAATAAATGGATCCATATCACAGTCTTTAAACCGTTAGTCTCTGGTGATTCTATAATTGCTTATGTAGCTAAAAACGCTAAAATTGATGCAAGTCAAATTTTTTGTTTCCCTTTGATAAGAAAGGATGCGGAAACTGAAAATCTGAACAAAATCAACTTTAAACTTGCAATCCGTACCTTTAGTTCGAGCTTTGATTTTGATGTTTTTGGTTTAATCGAAACCTGGCTTAATCCAGATTTTTATGATTATGAATTTTTTGACTCTAAATTATTCAACGTTTTTCGCAAGGACCGGGATGCTGATAAAACAGGCCGTTCTTTGGGAGGTGGTATACTAATTGCTGTGCGTCGTAGCTGGAGATCCTTCGAAATCAATCTAAATAATCCAGATACTATCCTGGATCAAACGTGTATATGCATCAACGGTTGGCCAACCTACGGATCGTTATATCTTATTGGATCTTATATATCTCCTGGCAGTACGTCAGATATTTATAAAGCACATATTGTGCATAATAAGTTAGCGGGAATTCACCTATGCGTTCTTGGTGACTTCAATCTTCCCAATGTAGCATGGTGTGAAGGCTAGTATAAACTTGATTTGATACCAACTAGTATTAATTCGGCTACTGAATCTTATTCTATTGACAATATCTTAAGTCTTGATCTTATTCAAATTAGTAGTTTTTACAAGCTTAATAGAATTCTTGATCTCGCCTTCGTTAGTACAAATATCAATACCGCAATAGCCGAATGTTTTTTTATACCTTTCATGAACATGAAATGGTATATTTACCTTTGGTCTGATGTTTGTAAGGTGAGAAATATAGAAGATAGACTCACCATTAAGTATACCGAATTGATCAGGGCGACGAACTGAGTTGATATAGCCATGTCCGTCTGTCCGTCCGTCTGTCCGTCCGTCTGTCTGTTTGAACGCAAACCAGTCCCTCAAATTTTGAGATATATCAATGAAATTTGGTACAAGAATGTATTTTTGAATTATATTAGACATTTGTAGGTAGGATCGGGCCACTATAACATATATCTCCCATACAACACGATTTTGGTCATTCCTGCCGCAATTTAGAAAGTATAAACGTGAAACTCGGTGATATATATTCTAATATATCATAGAAGATATCCTGAAAAAATCTCTTTGATCGGAGCTATATATAGTATATAACCCATACAACCGATCATTCAGATAGAAAGATTTTTGGCAATTTCTCCCTTAATTTCCAATATAAAACGTTAAACTTGCGGAAGTCGAAAAGAACCTTAAAGACTAAGAGAAAAAGGACAGGTGGATGCAGCCGACGTCACCACGAAGGTGTTAGAAGAGGACCAACAGCCAAATGGTGCTGCGAGTCGCACAGACGAACACCTGGCACAACAGTTACGAGAGGCTGAATGGAGCTCGAACACTCTAAACCAAAAGGGCAAGGGGAGGACGACGACATCACGACTATGGTACTGGAGGGGGACAAACAGCCCAATAGTGCGGCGTGTTTGGCGTTTTTGGATTTTGGATTTGGCGTTTATTACGCGCAAACGGAGGAACGGTTGCGAGCTGTAGTATTGGTAAGGAAATAGCTGCATTCATATATGCTGCCTAATTACACTACTGAGGACCGTTGAGCAAAAGAATAAGCAGGTATTTACCCTGGCATTCTGCTACATGGCCCACGCTGCTGAGGTTCCAACAATAGAGTGCAAGAGTATAGTACAGAACGAAGAGCGCAAAGGGCAGTTGGTCATAGGCGCGGATGCAAATGTGCACCACAATGCGTGGAGAGGAGCAGATACGAACGAGAGAGGCGAATCTCTATTTTATTACATCCTGCAAACCAATTTGCAGATAGCAAAAAGAGGAAGTGTCACTACATACATTGGTCCATCATCCAGCAATGTTCTGAGCTCCGAACGTGATACATCAAGCTATGATAGGATGGTTCTTGATAGACCATTCTTCTCCGACCATGCGTATATCGGCTTCACCATCCCCCTAAAGAGGGTAGAGAAGGGAGCAACGTTTTGAAACCCTAGGTCAACGAACTGGACTAAATTTCAGAAACAGGTAGAAAAAAAACTGGGACAACCCAAAGAAGTTGCCAATATGGAGGAACTGGGGGAGGCGAATGAATTCCTAACAAGGACGCTTACGAAATTACGAAAAGTTTCTTATCTGAACAAACGGTTGTTTGAGATATATACTATATATGCAGCCGATCCATACAATTTATTCTGGAAATAATGAAATATGAAGCTTCTTGTTGAAAAATTGGGCAGAAATTATGAAAAGTTTCTTATCTGAACAATCGGTTGTATGAGATATATATTGTTACGAATTTAATGTAATTCTGCTTATTTGCAATCTTCTGTAAACGTTCGAATCACTAATATGTTGAATAAATAACTTCAATATTTAATAATGCGAAATGGTCTTTATAAGACTACTTTCACAATAATACTTCTACTTCTCGACAGATAGCGTGATTAAATCAAACTGATTCATCGTGCCTCAGGTGGTGCTGCTTTTATACTTTTTGGTTTCCTCGTTGACATATTTCCAGGCGTTTCTATTTCTAGAATTTGCTACTTGTTTACCAGCTATAAAATTACCAGCAATAACATAAGTACAGATGCATGTTATAGCTTCTCATATGCGCGTGTATATGTGAGTGATACTGCCACCGATGATTGCCTACTTTTGGGAGTGTCTCAGATATATGCATGTATTTGTGCTCTCCGCTGTTTGTATGGACATATGTATAGACATAATGATTTATTTGTTGATGTGCATACAAGTCACTGCTTAGTTTTGGCTTAGAGATGGTAGTACCCCTTAGCGTTGCTAATATTCGTCACAATACTATATATATTACCGATCTATAAAATTTTTTCAGACACCAATTAATGCTCTATACGTAAGCATTCGGTGAAATTTGAAAGTTCTAGCTGTGGAAATTGGGCAGAAATTACGAAAAGTTTCTTATCTGAACAATCGGTTGTATGAGATATATACTATATATGCCACCGATCTATGGAATTTTTTCAGACAACAATTAATGCTCTATACGTAAGCATTTGGTGAAATTTGAAGCTTCTAGCTCTGAAAATGGGACAGAAATTACGAACGGTTTCTTATCTGAACAATCGGTTGTGGGGGATATAGGACAGTAATATTTGCAATATGCGAAAGCATATTTGAAGCTTCAATCTGATAAATTGAGGAAGATATGACAAAAATCCTTTTTTCTGCAAAATCGGTCATATTGGGGATATATGGTATAGTGGTCCGATCTGGCCGGTTCCGACAAATGTCTAATCGGACACTTAAATATACCCGCCTACCAAATTTTATCAAGATATCTAAAAAATTGAAGGATTAGTTTGCATTCAAACAGACAGACGGACAGATGGACATGGCTAAATGAACTCAGCTCTTCATACTGATCATTTTGGTGTACTTATTGGTGGGACTATCTATTTCCCTTTAAGGACTCACAATTTTTAGTTTCGTGACGAAGTTAATATACCCTTTCATTTTCATGAAAGTTACAAAAGCACAATGATGCGCAGGACAAAAAGAAAGCGAAAAAGCTATGAAACATTGGACAGTCCGCAGTTTTCAACATTGTGTATATTTTTTAAAATTTTCTAGTAGTTTATTCGCAAGTAATTCTTATTAATTTATAAGTCTCTAGAAGGCTTCAGTCTAAGAGAAAAGGCCGGCAACATAGAAGAGGTTTATCTTACCAATGAATAAATATAGCCATAAAAACAAAATACAAAAGAAGTCCAGTAAAAATTAAGACAACTCAATAAAACCTTCTTTAGAAGCTGTATGAGGAGTCCAATTTTTACTGAATTTTTTATACTCAGCGTGCTTTGCACACAGAGTATATTAACTTTGATTGGATAAAAGTTGGTTGTACAGGTATAAAAGAATCGAGATAGATATAGACTTCCATATATCAAAATCATCTGTGTTGAGAAAAAATTTGATAGAGCCATGTCCGTCCGTCCATCCGTCCCTCCGTTAACACGATAACTTGAGTAAATATTGAGATATATTCACCAAATTTGGTATCCGAGCTTACCTAGACCAAGTATAGGTCTGCATTGAAAATGAGCGAAATCGGATGTAACCACGCCTACTTTTTATATATATAACTATTTGGAAAATACAGAAAACCTGATTATTTAGTAAATAATTCACCTAGAATGTTGAAATTTGACGTGTGGACTGATATTGGGATTCTTGATAAAAATTTGAGAAAAAAATTTAAAATGGGCGTGGCACCGCCCACTTGTGATAAAATCAATGTTACAAATATTATTATTCATAAATCAAAAGTCGTTAAACCTAGTAACAAAATTCGGCAGAGAGGTTGCATTTACTATAAAGAATGCTTTGAAGAAAAATTAACGAAATCGGTTAAGGACCAAAGATTAAAAGATTTTTATAAGGGTCGTGAGTGAATAAGATAAGTTATATCTTTGCAAAAAAGTGGTTTATATCAATGGTATTTCATTTCTTAAGTGGATTTATAACAATAAATAGGAAACACTTCAAATTAAAAAAAATGGAGGCGGCACCGCCCCTTTTATGACTAAGAAATTTTCTATGTTTCGGGAGCCATAAATCGTAGAAAAATTAACGGATCGTAATAAAATTGGGTACAAATTTTTCCTATAGTAGGAAATATTTCTAGAAAAAATGGACGATATCGGTTAAAGACCACGCCCACTTTTATATAAAATATCTTCAAAAGGATCGTAGACGAAAATAATAAGCTTTATCTTAGCGAAAAAGAGCTTTGTATCAATAGAATTTTATTTTCTAAATTGAATCATAACATTAAATTTGAAAACACTAAAAGTTTTGAAAATGTCTGTGGCTCCGCCCCTTTTATGACTAAGAAATTTTTTATGTTTCGGGAGCCATAACTCGAAGAAAAATTAACGGATCGTAATGAAATTGTGCACACATATTTTCCTTATAGTAGAAAATATATCTTTTAAAAATGGACGGGATCCGTTAAACACCACGTAAACTTAAATATAAAACAAATTTAAAAGGGTTGTAGACTAGAATAACTTAGCAAAAAATAGTTTTGAATCAATGATATTTCACTTATCAAATTTTATTGTAAGAGGAAATGGGGAGAACTTTTTTTTTAACAGGCGGTGCCACATGTTTTGTAGAAAAGTAATTTAACTGAAACGAAATGTATAATTGAAGCTCACCTTGATTATATGATGTTCGGTTACACCCGAACTTAGACACCGTTACTTGTTTTTATTTCGGTTTTACGGATATGTTTAAAAGTTTTTTAAATTTATTTCTAGCTGTGTTCATTGCTCACGAGAAATGGGAATTTTTAAACTGAGCCAACTATTTACAAATCAGTATTCTCAGTATGGCACGAAAGGTCCTGTTAAACTTATTGTGTGAATGACTGGAGCAGTAAGATTGCACATTATCAGTGCGCCTTCAAACTTTGTCAAATCAACCTTCGGACAGATTTTTAATATGCGCCATATCGTCTCGTTTACTTGTTAACCGCGTAACTACATTTGTCGATAAAATCGGTTTTTTGGTGAAAATACTCATAAGGCATCGATAAACGCGATGAAATTGTCAGTTTGTCAAAATTAATTAACTTTATTTGTACGAAATAAGCAAGCTGTTCGCTTCACCGAAAATGACTCAATTGTAGATACTTACTTACCTAATTGGCGCTTAGCCGTCTAAACGGTTATGGCCGTCCAACAAGGCGCGCCAGTCGCTCCTTCGCTCCGCCAACCGGCGCCAATTGGTCATACCAAGGGAGTTTAAATCGCTTTCCACCTGGTCCTTCCAACGGAGTGGGGGCCGCCCTCTACCTCTGCTTCCATAGGAGGGTGCCGATAGAAACACTTTCTTGGCCGGAGCATCATCATTCATTCGCATAACATGGCCTAGCCAGCGCAGCCGCTGTGTTTTAATTCGCTGGACTATGTTGATGTCTGCGTATAGCTAGTACAGCTCATCATTAAATCTTCTTCGGTACTCGCCATCGCCAACGCGTAGAGGCCCATAAATCTTTCGAAGAACTTTTCTCTCGAACACTCCCAAAGCCGCTTCATCTGCTGTTGTCATGGTCCATGCCTCTGCCCCGTATAGCAAAACGGGTACTATAAGTGACTTGTACAGTATGATTTTCGTTCGCCGAGAGAGGACTTTACTTTTCAATTGCCTACCTAGTCCAAAGTAGCATTTATTGGCAAGATTGATTCTTCGCTGGATTTCAGTGCTGATGTTGTTGCTAGTGTTGATGCTGGTTCCCAAATAAACAAAGTCTTTTACTCTTTCGAAATTATGGCTGCCGACAGTAGCGTGGTTGCCAAGGCGCGTATGCGCTGACTCTTTGCTGGATGACAGCATGTACTTCGTTTTGTCCTCATTCACCATCAAACCCATCTTTACCGCTTCTTTTTCCAGTTTGGAGTAAGCAGAACTAACAGCGCGGATGTTTAGGCCGATGATATCAATGTCATCAGCATATGCCAGTAATTGCACGCTTTTATAGTATATTGTTCCAGTGCGGTTAAGTTCTGCAGCTAGTATAATTTTCTCCAGCATCAAATTAAAGAAATCGCACGATAGGGGGTCACCCTGTCTGAAACCTCGTTTAGCTTCGAACGGCTCGGAGAGGTCCTTCCCAATTCTGACTGAGCTGATGGTGTTGCTCAACGTCATTTTGCACAGCCGTATAAGTTTTGCGGGGAAACCAAATTCAGACATAGCGGCATAAAGGCAGCTCCTTTTCGTGCTGTCGAAGGCGACTTTAAATTCGACGAAGAGGTGATGTGTGTCGATTCTCTTTTCACGGGTTTTTTCCAAGATTTGGCGCATTGTGAAAATCTGGTCGATGGTAGATTTACCAGGTCTGAAGCCGCATTGATAAGGTCCAATCAGCCGGTTCACGGTGGGCTTCAATCTTTCGCACAATACACTTGAAAGGACCTTATATGCGATATTAAGAAGGCTGATTCCACGATAGTTGGTGCATTTTGCAGTATCCCCCTTCTTGTGGACTGGGCAAAGAACACTTAGATTCCAACCGTCGGGCATGCTTTCGTCCGCCCATATTTTGCTAAGAAGCTGCTGCATGCGCCTTACCAACTCCTCGCCGCCGTACTTGAATAGCTTCCCAGGCAATTCATCAGCGCCCACGGCCTTGTTGTTTTTCAATCTGGTTATTGCTATTCTAACTTCGTCATAATCGGGCGGGGGGACATATATTCCATCATCATCGATTGAGGTTCTTCATCTCTGCGCGGTGAATTGCTGTCTCCATTTAGGAGAGCAGAGATGTATTCCCTCCATAATCTAAGCACTCTCTGGACATCAGTTACAAGGTCGCCGTTTCCATTCCTACAGGAGTTTGCCCCGGTCTTAAAACCTTCCGTCTGTCGCCGTATTTTTTGGTAGAATTTTCGGGCGTTATTCCTGGTGTCTAGCAGCTCAAGCTCCTCGCACTCACGCCTTTCTGCTTCTGCTTTTTTCTTCCTGAAAAGGCGTCTCGCTTCCCTTTTCAACTCACGATAGCGTTCACGCACTCGTCTTGTCGTGCTCGCTTTTAACGTAGCCCTGTAGGCAGCGTCTTTTCTTTCGGTTGCAACGCGGCATTCTTCATCGTACCAGTTGTGTGTTCGTGGCCGCCGGTAACCAATTTTTTCCTCGGCGGCAGTACGAAGTGATTTGGAGATATGCTCCCACTGCTCCTGTATTCCTTCAGCATGAGTTGTGCTCTCAGAGAGCAGGTGTGAGAGTCGAGTTGCGAAATCATTGGCAGTCTGTTGTGATTGAAGCTTTTCGACGTCTAGCTTTCCTTGTGTTTTTTGTAGATAAGAGGCTAACGAATAAACGGGGCGAAATGCCGCTATATCTGAATTTGATTTCCCCAAAAAACTAAAATGGCTATGAAAAATGAGGTTGTGCAATACTATCCATTCAGGAGCTTTGCACACTGTTGAAGGTTTCAGGCAATGTGTACCCTATGATGCAATCTCTTGAATTTGATGCTCAAAAATTTGCCTGCTGCAAAACCTTATCGCACTGAAGAAATATTTTTTATTAGTTTGCCGTTGTATCCGAATGCTCGCTACATTGACATTATCGGCCTGATTCGGTTACAGCTTGTTTCTAGGGAAAATTTATTACCTTATCAGGAAATGGGACTTATAGTTTCTTAAATTAAAACGAGGACATATCGATTTATAAAATAAAGCGTTGATTCAAAATTATTTTTTAATAAGAATAAGGTATAACCGATCATATAATCAAAGATAGGACTTCTTCAAGAGTGTTAGTCAACAGTTCGCTATGACCTCAGGAAGACTTTTAAATTATTTTAAGGATAATTTCGAAAGTACTTGGTTGCAATTTTAGAGCAATTTTAGGCTCACTTGGGCATTATTTTTTAGAATAATTTTTTGGTTATTTCGAGACTAATTTGGAACAATTTAAAGATCACTGTGTGACTATTTTCGTATGATTACAGCAGAACTTCAAAATCATTTTGACACAGTCTCGGGACGGTTTCAAGACAGCTTTAGCATTGTTTCGGGTTCATTTTGTGACAATTTTTTAAACATTTTGCGACTATTTTGCTAGCAATTCGGAACAAAATTTGAACCAGTACGGGATCATGTTATGTATCATTTCGCGAAAATTTCAGAATCATTCCGTACCTCTTTGCGAACTAGTTTGGAACAGTTTAAGATCACTTCCGGTATCATTTCTTATTCTAAACTTGCTACGAATTAGATACGAAATAATTTTGAAAATTGTCTGACGTCATCCCGAGATGATCCTGTAACTATTCACGAATTTTTTTGAAATAGTCTCAAAATTATCCCGAAGTGATCCTGAAACTATTCCGAATTTGTCCCGAAGTAGTCTCAAAATGATACCAAGAAGAGTTCCAAAGTTAAATGCGAAATGATGTTAAAATTGTCCTTAAATTGGCCTGAAACAGCTTCGAAATAATTCTGAAGATTTGCCGAAATGACACCTTAACAACTACCGAAGAGATTCTAAAATTTTCACAAATTGGTTACGAAATAGTCTTAAAATAATTCTGAAAATAGGCCCAAAGCATTTCTGAAATTATCCTACAACTGTCCCGAAATGATCATCAAATTTTTATAAATTAGCTCTAAAGTAGTTTCGAAAAAATTACGAAAATATCATATAAATATTCCGGAAATCGCCGAAAAATTGCAGCCAAATTGTATCGAACTGATCCTCAAAGTAATTCCGAAGATAATCCCGAAGTAACCGAAAATCTGATGAAATTGTTGCAAATTAGAATATACCCAATAATAGTTACACTGTTTCGAAAAGGTTTTTAAAATAATTAAAATCATGCTGAAATGTAAGCGAAACAACACATCTTAATCGATGTGTCCTTCCTCCTTGTTAAAAAAAAAAAAAAACGGTAAGTCCTCATTGTAACCGATGTGTCGTACCTGATTTTGTACCACTTTTTCTTCTCTTATCGTACTTCTATCGTTATTATTATAAGTTGTGCTTCAATGTATCTAATATGAAACCCATTTTCGCATTTTCACTGCCAAACGTTCACATGTAAGTCTCTAAAACTAATAGTTCAAAGATCCACAGTTTTTACACTCAGTTGAGCAGAGCTCACAGAGTATATTAACTTTGATTGGATAACGGTTGTTGTATAGGTTGATGAAATTTGGTATGTAGATTTCTGGGAGCTCATCTCACATCGCTATTTAAAATGAACGATATCGGACTATAACCACGCCCACTTTTTCGATATCGAAAATTTCGAAAAATCGAAAAAGTGCGATAATTCATTACCAAATACGGATAAAGCGATGAAACTTTGTAGGTGAGTTGAACTTACGGTATATGAGTTGAACTGATGCAGACTAGAAAACTAGTTAACTTTTGGACAATGGGCATGGCACCGCCCACTTTTAAAAGAAGGTAATTTAGAAGTTTTGCAAGCTGTAATTTGGAAGTCGTTGAAGATATCATAATGAAATTTGGCAGGAACGTTACTCTTATTACTATATGCATGCTTAATGAAACTTAGCAAAATCGGAGAACGACCACACCCACTTTTTAAAAAAAAATTTTTTTAAAGTCAAATTTTAAAAGAAAATTTATATCTTTACAGTATATAAGTAAATTATGTCAACATTCATCTCCAGTAATGATATGGTGCAAGGAAATACAAAAATAAAGGAAATTTTCAAAATGGTCGTGGCTCCGCCCTTTTTCATTTAATTTGCCTAGGATACTTTTAATGGCATATGTCGAACAAAACATTACCAATCCTTGTGAAATTTGGTAGAGGCTTAGATCCTAGGACGATAACTGTTTTCTGTGAAAAAGGGCGAAATCAGTTGAAGCCACGCCCAGCTTTTATACACAGTCGACAGTGTGCTTCCGCTCGGCCGTTAACACGATAACTTGAGCAAAAATCGATATATCTTTACCAAACTCAGTTCACATACTTATCTGAAATCACTTTATTTTGTTGTAAAAAATGGCCGAAATCCGACTATGACCACGCCCACTTTTTCGATATCGAAAATTACTAAAAATGAAAAAAATGCCATAATAATATACCATATACGAAAAAAGGGATGAAACATGGTAATTGGATTGGCCTATTGACGCAAAATATAACTTAAAAAAAAAACTTTGTAAAATGGGTGTGACACCTACCATATTAAGTAGAAGATAATGAAAAAGTTTTGCAGGGCGAAATCAATAGCCCTTGGAATCTTGGAAGGATAACTGTTCGTGGTATTATATATATAAATAAATTAGCGGTACCCAACAGATAATGTTCTGGGTCACCCTGGTTCACATTTTGGTCGATATCTCGAAAACGCTTTACCACCACTCCCTTTTAAAACCCTCATTAATACCTTTAATTTGATACCCATATCGTACAAACACATTATAGAGTCACCCCTGGTCCACCTTTATGGCGATATCTCGAAAAGGCGTCCACCTATAGAACTAAGGCCCACTCCCTTTTAAAATACTCATTAACACCTTTCGTTTGATACCCATATCGTACAAACAAATTCTAGAGTCACCCCTGGCCCACCTTTATGGCGATATCTCGGAAAGGGTTCACCTATAGAACTAAGGCCCACTCCCTTTTAAAATACTTATTAACACCTTTCGTTTGATACCCATATTGTACAAACGCATTCTAGAGTCACCCCTGGACCACGTTTATGGCGATATCTCGAAAAGGCGTCCACCTATAGAACTAAAGCCCACTCCCTTTTAAAATACTCATTAGCACCTTTCATTTGATATCCACATCGTACAAACAAATTCTAGAGTCTCCCCTGGTCCACCTTTATGGCGATATCTCGAATAGGCGTCCACCTATAAAACTTAGGCCACTCCCTTTTAAAATACTCATTAACACCTTTCATTTGATACCCATATCGTGCAAACAAATTCAGGAGTCACCCCTGGTCCACCTTTGTGGCGATATATCGAATAGGCGACCTTCTATAGAACTTAGGCCCACTCCCTTTTAAAATACTCATTAACACCTTTCATTTGATACTCATATCGTACATACACATTCTACAGTCAGCCCTGGTCCACCGTTATGGCGATATCACTAAATGCCGTCTTCTATAGAACTTAGGCCCACTCCTTTTAAAATACTCATTAACACCTTTCATTTGATACCCATATCGTGCAAACAAATTCAGGAGTCACCCCTGGTCCTCCTTTATGGCGATATATCGAATAGGCGACCTTCTATAGAACTTAGGCGCACTCCCTTTTAAAATACTCATTAACACCTTTCATTTGATACCTATATCGTACATACACATTCTACAGTCAGCCCTGGTCCACCGTTATGGCGATATCACTAAATGCCGTCATCTATAGAACTATGGCCCACTCCCTCTTAAAATTCTCTTTAATACCTTCAATTTGATTCGCATGTCATACAAACACATTCCAGGGTTTCCCTAGGTTCATTTTACTACGAAGTGATTTTCCCTTATTTTGTCTCCATAGCTCTCAACTGAGTATGTAATGTTCGGTTACACCCGAACTTAGCCTTCCTTACTTGTTTCATTATCATTATCTCTCGAGTCCTGTTTTAGTTTTCGCACTGAACATTTTTCTATTTTTAATTCAAATACCTCAGTTGCATTAATTATATTTCCATCTAAATGCGGTTTGATTTCCCTCCAGTGTCCATAGAAATCAATTAGGCCTAAACCAAGCCAAATACAAGTCACGCTGCATACAAATGAATAGATTTCGTTTTTATTTTCTACCGGAAGCGCGGTTGATATAAATTTAGCTTACATTTTAAATGAATCTCTAAAGCGTGATGGTGCCGCTATATTGACTCCCAGTCCATAGAAATAAATTTGTACAACTGCTTTGATGCGTTCATAATTTTCCGCACGTGTTTTACGTATTTCACTCACTGACCACATTTTCTATCAAATTATTCCTACGATCTGAGCCAAAAGACTTAAAAAACACGTTTTATATTGTCTGGCTGTATTTATGAATTTTCCATACATTTTCTAAAATCTTTTGCAGTCTGGGTGCAATAAAACAACGACTGTCCTTCAAAAGAAAATTATTGCAAAAAAAGGAGGCCAAGCTTTTCTTCCAATTTGTGTGATACTGCTTTTCATTTTTCCTACAAATTCGCGGAACGGGACTTACATGTTTTACACCGACTCCGAACGGCATTTGCAGGGCAGATGGGTTTTCACTGAAAAGCTTTTAATGGCAGAAATACACTTGTAGTGCTTGCCAAATCAATGCAGAGGGGCAACTACGCTTGGAAAAACTTCTTTCTACCGGAAAAAAAAGTTTCTAAAATTTTGATGTTGCTTTGCCCGGGACGAGAACCGAGGAACTTCGGTGTTATAGGCGCAGCGTTCTTTAAGGGCGAATTAATGGTGACTTATAGCCATAAAGCCATAACCAGACAAAACAGCTGATCGAACATACCTTAAGGAAATCAATGTAATCGATTTAGCGTTATGGTATGGCACCATTAATCGATTACATTGATTTCCATAAGGTAGGTTCGATCAGCTGTTTTATCTTGTTATGGCTTTATGGTTATAAGTCACCATTAATTCGCGCTTTATATTATAGGTAAACTGTTCACATAGGATCATAAATAAAATACACAGGGTTCTCGTATTCATAAACATACGTATTCACATGGTTTCATTATCAAGGTTACCCATGTAGAATTGCGTCACCCTGTACTTTTCACTTTCCAAACTCCAAATCGTGCTTAGTATGAAAAGTGTTATTCGTTTTCCTGTTGCCCTGAGTATGGCATGCTTTAAAATAGTGATAAAGAACCTGTCCGAAGTAGTAGGACTGTCATAAACCTATTGGTTCTAGGGCCATAAATTCCTGCACTAAAGCCTTCTGAGGTTTTCGAGAAATATGTGTGCCTCACAGTGCATACACACGGTAAGCTACTGGTTTGGTTATGGGCTACTGCACTGTCGAGAGAATTGCTCGGATTGCCTTAGTAACCGCTTAATATACTACAATGAGTCAGAAAATCTTGAGTATATCCATCTAAGAACTTATCAACGGTGGTTCACGCAAACCAGCGTATTCACTCCATGACTGGTGTCAAATGTGCCTTACGATGGCCGCATTTTCGAACAATGCCCAATCCAAGTCAGGATATATATTACAAGAGAAAGGAATAATACCCGTTTTACTGGCGGTAATGTTCGTTCTGTTATTAGATAATTAAAAGTGGGTTGGTAAACACAAGAGGCTTCAAAGGGTAGTGATAGGACCGCACCCAGTGGGCACTCTTTTGCAGTTCTAAGGTATACCATGACCTCTTGGCTATCCTTATGCGAAGAAGGGCTTCTATCCACATTCTGGTAAGATGCTGGATTTAACTTTGCCGCAACATTAGCTCTGCTCAACGGTTGAAGACTTACTCGATGTTTATGAAAGCGAAAATCATCACCTCATCCTATTTGGAGCTAATTTATATCTATGTTAAGGCGCTACAGGTCGGTGTTTGTAAACCTGCGCGTTTTGGAGGCGGTCTGAAAGGGATTTGTGTAATGCAGAGTTTGCGATCTGATCGCATCGCTCTATAATTTTATCCACTGCCCTAAAAACAAATGTTAGAGTCCATTGTCCAGAGTCCACTGTTTGCGAGACGCAGCCTCAAGTCGGTCTTATAGTTCCATCATGGGCTACATCATATTAGGTAACGCAAATCAGAGGAAATGTGAAGGAAAAGTAAAGAAAGCTAGAGGGTAGTTGGAAAAGTAAAGAGAACAAAAGGAAGGCGGAGATTGAGAGAAAAAGTAAGAATAAGAGTAATGTTATGGGACAAAGAATTAACAAGAGGTCAATAGGAAGAGTAAGCGCATAAGGATAAATAAGTGAAAGGCGCGATAATCACCGAAGAAACCTACTTGTTTAGTGCCGACGAACGGCATCTGCAAAGCAGATGAGTTTTTAGTGAAACAGCTTTTCATGGCAGAAATACACTCAGAGTGCTTGCGAAACACAACCGACGGGCAACCCCGCTTAGAAAAATTGTCTTCCAATTGAAAAAACTTGTTTCTAAAATTTTGATGTTGCTTTGTCGTGGGGGGGTGAACCCAGAATCTTCGGTGTAGTAGGCGAAGAATGCTACCATCACACCACGGTGGTAGCAATATAAGGATAAGGCTAAGAGTAATAGTGATAGTTAAACTTGAATAAGAGCAAGAGCAGGGTAAGTAAGAAGGAAAAGGGAAGATTTACGGAAAAGTGAGAGAGATTGTGAAGTTGAATGAGCCGATTAAGGTAAACTATAAAATGCAGAGGGAAGATAAAATAAGAGACGAATAACAGGGTAATCCAGAAGAGAGGCAGGTTGATAGACAGTGAAAGTCGGATCCATGTCTGTCAGGTTTGATCATACGGTTATTTCATATTTGTCTAAACGTTTTCAGGGTTCGCCAGAGCTATTTAAAATAAAGTTCTCACTAGCCACATAACTATTTACTTTTCGCTCTGATTTCTTAAGCGTCGTTGCTGCAAAACTGCTGTTTTATATTTTTAAGCCAGCCTTCTCTTCTGCTCATTGAGCTTTCCTCGTAACGTTTCGTTGACATAGATAATAGATTGGTCTTGAGATCATGTACTGCCAATCACGAATTTTCGTATTACAAACCTCCCAGATACTCATCCACGATTTCCTGAATTTTTTCTAGATCGTCAATCATCTCATTGACGCCAAAAGTCTGTTTCCATGTTCCTTAGTTGTGCAAAATGGGATACTCTGAAGATCCGGCAATTTAGTTTCGTTGACCAAAGTTTTTCCATTTCAACTCAGGAAAAGGAAATAACACCCTACCACAAAAAGAGGTACAGGCCACAGGCGTTCTTTTCAGCACGTTACTTAATATTTCAGTAAGGCAGTAATGTAGTATCTTTTTATAATACTGAAAGAACTCAATGCTGCAGATAAGTCAGAATGTAACACATAAATTTATGATGGCGGGTATTTCGACTCCATTTTGTAATAATAACTTCACCTCTCTGGTTTATTTCATCATATTGAAAATAAACTAAAAAAATCAATTCACCGCATTATCTGCCTGAAGGTTACCAAGTTAATCATGATTTTACGTTAAAAATTTCCCACAAAACGAAAGTGCGCAACTTACAAAATACGAATCGAATTATCGAATAAAAATTTTAAGCAAGTTTTTGAAATCGCGAATTTTGTTAACGTGATTTGAGTTTGCACTGTATTCCACTATTAACTCTATTGGTTATATTCTCAGGCCCACTTACAGAACTTTTTAACTTAGAGAAGTTCCTTACTTACTTACTCAACTGGCCTTTAACCGTTTAAATGGTTATGGCCGTCCAACGTCGCATCTTCGCTCTGGCGCCAATTGGTCACAACAAGGGAGTCGAAATCGTCCTCTTCCCCTGCTTCCATATACGGGTTCCGATAGAAAAACTTTCTTATCCGGAGCGTCGTCTTTCATTTGCATAACATGGTCTAGCCAGCACATCATTAAATCTTCTTGGGTATTCGCCATCGCCAATGCGTAGAGGTCCATATATCTTTCGAAGAACATTTCTCTCGAACACTCCCTAAGCCGCTTCATCTGCTGTTGTCATGGTCCATGCTTCTGCCCCATATAGCAGGACGGGTACGATAAGTGACTTGTACAGAATGATTTTCGTTTGCTGAGCGAGGACTTTACTTTTAAATTGCCTACCTAGTCCAAAGTAGCATTTATTGTCAATAGTGATTATTCGCTGGATTTCAGAGCTGATGTTGTTGTGTTAATGCTGATTCCCAAATAAACGAAGTCTTTTACTATTTCGAAGTTATGGCTGCCAACGGTATCGTAGTTGCCAAGGTGCATAATGCGTTGACTCTTTGCTCGATGACAGCAGGTATTTAATTTTGTCCTCATTCACCATCAAACACATCATTACCGCGTATTTTTCCAGTTTGGATTAATTGCACGCTTCCATAGAATTTTGTTCCAGAGCGGTTGGAGAAGCTAAGTCTGAAATAAAAAGAAAACTCTCCGTTTCGCAATTGGGCCTAAGCTTACTAGTTCACTGTTTTCAAGTTGTGTATTTTATTATAAGATAATTTGCATCAATTTGTGTGCCTTTTAGAAAAGTGCTTTTAATTTTTCCCCCTTATCCGCTTCTATGAAAACAACCATTATTGCGGGGGCGTCACATTTTTAAAGAAGCTACATCTGAAACATCTTGCGTGTTCATGTGCCTGGCTTTATACACAACGTAGCCAAGCCTGGTTACTACCATGGTGCACTTTTTTACGAAGAATGTGTTAGTTTATTGATATCCAAAGCTATCTAGTAGTACTTCATGTAGCGCGCCCAACCGTCACATCAGTTACTTCATTTCCCTCTGCCCCGGCATCCAAATGAAGCAAACTTATAAGGCTCATAATCCAATCCTTTTCATGCCTTAAGTGTTAAGGTGTAGTCATTTAGAAGTCGTCCGTGAAATTTTACTAGTCAAATTTCAAAACATTTTACTCTATTCTCCATCTTTGCTAGTAGAAAAAAGAGTTTCTTAAAGAGACTGTTCTGGGAGAGCTTTTGTCTGTTTTTATATATATAGAGAATTTATTAGCGATAAGTACAATGTGGACAGTTTCACATATACGCTCTTTTAAGAGTTCCAATTTCGGCAATGTAGAGTAACCCTGCTCCGGCACTTTATTGTTTGTGGATCAATTTTATTATTGAATAATCCCAGTATCTTCAACAAAACTAATTTTCTCGTCTTTGGAAATGAACTCAACCCTTGTCGTTATTAAACTATGGGGCACATGATTAAACCAAAGTTTACCAAGAAACCATCAGCGAGTTTTTACTGCGCTGACAAAAGATTGTGGTTATTTTATTTGCCATTAATCATTACCTATACTTCAGTGACACAATAAATTGTTACTATTTCCACAAGAGCTCAGTAGTTTGCAATCACAAATTTTATTAGAAAATCAAGGTGGTTCAAATGATACCAGTCAAATCCAATTCAATACAGTTTCCGAATAAACAAAAAGAAACCCTCCAGAAAAGAAGGATGACAGTCACGCGGAACCTAAAGTATCATAAACATAAATATCATAGAGCGCAAGGTTATAGAAACTCGAAGGAACTCAAAGGCTCCAAAGCGGAGGTACATATACAGCCTAACGAATTTAGATAAATAAGGGCTTCGGAAATATTCGTGCGGAAAAAGTGATATGATGAGAGTAAAATTTTTAGTTTGGGTTAATATATAGCCATCTGAAGATGGCGGGAAAGAAATAGCCCTCAACCAGTTTGTTTAAGTCTTTTTAGTTTTTCTATCATAATAAAACATGCTATCGCCGTTGTGTGTGGTAGCGTTCTCCGAAGATCCAGGTTTCACGACCCGGGCAAAGCACCATAAAAATTTTAGAAACAAGTTTTTTTCAATTAGGAGAAAATTATTCTATGCGGAGTCGTACCTCGTCAGTGTTTGACAAGCACTCCGATTGTATTTCTGCCATTAAAATCTTCGCACTTAAAACCCATCTGTCGTACGGAGTCGGCATGAAACAAGTAAGTCCTGTCCTGCCAAATTGAAGGCAAAATTTGGAAGAGGAACTAGGCATTAAGCTCTTCGGAGGTTATCGCGCTTTACAATTATCTATTTTTTTATCTTATTAAACAGATAATTTTGAAAGGCGTCTGAAACGCATCAAAATTTACGAATGTATAAACATACTGAATTTCAAAATCATCTCCTATTTCATATGCCGAGCTCTAAGCTCTTTAACATATTCTGTTTTTTTTTTTATGTTTTAGGGGCAAATTATGTATAAAGAAAAGAGTCATTTTTCTCGTGTGATCCAAAATTCCGTTCAGTGAGTGACAGTAAACCTGAACGACTTTATGAAATTTGTTGTATTATGTCGTGAATGTGAATGACTACGTAGAAAAGTGTCAAGGCGTCATACATAACCTGACCCTTAGTGCATCTTTGTTCCTTTCCATAGCAAGCGAGTTCCGTACAATATGTGATCAATAACTTTTCTACTCTAAAGGAAATTCCGTTTGTGCAAATAACACATACGAAGTTATTGTGTGAATATATAGCCCACAGTATTTGGTTTTATTATCAAAGTCAACATTTATTCATTTGTTATTTTGGGGGTTTGTGCAAATACAATTTTCGATTAAATATTCCATAAGCATTTCGCCATTGAACAAACTAAACAAGTGTTTTTGTTGCAATTAAATTAATTTTTATGAACATGACCTTATGTGTTAATCATAGTTGTGGGTAGTGAACTAAATGTTGAGTGTATTACAGTTAGTTTCCTTAGCATTACACTACAGTGGAAGAATTTGAGTGCGCACTATTATTTTTCAGCTTACTAATAGTGCCCCTTCCTTCACAGTGACTAAAAAAATGTATTGCAGTCATTTTAGTTTTCTACTATCACTAAGCTGATTGGTGATATTATAGTTATATAATGAGTCCTGTTTTATTGCATGAATTGATGTTTCTTAGTTTGAATAAGAAAAAACGATAAGTTCCGCAAAGGGTACGTAAACGATAAGTCTAAAGTCTGCTGTATCTTGCGGTATCTTTGTGTTTAAGCGCAACTAAAATCGCTACCAAATTTTTTCTCATTTCGGAACTTGTATTTATTATTTGGGATCCTTCTTAGTTTTAGTTAATTTATACAATCTATTTTCCTAAATATTACATTCGATGCCTTTGCAAAAGTTATTTTTTGTATCTTTTGGCACTAACCCCTCCATATAATACTAGACGCTTGAAAGCAGTTTATCTCATGCTAAAAATATTATTATTAAAACGAGCTTAATTTCAAACTTAAAATAAAACAAGAAAAGGTGTCTAAGTTTGGGTGTAACCGAATATTATATACTCAGCGTGAGCTTCAATTGTACATTTCATTTCTGATAAATTACTTTCCTACATAACACGTGGCACCGCCAGTTAAAAAAAATGTCTCCCCATTTCCTCTTACAATAAAACTTGATAAGTGAAAAATCATTGATTCAAAACTATTTTTTGCTAAGTTATAGCTTATTATTCTAGTCTACGACCCTTTTAAATTTTTTTATACTCAGCGTGCTTTGCACGCTGGTATAAGTATAAAGGAATCGAGATTGATATAGACTTCCATATATCAAAATCATTAGTATCGAAAAAAAATTTTATTGAGCCATGTCCGTCCGTCCGTCTGTCCGTCCGTCCGTATGTCCGTTAACACGATAACTTGAGTAAGTTTTGAGGTATCTTGATGAAATTTGTACGTAGGTTCCTGGGCACTCACCTCAGATAGCTATTCAAAATGAAAGATATCGGACTATAACCACGCCCACTTTTTTGGTATCGAAAATTTCGAAAAACCGAAAAATACGATAATTCATTAACAAAGGCGGATAACGCGATGACACTTGGTAGGCGGGTTAACCTTATGACACAGAATAGACAGTTAGTAAAATTTTGGACAATGGACGTGGCACCGGACACTTCTAAAAGAAGATAATTTAAAAGTTTTGCAAGCTGTAATTTGGCAGTCCTTGTAGATATCATGATGAAATTTGGCAGGAACATTACCACTATTACTATGTATGTGTTAAGTTAGCAAAATCGGGTGAATAATACACCCACTTTTTAAAAAAAAATGTTTAAAAGTCAAATTTTAACAACAAATTTTATATCTTTACAATATATAAGTAAATTATGTCAACATTCAACTCCAGTAATGATATGGTGAAACAAAATCCAAAAATAAAAGAAAGTATCAAAATAGTCGTGGCTCCGCCCTTTCTCATTTAATTTGTCTAAAATATTGTGTCGAATATTAGTGACACTAAGTGATACTCACATCACTAGTCTGATGCTAAGTAAATGAAGCCACAAGAACAATAAAGCAGGCAGTCACTTGTATCTACATAAACGAATCAATCATTATGTCTACACATATGTACGTACACGCAGCGGAGAGAAAACGCACAAACGCATGCATATATCTTATCTGAGATGCGCAAGTACACTCACACATGCACGCGCATATGACAGCTTTAAACGAAGTCTCATCTGCCTTGCAGATGCCGTTCGGAGTCGGCATAATATAAGTAGGTCACGTCCCGCCAATTTGTAGTAAAAATTAAAAGAAGCACGACGCAAATTGGAAGAGAAGCTCGGCCTTAAATATCTTCGAAAGTTATCGCGTTTTACATTTATTTTTTTATTTTCGTATGTATATGCTAATGTTTGTGCACTAAGGATATTTAATCTAATCAAACCTAAGAGTTTTCCTGTGAAATTTCTTCCCGGAAAGTGAACCAGGGACCAACACAATCGAACAGGTTCTATTCGCGGCTCGATTTGACTAAAATCTGATATATAGGTAGCCCTTGCCAGAACCAGGGACCGAGTGGAACTAGGAGGGGGACGGGAAGAGGACTGGTGCTTTGAGTGGGACTGGGACTTTTGGGCTAGGACTGTAACTGGGACTTGGAATAAGAGATGGAGACGAATATAAATATATAGAGAAGAGTAAAGAGTGTTGGAGATAGAGACTGAGAACGAGATAGAGCGGAAAACAAGTGACGGAATTGCCGGAGAGGGAGAAAGAGACTCATAGAAAGAGAAAGGCTGAGGAAGGACTGAATAAAAGTGCAACAAAAAGGGCTAGGGAGAGAAAGAGAATAAAACTTCTTAAAAATAATGCAGTGTATTAAAAAGCTATCTAAAAATCCAATACAAATTCTATCTTATGACGAAATCATGCACCTCAGCTCTAGCAGTAAATCAGTTGCAACTTGAGTTTAAAATTCTCACATTAAAATGCACTAAATACTATGATATTGCTATAATTTAATTAAAGTTATAAAATAGGTAAGCATATTACCGATAAACATGCCTAAGTTCTCACAAACTAATATGTATTATTTTTTCTAATGTATCTTGTTAATTTGTGTTTTTTGTCATGCGCCCTGCAGAAAAACACAGTACATTTTTAAACCCAGTAGTGGAATTCACTAACTTATAACGATGCGATTTGTCGAGATTTTAGTTAATAATTTTATCTCTTGCCTTATCGATCGTATCATTCAATAACTTAGTTTTAACGACTTGAAATAAATGACATTTTGTATAAGTAAATCGGGGATTACCCGTATTGCTTTAAATGTATGAAAACATTTATTTGAAGCAATTTTTAATTTATAATTTATTTAATAATTTGGGAAAAATTAAATAAATTATAAAATTAAAAATTGCTTCAAATAAATGTTTTCATACATTTAAAGCAAAAATTGGTTAATTCGTTGTAGTTCTATAAATAGAACAAAAACAGTAACAATACCAAAGTTCTTTGAAAACCGCCTTACCACCAAGCACAACTTTAACACATAATTACATACGAACTATGCAGTGTGTAAAAGATTAAACATGCAGAGAAAGCAATTGGGAAACACTTTACAACAACTAAGGCATGACGTGGCTGAATGCATTTGTAACACTTTCAACTATCGTGTTAAAGTATCGATCCGAAATGAAACACGTAGTGATTAATGGATATAATTACTAATATTTCAAGTTTAATCAGATAATAAAGTTATGAAATATAAATTGTCAAAATTAAATAGAAAATGCCACGTCTTGTTCGTTTTACTTGTTACTCGATACTCTTTTCAATCCCCTTCCTTCTCCCATGCTTTTGTGTTTATCGCCTTGCCATCTGTATGGTATTGAATAGGCTTGCCATCTATCGTTGACAGCTCGGCCACTCCTGATTGATCGTCTCCCCTGGACGATTCGTCGTTTCCACCTTCATCCGTTGCCTCGTAGTCATCATCGATTAAACTACTGTTTACCCAAGGTTTCATATGGTCATTCGTAAACACTCCTGCATACCGCTTCCGATGCTTAGGCACATCGTGAAGGTCCTCTACCACGTAGCAATCGTTGGGTAAAACCTTTGTCACTATATATGGTCCTTTGTATGATTGTTCAAGTTTACGGGAAGTGCCAGTGGCTGGAGGTACGTAGTCAATAACCACCAGATCTCCTTCATTGTATTGTCTTGGTATTCGATGTTTGGCATCGAACCTCTGTTTCCATTTGATTTTCTCTAAATTTATACGTTTGGCCGCCAATTCCGTTCGGACGTCTTCATGTCCAATCTTGTTGTCGTCCTCGTAATCTTGCACAGCTTGAATTAAGCGATTTGCCGTGACGTCACGTAGTTTGAAGTTGAAAACTAGACTATTCGGGCTTTGCCTAGTTGTTGCGTTGCTTTGGGAATTGAGACACCATTGAAGTTGCGGTAATGCATCATCCCAATCTTTGTCACTTTTGATACTGCACTTGAGTGATGCCAAAATTGTCTTATTAACTCGCTCGGCCTGACCATTTGCGCGTGGCGTGCGCACAGCCGCCTGTACATGTTGTATGTCGTATTGTTGAATGAAGTTCTGGAAGTCCTTTGACGTGAAAGCGGATCCCCTGTCGGATATGATCTGCCTTGGACTTCCATACACAGCCATGTATTCTCGTAGCGTAGTAAGCACTGGTGTCGTTTTTGTGTTCCGTAATGCTCGTAGTACTACATATTTGGTAAAGGCACATACAGTTACCAATATATAAAAGTTGCCTCTTTTGCTTCGTACGAATGGCCCTAGATGGTCTATATGCACACATCTGAAAGGTATCGGTACAACTTCGCTGATGTGCAATTGTGCTTCCTTTTTACCGCCTGTAACCTTATTAATACAACATTCTGGGCATGACGCGATATATGATTTGATATATGATCGCATCCGTGAAAACCAGAAATCTTTCGATAGACGCTCGCATGTCTTATCCAGGCCAAAATGACCAGCTTCATCGTGACACGATCTTACGAGACGCCACCTAACACCTCGTGGGACAACTAGCCTTTTATTCCCGTTAACTTTGCGATACAATCGTTGGCCTTGCAATTCATAGTCCTCTTTAAGTTGACGTTCGTTTGGTGCTGCCTTTCCATTGAGTACAGCGATTATGTCTTTCAACACATCGTCTTGTCTTTGCATTGCTGATACCCAGTCGTAGTCAATATCTACCACGCGGTATATGGAATCAGCAACTGTTGTCATTTTTCTTGAAGGAAGTGATGGACATCTACTTAACCCATCCGCTAACATATTCTTCGCCCCTGCGTGATGAACGCACTGGAAATCAAACTCTTGTAATTTGAGCCACCATCTCGCTACCCGTGGTAACAATGGCGTCGTTGCTTTTGTGGACGCTACAGCATTGCAATCAGTAACTACCTTAAAGTGATGCCCAATCAAATACATCCGATATCTCTGCAATGTTTCCACAATCGCTAGAACTTCCAATTCGTAACTCGCATAGTTACATTCTGCGTCGTTGCATTGCCTGCTAAAATAGAACACCGGTTTCCATTCATGTTCGTAGTCGTTTTGCATCAGAATACCGGATGGCCCCAGAGAGCTCGCATCTGTGTGCACTTCATGTGGTTTCGTCGCATCAAATATCGTTAGAACCGGTTTCGTAATTATGATTGATTTCAATGTCTCAAATGCGTCATTCTGTTCATTGTCCCAAATAAACTCTGAGTTCTTTTTCAACAACAATGTTAATGGCCTTGCTAAAATGCTATATTCTTTGACAAATTTTCGGAAATAGCCGGTTACTCCCAAAAATTGTCGTACTTCTTTAAGTGTTGTTGGTTTACGAAATTCTTCAATCACCTTTGTTTTGTTTTCTCCTGGACGTATGCCGTCGGAATCAATGTCATGACCCAGAACTATACCTGCGTTGCCAAAAATGTGCTCTTCGAGGGTCTAAGCGTAAGCCCAGCTGTGTTCACAGCTTCTAAAAATTCATTTAGTACATCGATGCCTTCCTCAACTGACGGTGTGGCTATAATTACCTCATCCACGTAGTTGACCACTTTATCGCGGTATTTAAGCGTTTTAATCAAATTTACAATAACCTCCTGAAAAACCATTGGAGCATTCACCAGACCGAAAGGCATAACGTTGTGCTCAAACAATCCTTCGTGTGTTAAAAATGCGGTGTACTTCTTTGATTCCTCATTCATAGGAATTTGGTAGTATCCTGATGTCATGTCCAGTGTCGTAAAATATTTATTGCCAGCTAGACGTGAAAGCTGTTCTTCCACGATTGGCATTACGTAATTCTTTTTGACCGTGACTTCGTTTAATGTTCGGAAGTCGATACACATTCGACTCTCTCCGTTAGACTTCTTTACCAAAAGTACCGACGCAGCGTGAGGGGAATTGCTTGGACGAATAATGTCGTTGTCCAGCAATTGCTTTAAAATTTTCGATAACATAGGTCGTTGGGAAAACGGAACCTGGTACCGCTTACCAATTATTGGTTCTGACGTCTTTACGTCTATGGTCATTTGTACATTCTTGCATCTCCCAATTTGATTAATATCTTCTGCGAAACATTGCTTAAAATTTAATAAAAGATTTATTGTCTTGCTTTTATCTTCTTCCGATAAGGAGCTAGATATATTAAACTCCGCCTTTTTATCTTCTTCCAGACGTAAAACCCCTTTGTCAATCACCATGTGATACCCGTCCTGTTGTAAAATATCACGACCCAATAAAACATCGTAGGGTAGTAATTCATCAGCAACTATATATAATGTCGCCTCTCGTTGGGAGCTGTCCATGGTCATCTTAACGTTGATCTGTTTCGAGACCTGCACCTTAGATCCGCCGAATCCTACAAAACATCTTCTAGTTTCCATCGTTTGCATATCACCTACTGCTGATGCGCGTATCAACGAGCACACGCTACCAGTGTCGATGAAAGCCTCGAGCTGCCTTCCGTCCACCTCCACAGTTCTTATAACAGGGGGAACTTCGTAGTGATCGTGATGGTCACCAATCTTTGCGACTGACGTCTTTTTGTTGCAATTCTTGGCTTCGTGACCAGTTTTTGCACATATCGTGCACCGTGGTTTGCGCTGAGGTTGTGGGCACTTGGTTGCAATGTGACCATACTCGTTGCAATTAAAGCATTTAATCGTTGTGTGCTTCGCATTTGATTTTGCTTCTGATTTCATCGTTTGAACCGTCGACGTCGTTGGAATCACCGATACATTGCTGACCGTTGTTAAATTCTTGAGTGCCACCAGTAGTTGACTGCAACAAGTAAAATTCATCGTTACCAATGTTTTAGTTAATACACTGTCGTTAAGCCCGCCGATGATATGTGTGTTGATGGAAACATCATTCACCAAACCTTGTCGTCCTATAGTCAACATGGAATAATAATACTCCAGATAGTCTTCGTTGGGTTTGCGTTTGCGTTTCATAAGCGTTTTATGAGTTTCAGCCGCATTATGCGTTGTCGGAAAGTCCGCCTCAAATGCCTGCACAAATTCTGACCATGAACTAAAAACATTTTGTGCATCCAGCCACTGCTTGGCCATGCCTCTCAGTTTGTGCTGAACTGCAATCAAAACCATATCTTCCTTTCACCCATAGCATTGTTGCAGTTGTTGAGTTCGATTTATGAATTGTATTGCTGTCGTAGTACCTTTGAACGGGTCAAATTCAGGCATTACCCCTATCATATCCTGAATCCTCATCGTTGCACATGATGGTGTTCGTCGATCATCCGCAGATTCCCAACTCGCAACACTTGAACCTGGCCTAACACCATCGTTGTTGTTTGATGTTTGTTGATTTACATTGTTACCTGATCTAGCTTCTGGGTTACAATTAATGGTACTTATAGCAGCTGTTAAACCTGCCATTGTCTCTCTCAAACTATTTAATTGTATTTGTAAATCATTTGTGGATATCGCACTATCATCTTCCAGCTGAACCGGATCTATTTCATCCGTACCCAAAACTTCTTGTAATTTTTCTACTTTAACTGTTTTGGTGCCAGCCGTTGGTAGATCATTAGCCCTTAACAACGTGTCCAATTGAGTGACCTTTAAAGTATTTAACTTTATCATGGTGACAAAAAAAATATTTTATTAGTAGAAAACTAATATTCTTAAAAAAAATATTTCACCGTCCTTTTGTTCAGAGGCTCAACTGTGATTTGTTTCCTTTATTTTGTTGCTCGTTACTCTTTCAAATTTGTTTTGCAACTCCTCTTCCCCTTCCAGGTCGCACACTGATCAATTGGTGTATGTATGTATTCGTTTTTAAATTTGTACGTCGGCTTCTTCGTAAAATCAGATAATTTTTTTTTTCCCGCTGCGCCGTCACCTTTGCTTGTAATAAACTGGCGACTTTGTTGAACTGATGTTTTTTTTTCCGAATATATGCAACCGCACTCTACGTTGGCTGTTGAGACACTTATTTGCCAAGGCAAATACAGTGTTTTTGCAACTATGACGTCTCTATATCGACACTCGTGTACAACTTTCCTCAATTCTTTCGTTGCTTTGCGTTCTATTCGCTCAACTTTGTACTGGATCAGAGTGTCGATTCTAATGTAATCCTGGTGTTTCGCTGTGGTTTCGTTTTGCAGCGCTTGTTCTTCGCTGCGCCGTTGAAAACCTTCTGTCCAAATTGACGATGCGCCGTTTTGCTTTTACGTGCACGTTTGCGCTGCCGTTGAATGGAAGATTCTCGTCGTTTGTGTACTTAGCAGCGTCGTTGAAACCCTTCTGTCCAAATTGACGATGCGCCGTTTTGCTTTTACGTGCACGTTTGCGCTGCCGTTGAATGGAAGATTCTCGTCGTTTGTGTACTTACACTTGTACACTCTTGCCGCTGCTTTGACGTTTTCTTTCATTGTAGGCGTATGGATATCAAATCCCACTTCTGAGATGTTAAAGTATCGATCCGAAATGAAACACGTAGTGATTAATGGATATAATTACTAATATTTCAAGTTTAATCAGATAATAAAGTTATGAAATATAAATTGTCAAAATTAAATAGAAAATGCCACGTCTTGTTCGTTTGACTTGTTACTCGATACTCTTTTCAATCCCCTTCCTTCTCCCATGCTTTTGTGTTTATCGCCTTGCCATCTGTATGGTATTGAATAGGCTTGCCATCTATCGTTGACAATCGTAGGAGTGCGCGTGCAAAAACCACTACCGGGAGAAAAGGCTTTGAAGAGATTTACAAGGTATAATACAGCTGTCGCCTTGTCCGTCCTGATGTCACGTTGTTTAAATTTTTCCCAAATTATTAAATAAATGACATTTAAATTTCGTTTTAATTGTAGAAAGGCACAAAAGCAATGCCGAAAATAAATGCCAAAATGTTTGCCTTACATTCCTGTAGATTTTTTATACCTTTATATTAAGTCGCTTTCATGCTTGTCCCCTTATTTCCATACGAATTTTTGACCCACGGAAAAGTCTTTTTCGGTAACTTCCCGTTGAGCTAGACACTTGATGCTTAGAACATAGTTCAGATCTGAGAGACATTACAATGCAAGTGGAAAAACATCCACTAGGTGGCGCACGGATCGAGATATACAGAAAATTAATTTTAAAATGGAAATTTTGCGATCGACTTTTAACTAACTTCTCGGTGATCCAGAGACTTGAAGCTTAGCACATAGTTTGCGAGCCGATGGCACTACAATTCGTGGAAAACAAAATGCTGCCAGGTGGCAGACGAGATAAACGAAAATCCCTGAAAATTTCTGAAAAAACGCAGGGAATTTTGTAATCGATTTTTGAGTAACTCCCCGGTGAGCTGGAGATATGAAACTTTAGCCGTAAGTCAGAACCCGGTGACAATGCAATATTTTATCAAAAAAATTCCTTTAGGTGGTGCATGGATCAAGATACTAGGAAAATTAATTTTAATTTGGGAATCTTTCAATCCATTTTTAACTAACTTCCCGGTTTCCTAGAGACTTGTAACTTAGCACATGGTTCGAGACCCGGTGACAATACAATTTTTAGAAAATAAAGTTCCGCTAGGTGGCGTGCTAATTGAGATAACAAATCCTTGAAATAACGAGGGGAATCTTAAAATCGATTTTTGAGTAACTTCCCGCTGAGCTGGGGATATGAAACTTGAGAAGTAAGTCAGAATCCGGTAAAATGCAATATTTTATCAAAAAAATTCCACTAGGTGGCGCATGGATCTAGATATTAGGAAAATTTATTTTAATTTGTGAATTTTTTGATCCATTTTTAACTAACTTCTCGTTTACCTAGATACATGTAACTTAGCACATAGTTCGAGACCCGGTGATAATATAATTTACAGAATACAAAGTTCCGATAGGTGGCGCGCTAAGTGAGATAACTACAAATCCTTGAAAAACAAGGGGAATCTTGCAATAGATTTTTGAGTAACTTTCCGGTGAGCTGGAGATATGAAACTTGAGAAGTAAGTCAGAATCCGGTAAAATGCAATATTTTATCGAAACAATTCCACTAGGTGGCGCATGGATCTAGATATTAGGAAAATTTATTTTAATTTGTGAATTTTTCAATCCATTTTTAACAAACTTCGCGGTTATGAAGATACTTGTAACTTAGCACATAGTTCGAGATCCGGTGATAATATAATTTACAGAACACAAAGTTCCGATAGGTGGTGCGCTAAGTGAGATAACTAAGAATCCTTGAAAAACGCGGGAAATTTTGCAATCGATTTTTGAGTAACTTCCCGGTGAGCTGGATATACGAAACTTGAGCCGAAAGTCAGAACTCAGTGACAATGCAATATTTTATCAAAAAAAAAAATCAGCTAGGTGGCGCATGGATCGAGATATTAGGAAAATTAATTTTAATTTGGGAATTTTTCAATCCATTTTTAACAAACTTCGCGGTTACCCAGAGACTTATAAGTTAGCACATATTTCGACACACGGTAACAATATAATTTACAGAAAACAAAATACCGCTAGGTGGCGCGCTAAGTGAGATAGCTACAAATCCTTGAAATAACGAGGGGAATCTTAAAATCGATTTTTGAGTAACTTCCCGGTGAGCTGGGGATATGAAACTTGAGCCGTAAGTCAGAACCCGCTGACAATGCAATATTTTATCAAAAAAATTCAGCTAGGTGGCGAATGGATCTAGATATTAGGAAAATTAAATTTAATTTGTGAATTTTTTAGTCCATTTTCAACTAACTTCCCTGTTACCTTGACACTTGTAACTTAGCACATAATTCGAGACCCGGTGACAATACAATTTACAGAAAACAAAATTCCGCTAGGGGCACCCTAAGTGAGATAACTACAAATGCTTGAAAAACGAGGGGAATCTTGCAATCGATTTTTGAGTAACTTTCCGGTGAGCTCGAGATATGAAACTTGAGCCGTAAGCCAGAACCCGGTGACAATACAATATTTTATTAAAAAAATTCCACTAGGTGGCGCATGGATCTAGATATTAGGAAAATTAATTTTAATTTGTGAATCTTTCAATCCATTTTTAACTAACTTCCCGGTTACCTAGATACTTGTAACTTAGCACGTAGTTCGAGGCCCGGCGACAATACAATTTATAGAAAACTAAGTTCAGCTAGGTGGCGTGCTAATTGAGACAACTCCAAATCCCTGAAAAACGAGGGGAATCTTGCGATCGCTTTTTGAGGACTTGAAACTCGGGTCGTGGGGCAGAATCCGGTGACAATGCAACAGTTGATCAAAAAAAATTCGCTAGGTGGCTCGCGGATGGAGATAGTAAGAAAACAAATTTTAATTTGGGAATCTTTCAATCCATTTTTAATTAACTTCACGGTTACCTAGAGACTTGAAACTTGGCACTTTGTTAGAGGCCTGGTGACAATACAACTTATAGAAAACAAAGATCCGCTAGGTGGCGCACTAGTCAAGATAACTGGAAATCCTTTAAAAACGAGGGGAATCCTGCGATCGAATTTCGAGTAACTTCCCGATGAGCTAGAGACATGGAACTTGAAAATGCAATATTATATCAAAAAAACTCCGCTAGGTGACGCATGGATCGAGGTATTGAGAAAACTAGTTTTAAATTGAGAATGTTGCAATCGACTTTTAACTAACTTACTGGATATCTAGAGACTTGAAACCTGAAATATAGTTAAAAACTCGGTGAAAGTGCAATGTTTGATAAAAAAGTTTGAGCTACGTAAGGCATAAGTCGAACTATTTAGAAGATTAGGCCATACCTTCATGGCTAGCCTCCTAAGTGTTGCAGGCGTTGTAGAATTCCACCTCATTGAAGGCCCAACTCAATGCACGTCCTTGCATACTTCTAGGCGTACGCGACTTTCACCACGATTCTTTTAGACTTTCAGGCGTATGCGAATTTCACTACGATTTTCAGCTGTGCAAATTAAGTAGCTGACAAACGAGGTGGGATTCTCTTGTTATGATGCGAGGTGGAATTATATTGTTTTCGCAGTGTTGTCAGCGAAAATTCCACTATTTCTTTTAAATCTTGCTATTTTGGACAAATAAATAAAGACAAGAATTTTCACTTAGGAATTACTTAAATTACTTATCAAAGATGCAATTGCCTTTTTGTAGGCAGTACTAAAAAATTGAAGATAAAAAATGATAAAAAAATTTTAAGGACTACCTTTATATAAATGGACCAAAAATTAGAAGACAATTTCTCCTTTAATACAGACATAGTCTTGTTGAATTTTGACTAAAAACTTTAACAATAGCTCTTGTAAAAGAATTTTGTGATTTAAAATTTTAAAGGTAGGGCGCGTGTTTAAATTTTCAATAATCAATTAGTTATTCCCAAGTACATGGTTTGCCATAAATTGAAAGATTGCGCTCCACCTTTGTAGTTTTAAATTCCTAGGTTCTTACAGCAACTATTGTTAAAGTTTTTTAGTCAAAATTCAACAACTATGTCTGTATTAAAGGGAAAATTGCCTTCTATTTTTTGGTCCATTTATATAAATGTAGTCCTTAAAATTTTTTTATCATCTTTTTATTTTTTATTTATAAGTTTGTTAAGTCTGTACTTAAGTATAGCACCCACTCAGTATTTAGGTGATTCAATTTTCAATTTCCCTACATATCACTAAAATTTGATGACTCTTTCTGACTAAATAATGCGTTATCATACAATTGAACAAAAGAAATAATCAAATATGAATACTTTTGATGATGAAAAACTAAAAAGCATTTTTCGATCACTTTTTTGAATCATTTTTGAAGTCCCTTGATGACTAAATTTTAATATTTCATAAAAACCAACAAAAAGAATAATCAAATATGCTCACCTTTAATGATCAAAAACTGCATATAGTTTTTCAATCACATTTTGGAATGATATTTGAATCAAATGTGTTTACTTTAGGTGATCAAAAATCTATAATCGTTTTTCATTCAGCTTTCTGAATCTTTTATGAATATATTTGTTGACTGAATAATGAATTTTATACTTGTTGAAATTTTACTTTTCATTAAAAATTTAATTTCTTTCACATACACACATTTTTTCAATCGCGAAGCTACGAAAAAATATATAAAAACTAGCTGGCCCGGCAGATGTTATCCTGCCCGGTAATATTCCTTCCAGTGCTTTACAAAGTTTTCCTGGAAACGGAAGCATTTGTCATTTAGAAGCTCATATAAAAAATTCCGCACCTCGGTTCCTATCTCAAGCTTTATCTCTCAATTCGCTTTCTCCCTCTTTTCTCCTTTAAATATTTCTTTATTTTTCCTTTCTCTTTCCCCTTCCTATTCATTCCCCTTTTCCATTTCCCTTTCTCTTTCCCTTTTTTCCCCTATTCCTTTCCCTTTTCCTTTCATTTAGAAAAGAGGTGTGGCACCCCCCAATTTAACGCCTTCAGATAAACTTCAAGGATAATAAAACACAAATAGTTCAAATTTCAATGTTATTTATTTGAACGGAATTGAAATCAGTAGAGAGCCATATGAAGAACAATGTTTTTTGTTTTGTTTTCCGGCGCAAAAACAAACAACGAAAACGGATTCCCAACATGCGAACAGGCAATGTACAGCTGACCGTGCGAAAAACAGGGAAATTCGAAATCAATCCCACAGACTTCCAACGATTGGCCTTGCGATTTATTGATTGTCATTGCAAAGCCAATCGAACCGGAAATTGAATCCGCTTGAATTGGAATGGAAGATCAGATGGAATAATCGGAATTCGTGGGATAAGGACTTCCTCTCCCTTGAATTTGCCCATGATTATCGTAGCTTGAATCAGATTGTTCATCAGTTTCTTGACGGACAACCGCGTACCGTTGCACAATTTTGGATGATTCAGATTCCGAACATGATTATGATCGATCACTCTTTCGACTGTAAATTATGCGGCGGAGTTCCTGGCACATCAAGCGAGTTCAAAAATTCTGTTGTATAGTTTGTCGCTTCATCATCGTCGGGCAAGCTGTCAACGGATTTGTACGAATGCAATTATCCAGTTATTTGACTTTGAATAATCAAATTCAAGCTATCGACGTGCTTATTCCTCGCTGCAAGTATTGCCCGTTCACTAATCCAATCGAGATTTTTATAATTTTTTGCAATGCCGGGGAACACTTTGGTGATGAGTTCTTCTTTCGATGATGTGAACTCGCAAAAATTTGCCGGGAACGATATTAATCCAATGGAAACATCAACAGGTATTTGGCCATTGCCAAGCGCCAGCAGTTGTCTCGAAAATTCAAGAGCCGATGAGTCGTTCTGCAACGCAACACTTATGTTCGTGGTCAATTTCAACTTCTTGACATGCCGCCACAAAAACGACGATTTCAGGCATGCATTAAGTTTATCGGCAGTAGTAGATTTCGGGATGACAGGTAGCGTTTGGCGAAAATCTCCGCAGAGCAATATCATAGCCCCACCAAATTGTCTCGAATCACATCGTAAATCCTTCATCGTTCGGTCAACCTCAAAAGCTCGTTTATGCGACATCGTGCATTCATCCCAAATGATGATTTTGCATTCTCGCATCAATTTTGCTGTCGCTGAATTCTTGGTCATTGTGCACGTTGGCTTGTCTACCGTAAGTAGATTCATCGGCAGTTTTAAAGCTGAATGTGCAGTTCGACCGCCTTCCAACAATGTGATAGCAATGCCAAAGGAAGCAATATCCAATTTGAAATCTTTTCCGAATTGTAGCCAGAATCAAAGAAATTACTAATGTTTTTCCTGTCCCACCGGGAGCATCGAGAAAGTAAATGCCTCCCGTTCCATCGTCAACAGCCTTCATCAGGGAATCGTACACGTTCTTCTGCTCAGTATTCAACAGCTGCACATTTGTTCGGACTCTTTCGGCCAGCTCATCTCGATCATAGTCTTGCTCCCGTTGAAGTTCCCGATTGAATGCATCGTTTGGCGCTGGCATTCCCAATGTCGACACCAGACTGCCGCATATGAGGATGCACATGTCTTCGATCAGAAGTAACGCTTCGTTGCGCATCCCGTCATTAATTTGAAGATCGAAATTCAAAGTTGTCATGCGAAATCTGCGTAAAATGTCGTCAGCCATCTCGTCCTTATATTTTTCCCACAATGCGGTCGGGTTCGATGGATGACATGCGGATAAGATGATCGCAAACAATGTACGAATTTGATTCGCTGGCGATGAAACAGTTGCATCGGCGAAAATTGCGCATAGCACACCATACACAGTACGCAGGGAATCGAAGGATGTAGGGCCTCTGATGTTAACCGAAAGCAAGGGAAGATAGAAGAATTCGTCTTGGCGTGGATGAACTGTACATATTCATCCGAGAGCATCGGTGGAATAGACATCAGTAAAGCAAGCAACAACATTACCTTTTCTCCGGCGTTGAAACCTCTTTGATGCAGCGTTAAATGTATAATAGTGTGGCATTTCCGAATATATATCGCTTTCGCATGTCGAAAAGAAATTTGTCAACGTTGTAGCTGGTTTTTGTTCTGCTCTCTGCGCTGCATTTGCGTCCGTAAAATAGACACGCTGGCCGTCCTCCAAGTGTACTGCCAAATATACCACAGTAGGGTGACGTTCATGAATCGGAAAAGAAAACAGCCGCCAAAATGCCTCGTTACAACTCACGTAACGTCCAAGTTGAAATTTCGTTACCTCGTCATTTGCATTCGGTTCAACAATGCCAAATACCGCCATGTGGCTCCTCTTGTTCACATATTTGCAAACGTATTTGATGGATTTAATGTAATTGCAGTACTCAACATTGCAGTGAGTTGAGAATGTTTTCGACAAAAGGAACGACCCTTTCACTTTCATCACGATTGATCTGCCATTGTCATCTGGAGAACAACGCCGATACAATGGATATCCGTCGATTCCAGAGATTGTGTCAGCCACCAACGGACGGGGGAAACGCTTATTTGATGGATTTAATGGAATTGCAGTACTCAACATTGCAGTGAGTTGAGAACGTTTTCGACAAAAGGAACGATCCTTTCACTTTCATCACGATTGATCTGCCATTGTCATCTGGAGAACAACGCCGATACAATGGATATCCGTCGATTCCAGAGATTGTGTCAGCCACCAACGGACGGGGGAAACGCTTTGTGCAATTTCCGTTTTCCATGCAAGGCGAGTCTGGGTTGTGGACTCCGCAAGGCCCATGGATCATGTTCGTTGTCACAATGGAGTACAGCTCCGGATCAGTTTCTGGATCGGCCGAAATGATCGAATCAATATCATCTGGATGGATCGTGTCAAGCATCCAAAGCAAAATGTGTGCATGTGGTAAGCCACGCTTCTGCCATTTAACCGAGTACATCCAACAACGTATTATGCCAAACACCGTAAGCTTAACGATGTAATCCATGAGTACTTTGATCTTTTGTCTGAGCACTCGTGCAATGATGTCATGTCGATCGCTGGATGTTTGTCCTGTCATCAGAAAATTCGTAATTTCAGGCCAAATAAGATTGCAAGTGGGCGTGATGAATAAATCCGGCCGTCCGTAATTCAGCACATAGGTCATCGCATCCTGAGCGTACTCATGTATGTGGCGTGGGCTTCCAGCGTAAGTACCTGGAAGAATGGTCAAACAACCGATGTTGGTGGCATCTCCTTCAGTAGACATGGCATCACGCAAGTGTATGTATTCTTCTGATCGTAACTTGGACTGATTGAAACGAATGAAATTGAGGCGCTCCGTTTCGACCTTGACGTACATGTCAAAGCAGTACTGGTGAAACAACCAGCGATATCTCAACAGATGATTGTCAACATCGCGCCGAATCATCAAACGATACGCATAAAAATACATTGAGCTGACCTTCATATTCGTTTCTTCTCCTGAAATATGAATTCGAACTCGGTTGCAAAATAAAATAGAAGTGATGACTTGTAAACACACCTGCCGTTGGATTAACCATCTTTATATTTAAGTTATATCCATCCTCTCCACGACAGAGCATCAGCGGGTATTGAAGTGCATCATATGACCGATTCGTCTCGTAAACGCGCTTCAATTGTCCACCATCCCGACGGTAAAGAACAATATCGCGTGATTCCTTATTCTCGCCAACAATCACCACTGCGACTTCATTGATAGTGGGAGTATTGAATTGTCTTGCATGGCCTCCAGCGGGTCTTTTGTCTATTCTAATAATGATTTTGTGGTCGTCTGAAGGCATCATATCCAATGATGTTTTGAACAATCTGATCATTTCACGTTTAGTCGCAGTAGTGGTAGCGTTCGGTAGTGGTAACAAAGCGCCCGATCGATGGTGAATTTGCCCTTGAATCTGAATGTTTGGAAGCAATTTCGAAAATATATAACAATAGTTGTTCATTTTGATAATAATGGAACATCATTACCTTAAAAGTGGGATTGTAGCCGGATACATCAACAACTTGGGCTCCAAATTATGTCATTTGAAAGCATCCGTTATATTTTTGTGTATTCTCTAGAAAATGTTTTGATTGGATTGTATTTCCATATAGCAACGAATACAATGGCTCTAGCGGGTGGGTTAAAACGGTTAATTTCACTTTGCCACCAGCGCAGCATAAGCCGGGGTATTCTGATTGAAACGCAGCGAAGATCTTTGTAGGCTATTGCGGAATCGTATTGGAAAGTAGCGCGATTCAAGCCTACATTTATGAATGGTGTTCCAGCAACATCTTTTTGAATTTGTGGTGGTGATTTTGCCGCGCGAACTTGTGCAATATGGGCACGTTTCCATTCATTTCCTTCTGCACGTTCCTCTTGCGTTTGATTATCACGGACATTCTGACTAATTATTGGACGGCGTGTACGTCGTCCAAGGTTTGATCGTCTAATAGGAGGCATTAGTCAAGCAAATAACTCAAGCTAAAATGCAATAAAGTAATTTTTGACTAATCTTATTAAAAAGAAAATTCTTAAAAAAAATACGGAATGAATGTATCGCAATATATGCCCACAGTTCTAGAAGATAACCTCACTTTTTACACGCACATTTATTTTCTTAAAAAATGATCGAATTGATAAATATCGCAATGGAATTTCAATTGATCGTAATGCTTGTACCGTTTGTGGTTGTGATACGCGATATATGACTATCCGAAATCAGAAAAATAAATCAATGAACACGAAAATCAGAAAAACTCGAATCAATTGCAGCAAGAAAAATAGCACATTTGTTTAATAAAAAATGACAATGAGAAAAGTGCACTTTTCAAATAACGCTCAACCTAAGCACAGCGCCATCTGTTATTTATCTCGTTATATTAATAATCAATTTTCGATTTCTCCAATTTTCCGACTTTTCCGCAGCGCAGGGTTTTCCCAAAATTTTCTTTCGTAAAAACCTTCTCCTAGCAATTACGAAGAACTGAAAAAAAAATGTCAGCCAAATCGGTCCGGCCGTTATCAATTTTCGATTTCTCCAATTTTCCGACTTTTCCGCAGGGTTTTCCCAAAATTTTCTCTCGTAAAAACCTTCTCCTAGCAATTACGAAGAACTGAAAAAAAATTTGAGCCAAATCGGTCCTGTCGTTCTCAATTGATGAATTACTATACATTTTTCACACCATTTTTATATATATAGATTGTATTATTTATGCAAAACATATTTCTTCAAGACAAAAATAATGTAATGCTGCTCGTGAACGAAGATTTCCCCAACCGTTTCTCCCCTTCAGCTTCCCAGAAATTATATAATGATTGGTCTATACATAGGTTGTGAGCTATTTGAACCACAGGTAAGTGAAACTATCTTGACATACCTGGATACGGCTTCAACATCCCGTATCGTATCCGTATTTTAAGATGCAGACGATAATGCTGATGTTGGATGTTGTAGTCGCAGGTGTATATCAGTCAAGTTTGTTTGCGAGTTAGTGGTTCGTATAGCTCATTTCCGCATGCTTTATTCCCCTGATGAAATAAGATTATTATGTAGTATCCTATTTCGAATGAGATATGAAGAATAAATACTGTAACGAATTTACTTGCAAATCCTCTTATTTGCAATCCTCTGCTAAGTTCGAATCACTAACTGTTGAATAAATAACTCCAATATTGAATAATGGAAAAATGGCCTTTATTAAAGTACTTCACTATAACACTTATACTTTGCTACTCGCTGTGTTAATAACCCAACTGACTGATAGCTCAAATGAAACTCTACTATTGGCCGCCAGATCGCGTGCTTAATCAAACTGATTGATAGCTCAACTCAAACTGAATTACTTTTTACTCGCTTGTGCCGCTTTTATAGTTTACGCTGCATACATCTAGGCTCTTCTATTTCCAGAACTTACCAACTATTTCGAGTTTTTAGAGTTCTCATATAGTTTCTACTTGTTCTAATTTTCAGCGTCTCTCAGATGTATGTGAGTTTGTAGTTTACAGTCTCTCGCACACACATAGGCGTATAAGTAAATGCATCTGTGTGTGACATCTCTCGGCTGCTTTATATATGTGCATACATGATTTGATTATTGACGCAAATACTGGCCTTAATGATGGTATAGCTTAGTGATGCTAATATCCGTGACAATACATTATAATGGCATTCAAAAATGATTCAAAAATCCCAACCAAAACGATTGAAATATATTCACGAATATGATCAGAAAATGACTGTGAAAAGCAGTCAAATATTACTCTAAAACTATTGAAGCTCAATTTTACAAATATGAATAAAAAGCGTTTCGAAATAGGAATCATAAATGATTATTCAAGAATAATCACATTTATGGTACATTTTTCTCCTGACGATACGTTAATTTTGAACAGAAAATGCTTTTAAATTTGAACGTTTTTAATCGTCTTGATATTAAAATATTTTTTGATCAAAATTTTCAAAAAAATCTAGCTGGGTAATTAGCAATAAGTCAGTCTTGAACACGTTTCGCTATTGAAGAGGGTGCGCCTTCATTAACATTGCTATCATTTGGGCTTTGATATAAGTATTCAGTGTCAGCCTCCCCAGCCGGCATTTTTTGAAAATTTTGATAAAAAAATATTTAAATATCATACCTAGAGATGGGAAACGGGTAAATACCCAAATGGTAAATACCCGGTAAATTGATTTTATATGGTAAAAATTGGTAAATACCCAAATATTTAGCCAAAAGAAGGGTAAAAATAATCTTTTGGAAAATATGCGAAAAAACACACAAATTCAATCAAAATGTACCCAATTTGTCCTATATTAGTGGGTAGTTATCCATTACGCTTTCGCTTGAATTAGTTTTAATCTGTAATCCAGCGTTTTTCAAAAATATTTATCCAATAATACATGCCCTTGCAAAAACTTAAGTTTACCCAGTAAACATTTTAAGTCAGAAAAATAGTCGGAAAAACATCTAAATTTGAGCGTTTACAGTCGGTATGAGCTTATTTGGGAGGCCGAAACCAATGTATTTTCCTTCTTGCAATGGTCGTCCTATATGAACCTCTTTACGTATATCATTTGAGCCTAAATAAGAGTCCGACATGTGCTTTAAAAGGCTTTTAAACAGCTCATATTATACTATACTGTATTTCTCCGGCGTCATTTTTAACTATAAAAAACTCTGATTATCATACACCTATATGGCCTATTTATTAGGCATCGTCAGCGATTGGGGCATATATAGCTCTACACACCAGGACAGAGCGTGGCAGCTTTACGGTCACATTAAAAATGTCGAGAAGCGTCCATGAGGAAAAACCTCGATGACTATACAAAAAAAGAATAGCAAGGGTAACAATAATGTACAAATGCAATTCCATTTGTATTAAAATGAAAAATTGTAATAAAGTATCAATATTTGGTCCAAACTCGCTTTTAGGAACATAAATATTTGATAAATGAAAATTTTTGCATGCTAAGTTAGAAGCTTTAATGCCATTAAATAAAAAAGGCAAAAATTAAATTTTCTTTACCCTCCTACGCGTTTCGACGCTTTTCTGATTCCTACATTGCCCACTTATTTTGGACTCGTTTCGGATTCTTAAATTATGAGCGTCGTTAGCATGTTTGAGGCGTAGCTTTGTTTGTGTAAATATGTGCACCCTAAAAACAATCTCGAAGCGCTTACAGTTCTGGAGTTCAATATGTGTCCGAAATACGTGAAAAATATCAGCCTCAAAAATGCTACCACCCAAGAGTCTTTTATTACTCCAATTTGATCAAATTATGAACAAACGATAAATACAAAAATCGGTAAACTAGGCAGCTCCGGAATAAAAACTCAGACATTTTTCTGCATCAATTTATTCTAAATAAATAATTAATTTAACTAATACTTATTTTATCCTCATGGAAGTATTATCACCTATGTTTTTCGCTTCGGATATGTGTCAAAAATTGTTCCTAAAAGCCCTGAAGTAGAGTCATGAGAACTCAAAATTAGTAGTATTTGAGGCCAATAAGGCTCATATATGATATCGGAAGGAGGCCTGTATAAGACTTATGTTAGAGGCAAAATATGAACGTGCTAAAAGTCATACAGCATTCCGTTCAGGCTCCTAAACGAGTTCATAACGAGTGCAAACGATCCAAAGTTTGAACTCCTTTCAGACTTATTGTTGACTCCGAGTGTTTGCTGGGTTGTTTGTTTAAAATCAAAACGAAGATTTTTTAATTTCAAATGACGTATAAATTTAATTGCTGAATTGTAATTCCAAGCAGCCTCGATTCAAATGATTTTTAAATACCAAAAAAAAGATACAAAAAAGGAATATTCCGGATATTTTCCTGGTATTTACCCATAAAAATGGTAAATACCCGGTACAATCCCAACTCTAATCATACCCCAAGATGATTAAAAGCGTTCAAATTTAAAAGCATTTTCAGTTCGAAAATTAAGGTATCGTCGGGAGAAAAATGTACCTTAAATGTGATTATTCTTGAATAATCATTTATGATTCATATTTCGAAACGCTTTTTATTCATATTTGATATCATTGTAAAATTGAGCTTTAATTTTTTTAGAGTAATATTTGACTGCTTTTCACAGTCATTTTCTGATAGTGAACATATTTCAATCGTTTTCGTTGAGATTTTTGAATCATTTTTGAATGCGATCATCATGCATTTATTCTTCATATCTCATTCAAAATAAGATACTACATAATAATGTTTTTTCATCAGGGGAATAAAGAATGTGGAAGTGAGCTATATGAACCACTAACTCGCAAACAAACTTGACTGATATACACCTCGACTACAACATCCAACATCAGCATTATCGTCTGCATCTTAAAATACGGATACGACACTTGATTTTGAAGCCGTATCCAGATATGTCAAGATAGTTTCACTTACCTGGGGTTCAGATAGCTCACAACTTTTGTATTGTCCAACCATTATGTATTTTCTGGGAAGCCGAAGGTGGAGAAATGGTTGGGGAAATCTTCGGTCACATTTACATTATTTGCACCTTGAAGAATATCTTTTGTAAAAATAATAAAATTTTTATATATTTTGTTAACTTCGTGATTGAAAAAATATGTGTATGTAAAAAAACTAGATTTTTAATGAAAAGTAAAATATAAACAAGTATAAAATTAAAAATAACTATACATTTTTGATCACCTAAAGCAAACGCAGATGATTCAAATGATTCCAAAACGTGATTGAAAAACTATATTCAGTTTTTTTCATCGAAAAGTAAGCATACTTGAATATTCTTTTTGTTGATTTTTATGAAATAATAAAAATTTAATCATCAAAGGGCTTCAAAGAAAAAAAAATAAATAAATGTAAGGCGCGATAACCTCCGAAGAGATCTAAGGCCGAGCTTCTCTTCCAATTTGCGTCGTGCTCCTCTTGATTTTCCCTACAAATTGGCCGGACAGGACCTACATGTTTTATGCCGACTCCGAACGGCATCTGGAAGGCAGATGAGTTTTCACTGAGAGCTTTACATGGCAGAAATACACTCGGAGCGCTTGCCAGTCACTGCCGAGGGGCGACCCCGCTTGGAAAAATTTTCTTCTAATTGAAAAATCTTATTTCTAAAATTTTGATGATGCTTTGCCCGGGAGTTGAACCCAGGGCATACGGTGTGATAGGCGGAGCACGCTACCATCACACCACGGTGGACTTCAAAAATGATTCCAAAAAGTGATCGAAAAATGATATTCAGTTTTTGATCATCAAAAGTGTTCGTATTTGATTATTTCTTTTGTTCAATTATATGATAACTCATTACTTAGTCAGAAAGAGTAATCAAATTGTATTGATATGTAGGGAAATCCAAAATTTATTCACCTAAATGCTGAGTGGGTCGTGTATGGGTTCACTTAATCGTATGTTATGCAACACTGCGCATGCGTTTGCTATTCTACCAGTAAATCGTGGATCATACAAAAGAGTCCATTGCTTTGATAGGCATCGCCATGTTCCTTTGAGAACACAACTGGGTTTCGAGCTTTACAAAATGCGTTGTTGTACCGAAATTTGGGGCTCCCCTCTGGCCGGTTAGGTAAAGGAGTCATCAGCCAGGGTTCGAAAGGGTATCCAGTGTAACCTGCAAGTAGTTTTGTGTGCGATTTTATTTTCTGGGAAATTTCAGTGCATTAAACACATCTATCAAAACGTGTTGCGGCTACCATTTTCAAAATTTCTCTGCATCACTCTCCGTACTGCTGGGAGCTCCAGATAAATACATAGTGCCGTGCTCCTGGGAATTTAGCATAGACATTCAATATCTTTCGGTTTGGGTCACAAACTTCTATTTAATAATATATTATAATCAAAAAAATACATTACATTTCTATGAATTATTACTTTTACCATTTTTACATTTATTGAATGGTATCCATGGTGATTCAAATATGCCTCTTCATGATTTCCGGGACTCATATTTGACACTTGAGTGCAATCAATAGTACCTCCTACAAATGGTGCAGGTGACGAAGAAAAAATTTATTTCGCAGCTTGCCGCTCTATTTGAGTCTTTGGAAACTTTAGTTTTGCGAAAAACAAAGAGTGGTTGATAGCATTTGTTACGCGATGTATACAGCGGCTTACATACGACTGCTCATTGATATGCCCCAATGTTCTCCAAAGGGCCATTGATAAGAACCAGTTGCGGAGAAGCGTAGAACCTGAAATTTTTATAATAGTGTTCAATAGAAAATTATATGAAATTCCATCACTTACCTATTTCTCTTTTGATATCGCAGTTATTCTTTTACCCCTTAATTGACCAGTTGAGAAATAATATCACGAGCCAAGTCTGGGGTTAGCCGGTACAGCTTTCGAGACTCTGTTGCATTCAAGTGAAATAAATGGGTATGGAAATATATTAGATTGTTTCTTAAATATGAGGAACTGGTTTTTAATTTCATAAGTCAATTGCAGAGTTTAATATTAGATTTCAAATTAATTAATAGAAGGAGATTTTACGATTTTAGTCTTCTCCGATTGTTACGCTTCGCTTCCTCGTTAACTACTACTGTCATTCGTTAATTGGATTCGTATCGCCATGTTTCAACTGGGTTGCCAGTGAGGTGACAACAGGGTCGTTTTTGCTAGGTCGAGAGTAGGGTTGCTTACCTATGTACTTTTCTAAAAAGGCGTCTGTCCTCTGGCGATGGACTTAGTAATTTTTCATCTTGTGATAAAACGTACGCCAAACTCAAATGCTAACATTTCATGTTTGAAAGTATTTAATTAAAGTTCCGATTTTCTTTTTTAACTAAAATTAGCAGAAATTTTAATTTCGTGATTTTTAACGCAGCCAATATACTTGCCGTTTATTTAACAACACAGCTGATCGTCGATAAACGAATATCGATACAAAATAGTTACTGAATAACGAAATCGGTACAGTTATCGATTCGCAAATAAAGCGATGGCAAATGTCCTTAAAAAAGTTACTGAATTCCACTACAGAAATAAGAAAACTTAAGCTCTTAATGAGAACCTGCTGATCTATATTAGTTCATATATTGCGGAATCGTAGATCATAATGAGTTAAGTTTATCTATCACCAAAGTTCTCTAACGGGACTCCAACGAAACTGGCAGTTTCCACAGAGGCGTACCATAGGGAGGATGGTGGTAGAGACGTGAGTTTGAAATTGCAATGGACGAGATGCTAGGTGTCATGTAGCGAAACACAAGCAGACCACACATTACGTATGGACGGGTTGAACAAGCAAGAGTTAAACCTGTTACAGTATACAGAACGAATTTGGGCCAGGGAGACTCGTATTTCCCCTGGTAGTGTGCTTTCTTCCTGTGCAAGAGAAGGATATTTTATATTGATAAAGTGTTCATCGGGAGCATCCTGGCAAAACCCGACTCTGTGGGGAATTTGCCTAGGGACTTCTCATGCTCGTTTGTATCAAGAGGCTATGTTGCTTATGGAGATGTTCCCTTAAAACCTTGGAGGTGGGGCTAGATCAAACAATTGTTCGCTGGGATGTCCTGGTTTGTTACAATTAAGCAAAAACTTAAGGATTTTCTTGCGACTTTGAAATTTAGATACAATTTCGGTGGCATGCGCCTTGGAGGTGAGAGTATTATCGAACATTACCACTGAGATATTTGGGTGGCTGGCATTCAGTAGCGTAACACCATTGAAGTGAACTTCCAAATATTTTCGTCATTTGTTCCTTCCTCGTCATAAACAGAGTGGCCGTGGATTTGGTTGGTGATGAAGCCAGGTCACCTGGGGCGATGAAGCTAAAAAGACTAGGGATATAGCCGCGTTGCTTTGTTTGTTTCTGTTTTTCTGCTTGACATTTTTTTTCTAAGGGAGAAGAATAAATTTTGAAGCTGTAGAAAAAAAACCGCAATTGTAAATAAGGCTATTGCCCAGTTTATATGAAACTGTTACTTTTTTGAAAACGGTTACTTTTTTGAAACCGGTTCCGTTGCTGAAACAGGTTACTTTTTTTGAAACGGATTACTTCTTGATACCGATTATTACTTTGCGGCCGCCGTGGCGTGCCGTGGTGTAGTGGTATCGTGCTTCGTCTGCATAAAAAATTTAGAAACTTTTTTTTTCGATTGGAAAAAAGTTTTTCTAAACGGGGTCATGCCTCGGAAGTGATTTGGCAAATACCTCAAGTTCATTTCTGCCATAAAGTTTTCCCTGTGAAAAGAGTTCAACCAATTATCGAAAAAATACGAAGCACTTTCTTGTAAGACGTATATATACGGGGCATTCCATCCCATTTCGACCAATTTTGAACCCGACCCCTTTAGAATTGGCTGAAAGTTTTTCTTCTTTTTCTAGCTTACTAAAGACGTTTTTCAGAATTTTTTCAACTCAAAAAAGTTATGAATTTTAAAAAAACACCGTTTTTGTTTTCAAAATGCTATAACTTTTTCAAAAATTGACCGTTTGGGATCTTTTTTTTTTTTTAATTTGTTTTTAAATGTACTTTTCAGAAAAAATACAAAAAAATTTTTAAAGTTTTTTTTTTTAATTTTTCAGTTTTTCGAGATTTTTCGAATTTGGCCAGTTTTTTTTTTTTGTTTTTTTTTTTTTTTTTTTTGTTCTCATAAAAAACTTCAATCAATTTTGCAATCATCCCCCCACTAATCCCGGAGTGGGCCGATTTTTTTTTATTTAATTGAAAAAAAAATTTTGAAAAAAAAATTTTTTTTTATCAATTTTATTTATATAACAAAAAAATGTAAGAAAATGATTTTAAGTATTCTTTTCTTTATATATTATGGTAATCTACGATTAAAATAACCAGGATTAATGACTGACACAGTAAAAATGTAAGTTTTCTAAAAATTACCATAGTATGTAAAGAAAAGAATACTTAAAAATCATTTTCTTACATTTTTTTGTTATATAAATAAAATTGATAAAAAAAAAAATTATTTTTGAAAATTTTTTTTTAATTAAATAAAAAAAAATATTAAAAAAAAATCGGCCCACTCCGGGATGATTGCAGAATTGATTGAAGTTTTTTATGAGAACAAAAAAAAAAAAAAAAACGGCAAAATTCGAAAAATTTCGAAAAACTGAAAAATTAAAAAAAAAAAATTTTTTATTTTTTTGTATTTTTTCCGAAAAGTACATTTAAAAACAAATTAAAAAAAAAAAGATCCCAAACGGTCAATTTTTGAAAAAGTTATAGCATTTAAAATAAAAACGGTGTTTTTTAAAAATTCATAACTTTTTTTGAGTTGGATGAAAAAATTTGAAAAAATTCTGAAAAACGTCTTTTGTAAGCTAGAAAAAGAAGAAAAACTTTCAGCTTATTCTAAAGGGGTCGGGTTCAAAATTGGTCGAAATGGGATGGAATACCCCATACATATGCATGTTAGCTTTCAGAGTTGCTGTAAATGACTTAGAATATATGTTGGAAAAAACGAATGGAAAGGGAGGAAAGGAAAGAGAAGGATAGTCAAGGAAACGAATAGGGCAGAGGAGGATAGAGGGACGCCGAAGAATTAATAAAGGCGAATTAATAAATTAAATATCGGTTTGATATCAATTTATTTTCGGATTGTTATCAAATAGTTAGAAATATTTTCTCGATATAAACGTTATAGATTTGGTATCGAAAATTTACCGATTTTATTTATCGGTTTACAACAAAAATTCGATAACAAAATACTTCTCGATGAAAAATGATTAACTTTTTGATAATAATATATATCGATAACAAACCAATACCTTTTTTGATGACAAATCGATAGCTTTTCAGTAACAAATCGTTTTTTTTTTTTTGTTCTATAAAAAATTTATAACTTTTCAACAGTATATCAATTACTAACTCATAACTCTTCGATAACAGTTGAAAAATAAACCGACAACAAGTATATAATAAACCCTTAAATAAATTTTGCAGAAATTATTCAAAATAACAGGTTATTTAATTCCAAAATTATCTTGAGATGGCTCCGGAATGATCACAAGATAAATCCACAATTATATAAAAATAATCTCTAAATTATCCCGAAATAAAAGAAGGATCTCAAAATATTCCTGCAAGTAATCCCCGAAAGTCTCCTTACACATTCCCAAAATGATTTCTAAATAAAAAACAAAACTTATAACTATACATAAGAAGTTCAAAAAATCCCGAATAAACTCAAAAAGTACTATATATAATTCTCAAAACTATCCCAAAATTTGACCGAGCAGTCCAGAACTGAACATAAAATGTTCCGGAAATAGTCCATGCATATACGATACGGAACGTAGTATGATTTTTATACTCAGTATGCTTTGCACACAGAGTATATTATCTTTGATTGGATAACGGATGGTTTACAGGTATAACGAAATCGAGTTAGATATAGCCTTACGTATATCAAAATCATCAGTATCGAAAAAAAATTTGGTTGAGCCATATCCGTCCGTCCGTCTGTCCATTAACTTGAGTAAATATTGGGATATATTCACCAAGATTGGTGTTGAAAATGAGCGAAATACCAAGCCCACTTGTTATATATATAAAAATTTGGAAAACATAAAAAACCTGATAATTTAGTAAATAATACACCTAGAATGTTGAAATTTGGCGTGTGGACTGATATTCAGACTCTTCATAAAAATTTGAAAAATTGTTTTTAAGTGGGCGTGGCACCGCCCACTTATGATAAAATAGATTTTAAAAATATTATTATTACTACAAGGAATGCTTTGAAGAAAAATTAACGAAATTTGTTAAGGACCACGCCCACTTTTATATAAAAGATTTTTAAAGGGTCGTGAACGAATAAAATAAGCTATATCTTTGCAAAAAGAGCTTTATATCAATGGTATCTCATTTCCCAAGTGGATTTATAACAATAAATAGGAAAAACTTCAATTTTTTAAAAATGGGCGTAGCACCGCCCCTTTTATGACTAAGCAATTTTCTATGTTTCGGGAGCCATAACTCGAAGAATAATTAATGGATCGTAGAAAAATTGGGTATATAAATTTTCCCTATAGTAGAAAATATTTCTAGTAAAAATGGACAAGATCGGTTAAAGACCACGGCAACTTAGATATAAAAAATTTAAAAGGGTCGTAGACTAGAATAATAAGCTATAACTTAGCAAAAAATAGTTTTGAATAAATGATATTTCACTTATCAAGTTTTATTTTAAGCGGAAATGGGGAGACGTTTTTCTTTTGAAGCTCACGCTGAGTATATAATGTTCGGTTACACCCGAACTTAGACACCTTTACTTGTTTTGTTGTAAATTTTGAGTAACAAAAATTATTAGCAGACCTTGATAATAACATTGAGGCGTTTTCATAGTCAAGTTAAAGTATGCGCTAAAAAAGTTAGAGCACATTTCAATAAAAAGTATACTTTATCTTTATCATAGTCGCAAAAAGGCCGGATTCATCGGTTAGAGCCATCGCTAAAGTTAGAGAGGCGAAAAGCTGTCACTAAAGCTATTACTAAAATCTGCCAAATGAAATGAAATTTCAATTTACGTGTGTGTTCGGTAATTTAAGCTGCATTTTTGATTCAAGAAGAGTGAAAATGTCTTACTTTGAGGAAATCGAAAGAGATTTTGAAATTATTGACGATTCGCGATTAATGAGATAGGCAAAAATATATAAAGAACGATTTGATCCATTTGTTTTAGGGTACAATGTTTCTTTAAATGCTAAAAAAACATAATTCGTTTTGCGAGCAAAGCTCATTATTTTCTACAATTTGTATTCTTTTTGGTATTAGACAAAAAGTGCACACGGCGATGGTTACCAGGGCGTATTTCTGATTTCACTTCTTCATCGGATGGCGAGCTTCGAACTCAAGTACCTGCATTCGAAAAACAAGCTGATGACGAAGTGAAATTCAGAATCAAGTCCTTGTAACCATCTCTCTAATATGAATAACAAACGTAATTCAATCTAAATATTTCAAATATACTACATGTTAACACCGCTCTATCATTTGGTGCTAACCATTTCTTAATGTATTTGTATCTGGATTTGTGTATAAAATAAATAATAAAACTAATTACTACAAAATGCTCAAATGGAATCATTATTCCAAGCAGATATGCGTATATATACATATAAAGCAGCGAACAGAAAAATATCAGTGCAATTTTTATTAAATTTCGTAAATTTTCTATAACATCTATGTGGCAGTTTATTAGTTCCCGCAAGCAGTCTCTCTCGCGGTTACTCCAGTTTTGTTCTCTTTTATTGTTCTATAGTAATAAATACAAATTTTAATAAATTAATGAGATTAAAATGCATTTTTCATTAACAAATTGCTTACTTTTTACATTTTTAGCAATCGGGCGCAAGAAATGAATATCTAACAACAAGAAAATGTCAAGACGTGTGATTTGGCAACATTGCGTAATAGATTTTTTTTATGTAATAAAATTTTGCTTAAAGTAGGCTCTCGTTACAGCATGCTACTGAACTGACTATGATATACTTAGATATGAAATGTACTCTATCTTTTTAGTGCCGCACCAAGTGAAGCATACTCTAACTCAGGACTATGAATATGCCCCATTGTGTTAAGTAATAACATGATGTTAAGCTTAAATTATTTTAGATTTGATTAAGCTGGTCAATACTTTTTATATATCGCTCATTTGCTGCAATGTCGTCATGACTCAAAAAACATGACTTTTGAGTTAATAACATATAAATAAACGTACCCAATATCATAATCTATGTTTTATAAAAAAATCTTCGTGATAAGTTAAAAATTTAGTACGTGGTATAAAAATGAAAATATGTCTTTATATGCGCAACATATGGCAGTTAAAATCTTAGAATGGCTCTCCTAGAAAATTGTGTTTTTTGAGTTATGACGACGTTGCAGCAAATGAGCGATATGTGTGTAATATAAATAGGCTGCAGATGACCAAAATTTTGCTTTAGTGAAAGTCAAAGGACTCCATTATTCAAGCCCTACGTTTCGCTAATCTCCTTAGCTTCTTCAGGGGCAGACTGCATTTATTAAATAATAGTATAATATATGTGGGATCTGGAATGGTGGCATCACCAACAAATCCACCAATTCACCCACGAACGGCAAGAATGGAAACCCGTGCAAGGTATAGCGAAGGAATACGAGAAGCAATATGTTAGCGAGTTAGTCGTGATCATAGAGAGTTGTCGGTCGGTTGTGGTCGTGTGCGCTTGCCTAAGCACAAAATACTTAGTTAGTGCCAACAAGTGTATAAAATACCAATGAATTAATACATATACTTATTTTAATACTTTACATAACTTTAACTAATTAACATTCATTATAATTCAATGTAATTATTACTTCAAATAATAATCAATAAACATTATTATTACTTGAAATATGTGGTGCGTGTATATCATGTCCCACAAATTGGGGGCTCAACCAAAGGAGCTTAAGTAAATGGGCTCAGGAAAGTGAAATAACAATTGTGGAAAGTGCTCATTTAAATAAAATAATGCTTGTGACAAAATCCTCGTAAGAAAAACGAGTACAGTATTGTAAAGAATCATCTTATTCAACAAGAAAATTCATGAACAAGACGCATGAAATGTATAACTGTATGTGTGAACAGTTCAATGAAATAGTGAGCAAATATACATATAGATGCATTTATATGTACATACATATAAACAGACGCCATCAAATTTGAATTTGGCCGTTGTAGTTAGATAGCCACAAAAACGCAATTTAAATGTTCGTGGCGTGCAAAAACAATTCAAACCAAGCGACATAACCGACAAAGTATTCAGCGACAAATTCAGTAAAGCAGAGAGACTGTTTAAATCAACGAAAGCGACACAGCGGAACGAGAATGCTTAGAGAACAGAATTGAAAAAAAAAAGAAAAATCAGCAAAATGAGAATGTGTTAATAAGATAAACACAAGCAGAACTGTCAGCAAAGACAACGAAATAGCAAACATAACAAAGGTATGTTACAATTTGAATGTGACCACATTCAACAACAACAGGTATAGAAGAAATGGTGTTTGAAATTATTGAATATCGAGCAAGGCAGTGTTGAAATTAAATGATAAGCGAGATCGGCACGAGAAGGGAGCAAACGAATGGAAGCGAAACGTCGTCAAACGTCATCGAAGAAGAACAATTGATTGAATTTCTTTTGAATTGTATTTGTTTTGTATTGTTTGTTTTGATCACTTAATTCGTGTATGTAGTCTAAGCAGTATTACACTCAGTGGCATAAACTAATGCGCGGTGAAGTAGAGTAAGTAAATATTTATACAATTTATTTAATTTGATTTGTTAACCGACACTTGCTAACAATAATAATGGATGCCGATCAGATTCGTTCGCTTACAGTGGAAGCGTTAAAGGAAAAACTAAGAGAATTAGATTTGAGTGCAGTGGGGTTGAAAAGAGAGTTGTAAGAAAGGCTCTTACAACATTTCGGATTGAATAATAGTGAAGAAAATTCAGGTAGGGAATTAAGTCGTAGAAATTCTCAAAATTCTGTTTATGCTGAAGCAAGTGCCGATGAAATGCTTGCACCAAGATTTAGGGGCGTTGCTTTTACGTTGCGCGATATTGAAGACAGTTTTAGTTCATTTTATGGTAGTTCGCAAGATGTGAACCAGTGGGTGATGGAGTTCGAAGATATTGCGGATACAGTTCACTGGAATAACTTGCAAAAATTTGTGTACGCTAAGCAATTGTTGAAGGGCGCAGCTAAGTTATTTGCTAGAGGTTTAACGGATGTAAAGGACTGGGATTCATTGAAATCCGCTCTGGTAGAAAAATTCGGCATACAACTTTGTGCTTCAGAAGTACATCGTGCGCTTCGTAATAGGCGCAAATTAGCAAAAGAAAGTTTTCAAAAATACTTGTATGTTCTTATCGAGATGAGTAAGCAAATAGCATTGGACGACCGTAGTATTTGTGAATATTTTGTCGAGGGTATACCCGATAGCAGGGCCAACAAAACTATGCTTTACCAGGCCAAATCTTTACGTGAACTTAAAGAACAAATTCGCATGTACGAAAGAGTAAAAGGGCCTCAACTTTCGCAAAATAGGTTGAGTGCATTTCAAAATTCTCCAAGTACGCAGACTGCAGAGAAAGTTAATAAAGATTCAAAAATTAAATGTTTCTCATGTGGTAAGGAAGGGCATCGGGCCAAAGATTGTCGCAGTGAGAAGAGTAGTGAGGTAACGTGTTTTAGTTGTAATGGGAAAGGTCATTATTCATCTCAGTGCAAAGAGAAAAATAAGGACAAAAAGTCTACGAAACCAGAAGTGAAAAGTGAACGTGCAAATATGATTTCGAGAATGAAAACAATAGCACCGAAAACAGGTTAAATTTTTATAGACGTAACAATGAATTCACATACGTTTAGTGCATTGGTAGACACGGGGTCTCAGGTTAGCATTTTACGATACGATACGCTCATGATATTGGGTGACATTGAGCTGAAGAAAGAAAAGCTAGAGTTATTGGGCGTTGGCAAAGGAACTCTCACGACAATGGGATGTTTCGATGCTGAAATAGAGATAGACGACGTAGTTCTTAACATCACTTTCTACGTGGTAAAGGAAAAAGATTTTCCCTATGCAGCTATTTTAGGATCCGATATACTGAAGGAAGCAAAGGTGATCATAAGAAGTGATGTTGTGGAATTTCAAAAGTTGGGGAAAAAGGAGGAGTTTGACGCCAAAATGGTAGATGTTTCGAAAGAGGAAATTGCAAAAGGTGAAACGGTAGCGGTAGTACAGGAAGATTTGGAGCAGGGTGTTAGCAAAAATATCAAAGGGGTTGAACTTCCGGTTACAAAAGGGAAAGATTTCGAATCTGAAGCAAACGCGCCTGCAAGTAGTTTTGTGTGCGATTTTATTTTCTGGGAAATTTCAGTGCATTAAACACATCTATCAAAACGTGTTGCGGCTACCATTTTCAAAATTTCTCTGCATCACTCTCCGTACTGCTGGGAGCTCCAGATAAATACATAGTGCCGTGCTCCTGGGAATTTAGCATAGACATTCAATATCTTTCGGTTTGGGTCACAAACTTCTATTTAATAATATATTATAATCAAAAAAATACATTACATTTCTATGAATTATTACTTTTACCATTTTTACATTTATTGAATGGTATCCATGGTGATTCAAATATGCCTCTTCATGATTTCCGGGACTCATATTTGACACTTGAGTGCAATCAATAGTACCTCCTACAAATGGTGCAGGTGACGAAGAAAAAATTTATTTCGCAGCTTGCCGCTCTATTTGAGTCTTTGGAAACTTTAGTTTTGCGAAAAACAAAGAGTGGTTGATAGCGTTTGTTACGCGATGTATACAGCGGCTTACATACGACTGCTCATTGATATGCCCCAATGTTCTCCAAAGGGCCATTGATAAGAACCAGTTGCGGAGAAGCGTAGAACCTGAAATTTTTATAATAGTGTTCAATAGAAAATTATATGAAATTCCATCACTTACCTATTTCTCTTTTGATATCGCAGTTATTCTTTTACCCCTTAATTGACCAGTTGAGAAATAATATCACGAGCCAAGTCTGGGGTTAGCCGGTACAGCTTTCGAGACTCTGTTGCATTCAAGTGAAATAAATGGGTATGGAAATATATTAGATTGTTTCTTAAATATGAGGAACTGGTTTTTAATTTCATAAGTCAATTGCAGAGTTTAATATTAGATTTCAAATTAATTAATAGAAGGAGATTTTACGATTTTAGTCTTCTCCGATTGTTACGCTTCGCTTCCTCGTTAACTACTACTGTCATTCGTTAATTGGATTCGTATCGCCATGTTTCAACTGGGTTACCAGTGAGGTGACAACAGGGTCGTTTTTGCTAGGTCGAGAGTAGGGTTGCTTACCTATGTACCTTTCTAAAAAGGCGTCTATCCTCTGGCGATGGACTTAGTAATTTTTCATCTTGTGATAAAACGTACGCCAAGTACTCAAATGCTAACATTTCATGTTTGAAAGTATTTAATTAAAGTTCCGATTTTCTTTTTTAACTAAAATTAGCAGAAATTTTAATTTCGTGATTTTTAACGCAGCCAATAAACTTGCCGTTTATTTAACAACACAGCTGATCGTCGATAAACGAATATCGATACAAAATAGTTACTGAATAACGAAATCGTTACAGTTATCGATTCGCAAATAAAGCGATGGCAAATGTCGTTAAAAAAGTTACTGAATTCCACTACAGAAATAAGAAAACTTAAGCTCTTAATGAGAACCTGCTGATCTATATTAGTTCATATATTGCGGAATCGTAGATCATAATGAGTTAAGTTTATCTATCACGAAAGTTCTCTAACGGGACTCCAACGAAACTGGCAGTTTCCACAGAGGCGTACCATAGGGAGGATGGTGGTAGAGACGTGAGTTTGAAATTGCAATGGACGAGATGCTAGGTGTCATGTAGCGAAACACAAGCAGGCCACACATTACGTATGGACGGGTTGAACAAGCAAGAGTTAAACCTGTTACAGTATACAGAACGAATTTGGGCCAGGGAGACTCGTATTTCCCCTGGTAGTGTGCTTTCTTCCTGTGCAAGAGAAGGATATTTTATATTGATAAAGTGTTCATCGGGAGCATCCTGGCAAAACCCGACTCTGTGGGGAATTTGCCTAGGGACTTCTCATGCTCGTTTGTATCAAGAGGCTATGTTGCTTATGGAGATGTTCCCTTAAAACCTTGGAGGTGGGGCTAGATCAAACAATTGTTCGCTGGGATGTCCTGGTTTGTTACAATTAAGCAAAAACTTAAGGATTTTCTTGCGACTTTGAAATTTAGATACAATTTCGGTGGCATGCGCCTTGGAGGTGAGAGTATTATCGAACATTACCACTGAGATATTTGGGTGGCTGGCATTCAGTAGCGTAACACCATTGAAGTGAACTTCCAAATATTTTCGTCATTTGTTCCTTCCTCGTCATAAACAGAGTGGCCGTGGATTTGGTTGGTGATGAAGCCAGGTCACCTGGGGCAATGAAGCTAAAAAGACTAGGGATATAGCCGCGTTGCTTTGTTTGTTTCTGTTTTTCTGCTTGACATTTTTTTTCTAAGGAAGAAGAATAAATTTTGAAGCTGTAGAAAAAAAACCGCAATTGTAAATAAGGCTATTGCCCAGTTTATATGAAACTGTTACTTTTTTGAAAACGGTTACTTTTTTGAAACCGGTTCCGTTGCTGAAACAGGTTACTTTTTTTGAAACGGATTACTTCTTGATACCGATTATTACTTTGCGGCCGCCGTGGCGTGCCGTGGTGTAGTGGTATCGTGCTTCGTCTGCATAAAAAATTTAGAAACTTTTTTTTTCGATTGGAAAAAAGTTTTTCTAAACGGGGTCATGCCTCGGAAGTGATTTGGCAAATACCTCAAGTTCATTTCTGCCATAAAGTTTTCCCTGTGAAAAGAGTTCAACCAATTATCGATAAAATACGAAGCACTTTCTTGTAAGACGTATATATACGGGGCATTCCATCCCATTTCGACCAATTTTGAACCCGACCCCTTTAGAATTGGCTGAAAGTTTTTCTTCTTTTTCTAGCTTACTAAAGACGTTTTTCAGAATTTTTTCAACTCAAAAAAGTTATGAATTTTTAAAAAACACCGTTTTTGTTTTCAAAATGCTATAACTTTTTCAAAAATTGACCGTTTGGGATCTTTTTTTTTTTTTTTAATTTGTTTTTAAATGTACTTTTCAGAAAAAATACAAAAAAATTTTTAAAGTTTTTTTTTTAATTTTTCAGTTTTTCGAGATTTTTCGAATTTGGCCAGTTTTTTTTTTTTGTTTGTTTTTTTTTTTTTTTTTTTTTGTTCTCATAAGAAACTTCAATCAATTTTGCAATCATCCCCCCACTAATCCCGGAGTGGGCCGATTTTTTTTTATTTAATTGAAAAAAAAATTTTGAAAAAAAAATGTTTTTTATCAATTTTATTTATATAACAAAAAAATGTAAGAAAATGATTTTAAGTATTCTTTTCTTTATATATCATGGTAATCTACGATTAAAATAACCAGGATTAATGACTGACACAGTAAAAATGTAAGTTTTCTAAAAATTACCATAGTATGTAAAGAAAAGAATACTTAAAAATCATTTTCTTACATTTTTTTGTTATATAAATAAAATTGATAAAAAAAAAATTATTTTTGAAAATTTTTTTTTAATTAAATAAAAAAAAATATTAAAAAAAAATCGGCCCACTCCGGGATGATTGCAGAATTGATTGAAGTTTTTTATGAGAACAAAAAAAAAAAAAAAACGGCAAAATTCGAAAAATTTCGAAAAACTGAAAAATTAAAAAAAAAAAAATTTTAATTTTTTTGTATTTTTTCCGAAAAGTACATTTAAAAACAAATTAAAAAAAAAAAGATCCCAAACGGTCAATTTTTGAAAAAGTTATAGCATTTAAAATAAAAACGGTGTTTTTTAAAAATTCATAACTTTTTTTGAGTTGGATGAAAAAATTTGAAAAAATTCTGAAAAACGTCTTTTGTAAGCTAGAAAAAGAAGAAAAACTTTCAGCTTATTCTAAAGGGGTCGGGTTCAAAATTGGTCGAAATGGGATGGAATACCCCATACATATGCATGTTAGCTTTCAGAGTTGCTGTAAATGACTTAGAATATATGTTGGAAAAAACGAATGGAAAGGGAGGAAAGGAAAGAGAAGGATAGTCAAGGAAACGAATAGGGCAGAGGAGGATAGAGGGACGCCGAAGAATTAATAAAGGCGAATTAATAAATTAAATATCGGTTTGATATCAATTTATTTTCGGATTGTTATCAAATAGTTAGAAATATTTTCTCGATATAAACGTTATAGATTTGGTATCGAAAATTTACCGATTTTATTTATCGGTTTACAACAAAAATTCGATAACAAAATACTTCTCGATGAAAAATGATTAACTTTTTGATAATAATATATATCGATAACAAACCAATACCTTTTTTGATGACAAATCGATAGCTTTTCAGTAACAAATCGTTTTTTTTTTTTTGTTCTATAAAAAATTTATAACTTTTCAACAGTATATCAATTACTAACTCATAACTCTTCGATAACAGTTGAAAAATAAACCGACAACAAGTATATAATAAACCCTTAAATAAATTTTGCAGAAATTATTCAAAATAACAGGTTATTTAATTCCAAAATTATCTTGAGATGGCTCCGGAATGATCACAAGATAAATCCACAATTATATAAAAATAATCTCTAAATTATCCCGAAATAAAAGAAGGATCTCAAAATATTCCTGCAAGTAATCCCCGAAAGTCTCCTTACACATTCCCAAAATGATTTCTAAATAAAAAACAAAACTTATAACTATACATAAGAAGTTCAAAAAATCCCGAATAAACTCAAAAAGTACTATATATAATTCTCAAAACTATCCCAAAATTTGACCGAGCAGTCCAGAACTGAACATAAAATGTTCCGGAAATAGTCCATGCATATACGATACGGAACGTAGTATGATTTTTATACTCAGTATGCTTTGCACACAGAGTATATTATCTTTGATTGGATAACGGATGGTTTACAGGTATAACGAAATCGAGTTAGATATAGCCTTACGTATATCAAAATCATCAGTATCGAAAAAAAATTTGGTTGAGCCATATCCGTCCGTCCGTCTGTCCATTAACTTGAGTAAATATTGGGATATATTCACCAAGATTGGTGTTGAAAATGAGCGAAATACCAAGCCCACTTGTTATATATATAAAAATTTGGAAAACATAAAAAACCTGATAATTTAGTAAATAATACACCTAGAATGTTGAAATTTGGCGTGTGGACTGATATTCAGACTCTTCATAAAAATTTGAAAAATTGTTTTTAAGTGGGCGTGGCACCGCCCACTTATGATAAAATAGATTTTAAAAATATTATTATTACTACAAGGAATGCTTTGAAGAAAAATTAACGAAATTTGTTAAGGACCACGCCCACTTTTATATAAAAGATTTTTAAAGGGTCGTGAACGAATAAAATAAGCTATATCTTTGCAAAAAGAGCTTTATATCAATGGTATCTCATTTCCCAAGTGGATTTATAACAATAAATAGGAAAAACTTCAATTTTTTAAAAATGGGCGTAGCACCGCCCCTTTTATGACTAAGCAATTTTCTATGTTTCGGGAGCCATAACTCGAAGAATAATTAATGGATCGTAGAAAAATTGGGTATATAAATTTTCCCTATAGTAGAAAATATTTCTAGTAAAAATGGACAAGATCGGTTAAAGACCACGGCAACTTAGATATAAAAAATTTAAAAGGGTCGTAGACTAGAATAATAAGCTATAACTTAGCAAAAAATAGTTTTGAATAAATGATATTTCACTTATCAAGTTTTATTTTAAGCGGAAATGGGGAGACGTTTTTCTTTTGAAGCTCACGCTGAGTATATAATGTTCGGTTACACCCGAACTTAGACACCTTTACTTGTTTTGTTGTAAATTTTGAGTAACAAAAATTATTAGCAGACCTTGATAATAACATTGAGGCGTTTTCATAGTCAAGTTAAAGTATGCGCTAAAAAAGTTAGAGCACATTTCAATAAAAAGTATACTTTATCTTTATCATAGTCGCAAAAAGGCCGGATTCATCGGTTAGAGCCATCGCTAAAGTTAGAGAGGCGAAAAGCTGTCACTAAAGCTATTACTAAAATCTGCCAAATGAAATGAAATTTCAATTTACGTGTGTGTTCGGTAATTTAAGCTGCATTTTTGATTCAAGAAGAGTGAAAATGTCTTACTTTGAGGAAATCGAAAGAGATTTTGAAATTATTGACGATTCGCGATTAATGAGATAGGCAAAAATATATAAAGAACGATTTGATCCATTTGTTTTAGGGTACAATGTTTCTTTAAATGCTAAAAAAACATAATTCGTTTTGCGAGCAAAGCTCATTATTTTCTACAATTTGTATTCTTTTTGGTATTAGACAAAAAGTGCACACGGCGATGGTTACCAGGGCGTATTTCTGATTTCACTTCTTCATCGGATGGCGAGCTTCGAACTCAAGTACCTGCATTCGAAAAACAAGCTGATGACGAAGTGAAATTCAGAATCAAGTCCTTGTAACCATCTCTCTAATATGAATAACAAACGTAATTCAATCTAAATATTTCAAATATACTACATGTTAACACCGCTCTATCATTTGGTGCTAACCATTTCTTAATGTATTTGTATCTGGATTTGTGTATAAAATAAATAATAAAACTAATTACTACAAAATACTCAAATGGAATCATTATTCCAAGCAGATATGCGTATATATACATATTAAGCAGCGAACAGAAAAATATCAGTGCAATTTTTATTAAATTTCGTAAATTTTCTATAACATCTATGTGGCAGTTTATTAGTTCCCGCAAGCAGTCTCTCTCGCGGTTACTCCAGTTTTGTTCTCTTTTATTGTTCTATAGTAATAAATACAAATTTTAATAAATTAATGAGATTAAAATGCATTTTTCATTAACAAATTGCTTACTTTTTACATTTTTAGCAATCGGGCGCAAGAAATGAATATCTAACAACAAGAAAACGTCAAGACGAGTGATTTGGCAACATTGCGTAATAGATTTTTTTTATGTAATAGAATTTTGCTTAAAGTAGGCTCTCGTTACAGCATGCTACTGAACTGACTATGATATACTTAGATATGAAATGTACTCTATCTTTTTAGTGCCGCACCAAGTGAAGCATACTCTAACTCAGGACTATGAATATGCCCCATTGTGTTAAGTAATAACATGATGTTAAGCTTAAATTATTTTAGATTTGATTAAGCTGGTCAATACTTTTTATATATCGCTCATTTGCTGCAATGTCGTCATGACTCAAAAAACATGACTTTTGAGTTAATAACATATAAATAAACGTACCCAATATCATAATCTATGTTTTATAAAAAAATCTTCGTGATAAGTTAAAAATTTAGTACGTGGTATAAAAATGAAAATATGTCTTTACATGCGCAACATATGGCAGTTAAAATCTTAGAATGGCTCTCCTGGAAAATTGTGTTTTTTGAGTTATGACGACGTTGCAGCGAATGAGCGATATGTGTGTAATATAAATAGGCTGCAGATGACCAAAATTTTGCTTTAGTGCAAGTCAAAGGACTCCATTATTCAAGCCCTACGTTTCGCTAATCTCCTTAGCTTCTTCCGAGCAGACTGCATTTATTAAATAATAGTATAATATACCACAAACAACAACATTGAACATGTAACATGAAAACAGAAAATTATAGAACTTAAAACTGAAGAACTTTTTGTGTAAATACCACATTAAGATAAACAACTTAGAATTTATGTGTATAAAAATTTAATTATAATTTACATACTGCACAACTGTCATTCATAAATAAATTAAATTGAAGTCAATTCTTACACGGCAGATGAGAGATATACCATTAGCAAAACTTATATCAGTCGCAAAATAGAAGTTGTAATAAAATAATTAAAAAAAAATTTTTTTAAGTTAAACGGTTTTATTAAAAACAATACTTACATTAAGTAATAATAATACTCATCAATCTAGGGAGTTGATCAGACAATTAAATAAAAGCGTTGGACGCGTAAAATTTATATTGATATTCATAAGTAAGACCCACTGAACCTTAATCGGGTTATGCTACGCCTCATATTTTTAGAAATTTAATGCGCCCAATGCTTTTATTTAATTTGCTGATCCACGCCCTAGATTGATGAGGAGTGTGATGACCTAATAAATAACAAGGCCGTGGCCGCTGACTATTCAAGTACGGCGGCGAGGAGTTGGTAAGGCGCATGCAGCAGCTTCTTAGCAAAATATAGGCGGACGACTGCATGCCCGACGATTGGAATCTAAGTGTTCTTTGCCCAGTCCACAAGAAGGAGGATACTGCAAAATTCACCAATTATCGTGGAATCTGCCTTCTTAATATCGCATATAAGGTCCTTTCAAATGTATTTTGCGAAAGATTGAAGCCCACTGTGAACCGGCTGATTGGACCCTATCAGTGCGGCTTCAGACCTGGTAAATCTACCACCGACCAGATTTTCACAATGTGCCAAATCTTGGAAAAAACCCGTGAAAAGAGAATCGACACACATCACCCTTTCGTCGATTTTAAAGCCGCCTTCGACAGCACGAAAAGGAGCTGCCTTTATGCCGCTATGTCTGAATTTGGTTTCCCCGCAAAACTTATACGGCTGTGCAAAATGACGTTGAGCAACACCATCAGCTCAGTCAGAATTGGGAAGGACCACTCCGAGCCGTTCGAAACTAAACGAGGTTTCAGACAGGGTGACCCCCTATCGTGCGATTTCTTTAATTTGATGCTGGAGAAAATTATACTAGCTGCAGAACTTAACCGCACTGGAACAATATACTATAAAAGCGTGCAATTACTGGCATATGCTGATGACATTGATATCATCGGCCTAAACACCCGCGCTGTTAGTTCTGCTTACTCCAAACTGGAAAAAGAAGCGGTAAAGATGGGTTTGATGGTGAATGAGGACAAAACGAAGTACCTGCTGTCATCCAGCAAAGAGTCAGCGCATACGCGCCTTGGCAACCACGCTACTGTTGGCAGCCATAATTTCGAAATAGTAAAAGACTTCGTTTATTTGGGAACCAGCATCAACACCAGCAACAACATCAGCACTGAAATCCAGCGAAGAATCAATCTTGCCAATAAATGCTACTTTGGACTAGGTAGGCAATTGAAAAGTAAAGTCCTCTCTCGGCGAATGAAAATCATACTCTACAAGTCCCTTATCGTACCCGTTTTGCTATACGGGGCAGAGGCATGGACCATGACAACAGCAGATGAAGCGGCTTTGGGAGTGTTCGAGAGAAAAGTTCTTCGAAAATTTTATGGACCTCTACGCGTTGGCGATGGCGAGTACCGAAAAAGATTTAATGATGAGCTGTACGCGCTATACGCAGACATAAATATAGTCGAGCGAATTAAAATGCAGCGGCTGCGCTGGCTAGGACATGTTATGCGAATGAAAGATGATGCTCCGGCCAAAAAAGTGTTTCTATCGGAACCCGCCTATGGAAGCAGTGGTAGAGGGCGGCCCCCACTCCGTTGAAAGGAGTAGGTAGAAAACGATTTAAGCTCCCTTGGTGTGACCAATTGGCGCCGGTTGGCGGAGCGAAGGAGCGTCTGGCGCGCCTTGTTGGACGGCTATAACCGTTTAGACGGTTAATCGCCAATTAAGTAAGTAAGTTATGACCTAATTATTTTCTAGCTTTTAGTATGATTATTACTTAATGTAAGTATAGTTTTCAATAAAACCGTTTAACTTAAACATTTTTTTTAATTATTTTATTTTCAAATTTTTAGTCTTTATTTAATTGCCTATTATTTCTCAGTCTATTTAGTTCATTTGGTGAGTCATTATTACAAGAACTCTTTCTTGACAATTTGTTACAATCTAAGTCCTCAATACATAACCCTTCCAAAGATTTTGCTCGACTCGGCGCCACGTATGCTTGTCCCTCCTCGACCTCCAAAGTATTTTGATGCCACTTCTACCAGACTGTATGTATTATGTGTTCCAAATATGAGCCAAATCGGATTTTTTGAAATATTTCGATCAATGCGCCACCTATCGGAGTTTTTTCTTTCTTTCTCTGTAGCTTATCGGGAAATTATTTAAATTTTAATTACAAAATTCGTTCAAAACACAGAGTCAAGCTAAATAAAACCGTTAAAAAAACTTTTAGTGAAAAAAAAAAAAACAAAATAAAAATATCTCATAGAGAAAGCCCAGTTTTGTTTTTGGTGATAGGATGTTGTACTTCATAACACGAAGTCCTTTTTTCGATAAAGCGTAAAATGCGATCTCTGGTTTTTCAACCATAACCGTTTAGACGGTTAAGCATCAATTAAGTACGTAAGTAAGGTTACTTTATAAAACAACGAGATAGATTATTCTTCAAAGAAACCCTCGAAGTCTCGAACTAGCAACCAGGGTATACCGATCTTCATTAAACCGATGAAATATTATTAAAGAAGCTTTTATAACTTGCGCTTGCTTTGGTATGGAGACACCGATAACAGTATGAGTTTTCCAAATCTAGGAAATCCAGTTTTCACCAAACATGTAATTTTTCATTGCCTCAAGTTAACTATTTTTCTGACTCACATTTTACACCCAAACGAAAATTACATCTAACCTCTTCGGGACCCTATAAAGGATTTAAAAAAAATGTTTTAAATTTGTGTGCCTGTCTTTTACATCCTATGAGATTTACCACTATTTTCGCATACTTTCTTTCCAACGCTGAAGTGAAAACATACAAATAAATTTGTTATTGTTTTGTTATCCTGTTACAATAAACATTGTTGTATTTCTTTTCGCAGATGCGAGTGCGAGAAAAGCCAAATTAAGCAATATATGAGTGCAAAGAAGGTTATTAAGGGAAAGTATGGAGCTCTGAAATTTGAAACAAATGACTACAATGTATTTGTATAAAATCAGTGTTGGTTTTATTATAACAAAATATGCAGTTGCAGTTTAATAAATGGCAAACATTATTATCAATAATTTAGAAAATCAAATATCATATTTAAAAAAAAAAAAGTTTTAATAGAAACGAGAGGCATAAAAAAATCGACATCCAACGGTTTGTGGCGTAACCTTATGTCTACTTCCAAACTGCGGTGTCGACTGAAATATTTTCTTAGCCGGATCGTCTTCATCCATTCGCATAACATGACCTAGCTAGCGAAGACTTTGGGTTTTTAGCGCTGCAATATTGTCATATTTGCGTAAAGCCCATACAGCTCATCATTAAACCTCCTTTAATACTCGCCGTTTTTATTACGCACAGGACCTTAAATCTTCAGGAGAAATTTTCTCTTGAACACTCCAAGATCCATCTCATCTTCTGCCAACGCCATGAGCGACATATAGAGCGTGATTTTTTTTCGTCGGGAGAGGTCTAGTTATTGCCTTCTCAGTTCAAAGTAGCACTTAATAGCGAGAGTTATTCTCCGTTTGATTTCTAAGCTGACATTGTTTTTGATTTTAATGCTGGTTTCCAAATAGATGGAATTCTTCGCAGTCTCGAATTTATATCCCTCAAGAGGGACGTGGCTGCCAGGATTCGAATGCGCCGATTCTTTCTTGGATGACAGCAGGTACTTCGTCTTGTCCTCATTTACCGTAAGGCCCACTTTGTTTTTTTCTTTATCAAATCTGGAGAAGACAGAACTCATAGCGCGTCTGTTGACTCCACTAATATCAATTTTATCAGCATACGCCAGTAATTGTACGCTCTTATCATAGATTGTACCATCACGGTTGACTTCTGCTGCTGGAACTATCTTCTATAGCTTTATGTTAAAGATTCCGCATGAAATGCAGTCGGCTTGCCTGAGGCCTCGTTTGGTTTTGCATTGCTCGGAGAGGTCCTTCCCAATCCTAACGTAGCTAGTGGTGTTGCGTTTGTACCCTAATTTGTGCTGCAGTTGTATCTTAGCATAGATTATTTAGATTCCCTTACACTATTTTGGGGCCTTAATTGTGCGTTACTTTTATTTGGTTTCGTGAAAAGTGGAAACGCTGTATGCACTGTCCGTGGTATTTACTGAGCCTCACTCGAGACGGCAAGACTTTTCGAGTGTAGGACTCGCTCCTTCCCTGAAGGGCTACCCACTTCAACCTAACCTCCCACGGGCTTCACAACTTCCCGTATATCGAACCACATTAAGCATTAATTCGGATACGGGTGCACGTTACGTAAGCGCCATGGAGGATCTCTTCTACGCTTCTTTGCTGTTGGTCGAAGTGCTCGTATTCGAAAATGTTGTAGCGCACATCGCTCAAATTTTCGCAGTACAGACATTTTCAATATTATAAATTCAGTGAAAATATTTTCGGAAATAACCGTGATAATGATATAATTGGGTTAAGTATTTATAGGTTTCGTTCGTGAACAAATTCCCTGGTCCATTTTCCTGCTGTGCTGCAGCTTCACTGTTTTGCCAGCATCAGTATCCCTGTATGGGTACATGGGCAAGTCTCCAATTTGTTTTTGTTATCTTCCGAGACCGTACAATGAGCCAAAGTAGTTCGCGGCATCCCTCTGCGTTCGGTGAGGTAAGGTCGGCTCGGTGCGTCCAGGGTTTCATGGCGCCCACCTAGATTTTTGCACCGTATTTGAGTATTGAATTCGAAACTGATGCAAGCAGCTTCCTTCTACATAGTTTCGGACACCCAAATTCGCTATTGTGTGCGCAGCCGTTTGGCAATCTCTTCGGATATGCTCCGAAAAGTTGAGCTTACTTTCTAGCTTCACTCCCAATTATTTTGTTGAACTTGTCGTATCTCTAATTGCTACTCCGGACATGTGACCAGCTATCCGGTTGTTTATACTGCACATGACCTGATTTAGTAAACTCTGTGCCAGTTAGCAGCTTCGTGCTTTTGCGCAAGCTGCCAAATCCTCTGCGAATGCAGCGAGGAATGTACTTTCTGGCATATCCAAAAAAAGCGACTGTCTTAAGCTATGTTCCTCCGCTTCTTATTTTCAAGACTACGTCTTGCTCATTGAGACATTGTCTCGGCTTTCTTTATCACTTTTGGGATAGCATCTTTTGTTGTTTGACTGGAGAGGTCAGCCATGCTGTCGAAAAGATAGTTTTCCCTCGTCCTATATTGCTCTCGGGATGTGATGCTTTATAACGCTTCTCTCCAGAATAGGAAACAGTGTTCAGAAAATTACATTTGATGTTCAGAAAATACAATTTAAGTTCAACTGAAAATTTTAAACTTCAGAAAATACAATTGAAGTTCAATTAAAAATTTTGAACTTCAATTGCAATTTTCTGAACATCAATTGGAAATTCTGAACTTCAGTTGTAATTTTCTAAATTTAAATTTTTATTTTCTCAGTTGAAATTCAATTGAAAGTTCTGAAGTTCATTTGCAACAATTTTAATTTTCTGAACTTTAATTGAAAATTCTGAACTTCAGTTGTAACTTTCTGAGCTTCAATTGCCACTTTCTGAACTTCGCCTGAAAAGGGTATTGTTTGTTTTTTTTTTGCCACTTTTTCGATAGTTCCGTATTACATAGTGTACAAATTTACAGTTTACACATATTTTAGTTTAAGCTCAGAGAGTTGCAAATTAAGTTCAGGTTATTGCAATCCATGTCCAGAATATTCAATTTAAGTTCAGAAAATTACAATTGAAGTTAAAAAATTTCAATTGAAATTAAGAAAATTAAAATTGTAGTTCACAAATTTTAATTTAAGTTCAGAAAATTACAATTGAAGTTCAGAAAATAAAAATTTAAGTTCAGAAATTTAAAACTGAAGTTCAAAATTTCTATTTTTGGTACAGAAAGTTACAATTGTAGTTCAGGAAATTATAATTAAACTTCCCAATTTCTATTTGTAGTTCAGAAATTTACAAGTGAAGATCAAAAAACTTAAGTTGTAGTTAAGAAAGGTAAGTTCACAAAATTACAATTGTAGTTCAGAAAGTTACAATTGAAGCTCTGAACGAGAAGATTCTCTCTATCCCGCTGGAAAATGCAATAAAAAGTAGTGAGGTATGTTTATACTCTGAGATCTAGCAGCGCTTATCGTACTTAATGCACCGATTATTTCCTCTACGGTCGTCAACGAGCAGCGAATTCTGAAACCATCACACATGCCTGGATTCCTGGGCACAGAAATGTTGATGGCAACGATTAATTGGATGAATAAACAAAAGCAGGCGGTAATGATAGAGTCATGATGCATAATACTTTGAAAAAAAAATTGTAAATGAATAATACAAGATATTGAATTGGCACTCTTCTCCCAGTGGTAAAATTATATTGGTAATATTGTTTGGGAAAGAAAACTGCAGAATTAAGAAAATAGTTCCACTTTTAAATTCTTACAGTACATTCAGTTGAAAGATTTTGACACCAGATTCAGATACAGCATACCGTCGGATTAGAAAAAAAAACAGGCTCATTTGTGGGTTTAAAACTTTTCGGTTTGTGTAATTGAATACAGCTGGAACTCGTCACGTCGACCAACTGCTAAGTCGTCTATTGATATAACTATCACTTCAAAAAGTTCTGCAAATTAAGAAATTCCTATAAGTTTTTTAATAAGACTTAGTACATTTGAACAAATTTTTTCTGAGTTGGTATTTTATTAAACGGTTTTATTTAGCTTGACTCTGTGTTGTGAAAGAATTTGTAATTAAAATTTAAATAACTTCCCGATAAGATACAAGCTTGAAACTTGGAATATAGTTCTGAACCCGATGACAATACAATAATAAGAAAAAAACTCCGATGGCGCATGGATCGAAATATTAAAAAAAATCGTATTTGTGGTCCGACTTGGCTCATATTTGGAACACATAATACGTACATGAATATAAAGCGACCTATGAAAAAAAAATCGCCGCTAGGTGGCGCAGGTATCGAGATATTCAAAAAAATCGTGCTTGTGCTCCGATTTGGGAACGAATATCAAAATACTACGGAGTTGGAGGATGGACAAGCATAAGTGGCGCGGAGTCGAGTAAAGTTTTTTGGAAGGATTATATATTGAGCACAAAGATTGTAACAAATTGTCAGGAAATTTTAATAATAATGAGTCACTAAATGAACTAAATAGAATAAGAAATAAAAGCCAATTAAAGAAAGACTAAAAACTTGAAAAAAAATAAATAAAAAATAAATATTTAAGTTAAACGGTTTAATAATACTAAAAGATATACAATAATTACGTAGGTCCTAGGTACTAGTCAACACACTCCTCATCAATCTAGCGCGTTGATCAGATAACTAAAAGCATAGGGCGCGTGAAATTTCTAAACATGTAGCATAACCTGATTAAGGGTTAGTTGGTTTAATTTATGACTATCAATAGAAATTTGACGCGTCCAACGCTTTAATTTAATTGTGTGATCAACGCGCTAGATTGATGAGGAGTGTGATGACTAGTACCTAACACCTACCTAATTATTTTCTAGCTTCTAGTATTATTCTAGTATTATTATTACCTAATACTTACTAAATGTATTTTATAATATTTTTAAAACTATATTAGCTTCTGAAGTCAAACCTTCAACAACGAAAAACTTAGTAAGACGGAAGAGCTACGTAGAAAAAAATTCTACATTTGGACAAATAATTCAAATATTGGTCATATAACTATGCCAAAACTCAGAGATTTATCTTCTTACACTACCCCAAGAATGGTTTTGCATCTGAAAGAAAGCTTTGTGAAGAACAGGCGAATAAGTGTTCACCCAATGGGATCAGCAGACGCCCCGTTGGATAATAATGAGAACAAAAATATAATATCCAAAGAAAAAAAAATATTCAAATGTTCAATACTTAAAGTATTTGAAAAATAAAATTTTGTATGGAAAATCTTTAAGTCCAAGTGTGGAAATGAAAATATCTAGCATCAATAATGCGGGCCATTTTTTTCTCAACGGAATATCAAAGAGAGTAAAATTTTGTGTATGTGCTTTTCTTGCGTGCAAAAATATGCTCAAGAACAATTTTTTTTGCACGGTTTTTGCAACAATTTTAAAAATAGAAATTGATTTCACAGAAATAAAAAATGTGCTCTTGAAGAGTTTTTCATTACAAGCAAATTGGTGCTTAAATTGTCGGTAAAAGTCTAGCTGAGGGGTCGACTGCTAATACGCTACCAAAAATATCGAGAGAGGTGTCAAAGGACGCGTATTGACCTCGACAATAATAATGTGAAAAATAAACTAAATCCAGTAAAAAAAAAATAACATAACATACATAAATTTTTCAATTCACATTGTCAGTTTTATCCCTCACTAGGGTAGGCACCTTATCGTTGGTGTGAGGGCTTAGCCGAACTCCATAGCGCCCGACTATGAGGCGGAGCTGTTTAGGACTGACATCTACGCCGTTTCGCCTCATACGAGGGCGGCGGGATGTCGGTGACCAAGAACTGCCAACCCCCTAAACCAGGGTATTATGCGGACCGTGCCTATTGGTCGATTTGCAGCCAGGGGATAAATTCGGCTGTATTCGAACGAAGCCTTCCCGATATCGGACCACCTCGGGAAGTATTAATGGCCTTACCACAGTAAGGGGCGCTGCTGTAGCGTACGGTTCATTCCCCGTATATAATACTGGACCGCTGAACCCGCCTTGTCGGGCAGGTGGTCGTACGACCAAGATGAACGACTCATTACCTGATTGTAATAAGGACGATGTAAAGAGGAGGACTGAGTCGCAATTCGAGGACGACAAATACGGATAAAGCGATGCGTCGGACTCGGAGAGCGAGAGTAGTGCTGATTCAATGAACTCCGTGTTGGAGAAACACACAAATGAAAACGTAGTAGAAGAGTGGAGAAGGGTACGGAGCAGAGGAAGTAAAATAGCTCTCTTGCAGTACCGTGCAGCACTAAGAATTGTACAACGCTTGGGAGCAGTGGTCGACCCAACAGAAGTGGAGATCGAGCGCTTGGAATGGGCCCATGAAGCGGTAGAAGTAGGTCGAAGGCAGTTCAAAAGGTTTGCTGCGAGAAACCCTCGGTTCTGCAACCGGCACGAGGAGGAAGAAGCGTCGAATGGCAGAATGAAGAGGCAACGTTCGGCGGAAGGCGACAGGACTGGGTCCTTTCTGCCTCTTGAAGGCAGGGCAGTCGCATAGACAAGACAAGTAGGCCCAAAGCTGTAAGACAGATGGGCTCCAATAGCGAGGTAGCAACTACCTCGAAAGCTGCGAGTCAGAGGGAAGTTCCAATTAAGGAAGTAGGATATAAGCCAAAGGGAGATAACGCTAAGACTCCGGCTTTCTCGGAGGCGCTAAAGGGAGTTAACGCTAAGACTCCGGCTTTCTCTGTGGTGCCAAATGGGGATAACACTAAGAGTCCTGCTTTTCCCGAGAAGATAGGAGGAGAATAAAAACCCTAACACGCTAGAGATGGGCGAAGTCGAAAAGGACCTCAAAAGCCTAAGGGAAAAAAGACAGGTGGAGGTCCCCGACGTCACCACGAACGTGCTAGAAGAGGATCAACCGCTAAATGGTGATGTGACTCGCACAGGGCAAGGGGAGGACGACGACGTCAAGTCGAAGGTGCTGCGAGTCCTAGAGATAAATCTCCAACACCGTAAAGTGGCGTCGAGCGAACTCCTCCTAACCCTTGAGGAGGGTTCGTTTGACGTGGCGCTGATCCAGGAGCCGTGGCTCTCATCGGGAGGAAAGGTTTCTGGACTTAGCGCGCGCGGGTTTGGCGTTTACTACGCGCAAACGGAAGGACGGGTGCGATCTGTAGTAATGGTAAGGAAACAGCTGCATTCATATATGCTGCCTAATTACACCACTGAGGATTTCGTAGCGGTGGCCGTTGAGCAAAAGAATAAGCAGGCATTTATCCTGGCGTCCTGCTACATGGTCCATGCTGCGGAGGTCCCACCGATGGAGTGCAAAAGGCTAGTACAGGAGGAAGGGCGCAAAGGGCGGTTGGTCATAGGCGCAGATGCAAATGCGCACCACAATGCGTGGGGAAGAGCAGATACGAACGAGAGAGGCGAATCTCTGTTTTGTTACATCCTGCAAACCATTTTGCAGATAGCCAACAGAGGAAATGTCCCTACATACATTGGCCCAACATCCAGCAATGTTCTGGATATTACATTGAGCTCCGAGCGTGATATATCAAGGTATGATTGGATGGTTCTTGATAGACCATCCTTCTCCGACCATGCGAATGTAAGTTTCAACATCCCTTTAAAGAGGGTAGAGAAGGGAGGAACCTTTAGAAACCCTAGGACAACGAACTGGACTAAATTCCAGAAACATGTAGAAATAAAACTGGGACAACACAAAGAGGTTGCTAATGTAGAGGAACTGGAGGAGTCGAATGAATTCCTAACAAGGACGCTTATGACTGCGTATAACAAAGCTTGCCCTCTAAGAAGATTCAGAGGAAAAGCAAAGCCGCCATGGTGGAGCAATGAGCTGAGTCTTCTAAGAAGGCAGGTAAAAGAAATGTTTAAGCTCGCAAAGACCGCGGAAAGCGAGGCGTGTCGGGACGAGTACAGGTATCTACTGAGGATCTACAAGCGCGAAATTACCAGGGCGAAGAGAAACTCATGGAAAAGTTTCTGTACGGACATGCAGTGCTCCAGCGAAACAGCACGGTTGAAAAAAGTCCTAGCAAAGGGAAACATAGTCCAGGGACTAATAAAGAAAGAGAACGGGGAATGGTCACGTAATAGTGAGGAATCCATTGAGGTGCTTCTCGATACACATTTCCCATCGGGAGACGGTTTAGAAGAGCCAGCAGATATCACTCACACTTCGATCACGTAGCTAGTAGTGCCGGGCTTGTTTACCGATACCAAGATCGAGTGGGCAGTGAAGACGTTTTCTAAGTTTAAATCGCCGGGCCCATATGGTATATTCCCGGCCATGCTACAAGTCTCAAGTAGGGCGGTCGCGGAAAGGCTTAAAATAATATTCGATGGGTGCATAAGACTGAATCGTGTACCGAACTCTTGGAGAACTTCTCGTGTAGCTTTTCTACCAAAGGAGGGGAAGATCGGTCACGTGTATCCCAAAGACTATAGACCCATTAACTTAACATCATTTCTGCACAAAACCTTTGAGAGGCTGATAGATGAGTACATTAAGTCAAACGTGGACGAAAAGCTGCTCTCCACAACACAGCATGCGTACACCAAAGGCAAGTCGGTAGACACCGCATTGCATAGGGTGGTAATAAGCATAGAGAAATCCCTGGAATATAAGGAGTATGCTCTAGGAGTCTTCTTGGACATTGCCGGGGCTTTCAATAATGTTGCAAAATGGGCGATTATGGATGGTCTTAATTACAATAAAGTACATCCTGCCTTAATCAGATGGATCGGGTGAATGTTAAATTGCAGAAAGATTACATCACAATGGGGATTGTACGAGGCCACGAAATCAGTGGACAGGGACACGCCGCAGGGAGGGGTGCTATCACCTCTGCTGTGGACGCTGGTCATCAACCAACTGCTCAGGCAATTCTATGAGGGAACCGTAAAACTTACGGCTTACGCAGATGCGTTGCAATTGTCATAAGTGGAAAGTGCCTTCCAACGATTAGTTCTTTGATTGATCGGGCGCTTCGCGATATTCGTACCTGGGCATCTAATGTCGGGTTGAAAATCAATGCGGAGAAGACGGATATGGTCTTGTTTACAAAGAGGTACAAGGTCCCAAATTGGACCAGGCCTAAGTTAGGAGGGGTGACCTTACAGGAAAAACCTTGCACAAAGTATTTAGGAATCATCCTAGACAGTAAGCTGTCATGGAAGCTCAACGTGGAGGAGAGGGTCAAGAAGGCCTCAACGGCACTCTATGCATGTTAAAGAATACTGGGGTGTACATGGGGCCTATCGCCCTTTCTTTCTCATTGGGTTTTTATAGCGACTGTAAGCCCTATTCTATACTATGGAGTTCTTGTTTGGTGGAAAGCCACACAAAAACAACATACCTCAAAAAATTAGAGGGGGTATGCAGACTATCGATGCTTATCATTACGGTAGCCCTGAAAACAACCCCGACGGCTGCACTGTATGCCATTTTGCACATCCCACCTGTAGACCTGGTAGCAAAGAACAAAGCGTTAACGACCGCAACCAGGCTCGGTGCTTCGGGGCAGCTTGAGCGCCGACTATATGGCCATAGTAGTATAGCGTCATCAATCACAAAACCAACATACTACCTGATTCCCTATCTGCACTTCAAGGGAGATCTTAAGGCCACAATAGAGGTGTACGGTTGGCGCAAGGGTGCGAAAATCGCGGACGAGGCGATAACATGTGTACACCGATGGTTCCAAAGTAGTGGGAGGAGTAGGGTCTGTGGTATACTGCGCTCATCCGGAAATAAGCAGATCCTACAGGCTGCCGGATTACTGTAGCGTTTTCCAAGCGGAAATATTAGCCGTAACCAAAGCAGTAGAACCCTGGAAGAGAATAGCTTAAGCTGCAACCGTTTTAACTTTCATATTGACAGTCAAGCAGCAATTAAGGCAATAATCTCGCATAGCACAGCATCTAAATGCGTGTTAGAGTGTAAGCAGTCTCTGGAGAGAATCGTGACAGGGAGAAGCATACATCTATATTGGGTCCCAAGGCATATGGGAATAGATGGGAATGAAAAAGCGGACGAACTAGCTAAAAAGGGCGCATCCCTTGAAGCTTGCTCCGTAGATGTCCCAATTAAATTGGGCGAGATTAAGCGAAGGCGAGAGGTGCACATGATCGACCAAGCGGGAAAGGCGCGGGGCTGTAAAGTGTCGAAGATTATGTGTAGGTCTTACAACCTTAGACTAACACAGTTGCTCCTATCATTAAAAAGAGAGGACTGTAGACTCATGACGGGTATTCTGACTGGACACTGCCTTCTGGCGTCGCATGCTTTAAACTAGGCTTGGTCAGTGATAGCAGATGTAGGAAGTGCGGGTTGGAGGAGGAAACGATCGAGGACGTTCTGTGCTCGTGCTCTGCACTTGCCAGGCTAAGACTCCAGCTATTAGGAGTGATACAGCTGTCAGATCTAGAAGCAGCAAGTGGCTTCAGTCCTAGGTAGCTTCTAGTATTTGCCAAGAGGACGGAGTTATTTTATAACATAGGTCCTGGTTTTTGATAGGGTTTTTCAGTTTGGTCGTTAAAACAAACTTCTGGTAACACTACGGTCTCAATCAGTCTATGTGAGGTCCTAATGGACCGGCCAGTTCAACCTACCTACCTGTCAGTTTTATGTAATATACAAAATTCTTCTGTCACGGTTTTAGAGGCTGAACTCCTCCGAAACGGCTGAACCGATTCTCATGAAATTTTGTGAGCATATTGGGTAGGTCTGAGAATCGGCCAACGTCTACCTTTTTTTCGCTACGTGTCTAGGGTCTTGAGATCAAAACGTGAACCCGGGTACCCCTAGAAAGTGTTTATACAAAATGGATATCAAATGAAAGCTGTTGATGAGTGCTATAGTACAGAATAATTTTCATACAACTGGGAGGCTAGGGTCTCGAGATATAGCCCAAAACGTGGACACGGGTACCCCTAAAATGTGTTTATACAATATGGATATCAAATGAAAGCTGCTTATGAGTGCTATAGTACAGGATAATTTTCATACAACTGGGAAGCTAGGGTCTCGAGATATAGCCAAAAACGTGGACCCGGGTACCCCTAGAATGTGTTTATACAATATGGATATCAAATGAAAGCTGTTGATGAGTGCTATAGTACAGGATAATTTTCATACAACTGGGAGGCTAGGGTTTCGAGATATAGCCCAAAACGTGGACCCGGGTACCCCTAGAATATATTTATACAATATGGATATCAAATGAAAGCTGTTGATGAGTGCTATAGTACAGGATAATATTCATACAACTGGGAGGCTAGGGTCTCGAGATAAAGCCCAAAACGTGGACCCGGGTACCCCTAGAATGTGTTTATACAATGTGGATATCAAATGAAAACTGTTGATGAGTGCTATAGTACAGGATAATTTTCATACAACTGGGAGGCTAGGGTCTCGAGATATAGCCCAAAACGTGGACCCGGGTACCCCTAGAATGTGTTTATACAATATGGATATCAAATGAAAGCTGTTGATGAGTGCTAGAGTACAGGATAATTTTCATACAACTGGGAGGCTAGGGTCTCGAGATATAGCCCAAAACGTGGACCCGGGTACCCCTAGAATGTGTTTATACAATATGGATATCAAGTGAAAGCTGTTGATGAGTGCTAGAGTACAGGATAATTTTCATACAACTGGGAGGCTAGGGTCTCGAGATATAGCCCAAAACGTGGACCCGGGTACCCCTAGAATGTGTTTATACAATATGGATATCAAATGAAAGCTGTTGCTGAGAGCTCTAAAGTTCATTGTGATATTCGATTTAGTCGCATCAACCTGGTAAAACTGATAAATATGCATGCGAAGCTGAAATAAAAACAAGAATTAATAATACCTACATACCTATTTACATACGTCCTATCCGATTTTCCTGAAATTTCGTATATAAATTTACCTATATTAGTATTTATTTCGATACTTTTTTCCGGGACGTATACCAGAGATGGACTGGGAGTGGGATTAGGACTAGGACTGGGACTGAGACTGAGACTCGGAGTGGGACTGGGACTGAGACTCGGAATGGGACTGGAACAAAACACATACTACCCACTGGGACCGGCAATAAGAGATGAAGAAGAAGGAGAAAAACTTGAGAGAAGAGAAAAGAGAAAAGGAGACTGAGAAAGAGATAGAATGAGACGAAGATGGAGATGAAGCGAAAAAGACGGAGGGAAGGAGTGAATAAAAAGATTAGGAAATAGTGTAGAGGGGTAGGACAGAGTTAGACGGAAAAAGCTTATTAAAATGTATGCAGATAGGTCAAATTTGGGGCAAAACCACGTCTGCCGGGTCTGCTAGTTTCATATAAAATAAGATTTACTGGAGCACTTACATAAATGAAATGTTAGATTTCATTGTTTGATTTGCTTACATTAACTTTTTCTAAATATGTACATTTTAAGAGCTTGAATCAGCCAAGGAAAACCTTATGTGCTTTTTGTTCTGCGAATATGGAAACTACCTATACAAAACTCATGCTGCGAGCAAGGCTGGACTCCGACGCCAATTTTTCAAGGCTTGTCAAGCGATTTTGGCTCATAGTAGAAGGTAAAAATTTTTCACGCGAGACAATAGACTAAAAGAACGCTCCCCTTTAGCCACACTGACTGGAAGTGTGCAAAATATTCTTAATGCTATGCAGATGTTCGGAAATAAGTCTTCCATCTTCAAGTCATGAAATTTCTTCGGAAGTTGAAATGGTGGCAGCCAATCACATCCCAAATTTGCTAAGTGGATGGCTTTGAGATGAATGATTTCATCTATTAGATCCGTAGAAATATCGATACCATAAATCGAGCAGAATGCCGCTGCCTTTTCTCTGAGCTCTTCCTCCGTCAGATCCTGATAATTCCACAAAAAATTAAATTTAATCGCAAGTCATTTACGGCTTCGAAACGTATTGTCATGTTACCAATCAAGCAGTCCAAAAGAACGAAAAAAACTTGCTGTTTGAATTGAGCTTCGGAATAACACTCAGGTGATTCGCCAAGTGATTCATCGAACTGGTGCTTTCTTATCTTCCTTCTTTTCACTTCGAAGATATTCACAACTCCTATACTCCCTGCCAGAACCTTACATTCTTGAAGTATGATCGACCATTGATCCCTGAACTTCTTCAACTCATCAATCAGGCTACGTATATTTTCTGTTTCCACATCCAGTGTGACATTTCTAGCTTCCAATTCCAGATTTCGATGGTTGATTACCGTCAACACTTTGAGCCAAATGGAGGGTAAGGGGATACACTCAAAGTTCCCCATATATGCTTCAATGCCTTTCAAATCCGTTACTGTTTCTGAACTCAGATTCAAAAGCTTGATTTCATCAATAGATTTCTTGGGGAATGTGGGTTGCGAAAGCTTTGGCACTATCCACACGAGCAGACCATCATGTTTGTGACATGCTGTACAAGGACCAATTAGTTTTTTCCTTGAGAATTTCCCATATCTAAGGGCTTGCGCTAAAGATATTATACAATTTCTGCATAATACCGAAAAATGTGATGACTTCTGCACAACTTTCAGCAGCTTGCACTCCACATAAATTTAACCTATGACAAGCACAATGTGCAAATATTGCCAGGGATTATATCTCGGGATATGACTCAGCGCTCCTTTTTAATGACCGCTCATATTACTGCCATTTTCATACCCTTGCCCGCGGCAGTCATTCAGTGGAATATTCTGCTTTTTTAGAGTGCTGCGAATCAGCTCAGCGAGAGCAACTCGTGTTTTTGCGTTACAATCGACAAATTCTAAGAAGCGTTCTTGGATATTCCATTTTCCGGAGTCCCTATCTAATAAAACATAACGCAATATAACAAGTAAGGAAGGTTAAGTTCGGGTGTAACCGAACATTACATACTCAGTTGAGAGCTATGGTGACAACATAAGGGAAAACAACCATGTAGGAAAATGAACCGAGGGAAACCCTGGAATGTGTTTGTATGACATGTGTATCAAATGAAAGACATTAAAGAGGATTTTATGAGGGAGTGGGCCATAGTTCTATAGGTGGACGCCATTTAGGGATATCGCCATAAAGGTGGATCAGGGTTGACTCTAGAATTTTTTTGTACGATGTGGGTATCAAATGAAAGGTGTTAATGAGTATTTTAAAAGGGGAGTAATCCTTAGTTTCATAGGTGGACGCCGTTTTGAGATATCTCCATAAAGGTGGACCAGGGGTGACCCTAGGATTTGTTTGTACGATATGGGTATCAAATTAAAGGTATTAATGAGAGTTTTAAAAGGGAGTGGTGGTAGTTGTATATGTGAAGGCGTTTTCCAGATATCGACCAAAATGTGGACCAGGGTGACCAAGAACATCATCTGTTGAATACCGCTAATTTATATATATATGTAATACCTGCACAGATTTCAAGGGTTTTTTATTTCGCCCTGCAGAACTTTTTCATTTTCTTCTACTTAATATGGTAGGTGTCACACCCATTTTACAAAGTTTTTTCCAAAGTTATATTTCGCGTCAATAAACCAATCCAATTACCATGTTTCATCCCTTTTTCGTATTTGGTATAGAATTATGGCATTTTTTCATTTTTCGTAATTTTCGATATCGAAAAAGTGGGCGTGGTGATTGTCGGATTTCGTTCATTTTTTATACCAAGATAAAGTGAGTTCAGATAAGTACGTGAAGTAAGTTCAGTAAAGATATGTCGATTTTTGCTGTACTTATCGTGTTAACGGCCATGCGGAAGGACAGACGGACGACCGTGCATAAAAACTGGGCGTGGCTTCAACAGATTTCGCCCATTTTCACAGAAAACAGTTAACGTCATAAAATCTATGCCCCTACCAAATTTCAAAAGGATTGGTAAATTTTTGTTCGACTTATGGCATTAAAAGTATCCTAGGCAAATTAAATGAAAAAGTGGGGCGTGGTCGTTCTCCGATTTTCCTAATTTTTATTAAACATACATATAATAATAGGAGTAACGTTCCTGCCAAATTTCATCATGATATCTTCAACGACTGCCAAATTACAGCTTGCAAAAATTTTAAATTACCTTCTTTTAAAAGTGGGCGGTGCCACGCCCATTGTCCAAAATTTTACTAATTTTCAATTCTGTGTCATAGGTTCAACTCACCTACCAAATTTCACCGCTTTATCTGTCTTTGGTAATGAATTATTGCACTTTTTCGGTTTTTCGAAATTTTCGATATCGAAAAAGTGGACGTGGTTATAGTCCGATATCGTTCATTTTAAATAGCGATCTGAGATGAGTGCTTAGGAACCTACATACCAAATTTCATCAAGATACCTCAAAATTTACTCAAGTGATCGTGTTAACTGGCGGACGGATGGACGGACATGACTCGATCAAATTTTTTTTCGATCCTGATTATTTTGATATATGGAAGTCTATATCTATCTCGATTCCTTTATGCCTGTACAACCAACCGTTATGCAATCAAACTTAATATACTCTCTGAGTCTGCTCAACTGAGTATAAAAACAGTCTGCTCAATATGTGCCGAATCAGGGGTTACATCCACTGTTACTGTGTAATACTTGACGGACTTTCTCTCGCCTTCTATCTTTCTAATTAATTGACTTGCACAGATGTCTATGAACTCATTTTGTATTCCATCAGACAAATAATGTGCTTGGAGACGATTCTGTTCCATTTGAGATTCCCTCACCTCCAAATGTTCATGCAATAGGGGGTCATAATTGCTGATCAGTTCCAAATACCAAGAAAGTTTCCATTTTTTGGATTTCCGATCAATGAATTATCCCCCCTAAATGCCAATCCTTTTTCTCCAAGAAATAAAACAACATCAAGAATTCTGCGTGGTATCTCTCCAGCGAGCTGCTCTATTTTTAAGGGTTTCCGCTAAGAGAAAATCCTCTGAACTTCCATTTCGAATTCTCATTTCATATTGGCGCCACTCTATATAGCAAATTTTATGATTTTGACTATTTTCATGTTCAGGAATTTTGTCGTGTGACATCTTCTAATTTTTTTCTTTAGAATAACTTGAAGATTTTGTCAAAACTGATCGGATATTTTCGGAAATTTTGCTGAAAAGCCGGCATGGAAAACAAAAAAGCGCTTCTTTTGTTGTACTCCAAACGAGCCAATCACGCTTTACTTTTTCTCGGTTTTTTTAGAGTAGTATGGAGTATGATTTGAAGGAAATGGCGACCACTTAAGTCGTTGGGAAGTCGAAATAAAATGTGATTTTAAGTTAGTTTAAGCATTAACTTAAAATCATCCCTTTCCTCGGCCCTGAAAGTATTTAAAAACAGAATACATACATACTCTCGAAAACACTTTGAAATCGAAAGCTTATATTTCGGTATTATTAAGCGCTGTACGCAGATCAAAAGCAAACGTTCAAGAAAAATTTTGAATTTTCTTGAGCTTGAAAATAGCAGTACAGCAATTTTGGAATTTCACGATGCATGGCAATTTATACATGAATACCGCTTTTATAAAAATAAAACAAAATTTATGAAACATTTTGATACCATCCCCCCCCCCCCCCCCCCCCCCCCCCCCCCCCCGCTTTGTCCCAAAAGGGGCGGTGCCACGCCCGTTTTAAAATATTGGAATTTTTTCCTATTTTTTGTTATAATTCCACTTGGGTAAAGAAATATAATTGATATAAAGCCTTTTTTTTGCAAAGATATGGCTTATTTTGTTTGTAAACGACCCCCCTAAAAAATTGTTTATATAAAAGTGGGCGTGTTCCTAAACCGATTTGAATAAATTGGGGAAAAATAACGTGACATCAGGACGGACAAGACGACAGCTATTTCGATTATACCTTGTAAATCTCTTCAAAGCCTTTTACTGCCGGGAGTGGGATTTGAACTCGCACTACTACGATGCTTGAAGAGTTACAAGCGTATTCAGCCACGTCATGCATTAGTTGTTGTAAACTGTATCCCATTTTGCCTCCCTTGCGTATTTTATTCTTCGCACAGTATATACTAATCATGTGTTAAAGTCATGCTTTTTTGTTGTGGCGGTTTCAACGAAATTGGTATTTTTTGGTTTTGTTCCATTTATAGAACTACAAAGAATTGACCAATGTTGTCTATTTGTATGAATTAAGCGGTGATTGCCCTCATTGCTTTTTTAAGTGTATGAAAACATTTATTTGAAACTATTTTTATACTCAGTTGAGCAGAGCTCACAGAGTATATTAATTTTATTCGTACCCGTAACGGCATAAGCTTGAGTAAATTTTGAGGTATCTTAATGAAATTTGGGCACTCATCTCAGACCGCTACTTAAAATGGACGCAAAAGCCTACGCCTACTTTTTCGATATCGAAAATGTCGAAAAACCGAAAAAGTGCAATAATTCCTTACCAAAGGCGAATAAAGATTGGTAGGTGGGTTGACCATATGACGCAGAATAGAAAATTAGTAAAATTTTGGACAATGGGCGCGTCATCGCTCACTTTTAAAAGAATGTAATTTAAAAGTTTTGCAAGCTGTAATTTGGCAGCTGAGTATGTAACGTTCGGTTACACCCGAACTTAGACTTCCTTACTTGTTAATTTATAATTTGTTGAATAATTCGGGAAAAATTTAAACAACGTGACATCAGGACCGATTTAGTTAATTTTTCTTCGAAGCATTCCTTTTAGTAATTTGCTGAACTTTGTTATGATAGGTTTAACGGTTTTTAATTTATGATTAATACTATTTTTAAAATTGATTTTATCACAATTGGGCGGTGTCACGCCCATTTTCAAAAATGTTTTCAAATTTTTATCAATAGTCTCAATAACACGTAAAATTTCAACATTCTAGGTGTATTATCTACTAAATTATCAGTTTTTTTTGTTTGTTTCCAAAATGTTTTATATATAAAACATGGGCGTGGTTATCATCCGATTTAGCTCATTTTCAATACCAATTTATTCTGGGTCCAGATAAGCTCGTGTACTAAATTTGGTGAAGAAATCTCAAAATTTGCTCAAGTTATCGTGTTAAAGGATGGAGAGACGGACGGATGGATTGACATGGCTTAGCCAAACTTTTTTCGATACTGATGATTTTTATGTAAGAAAGCCTATATATATCCCGATTCCTTTATACCTGTACAAACAACCGTTATGTTAACAAAGTTACTATACTCTGTGTGCAAAGCACGCTCAGTACAAAAGCTGTTTTACTTGCACGAACCAAGAGCCGCTCACATGGCATGAATATTTTCACTAACGTGATATACAACCATTAGGAATAGTCTCATTGAAATCAATTACTAATATGCACTAGAAAATTACTTTATATATATATGTATATGTAAATAATAATTCACATGCAAAAAGTATAAACACCAAGCAAAATGAATCCCTACACAATATATTTGCTTTTCTAAATTTATAAATTATCTTTTAACTTATCACAAGGTTAGGCCAAAAAATTTAATTCATACATTGTAATACAAATACAAAGCAAGCATGCGGTTTTCTATAACAACAAGTTAGCACAAATAATATTTGAAATTTAATATACAAAACGAAAACCGCACAAACACAACCGGCGCACTCAAGAGCTTTGAGTCGCTCGTCCAAGTGGCGACACAACTGCACCAACCGGCAGCTCTATCATTTTGCTATTTGATTTTATTTTTTATTTTTAGTGTGTCTATTTTTCTACCTTGAATGTTTTCGAAAATTCCTAAAATCTGCACAAAAACGCAAAAAAGCAGTACACAGCAATAAAAAAAATTTGCATGAAAAACATTTGCGGCCGCTGACACAAACAAGCTGAATTGGTTTTATGTTACCTTTCGTACACAATTGACATGCGGGTATTCCTAAAAGTAGACTTTGGTAACGAGGAAATACACGAGGGGCATGAAGCGCAACCTTATGTAAATGCAGTAGTAAGCCAGAGCGCCTGTTATGAAGGCAACAAACAATTGAACAAATGTAAAGCCTCTTTAGCAAAGCGGTCATACTTTGTCATACTTATCAGGGCTCCCAAATAAGTCTCAACGAATTAAAACGGCCTCATAACAACTGTTATTAATAACATTTGGTTGTTTTTTCCTCTCCCAAGGACTGGCTTAACGCCGATGACAAAGAAAGAGTGGTGGTAGCTCTTCACCTCGACGGATGTCATCATCAGGAATCAGTTCCATCAGCGAGAAATCCAAATTAGAGATATGTGCCTGCAGTGCATTACTACCGCTGGCCCAGCTGCAAGGACAAGAGCTCCGACATCAAATCCTTTTTTTTCTATGCCCTTCATTCTGATGCAGCAAAGAAACGCAAATGTTTATTTTGCTCTTCTGAGGTATACCTTTGGCTATTGGTAGCATGTTGCTATTATGTAGTGAGGATTTGGTCGCATTTGAAGTCACAGTGTGGTCGATCTATGGAAACTTACTTTTTGTGTTGAAATGAATGTGATAGATAATACTAACCGTTGGTAAAGTAAGGTTGAGCTGGCTTGAGAACTTCACATAGACTGAAAGAGTCCACAGTGTTACCAGAAGTTTGCTTAGTGACCAAAGTGAAAAACCCTATCGTGAGCCAGGACCTATATATATTATATAATAACTCCGTGCTCTTCGAGAATACTTTTAGCTTTCCCTTACCTATTGTACTTGCTGCTTTCAGATCTGATAGCTGTGCTGCTCCCAATAGCTGGAGTCCTAGCATGGCGAGTGCGTGAGTGAGCACAAAACCTGTTCAAAAATTTCTTCCTCCACTCCGCACTTTCTTCATCTGCTATTACGAACAAGGGCTTATTTAAAAAAAAATGTGACTCCAGAAGGCAGAGTCCAGTCAGAATACCCATCATGAGCCTACAAACCCCTATTGTCAATGATAAGGTTGTAAGACCTGCACATGATCCTCGACTTTTTAATCCACGCTTTTCCTGCTAGGTGGCCTTCTTTTAATCCCGCTCACCCTAGTTGGGACGTTTATGGTACAAGCTTCGCGGCATGCGGCCTGTCAAGCAAGCTTTTATTTCCGTATATTCCCACATTGTTTATTTCTCCCTATGCCGATTCTTTCCAGGGACTGTTTACACTCAAACACTGTTCAGGATGTTGAGCTATGAGAGATTGTTGTTTTAGTTATTATTTGGTGGCCAATATAAAAATTTACGCGACGGAATTTTAAGCTATTCTCCTACCGTGCTTCTACTGCTTTAGTCACACCTACTAATTTCGTCTGAAAACACTTCAGTAATGTGACAGCTTGTAGGAATTATTTATTTTTCATCGGCGCAGTATATCGCAGAGTGTACTCCTTCTATTACTATGGAACCATCGCCCTACAGTAGTATCGCCTTCCTCCAGGCTTTAGGGAGTTAGAATATACCCGCGGTAGGTGTGCCTGTCGTAAGAGGTGACTAAAATACCAAATAGATTCAAGGGGTTGTGTGGCTCGACCCTTTCAAGGGGTTTGCCAACGCAATATATAGCTTCTCAAACCTAATTGTCAACCTCATCTATCCGTGGCGAATCCTGTTTCATTAACACACGAGGCTCTGACGACCCCGAACTCCTCATGGATCTAGAGGTTGGGCGCGCGGTATGGCCTAGAAGGTCGCATGTGGTCATAACAAATCGTTCCCGAGATGGTCGGGCTTAGTACTAGAACGTACCGGATCTGCATCCGGAAAAGGACCATCAACATCGATAGTACTACCCAAAGCCTTCGGGGAGTGTTATTATCGCTACAACAAAAACAACGAGTATGGGCTAGTCTGCCCCTGCGCCAACCTTCCACCAGTGCGGCAATCCTAAGAGACCCATTGAAGCGCACGTAAAGAACTAGAAGTCGCTTCGTGCAATATTTTATGACGCCATACTACTATGTCCGTATGGTCTACACTGCACCGAGGGATTGAGCACGTTGTAGTTGTTAACGCTTGTAACTTGACACCTGGTCTGCAGGTAGAATGTGCAGAATGATATACAGTGAAGCGAGTTGTTTTCAGGGCTCCCTTAGTTTAGCATTAATAGCCTGAAATTTGTTCAAGTGGACAAGGTCTCCATAATATAAGATAGGCGTTAGGATCGCTGTAAATATACAAAATGACAGAGTAGTCGGTAGACCCCACGTGCACTCCAGCATTTGTTTATATACCTAAAGTGCCTTCGGGGATTTCCTCACTCTCTTCTCCACGTTGAGTTTTCATGAAAACTTACTGTCTAGTATGATTCTTATATATTACGTACAAAGTTTCTCTTGCAGAGCTACTCCTCCTAGTTTGGGCCTAGTACAAATCGCGATCTTATACCTCCGTCAATTAAGCATGCACCATCTGTTTAGGGATGGATGTACTTGAATTTAATAAGACCATTCAGGATCGCACGTTTTGAGACATTTTTGAAAGCCCCGGCAATGTATAAGAAGACCCCTAAAGCGTACTTCTGATATTCCTCAATGTTTATGGCTCAATGTTTACGACTACCTTATGTGGTGCTCTATCGATTTGCTTTTGGAGTAAGCATGTTGTTTTTTTTTTAAGAAGAGTTTTTGATTCACTTCCAAGTTTCACATAAATGTTCCACAAGTTTTTAAATGAATAAATTTGACCCTTACAGTGAAGGTCCTGGGTTCAAGTTCTGAGAAAAGTAACATCGAATAACTTCGTAGTGAAAATTCATATGCACTGCAAATGCCGTTCCGATCGGCACAAATTATGGAAAGTCGCCCCGGAGGAATACCGGGTTTCAGTTCAATTTTTTTTTTTATAATAATGTGCTGTTGGAACAATCGCGAAACCAAACTCAATCTGAATTATGTATATTCCCATTCGTAATACATGCAAAAGACTACGAATCTATTTAATATTGTAACAAACCCATCAGAGGTATTAATTCTAGACAAAAAGAGACAGACATGTACTAGGACTAAAAGGGTCTCATATTTTAAGGGGTCTCTCAATTTTAAAAATAGAATAGTTTTAAAAAGCTGAGGTTGCAAATGAGCATCTTCTACCAAGAGGAGTGTTTTATATGTATTTATTAAAATAAATCCCAATCCCACATGCCAGAAACGTTCCATTAGGCAGCGTCCTTGCAACACTTTTTCCTACAAAAACTTTACAAATTTCAACGAAGTATATCTCAAAGGGTTGGAAAGTCGTCGACGAATGGCTTGACGTTGATCTTGTAAACTGAAATGCGGATATAACATACAACAAGATAGGCAATGAACGTGGAAGGGTATGCAGAGTATCGGATATTTCTACCTTTATTATGTTAAAGTATAGGTGTTTACGTGTTATATATGTATGTGGTAAAATAAATTATTTGATTTTTTTTTCATTTCAACGTAGAAGTTATACTGTCTTGAATGAAGTGAACTATTGTTTCTTAATGTTCCTCATAAATCTGAATAAAAACCATACCAGTATAGATTTGGCCAAAATCTTGTACTGCCTTAAAACTTATCAACAAACTTTAAATGCTGAAGTGAGCGATGCTAAAAAAGTCGGTACGAAATTAGATACCCGAAACAGGCATACAATTGAATTTTGGTTCTACACGGCGTATACGTAACTACCAGCCATTGATATGTGCTTTCACCACGCACAATACCAATATCAACGGATATTGATTTTCTCTTTAGCTACACATTTCCTTTTTTGTTGAGTGAACATTTAATCGCCTTTTGTATTATGGCCGCCGCTTTACTGTGTTATCACAATCACATTGCCTAGCCATATTGTTTGTCCAGCGCCCGCATATGTCAGCAACACCGGCCCGCTCCGTTATCGTTGTCTGCTCTGGCTGATAAAGCTGCTTTCCATTCACGCCATGTTGTCATTCAACATTTTCTGTACGTTTAGCGGTTTGAATTTTCTTATTTCCTTTAATGTTTGCATTCAACTGTATTTTATATGGCTCATCATTTTTTCCTTATCTCAGATTTCATTCGCTTTTTATCACCATCTTTATTGATTTCCATCAAAAAGAAGGTTAATGTGGTGTTAAGGTAAATGTGGATATTCGGTTTTTAAAAATGAATAAATTGCTTTGGGTTCGAAATCTGTTTTTAAATGGGATTTACGATGTTGTAAACGAGTTATTTATTAATGGTTAAATCGTGCTGAAGATATATTTATCATTGGCCTTTGCAAACGAGCTGTAAGATTTGTCTTTTATGGACTGGACATAAAGACGAAAATATTCAGATCCGAGGTGAGTAAAAGAGTCGTCGCATTCCTATCTTGGCAGCGACGTCTCTGTTGAAAGATAAAAATCAAAACTGTGAAAAATTTTGTATATCTAGCCTGAGCCCTGACAACGAACACATTGTCGGCTTGGAAATCAAAATCTTGCCCACAATTTTACTTTTGACCATGACGGCAGTTGAAAAGTTAACTCCTCTCGACGAAAAAAAAAACAGGCTTTACAAGTCAATCATTAAACCTCTTCAATTCAATTGAATCTGAGGATGATAGCAGGGCCAGGAAAATTCTCTCTGAGGTGGATACGATGTAGGTCTATTATGGCGCGAAGACGACCTCAAGTTAACAAAAAGTTACGACATGGCACGAAAACCTTTGCATAGTATTGAGACTCGTATGAAAAGAAATGGCGGGTTTGCAACTAAATACAAGCGTGAGATTAACAAATACATAGACAAAGGCTACGCCAGACTGCTTTCAGATGAAGACACTAATAAAAGCAAGCCAACCGGCGGCAAACATATCAAACATGTCACTAAACAGGAATCTGCTTAAAGGCCCAGAGAAGGTACAATCATTAATATCAATTTCGTTTAAATTCCGACAGGGAAGCATCGCCGTTGCTGGAGACATCGAGGAAGTTTTCTCCCAAATACGAATCAGATCGGAGACCAAGTCTTTCAACGTTTTTTGTGGCGAGGTGACAACTTAAGTCAGCCAGTTCGCGTTTATGCTATGACGACAATGATCTTTGGAGCTGCATGCTCACCGTGTTGTGCAGAACATATAAAAAACTTAAGTGCTGCCAAATTTAGTTGCCAAATGTCAAAAGGTGTCGACTCAGTCTTGAACAAAACTTACGTTGATAACCTTGTCATTAGTTTTAACGATATTAAAGAAGCCGTGTCAACCGTTCGTGAAGCCGTTGAAATCAACGCCGCAGCCGGGTTCCGACTACGGAAGTTCATAGCCAAGCATAAATTGTTGCAACCCAGCCTTAATGGTGAAAGTAATACGCAGGGTTGTCAATATGGAAAAAGAAGCAGCCACCGATAAAATACTCGAAAGTTTTGGAATCCAGCAACAGATACGTTCAAATTTGAGTTTAAATTCCTAAAAGTATCCAAAGAGATTCTGCGTGGCCAGCGGCCGCCGACGAAGAGAGAATTGTTGGGCATTGTAATGTCCATTTACGATTCATTCGGATTTTTGTCACATATAATAGCAAAATTAATTTTACAATCATCATGGAAGGAAAACATAGCGTAGGATGAGAAACTGCCTCCACAGCTTTCCACAGAGTGTAATAGCTGGTGGTCGAAGTTCCAGGCTGTCAGCTCATTATTGATCGTGCGCTGTTATTCGAAATTGCTACCAAAAGCCAAAACATTCAATTGCACATTTTTGTTGATGCAAGTACGAGTGTGTACGCTGCTGTCGCTTACTTACGCGTGGAGTTGGAAGAAACAGTAGAGGTATCACTGCTGTGCGGCAAGTCGGTATATGCTCCAATCAATCCAATGACAGTTCCACGATTGAAACTGCAAGCAGCAGTTCTCGGTTGCCGCTTATAAACGTTAATAGAAGAAATTCGTGAGTATCGAATCAACAGTACGACATTTTGGACGGATTCACAGACAATTATTCTGTGGATACGTTCCCACTCACGATCATATAAGCCATTTGTAAAATATAGGATTGCAGAAATTCTGACAACAACAACAGTCAGTCAATGGCACTGTGTACCAACAGCTTTAAAATTAGCAGACGATGCTACACGCGTCATGTCAATACATACGTTCCCGCAGAACAACCGTTGGGTTCGCGTTCCTGAATTTTTACACCAGGATGAGGAACACTGGCCTCAAGAAACTACGCTTATGTCCGTCGAAAGTAGCAACGAAGAACAAACTAGGCTACACTCGCTATTTTGCGGAACAGGTGAGAAGTTTATCAATTTCACTAATTTCTCGTATTTTCTTAAACTATTGAGAGTGGTTGCCTGGGTACGCCGTTTCATTAACAACGCCAGAGGAGACAAGCTTACAGACGAACTACGAGCTGGCGAGTTAATCGCTGCCGAAAATCTGATATGCAAATTAGTACAAAGGGAAGTGTATCAACATGAAATCGAATTGCTGCAAAACAAAAAGGTCATACCTAAAGATAGTACTCTATTCGCATTGACGCCATATTTGGATGATGATAATTTACTACGAATCTATGGAAGAATAGATGCAGCTTATTGTTTGCCAGTGTCTGTGCGTCGTCCGATTATTTTGCCATCGAATCACTACGTCACTAAATTAATTGTTACGCAACATCACATAAAGCGACACCACCAGAACGAATGTCAAACAATCAACGAAATTCGTCAGCGATATTGGATCCCGGCAATTCGCAACGTTTTAAAGTCCGTTAAGAAAAAATGCCCAGAGTGCATATACGATAGAGCAAAGCCGGCCGCACCACTAATGGGTCAGCTGCCAGTGGACCGTTTAACACCGTTTTACATACAGTGGAGTCGACTATTGTGGACCGTTTCATGTGGTCATTGGTCGCAGGAGAGAAAAACGCTGGATTGCCTTATTTAAGTATATGACAACGAGGGCGGTACACCTGGAGCTATCCGATAGCCTGTGTACGGATGCTGTTCGGCCGGGGTGCGTCTAATCCTGGAGGTAGGTGGGCGCACCGGGTCGATCTCAATGAACGGGTTGGGTTTTTGGAGTAAAGAAGAAAAATGAAGACGAGAATTCCTCGTTATAATAATCTGTTTTATTAGGTAGAAGTAAAACAAACTGGTTACAATATTACCTGAATGTATTGTAGAAAAAAACGGCAGAGATCGTTGGCGGCAGATGCGTGCTGGTTGGCGGTTAGAATCCAAGAGGCCGGTTGTATAGCAAGCTACAACCGTTGACCCGCAAAATCCTCCGTTTTGGAGGGGAAAGGCACCCACACATCAACCCCGACATGCATATGCATGAGTGCTGACTAAAAGCACACATACACGTGCATGTACATGCATGCACATGCATGAGGGTGATGGTGTGGGTGGTTATAAATTAATTCGAGTATCGAGTATCGATTTGCAGAGTTGCATTGGGGGGGGGTCGCAATCAGATGCGGAAAAGTTAGGCATCCTGCCTAAACATGCCGGCCCCCCTTGCGATACGCAACATCGTTTTCCGCCAATGACCTCCGCTGAAACGAGAAAAATTATTATAAGACTTACACACTAAACTTAATCTAAATGAGGAGTTCGTCTGCGATGCAAAATGGCCGGAAATCCTTTCCGACTTGCTTAGCCTGCCACCTGAGCTAAGATGAAAGAATTAGCGGTTATGAACAGTGAAGTGAATATTTCTTGCCATTGAATTATACATAATTCTTAAATATAGAAATTCAGAATGTAACATTTGTATTGTCGATGGCCAGTAAGGCTGGACGAAGAGGCCGAGGTCTCCGTTCCAGAGGGGCACCATTTTTTGTTATTGTTTGGTTTTTTTTTTTTTGTCGTTCCGGATGGAGAGGCCGAGGTCTCCATTCCAGATTTGCGGTTTTTTTTTTGTTGGTTGGACGAAGAGGCAGAGGTCTCCGTTCCAGACTCGAAGGTTTTGAGGTTTTTCTGGGCTGGACGAAGAGGCCGAGGTCTCCGTTCCAGCGTATAACGTGTCGTGTCGCTCTCAGGGCGACTGTGGCATTTTATGGATGTGCCAGGGCGAGTGGCCGTGAGGTTGGTTGGGTGATGCGCGTTTTCGCTGCAGCGCATGTATTTCGTCAGTTGTGTATTATATTATTACCCTACAAAACACCTGGTCACAAACCTACCCACGCCCATGCAAATGTGACTACGAATGTAACCTGTCACCGTAAAATGACTAGTCAAATGACGTGGAGTGACGAGAGCGTTTTTGCAGAATAGTTAGGGCTGTGATTTCGAGCAGCTTATATATTTCAACATAACCAGCAAGATTGCGGTGTGTGGGAGGCTGGAGCGGACGTGTTTCCAAGCCACCCGCGCAAAATTACTTGTTTTCGTGATACGCGTGGCGTTGTATTAACAAACGTATGTTAAAATGTATGAATAAACCGAGTTTAAAACGAAGCGTAGAGGCTGACGAAGGTATGTATTTAATTTTGTGCGCAAGCTCATGAAGAATAGCGAACATCGTAATTAAATTGGAAAATGTACCAACTGCCGGTGCTTACATGCAGATTGGCGATGCGGTCTTCACGACGCGTTCTATCTGCACGTATCATTATTAGATTGCATGCAGCCCTGTCGTGTATTTATTGGTTAGCTGACAGCTGGTATGGTGAATTTGTGGTGTGCGAGTATATATATATACATACATGTACTTGCTTGCCCTTGAAAAAAAACTAGGTCACTGGGGCATTAGCACACTAGGCCGGTAGAAACAGTTGACTTTTTCCAATTTCGGGATTTTGTCGTGTCGGGATTCTTTACTTTCGGGACTCGGATGGTTTTTGCACCGAGCTCTTATAATGACCTTTTGTGATATTTGTTGTTGAAAAACAACAAGTCCTGCCCCCCAGCCAGAAAACAGTACCAAAAAAAAAACGGAAAGGGTAACAGCAACGACAACAAAAAATGTCTTTGTAAAAAAAATGTTAAATTTTTTGTGCAAGGAGAGGTTTGTTTTTGTTTTGCTTTCCTCTTTTTTTTTGAATTCATTTGTTATGGATGACTGCTTGGTACTGCAGTAGATGCCCGTATTGGCAAAAATACGAAAGACGCGTCAGTCCCGATTGTGATGTTTTGTGTGGTTTTCGGTACTTATTTTGTCCATTTAATATTCGGTATCCGCCCTTAGTCTGACAGCACTAATGAAGCTGCCGTGGTTATTGCGGGTTGCCATCCAGTTGTTTTCCCGTAACAGGAATTTTCCAGGATACATGAATGCAGGATTGTGGTGGATAAATTACCCTCACCACATTGTTATTTGGATTTTCAAGCTGTTTAAATGTAAGTATGACGGGTTCCTCACTGATTTTTAATAGTTTTTTCTAATGGGTTTTTTTTTTTTTTTTTTTTTTTTTTTTTTTAGATGGAACGGATGCAAATGCTTCTCGTGTGTTTGGAGGCTGGGGGAGAGGAGCCAATCCAGGTGGTGGCGGATGTACAATACCCGGAGCAGCGGAGGGGCTCCTACATTTGCCACGCGCCGGACGAGTTGGTGCAGCAGGCGGTGGGGAGGTGTTGCGGCAAGTTAGGCCCTGTGTGCTCCGGGCCCTGCAGACGCCTCTGGTGGTAAAACTACGCGGGAGCACCACCGCCTGGTACGCCAAGTTCCATCAGGCGCAGGAGAACGTGTTGTGGGAGCAGCAGCCAGCACAGGGTCCAACGCCTCAGGGGGGGTATCGATGTCGTGTGTGCCAACGGCATCTTCGGTCGTTTGGCGGCTTGATTGCCCATCTAAATGGGCATATGCAATTTTACCCGTATAGGTGTTGGAGTTGCCCCAAGCGGTATGCGTCGTCCGCAGCGCTCTCCGTGCATCGCCGTCTTCGCCACTGAAGTGGGTTTCTGTGCCACTCAGTTACGGCTGTGAAGTAAGTTTTAATTTAAAATTTGTTGGAAAGAAGAGAAAAAAAATAATAAATGGATTTGTATTATCCTTCATATTATTTCGGCCTGATTAGTTACGGGGGGGGGGGGGGGGGTTGCTCTTGTGATGTAACCTTGTGTTGTCTTCTCTAATCTTATACAGACGCAAACAAGAAACGCACCATTGGGTGGTCGAGTTGGGTAACATGGCAACTCTGTCGTCTCTCGTTTTCTTGTATGTATCATACATACATACATACTGGTTTGAACATTCCAGTATAGAGAATGAAGCAAAAAAAAATGAATCGAAAGATTTATTTTACCGTTTTTTTTTGCTTCAATTCATGTGGAGTTTTACGCGTTGCTGGACAAAAAAGGTAAGTGGTAAAATATTTTGCAATAATTTTACTGAAATAAATATTTTCTTAGGTTATTTCAGATTTTTAACTCATTTTCTTTATTTTTTTCTTTTTCAGGTGGATGGCGGTGGCAAAAAAATGGCAATAGTGGCCGGACCAGCAGCCGGCGCCGTAGGAGATGATTTACCAGCCACATTTTTACCAGAAGTTTCCGACATAATGCGGAGTTTCGGCGACAGTGATCACCCACGCCTAGAAAGTGTCAAATTGGTGGAACACATACTGCAACAGCAATTACGTGGTATGTTTAATGAAGCCTCTTTTGTTGCAATGCGACGCAAAAAATAGTCCTTGTCCAGCACAGGCTGATGTGAAATTTCCTACTTCGAACAACACGCAGCAGCTCGCAGTTTTCTTTTGTTTTCCCCAGTAAGTTATTAATTATAAGCAACAAACTTAAAAATAAAATGCCTACAAGTGGTCATAAATATAGTATTCTACTGCCCACATATAATGAAAAAGAAAATTTGCCAATTATAGTTTGGCTAATTGTCAAATACCTCAGGGAAAGTGGTTACAAATATGAAGTTATATTAATTGACGATGGTAGTCCAGATGGAACTTTAGATGTAGCTAAGGATCTATAAAAAATCTATGGGGAACCGACGATAGTGCTGCGACCGCGCGAATCCAAATTGGGTCTTGGTACTGCATACATCCACGGTATCAAACACGCCACTGGAGATTTTATTATAATAGTGGATGCGGATTTGAGCCATCATCCGAGATTCATTCCCGCATTCATTGAGCTTCAAGCTACAAAGGACTATGATATAGTCTCAGGTACACGGTATAGGGGTGATGGTGGGGTTTTCGGTTGGGACTTCAAACGTAAACTCATATCTCGCGGAGCTAACTTCCTTTCGCAAATTCTACTGCGTCCCAATGCGTCGGATTTAACTGGTTCATTTCGTTTAGATAAAAAGGACGTGCTCGAGAAATGTATTGCCAGTTGTGTTTCGAAAGGCTATGTCTTTCAAGTGGAAATGTTAGTACGTGCACGTTAACATGGCTTCAGTATTGGTGAAGTACCTATAACATTTGTGGATCGCGTGTACGGCACCTCAAAACTGGGCGGAACAGAAATTATTCAATTTGCCAAAAATTTATTATATTTAGTTGCAATGCGTAGTAAGTAGTACAGCAACAACGCATGAACAGAAAAAATGGGTATTTTGTTCTGTGCGAGATTTAGTACGCGCGAATGTGCGTAGGCCTTTCACTTGCGATACAGTGTTACATTTGTGTGTATCTCGCTTGAGTGTTATAAAGAGTGGTTACTTGAATGATGAGAACAATTTAACGATTGTGTTTCCAAATGCAAAATTTATTAAGCTACTAGTCGATTGTGGAATGAATGTTAACGCCAAAAATGAGGCCAAAATCAACGCCACTAAATGTTGCTGTGCAACCATATAACTATTCTAATGATATTATATCGTTGCTATTGGAACATGGCGGGGACCTAGATCAACCAAATAAATCGGAATGAGCGTCCATTCACTTTGTAAGCAATCCAGCCAATACAATACCTCTAATGAATTTTATGAATCTTAAGTGTCTAGCTGCTACAGTTATAAGTAAATATAAAATTCCCTATCACCCTCAAATATCGAAATTACTTCAAGATTTTGTTAAACAACATGAACCTTGAAAATATACGTACATATATTTCAATTGCCTGGGCTGGGTCATTTGGATACGAACACATTCAGGACGTCCCAAAAAGTATACCTATCTTTACAAGACTCGACGCAAAGTTATTTGTTAGCCAAAATGGTGACTAGGTTTTGGCGTCGTCCGAGATACGACATAGATGATCCTCATGCTCCATATCATAAACGTATGAATTCTTTCCGTTTAAGGTAAAATATGAAATTAAAAGTGGAACACCATTAGTAATGTTTCTGGTTCTGTTTTAATTCATTGTTGAGAAGCGTTTTCCCTTTTTTTTTCTTTTGTGATCAACAACGCATCCCATTTTCGCGAAAAATAACCGGGAAGCTTTGCGGCAGTCCGCTACCTCCCCCCACCAGAGGTAAGGGGTAGCAGATACTGCGTAAAGTTGTAAAAATAACATTAGTCGGTTTTTTTTTTTTTTTATTAAAACCTCGTTCAAGTCTGACACTTCCCCCCACCAGTGGTAAGGGGTATCAGATACTGTTCGAGGTAAGGGAAGTATCCACCCGGTGGAATGCACTCCCGCTTTCAGCGACCTTTTGTAAGTCTGGCACTTCCCCCCACCCGTGGTAAGGGGTACTGGATACTGCTCAAGGTTAGGGAACTTTTTCCCACTTCCAAAAAAAATTTTTTTTTGACTTATGTGAAATTACGAAACGACTCCTTTCTTGATTGGGGTTTTTGAAATTCCCATTCGTAATCCAGTAAGTGGGAGGAATCTAGTAGTCTAGTAGTACTGATAATGCTTTTGCAAGTGCCAATATGTTGTGGGGGAAATGATTCGGTTTCTACTGAACATTTCGTGCTTGATAAGGTCATGTTGGGTTGGTCACTCTTTCAGACATTGTTTAGAAAATGCCGCACGTTGGACTTTTATTCAAAAAATGCACTATGTTGCCAAAAAAACTCCCTCTCCGAGCATAAGTTCAAAGCATTTTTGTTAATGAAATACATTCCGGGATGAAGTGTTCTTCACTCTCACTCTAATATAGGGCGGTTTGGAGAAAAGTCCGGAATTGGGAAATTTTTGACATTGAGATAGCATGATTCGAAGATGTAGGCGACATGGGGTGAGAAGCTACTCAGCAGCCCAAGTAACTACCAAGTTCTCCAACAAACTATAATATGTATAAAATTTCTAAAACAAGGCAACAATCAGTATTTACTTTAGTGCGTCGGTAGTTTGATAATACTGGTCTGTGTTCGATTATCATTAGCACGAACGCACATATTTATGAATGGAATGGTTTTCTTAAACAAATTGTGAGCCCAGACTTTCGGTGTTTATGCTTAAACTGAAATTTACCCTAATTGGAGAAATGTTTGAAGACCTTTTGAAAGGTATTCAAGATCAATGTTCAAAACCTTTTGACAATCCGTCTAAAAAGAATTGTTAGTTATAAGGGCTTTTTGGAGGCCACTTATAACATGCTTTCTTTTAGTAAATTTTTATGAGGTTTCATTTATTTTGTTTACACAATTTGTGAACCAACATCAACGCTTTGTAAGCTTAATGTTTGTTTGGGAAAGCTTTTATTGTAGACTTCCTACATGACGTGTACTTTGTTCTTATGAATTATAACTATTGGAGTCCTGATTGCTAGGCCCGCTTCGGTGCTGTTGGCCTCGTGCATTTGACCGAGTGCTGATGCAATATGTGGCAGATCCTGGCTCTGCGTTAGGGTTCTGGTGTCCTTGCTCTGGGGAGCGAGTGACTTTTGGGTTAAATTTTTGGAAAGTGAGAAAGATAATGGGCTGAAAGCCTTTAGGTTCTGTGGCAGATCGGTTCACCCTTCTGCGGTAGGTTGTTATGATGTCCTCGTTATGGGATAACGAGTGAATGGGATGGTCTCTGGTGTCCTCGCTCGGAGCGGGCGAGTGAATTCGGGGATTTTCTGGTGTCCTCGCTCTGGGTGAGCGAGTGAATTATGGGGTTTTCTGTTCAGGGGGCCCCCGGTTAGTCTTGTTAAAAAAAACTTAGATCGAAAAAAAAAAATGTTTTTTTTTTTGTTTGCGAGCTTTTTGTACGCTCTCCCGCGTCTTCGTGCGTCTCGCTCCGTATTCAGGTGTAGGAGTCCCTCCGGCAGACTCGAAATGAGACCGGAGGTAGAGAAAAAAAGAGAAGATGTAGGATCGCCCTCCGGTAGACTCGCACCATCACGAGACCGGGGGGTTGATTAGGGCATAGCCACAAGCTTAGGGATAGCGGGGCATCACGGCGCGTGGTTGAAACGCGTCTTCATGTCCCGCGCTCCCTTTCCCCATTGCCATCGCGTAGTACGTTTTAGGATTCCCCTCCGGTAGACTCGCACCATCACGAGACCGGGGGGTTGATTATAATATATGGCTCGGGAGAAACGCAGGCTTAGGGGTAGAGAGACACGAAGACGCGGGTTCCTTAATTTGCTTTCTATGCTATCACCAACCGTGGGCCTCTGATTTTAGGTAGTCGAGGGAAATAGGATTTTGGTTTTTGGGGTTTTGGAAGGCGGGGTTTGCCCCCTTAGATTTAATTCTCCTTGTCGTGGGACGGAAGGAGCACCAATTTCGTAATGGGTCTAGTTATTTGTCCCCTGGTTGTATGAACGTCAACAACACGCACACGGTTATCAGGGCCTGGGTGTGTGTTGACGATTCTGCCCACTCTCCACTCGTTGGGTTGGAGGTTGTCCTCTTTGATAACAACTAGGTCTCCGGGTTTTAGATTAGGTTGTGGATGTTTCCACTTGTATCGTTTCTGGATCTCGGTGAGATATTCGGTTTTCCATCGCTTGCAGAAAGTGTGATGGAGGGCTTTGAGTTTCTGCCACCGATTGATCATCGAGGCAGGGCTCTCACTCGCATCCGGCTCTGGCGGAGCCAGTAGATGGCTGCCAGTGAGGAAATGGCCTGGGGTAAGTGGCTCTAGGTCCGTTGGGTCATTCGACCCTGGGCTGAGTGGGCGCGAGTTGAGGCACGCCTCAATCCTGCACAAAAGGGTTTGGAACTCCTCCATGGTGTACTTATGGGGAGACGCGATCTTTTTGAAGTGGCTTTTGAAGCTCTTCACTCCCGCCTCCCACAAGCCGCCCTTATGTGGAGCAGCGGCGGGAATAAAATGCCAGCTTAATGCTTGATGATTGTACTTTGAGACTGTTTTGTCTCGGCTTTCTGCCAGGAAGGCTTTAAACTCGGATCGTAAAGATCTTGACGCTCCGACAAAGTTTGTACCATTGTCGGAGTAGATGTTTTTCGGACATCCTCTTCTCGCGATAAAACGCGCAAAGGCTGCGAGAAAGCATGGAGTACTAAGGTCACTAGTGGCTTCTAAGTGGATGGCCTTAGTGGAGAAACAGACAAAAAGGCATACGTAGCCTTTTGACAGTCGACATCCCCTACCGCGGTAGCTTTTGATATCGAAAGGCCCCGCAAAGTCTACCCCGGTATTGGTGAACGCGCGGGTCAAAGTAGTCCGTTCGCAGGGAAGGGTGCCCATGAGTTGTGACTGCGCCTGTTTTCGGTGAATAGTGCAGGTTTTGCAATTATGAATGGTTGCCCTAATCATGGTTTTGATGTTAGGTATCCAGTATTGGGTGCGTATCAGACGCACCATGAGTTGATTTTCCCCATGCAGACTTTGTTGATGAAACATTAGGACTGTAAGACGGGATAACCTGCAGTTGTATGGGAGGAGGATTGGGTGGCGTTCATTAAAAGCTAAGTCCTTTGACGCCCCGAGTCGCCCTCCTACCCGAATGATGCCATGTTGGTCTAGATAGGGATTAAGTGAGAGTATTGCACTTTTCCCTGCAATTGGTTTTCCGGCCTTTAGATCACTATATTCGGAACTATAGTGTTGTTTCTGATAGATTTTAATTAAGAGTTGGGTTACTGATTTGATCTCATCAGGAGAGATTAAAGGTGACTCGACCTGAAATGATTTTTTTGTTTTGGGGTGAGTTCTTCGGCAGAAACTCATTACGTATGAGAGCACCCGTAAAGCCCTAGGTAGATCTGAAAAGCGTTGAAGAACATCGATAGTATTTACTGTTGTTGTTGCGCAGGTCTTCGCCCTCTTTTCCTCTACGGAGGTGATGTAGTCACTTTCTTGTGCTGGCCATTGGGAAGTGTCTTCTTGCAGCCAAGAAGGTCCCTGCCACCACAACGAATTGTTGACCAATTCAGACGCAGGTAATCCTCTGCTACCCAAATCTGCTGGGTTAGATTCTGAGTTTACATGCAACCAGTCCTTATTTCCGACCATGTCGATGATCTTGGTGATCCGATGTGCGACGAAAGTGGACCAAGAACAGGGCGGTTTCCTTATCCATGCGAGGACGATAGTTGAATCCGTCCAAAGGTGCACTTTCACTGGTCCCAACTTGAGGTTCCTGAAAATTGATTCGGTGATTTCCGCTAACAGCACGGCTCCGCAAAGTTCCAAACGTGGAAGAGAAAGAGTTTTCACTGGGGCTACTCGGGTTTTGGCTAGAAGCAGGTTCGTGCAGACATTATCATCCGTTTTGACGCGCATGTAAATGGCTGCTGCATAAGCCTTCTCGGATGCGTCACAAAATCCATGGATCTCGATGTCGGTTCCTGGTGAAAAGTTGACCCATCTAGGTATCCGGATTTTATCGATTTCACGGTATTGGTCGGTGAAGGTTTTCCATCTTTCCAGCGTACTGGTAGACACTGGTTCGTCCCAAGCGGTCCCTTCTAACCAAATACTTTGCATGAGTATTTTTGCCACAATCACCATTGGTGCCAGCCACCCTAATGGATCGAAAAGTTTGGCGATTGCTGATAGTATCGCTCTCTTCGTAATGTTTTCCGGGTTGTCCAGCGTCCCTGCGTTAAAATAAAATAAATCGGAGAGGGCATTCCATCGAATGCCTAACGCTTTAACTGAACTGGTGTCTTCGAATGCCAGGAAGTTTTCATTGAGCAGGTCTGTTTTGGGGATGTCCCTTAGAATGTCCTCTGAATTGGATGTCCATTTGCGAAGTGGAAAGCCCGCTGAGTGTAGGACTTGACGAATTTCATCTCTGGCTTTAATAGTCGATGTGATCGTATGTCCACCCGCTAACACGTCATCTACATACATGTATTCTCGTAGTATGTTAGCCGCTGTAGGGTGTGAGTTTGACACGTCGTCTGCCAGTTGTAGGAGCGTTCTTATCGCGAGATATGGAGCGCAATTCACTCCGAAGGTAACCGTCTTTAATTCGTAAAGACTAATAGGGTCATTCGGGGAAGTGCGATGCACAATACGTTGAAATTTGGTGTGATTTTCGTTCACCCAAATTTGTCGATACATCTTTTCGATGTCGCTATTGAATACGAAGCGGTATAGTCTCCATCGTAAGATAAGTATGGGTAGATCGGCTTGTAGAACTGGGCCTGGGAGGAGAATATCGTTTAAGCTATTACCGTTGGCCGTAGGGCTCGAGGCGTTAAATACTACGCGTACCTTGGTGGTTGTACTTTCTGCTTTTACAACGGTGTGGTGGGGCAGGAAGTAATGATCCGAATCGTCGGATGGGATGTTCTTTTTTAATTTTCTCATATGTCCGAGCGTATCATATTCTGACAACACTCGAACATATTCTTTCCCTAAATCTGGATTTTTTATTAGTCGCCCCTCATTCCGGAAGAATTGAGAGCAGGCGCGTTTCAGGGACGGTCCCAAATTAATGTTATTAGGGTAATCCTGCCTGAATGGTAGTGATACGGTGTACCTTCCATCTTCATCACGTTTCGTTGTTTCTTTAAATAAGTTTGCGCAATACCTTTCATCTTCAGTTAATATTTTGTTTTTTGATACATTTTCTACCTCCCAGAACGCTTTGAGTTGGTTGTCTAACGCAACCTCGTTGTAAAAAGACATAATGCTCTTCGTTGGATTCGGTGCTTCGATACGACCGGTTAGTATCCAACCGAACACTGTCTCTTGGGCTAAGAGTGTGTTTAGCACATTCTTCTTTATACCGCTCATTATAATTTGGGGATATATGTCTCCGCCAAGTATGAGGTCTACGTCTTCGTTGACGTAGAATCTCTTGTCTGCCAAAACTAAGTCTGGGAATGCCTGCATAGTCATTGCGTTGATATGGCAGGATGGAAGATTCCCCGTGAGTTTCGCTAGAACTAGTACGGGTGTAGTCAGGCTGAAGCAGGGATCCACTGGTGAACGTAGTTCGATGTTGGATGCTTCTTTCACCTGAGCTGACACCGCATTTGTGATGCCTGAAACATGGGCATGCATTTTCCTCGCTGGCAAATTGATTCTGCGTTTCAGTCTTTCAGTTATAAAGGAACATTCAGACCCAGAATCAATTAATGCCCGCGCGGAGAAGTCGGTACCATTATGGTGAATGTGTACGCGAGCAGTTCCTAATAGCACGCCTGTGCTGGAATTGGCATGGCAGGATTTGACATTCTGATTCGCAGAGGAAGGTGGTTGTCCCGATTCCTGTCTTTTCCTTGCCTGTGCCGAAGTTGATGGGGCATTATCCGCATCTTTGAAGGGATTTCGTACCGCCGGTTGCTGAAGTGTGTCCGCATGCAGGAGCGTGTGGTGACGAGAGTGGCATTTGGAACAGTTGTATGAACTGGTGCACCTCGTCACTGTGTGTCCTGGGGATAAACAATTCAGGCAGCCGTTTGTAGATTTGACGAATTTAATCCTTTCTACCGGGTTTAAATCGCAAAAACGTGAACAGTTGCGTAATCTGTGCTCCGTAGATTTGCACATTTTACACATTGATTTTGTTGTTTGCTTGGTTACTTTGGTTTGAAAAGCACCAAGTCTTTTTGTAGGGTTTTCCGTCGACTGGCGCGACGTGTTTGATTTTTGCACTTTAGAAGTGGCATTCCCTGTAAAACCAGACACGGTTTCAAGTGTCTGGAAACGATTTGACAAGAATTTGTCCATATCCTCCCACTTGAATATGTCCGTCTTGTGGTCAATGCTCTGCTCCCATAGAGCCAACGTATTTTCAGGTAATTTTGTCGAACATAAATAGGTAATAATCGCATCCCAATTTGAAACATCGATCTGATGTGTTTTTAAAGATGCCAAGCAATTATTTATGTAGCGCTGTAAGGTTTTGATAGAGCTGCCGCACTCGCTATCTATCTTTTTTAGATTAAACAAAATTTGTAGTTGTGAGTTTACGAGAATCCGCTTATTCTCGTATCTCTCACATAGGTTTTTCCAGGCTGTTTCGAAGCCTTCATTTGTCAAGGGACATTTCTTGACGATGTCCTTTGCCTCACCTTGAGTTTTCTGATTGAGGTGGAACAACTTTTCTACCGGGCTTAGGCGACTGTTGTTTTTGTATATGGCCGTGAACAGGTCACGAAACGTTGGCCAAGATAGGTAGTCGCCCTTGAACACCTCAGTATCACAAGCTGGCAGGCGGATACTATGTTCGCGCGCACGTTCTCCCTCAGGTTTGACTGCCCTATCTTTTTCCTCCTTCAATTTGGCTTGAAGTTCAGCCATGTTCGACATGCATCTTAGGAATACGGTATATGCCGCTTTATGCTTGATCTTGATCGCTGCAATTTTCTTTGCGTCGAGCGTGTCAGAGCCAAGCAACTCCTCTAGGGCGTTCTCTGCTTTTTCCCACTTAGCTTGCAACTCTTTTTGCTGTATTGCAAGAGTGTGCACAGTGTGCAGAGCCGCATTGATGTCATTAAAATCGGCCTCGAATTCGATTATTCGATCGGCCAATCTAATATATGATTCCATGTTCATGGATTAAAATTTGTGATCAAATTAAAAAGGGGTTGTAAAACTGAAAAAACCGGTGCGAATCACCCAACCAACAATGATTAAAATATAGAAAAAACTCTTTATTTAACGCTTTCAATTTGTTTATTTTTTCACTGACTTTGCAGCTTATTTGTGCCGAAAACCAGGGAGAAGGGGAGAGCAACAACAACGTTTTTGTGGAATTAAAGGGGGCCACTCGCCACTTCAACGTTCAAATTTGTTATAAATAAGTGCGCGCGCTGATATAACAACTCGACGAAAAGTGTAAAAACTCAGTGAAAACTGTTGTAAAAACTGTGTCGATTGAATTAGTGAAAATTAAAGTGCTTGAAAAGAAAATGAAAATTGCCACAGCCGTATGGCGTGAGATTTTAATGTGAATGTGAGGTTATGTGCACCTCTTCCTTGTGCTGTGTCCGGAGAGCCTTACCGCTGGTGGGGGGACAGACCAGATAGTCACAAGGAATGTTAAACGACGTTTATGCAACGCGTTTGCACTTATTTTCCTTTTCGGCACTAAATTTTTTTTACACCTTTCGCGGTCAATCAGAAATCACTACGCAATCTAAATTGATTTTTCGCACTTTTTATTTGTTGTTTTGACCAAAAAAAAATGTGGCAAGAAATATTGCACTTACTCAGGTATTTTTTGGTGACTTGTATACTGGTGATGTGGCAAGTAGCTTATGGTATTGTAGTGGCTTCAGCTGGCTCAGTGTTTTTTCTTTTCACGTTTTGGTGTTATGTAGTGATATGTGCGATGATGTGAGAAGATGACTCGGTGTTTTTTGACGCTGGTATGATATCATAAACTTTTCGTTGGTGGGCAAACTTCTTTTTCGGATGACTTTATTTGTGATTTTGTGGTACGGTCAGCTATGATTATTTGTAATGTGGACTGTATATGGGCTTTAATTCCTTTCTCGGGGAGAAGGACCAAATGTTCGGCCGGGGTGCGTCTAATCCTGGAGGTAGGTGGGCGCACCGGGTCGATCTCAATGAACGGGTTGGGTTTTTGGAGTAAAGAAGAAAAATGAAGACGAGAATTCCTCGTTATAATAATCTGTTTTATTAGGTAGAAGTAAAACAAACTGGTTACAATATTACCTGAATGTATTGTAAAAAAAAACGGCAGAGATCGTTGGCGGCAGATGCGTGCTGGTTGGCGGTTAGAATCCAAGAGGCCGGTTGTATAGCAAGCTACAACCGTTGACCCGCAAAATCCTCCGTTTTGGAGGGGAAAGGCACCCACACATCAACCCCGACATGCATATGCATGAGTGCTGACTAAAAGTACACATACACGTGCATGTACATGCATGCACATGCATGAGGGTGATGGTGTGGGTGGTTATAAATTAATTCGAGTATCGAGTATCGATTTGCAGAGTTGCATTGGGGGGGGGGGGGGGGGGGTCGCAATCAGATGCGGAAAAGTTAGGCATCCTGCCTAAACAGATGCCTTCATCTTATGTCTTCGCAATTTCATAAATCGTCGTGGGTTGTCAGTACGTATGCGCAGCGATAATGGCACTAGTTTCATTGGGGTGCAAAGGGAGATGCGAAAAGCTGACAGAATGTTTGATTTCAAGTCCATTGATCGTGAAATGGCTTAACAGAAAATTGAATGGGTTTTCAATTGTCCTATAGGTCCTGAGAGCGGAGGCTGTTGGGAACTCCTTATCCAATGTACTAAGCGACTATTACACAAGGTTTTGAAGGAAGAAGCACCTAGGGTGGAAACATTTCGTAGCGTTACCATAGAGATTGAGAACATTATCAATAGCCGACCATTGACCAACTTGCCTATTTCGCCGACAGAGGAAGAACCTCCCACACCAAATAATTTTCTTCTGAGCTGTCTAAACTCGACGCAGACACCGTACCCCGAGGAAGAGGGTATATGTCTTCGTAAGCAATGGAGGTTTGCTCAAAATTTAAAAGATGGCACATGGAAGAGATGGACAATAGAGTATTTACCCCCACTCCTATGTAGGTCCAAGTGGAGAGATGATGTGGACACGGTCAAGTCTGGGGCGATTGTTATCGTGTGTGATCCTTCAGCACCTCGTAGTCATTGGGAGAAGGGCAGAATTGTCGAGATCTTCACGGGAAGGGATGGTCGAGCCCGGAGTGCGAATGTACAGACGTTGCATGGAATTATCCGCAGACCTGTCCGCAGGCTAGCCGCCTTAAACATTGGCGAATCCTCAGATGATTCGCAAGAAGGTGGAATGTTACTAACAACGTAATAAAGCGACACGGTCTGGCAGCGTCACCGACTATACACAATAAACGAACAATCTGGTAGCGCCCGTAGAGAGGAAAGCAGCCAACTTAACAGGATTGAAAGAAAAAAAAAAAACACGAGAAAAGACACGAAATTTTTGCCTTTTTCGACTTTTATTGTACTTTGATTAATCTAAGTTGTCTTATGATCGTTATAAATTTAACTTGAATTGTATCCGTGAAATTCATTCGTTCCTTTTCTTAAATGTATTAAACTCTAAGTGTTTGAAATTTTCATTTGGCGGTCGTCATAACAACCATGCATAGATTTTAACGAAAAATACTTAAAATAAAAGCCAATTTTTACAGCAGAACATAAACGCCTTTAAGTCTATTTGATGGTGTGGTCTTAAGCCGAAGTAAAAATTGTTGACGTGATTAGGACCGTGTAGCATTGAACTAATTTATAGGGATTATTTCTAGCGCTCGCAACCTTTTTTGGTACCTACCGTAAAAATTGCGAACACAGTATTGATCCTAGTGCTGCCCCTGCATCATTATTTGTCATAAAAGTAATAAATTAATTAGCTCAAGAAATAAGCTATCTTTCCTATAAGGGAGTTCAAATAAAAGCTTTCGTCTGAGCAAAATGAATGAATGTTCCAGCTATTTAAACTAGTTGAATCAGCATGTACTTAAGAGTTATCCCATAGTCCCATTTCACTGCTTTTTTTTTCAATCATATAAAACCCACGTTCGCTCTTAAGCCAAATCCTGTTATAAGAACTTATTATTTGAGCTAAACGCCCTTACATGGAACACCACTGACCTAGTTCATGCGCAAATTTGCGCTAGATAGCTATGGCTTAACTTTTTAGCCATTTCTGTAAAAAGGGCTTCACAAAAACTAGAACTTTTTATTTCAGAGAAATTCTCCCCGATTATAGAAGAAACAGCGGCGCATGCGAAAATTTTGAATAAAAACATCGCACTATTTTTATTAAATTTTTTTTATTTTAAAGAAATCCTCGCCGGACATGTCCTTAGTCCCATATTTTCCCCGAAATAAAACCAAAATATAGAAAAGGCAGCGCCCATAGGGCTAAAGTTAAATAAGGTCTTCTTACTTGAAATAAATTATGGCTATACCTATCACAACTCCCGATAATATAACTTCAGGATAAAAAGACTTGCCATTTGTACTGCTGAGCGGAATATAACCCTATTTCGGCTGCCAGTTCGAAAACGCCCTATTTCAGAATACTTTTCAAGAACGCATTTTTTTAAGAATTTGCTTCTCAAATGCCCTATATAACGTCAAAATATATTGAATTTATGCTTAGCTAATAATGCCGCCTATGAAAAAAAAACTTTTAAATAGAACCTTTTTGAAAAGTTTTCTGAGATAAGCCGTTGTTACAACCGTAGACGAAATAGAGTAATATTCCACTTTGCCGTCGAATTCTTAGAGACGTAGCTATGAAGTGAAATGCCAAAAACTCCGTGTTAAGTATCAAATGAAATGTGTTAATGAGTATTTTAAAAGGGAATGGGCCTTAGTTCTATAGGTGGTCGCCTTTTCGAGATATCGCCATAAAGGTGGACCAGGGGTGACTCTAGAATGTGTTTGTACGATATGGGTATCAAATGAAAGGTGTTAATGAGTATTTTAAAAGGGAGTGGGCCTTAGTTCTATAGGTGGTCGCCTTTTCGAGTTATCGGCATAAAAGTGGACCAGGGGTGACTCTAGAATGTGTTTGTACGTTATGGGTATCAAACGAAAGGTGTAAATGAGTACTTTAAAAGGGAGTGGGCCTAAGTTCTATAGGTGGACGCCAGAGATATCACCATAAAGGTGGACCAGGGGTGATTCTCGAATGTGTTTGTACGTTATGGGTATCAAATTAAAGGTATTAATCAGGGTTCTAAAAGGGTGTGGCCCTTAGTTGTATATGATAAGGCATTTTCGAGATGTCGACCAAAATGTGGACCAGGCTGACCCAGAACATCATCTGTTGGGTACCGCTAATTTATTTATATATGGAATACCACGAACAGTATTCCTGCCAAGATTTCAAGGGCTTTTGGTTTCGCCCTGCATAACATGTTCATTATCTTCTACTTAATATGGTAGGTGTCACATCTATTTTACAAAGTTTTTTCTAAAGTTATATTTTGCGTTAATAAACCAATCCAATTACCATGTTTCGTCCCTTTTTTTATATTTCATTTAGAATTATGGCATTTTTTTTTCATTTTTCGTAATTTTCGATATCGAAAAAGTGGGCGTGGTTATAGTCTGATTGCGGTCATTTTTTATACCAAGATAGAGTGAGTTCAGATAAGTACGTGAACTAAGCTTAGTAAAGATATATCGATTTTTGCTCAAGTTATCATGTTAACGGCCAAGCGGAAGGACAGACGGTCGACGGAGTATAAAAACTGGGCGTGGCTTCAACAGATTTTGCCCAGTTATCGTCATAGAATCTATGCCCCTACCAAATTTCACAAGGATTGGTCAATTTTTGTTCAACTTATGGCATTAAAAGTATTCTACACGAATTAAATGAAAAAGAGCGGAGCCACGCCCATTTTGAAATTTTCTTTTATTTTTGTATTTTGTTGCACCATATCATTACTTGAGTTGAATGTTGGCATAATTTACTTATATACTGTAAAGATATCAAATTTTTTATATTTTTTTTTTTTAAAGTGGGCGTGTTCGCAATCCGAATTTGTTAGTTTTTATTTAGCGTACAAATAATAATATGAGCAACGTTTCTGCCAAATTTCATCATGATATCTTCAACGACTGCCAAATCACAGCTTATAAAAAAAAAAATCACAGCTTGCAAAACCTTTAAATTACTTTATTTTAAAAGTGGGCGGTGCCACGCCTATTTTCAAAAATTTTTCAAATTTTCTGTTCTGCGTCATAAGTTCAAACCACTTACCAAGTTTCATCGCTTTATGCGTCTTTGGTAATGAATTATCGCACTATTTGTATTTTTCGAAATTTTCGATATCGATAAAGTGGGCGTGGTTGCAGTCCGATTTCGTTCAGTCCAGGAATCCACATACCAAATTTCATCAAGATACCTCAAAATTTACTCAAGTTATCGTGTTTACGGTCGGACGGACGGACGGACGGACATGGCCAAATGAATTTCTTTTTTCCCCCAGATTATATTGATATATAGAAGTCTAAATCTATCTCGATTAGTGACTCGACTGTGAGCTCTGCTCAGCTGAGTATAAAAAAACACCTAGTTGATGAGGAATGCTGTATGAAGAATGCTGTATGCCTGGTATGCGGAATTCTCCCTTAAGCTATAAATCTTCCTGATTCTGTGTAGCTGAGGTCATGTGTTTCCCTATCGTATTTCCGAACAATAAATTTCCTCGAACTAATTGTTCCACACCCACGCCAAGTCGTTAGGGATTTGGCAAGAATTTATTTGCACACGACGGACTGCAATATTGGCTTCGGGTGTGGTGGTTTTCCTTGACGATGACAGTGAGAACTTCCCAATGGGCACAATCTCGGAGGATGGCAGAAAATTGGTTAAAAGCTGGCTGCATGAGAAAACTATAAAATTTTAACAATTTACCTTGCACGTGCATAGAACACTCCTCTGGTCCAGTTATGTTGCTTTATGATATTTGGCATTATTAAGTAAAAAGGCTAACTGCAGCGTCGAGCGCCCTTTTATACCCTCGGAAGACAAGACATTCGGCTTCCGTTTTTGACATTATACATGCCCATTTCTTGCAAGGTTTAGTACATTTAAAATTTTGAGCTATTTTTAAGCCCGCGATACTAACTGACAGGGTGACAATCACACGTTTATTTAATTTTATCGCATGCGACAAAGTTTGATGTGCAAAGGAAGGTAACAAACGCAAAAGTATACATTTTCGTTGATGGCCCATTACAACTGTCTTTACGGACTGTGAAGCAAGCTATCTACAACTACACCATAGTTATATTTATATTTGTATTTATTTATAACTTGTACATCCTAGCATGGACTGTATATTGACATTAAATGAAAACACGAAATGGTCAGATTTGTTGCAAGAAAACTCATTTCTTTATTATAATCATTAGTAGAAAAATTTTCTGCGCACTAGTACAATCTAGTTGAGAATAATCCTCAAAGTCATAAAAAGGAAAAAAAGGGAGATCAAAGTACCTTGAAATGAATACAAATAACCAGCATTATAAAATTGCTCAATTTGTTTTTTAAATTGCCATGTTTTACATATCCCCCTAATTTTAATACGAAGGGAGTTCCTTAGACGTATTGAATTAACAAAAACCTGGCGTTCGGAAGTAAGAGTTTTATATTTAGTATGAACAAGCAAGATGGATCGTGAGGATCTGAAGAACTGGAGCCTCTCATAAAGATATTTTGGTTCCCTTGTGTATATGATTTTATGAATGAGAACGAGGGTTATGATTTTCAGTAAGCTGTTTAGAGAGGAGATTAGAATCATTCTAGCTCTATACATAATATGATCGCTACTTTTGTGGCCGAGCACATGTATGGCAAAGTAACTGTTAGCTTTTTACTATACACAGCGTTACAATTGGCAAAAATGTTGCATACATATAACAGTGTATGTGGGTATAAGATACACTTTAGCTAAAAGAAGACGAATAGAAATACTTTTCCAATCGCAATAAAGATATGGTCATTCCACGTTAGAGTATTATTAAAAATTACGCCAAGGTTAAGTGATGTGATCACGTAATTAATGACCGTATTCTCCAGCTCAGCGTTGTCTATAAGACTTAAGTTAAGAGGCATTTTTTGTACTACAAGGCTTTTCGACTTGCTGGAATTTAAGCATGAGCCATTCAAGGTAGCCCACTCTGCAACACGATTAAGAGCTGAGGGAAGGTTAGAAACGTAAACACTCACGAACTCGATTGGTAGGGTTATAAAAAAAATTCTAACAAAAAAGCCACCAACACTCAAGCGAGCGCAATTAGGCTCCTCTACGTCAGTTGTTAAAGCCTCCACAAACGATTGGCGTCTATACTTGCATGTTATAGCAGGAAACAAACCATTTAACTCTAGTCCTATCTTACTTATATAACTGAACGTTTTTTTTGATGCCGCGATTTTGTATCGGTGCTCATTAAAACTGTGAGTCGAATTAAGACTCAAAGAGCTACGCCTATATCTTCACTTATGCATTTGAAGGCAAATATTTTCAAATGCCAAATTTTTGTATGCATAATAGACTTTTTCCTTTGATATTGTAAAAGATTATTAATACATCCAAAATAATAGCCTGTAAGTATTTTGGCTTTTTATTTCCATAACATTCGAATGGGAAATTCTCATGTTTTCATAAAAACTGTGTCAGAGATCTGGCCCTTAGTATCTTAACCACAAGCGTACATATTCTCATAGGAAATTCAATGGTCTACACAAAAGTTTCAAAAAAATGTTCTCTAAGTTGAATCGTTTAGTGGCTATTCCAGGAAAATGCCAAACTCAAATTAAATGTAATTCGTCATCTTATTTGTAGCGCCAACTATTCCTAACATACTGTGGCAAATATTAGCCTTTCTAACATCACTATGCTGTTAGTAATTAAACACAATGACATTAAGCTAATTACAAACATAGAAAGAAGTCAACGACAACACACAAGCATCAGCTTGAAGCGAAGAGATTATTACACATACACATATGTAGTCAGCAGATAAGAGCGAAAAAGAAAGACAAACAATCTTACTTACTTAATTGGCGCTTAACCGTCTAAACGGTTATGGCACAATAAACAATCACACATCACGTTATCATCAGCTAAAAGCAGAAGCTGTTACTCACACAAACACACGCATATAGCTAGAAAGAAAACTTAAACTACAGATATAGATGTTTATAGCTAAATATCCAAGTATTGTAATAATAAAAAAGTAAGTAAGTACTCGTTTGATGTCCAAACGATCATTGTCTTTATTGACGAAATTACCTTAATATTTATACAAAATTATTCTAATTAATTCTTATGAGCTACCTACATACATATTTACATTAATACAAATTTAAATACCAAATGTAAAAATATGAACTGCGTAGATACATATATGCAGCTCGGTGGGAACCTCAAGCTCAGTGCAAGTAATATTAGTTGAGGGAAACGCTCTGTAAGCAAATAACTTTTAGTTGTGCTTAGTAAGCAAGAACAGAATAGAGATAGTTAAGTGTCAACGCGTCGTGGGAATAAATTTTGTGCAAGCAAAGGCTGGTGGTGAGCAAGCAGCTTTAACCTATAACAGAATACGTCTCGAGTTACGAGACAGTAGACTGTTTTGGAGCTTGTCGGACTATATGTATGTACAATTGACTGAATATGTATGTAAGAGTCAATGCATCTCAAGACATACCAAAACAAGTCAAAATATATGTTTGTACAAATGAATGAATGAATGACTGAATGAATGAGTGAATGAATGCTACACCATCCGCCTTTGAAAAAGTAGACATAAATATATAATTTTGTGCACGAATTATTTATGGCTACTCAGGTGGTACTATTAATAGTTGAATCCGCTTGAGCTTACTTTGCTCGTTGGGTTTTTTTTTTTTTTTTTTTTTGATGTGTGCCAGTATTTGATGACATAATTTTGGCTTGATTTCAAAGAATACTTTACATTTTTTTTTCTCTTTTGTTTTGTTTTTGCATGTGTGCATATTGTGTTGCAAGCATATAGTGAAAATTATGGGTAAGTTGGAATGCTTTTATTTATTGTAATTTGGATTTTCTACTAATAGTAGTTTATGAATTATTATTTTCTTAGTTTCACTTTTCTTATCTATATTTCTACATTACAGGGAGTTAAATTGTAATTATTTTTACTATCTATATTTTATACTCTGCAGTTAGTTTTAATATAGGAGATTTAGGTTTCCCTATTTTGACTGTTTCTATCAAACAAAGCTTCTGCATTGTTATTAAAATTAAAATGTATAGAACATGATGATGATTACACTCATAAATGGCTGAAAATTGACATTGTTCTAAAAAGTGGGATATTTGAGCTTAGATTGGGTAGATTCAGTTGCTGCTTGAGCAAGAAGTAATTGTATAGTGATAAGTGGTTAAACCAATGGCCACACTGGATGCAAAAATTTTTCATACCATTTTTCATATTTTCCAGCAATATTTTTATTTGATCTTATGTATCATGCGGTTTCAGAGGCGGCCACCAAGACAAAACCGTCATTATATTTATAAAGAATTTCTTTTTATTTTGTCGACTTTTGTCACATCCATAACTTCTGAGGTTGATGCAATTATTAGATCTTTGAGAACTTGGGTACCTTTTGATATAATTTAAATTTCCTTACTCGAGTATTCATTATTATGGACCAATTTGTCTCCTAAGGGACAACTGTCTTTTTCTTTCTCGAAAAGGCGACCACGTATAGAACTAAGGCCCACTCCCTTTTAAAAAGACTCATTAAAACCTTTCATTTGATACCCATATCATACAAAACAAATTTTAGGGTCACCCCTGGTCCACCTTTATGGCGATATCTCGAAACGGCGTCCACCTATAGAACTAAGCCCCACGCCCTTTTAAAATACCCATTAACACCTTTCGTTCGATACCCATATGGTACAAACACATTCTAGAGTCACCGCTGGTCACCTTTATGGCGATATCTCGAAAATACGACCACTTATAGAACTAAGGCCCACTCCCTTTTAAAAAGACAACTACCACCACTCCCTTTTAAAATCCTCATTAATACCTTTAATGTGATACCCATATCGTACAAACATATTCTAGAGTCACCCGTGGTCCACCTTTATGGCGATATCTCGAAAAGGCGTCCACCTATAGAACTATGGATCACTCCCTTTTAAAATACTCATTAATCCCTTTAATTTGATACCCATATCGTACAAACAAATTCTAGAGTCAACCCTGATCCACCTTTATGGCAATATCCGTAAATGGCGTCCACCTATAGAACTATGGCCCACTCCCTCATAAAATACTCTTTAGTGCCTTCCATTTCATACACATGTCATACAAACACATTCCAGGGTTACCCTAGGTTCATTTTCCTACATGGTTATTTTCCCTTATGTTGTCACCATAGCTTTCAACTGAGTAATTAATGTTCGGTTACACCCGAACTTAACCTTCCTTACTTGTTTCAAAATGATTTCAAAGAAATTATTTTCTTAAAAAAACTTTATTTGTAAATTTCTTGTTTATTTCATTTTCTACACATGTCTATTTGGAAAATATTTTTCGAACATCAGCATCATTTCTCGCTCTCTGGTGGTTGGTCTTATAATATCTTCCACGGTAGGCTCTCTGTCCATGCAAATGGATTTCCAAAATTCTTTCAACCACTCTAATTCCTTTATGAAGTCTCTATTTTCTATCTCTCGCACATCATATGCGTCCAGTGGATGGGATTTCTTTTCATGTGTTTCTTGGGCATTCCAATTTACTCTGGTATTTTACAGACTTCAAATTTTTTTGGTATTATTATTATTTTTTTTGTTTTTTTTTTTTTTTTTTGTGAAATCTACGTTTTATCTTAGACAAAATTTTTCCCAAAAAAATTCCTAAGCAGAAATTAAAAATTGCGGCTACTGGTTGAGCAACCGTGAAGTTGCCAAAATTAATCTGATTTTATACTTATTTATCTGCCAGTCAAAAAACGTTCATATTCTTTCCTTCTTATGCTTTATGCTGCCAGTCCAAATAGCTCATTATTCCACTCTTTTTTATGCCTTCTGCTGCTAGTCGTTACTATGAGTTCCAGTTTTCTGTAATTGCCTTGTTGTCGATTTATATTCCACTTCTTTATGCTCGCCGGTATTCCCTGCGGTTGTGATATTTGTTCATTCGAGCACCCGTCAATAACTCCTTCGTTTTGTCCATCACACTTTTTGCCTTTGAAGGTGGGTTTTTTCGTTGTTTTCTTCAATAGTATAATTTCCGGAACGGTTTTTTCTCAAAGCACATTTCTTGATATTGTGGAAGTACGTTTAGTAGATTTTCTATGTTCCTCCAATTCCAAGAGATTGCTGCCTTGAGGCAGGATCCTTGTAAATACTTAAGATGCTTTGCTAAGGAAATTTGGCAGGTTAGGCAGGATCCTTTCAAGAATTTAGCAGTCTGCTTCAGAGCAACAGCCTGCTGACAATACTTGAATTTATTAATAAAGACGTCAAAACTAGTCCTGCTTTTTTTAGCAATCTGCTTTGCTAAACAGCAGTCTGCTTATTATTAAGCAGGTATGGCAGGATCGCCATGTAATAATGAAAAAGTAAAACTTGGTTACTCGTTTGATGTCCAAACGATCATTGCCTTTATTGATGAAATTACCTTAATATTTATAGAAAATTATTCTAATTAATGCTTATGAGCTACCTACATACATATTTACATTAATACATATTTAAATACCAAATGTACAAAATATGGACTGCGTCGATACATATATGCAACTCGGTGGGAAACGCATGCTCAGCGCAAATAACATTAGTTGTGGGAAATGCTCAGTAAGGAAATAACTTTTAGTTGTGGGAAATGCTTAGTAAGCAAAAACAGAATAGAGTAAGTTAAGTGTCAACGCGTCATGGGAATAAATTGTGTGCAGGCAAAGGCTGGTGGTGAGCAAGCAGCTTTAACTTGTAACAGAATACGTCTCGAATTACGAGACAGTAGACTGACGTGGCGCGTGTCGGAATATATGTGTGTACAATTGACTGAATATGTATGTAAGAGTCAATGCATCTCAAGACATACCAAAACAAGTCAAAATATATGTTTGTACAAATGAATGAATGAATGACTGAATGAATGAGTGAATGAATGCTACACCATCCGCCTTTGAAAAAGTAGACATACATATATAATTTTGTGCACGAATTATTTATGGCTACTCAGGTGGTACTATTAATAGTTGAATCCGCTTGTGCTTACTTTGCTCGTTGGTTTTTTTTTTTTTGTGATGTGTGCCAGCATTTGATGACATAATTTTGGCTTGATTTCAAAGAATACTTTACATTTTTTTTCTCTTTTGTTTTGTTTTTGCATGTGTGCATATTGTGTTGCAAGCATATAGTGAAAATTATGGGTAAGTTGGAATGCTTTTATTTAATGTAATTTGGATTTTCTACTAATAGTAGTTTATGAATTATTATTTTCTTAGTTTCACTTTTATTATCTATATTTCTACATTACAGGGAGTTAAATTGTAATTATTTTTACTATCTATATTTTATACTCTGCAGTTAGTTTTAATATAGGAGATTTAGGTTTCCCTATTTTGACTGTTTCTATCAAACAAAGCTTCTGCATTGTTATTAAAATTAAAATGTATAGAACATGATGATGATTACACTCATAAATGGCTGAAAATTGACATTGTTCTAAAAAGTGGGATATTTGAGCGTAGATTGGGTAGATTCAGTTGCTGCTTGAGCAAGAAGTAATTGTATAGTGATAAGTGGTTAAACCAATGGCCACACTGGATGCAAAAATTTTTCATACCATTTTTCATATTTTCCAGCAATATTTTTATTTGATCTTATGTATCATGCGGTTTCAGAGGCGGCCACCAAGACAAAACCGGCATTAAATTTATGAAGAATTTCTTTTTATTTTGTCGACTTTTGTCACATGCATAACTTCTGAGGTTGATGCAATTATTAGATCTTTGAGAACTTGGGTACCTTTTGATATAATTTAAATTTCCTTACTCGAGTATTCATTATTATTGACCAATTTGTCTCCTAAGGGACAACTGTCTTTTTCTTTCTCGAAAAGGCGACCACGTATAGAACTAAGGCCCACTCCCTTTTAAAAAGACTCATTAAAACCTTTCATTTGATACCCATATCGTACAAAAAAAGTCTAGAGTCACCCCTGGTCCACTTTTATGGCGATATCTCGAAAAGGCGACCACCTATGGAACTAAGGCCCACCCCTTATAAAATGCTCATTAACCCCTTTCATTTTATACCCATATCGTACAAAACAAATTTTAGGGTCACCCCTGGTCCACCTTTATGGCGATATCTCGAAACGGCGTCCACCTATAGAACTAAGCCCCACGCCCTTTTAAAATACCCATTAACACCTTTCGTTCGATACCCATATGGTACAAACACATTCTAGAGTCACCGATGGTACACCTTTATGGCGATATCTCGAAAATACGACCACTTATAGAACTAAGGCCCACTCCCTTTTAAAAAGACAACTACCACCACTCCCTTTTAAAATCCTCATTAATACCTTTAATTTGATACCGATATCGTACAAACAAATTCTAGAGTCACCCCTGGGCCACCTTTATGGCGATATCTCCAAAAGGCGTCCACATATAGAACTAAACCCCACGCCCTTTTGAAATACTCCTTAACACCTTTCGTTTGATACCCATATTGTAAAAACGCATTCTAGAGTCACCCTTTGGGCCACCTTTATGGCGATATCTCCAAAAGGCGTCCACCTATAGAACTAAGCCCCACGCCCTTTTGAAATACTCATTAACACCTTTCGTTTGATACCCATATTGTACAAACGCATTCTAGGGTCACCCCTGGTCCACCTTTACGGCGATATCTCAAAACGGCGTCCACCTATGGAACTAAGGATCACTCCCTTTTAAAATACTCATTAACACCTTTCATTTGATACCCACATCGTACAAACATATTCTAGAGTCACCCCTGGTCCACTTTTATGCCGATAACTCGAAAAGGCGACCATCTATACAACTACCACCACTCCCTTTTAAAACCATCATTAATACCTTTAATTTGATACCCATATCCTACAAATACATTCTAGAGTCACCCCTGGTCCACCTTTATGGCGATATCTCAAAACGGCGTCCACCTATGGAACTAAGGATCACTCCCTTTTAAAATACTCATTAACACCTTTCATTTGATACCCACATCGTACAAACGCATTCTAGAGTCACCCCTGGTCCACTTTTATGCCGATAACTCGAAAAGGCGACCACCTATACAACTACCACCACTCCCTTTTAAAACCCTCATTAATACCTTTAATTTGATACCCATATCCTACAAATACATTCTAGAGTCACCCCTGGTCCACCTTTATGGCGATATCTCGAAAAGGAGTCCACCTATAGAACTAAGCCCCACGCCCTTTTAAAATACTCATTAACACCTTTCGTTTGATACCCATATTGTACAAACGCATTCTAGGGTCACCCCTGGTCCACCTTTATGGCGATATCTCAAAACGGCGTCCACCTATGGAACTAAGGATCACTCCCTTTTAAAATACTCATTAACACCTTTCATTTGATACCCACATCGTACAAACGCATTCTAGAGTCACCCCTGGTCCACTTTTATGCCGATATCTCGAAAAGGCGTCCACCTATAGCACTAAACCCCACGCCCTTTTGAAATACTCATTAACACCCTTCGTTTGATACCCATATTGTACAAACGCATTCTAGAGTCACCCCTGGTCCACTTTTATGCCGATAACTCGAAAAGGCGACCACCTATACAACTACCACCACTTCCTTTTAAAACCCTCATTAATACCTTTAATTTGATACCCATATCCTACAAATACATTCTAGAGTCACCCCTGGTCCACCTTTATGGCGATATCTCGAAAAGGAGTCCACCTATAGAACTAAGCCCCACGCCCTTTTAAAATACTCATTAACACCTTTCGTTTGATACCCATATTGTACAAACGCATTCTAGAGCCACCCCTGGTCCACCTTTATAGCGATATCTCGAAAAGGCTTCCACCTGTAGAACTAAGGCCCACTCCCTTTTAAAATGTTCATCAACCCCTTTAATTTGATACCCATATCGTACAAACAAATTCTAGGGTCCGCCTTTATGGCGATATCTCGAAAAGGCGTTTACCTATAGAACTAAGGCCCACTCCCTATTAAAATACTCATTTACACCTTTCATTTGATACCCATATCGTACAAACGCATTCTAGAGTCACTTCTGGTCCACACTTATGGCGATATCTCGAAAAGGCGTCCACCTATAGAACTATGGATCACTCCCTTTTAAAATACTCATTAACCCTTTTAATTTGATACCCATATTGTGCAAACAAATTCTAGGCTCACCCCTGGTCCACCTTTATGGCGATATCTCGAAACGGCGTCCACCTATGGAACTAAGGATCACTCCCTTTTAAAATACTCATTAACACATTTCATTTGATACCCACATCGTACAAACAAATTCTAGAGTCAACCCTGATCCACCTTTATGGCGATATCCGTAAATGGCGTCCACCTATAGAACTATGGTTCGCCCACTCCCTCATAAAATACTCTTTAGTGCCTTCTATTTCATACACATGTCATACAAACACATTCCAGGGTTACCCTAGGTTCATTTTCCTACATGGTTATTTTCCCTTATGTTGTCACCATAGCTTTCAACTGAGTAATTAATGTTCGGTTACACCCGAACTTAACCTTCCTTACTTGTTTCAAAATGATTTCAAAGAAATTATTTTCTTAAAAAAACTTTATTTGTAAATTTCTTGTTTATTTCATTTTCTACCCATGTATATTTGGAAAATATTTTTCGAACATCAGCATCATTTCTTGCTCTCTGGTGGTTGGTCTTATAATATCTTCCACGGTAGGCTCTCTGTCCATGCAAATGGATTTCCAAAATTCTTTCAACCACTCTAATTCCTTTATGAAGTCTCTATTTTCTATCTCTCGCACATCATATGCGTCCAGTGGATGGGGTTTCTTTTCATGTGTTTCTTGGGCATTCCAATTTACTCTGGTATTTTACAAACTTCAAAATTTTTTTTTTTTTTTGTATTATTATTATTTTTTGGTTTTTTTTTTTTTTTTGTGAAATCTACGTTTTATCTTAGACAAAATTTTTCCCAAAAAAATTCCTAAGCAGAAATTAAAAATTGCGGCTACTGGTTGAGCAACCGTGAAGTTGCCAAAATTAATCTGATTTTATACTTATTTATCTGCCAGTCAAAAAATGTTCATATTCTTTCCTTCTTATGCTTTATGCTGCCAGTCCAAATTGCTCATTATTCCACTCTTTTTTATGCCTTCTGCTGCTAGTCGTTACTATGAGTTCCAGTTTTCTGTAATTGCCTTGTTGTCGATTTATATTCCACTTCTTTATGCTCGCCGGTATTCCCTGCGGTTGTGATATTTGTTCATTCGAGCACCCGTCAATAACTCCTTCGTTTTGTCCATCACACTTTTTGCCTTTGAAGGTGGGTTTTTTTGTTGTTTTCTTCAATAGTATAATTTCCGGAACGGTTTTTTCTCAAAGCACATTTCTTGATATTGTGGAAGTACGTTTAGTAGATTTTCTATGTTCCTCCAATTCCAAGAGATTGCTGCCTTGAGGCAGGATCCTTGTAAATACTTAAGATGCTTTGCTAAGGAAATTTGGCAGGTTAGGCAGGATCCTTTCAAGAATTTAGCAGTCTGCTTCAGAGCAACAGCCTGCTGACAATACTTGAATTTATTAATAAAGACGGCAAAACTAGTCCTGCTTTTTTTAGCAATCTGCTTTGCTAAACAGCAGTCTGCTTATTATTAAGCAGGTATGGCAGGATCGCCATGTAATAATGAAAAAGTAAAACTTGGTTACTCGTTTGATGTCCAAACGATCATTGTCTTTATTGATGAAATTACCTTAATATTTATACAAAATTATTCTAATTAATGCTTATGAGCTACCTACATACATATTTACATTAATACATATTTAAATACCAATTGTACAAAATATGAACTGCGTAGATACATATATGCAACTCGGTGGGAAACGCAAGCTCAGCGCAAATAACATTAGTTGTGGGAAATGCTTAATAAGCAAGAACAGAATAGAGTAAGTTAAGTGTCAACGCGTCGTGGGAATAAATTGTGTGCAGGCAAAGGCTGGTGGTGAGCAAGCAGCTTTAACTTGTAACAGAATACGTCTCGAATTACGAGACAGTAGACTGACGTGGCGCGTGTCGGAATATATGTGTGTACAATTGACTGAGTATGTATGTAAGAGTCAATGCATCACAAGACATACCACAACAAGTCAAAATATATGTTTGTACAAATGAATGAATGACTGAATAAATGAGTAAATGAATGAATGCTACAGTATGAGGTACAACAGTTTGTGAAAAGTCCAGACTTTAGGATAAATAAATAGACGAAGCTAACTGAGAGCTTGAAAGCAGCGCTGGGCAAGCGATAATGAACCAGTTTGATTTAGACACGCTTTAGTGAAGTACGCGATAATTGTAATTGTGAAGTACTACTCCCAATGTAGTCTAAAGAAGGAACGTTTTATATGTTTGCATGTTTTTAACGGGCCGTAGATAGCACGTCGAATTCATAGCTTTTCGATATCAAATCTTTAAGTTTATGACTATAAATCGATAACTTTTGGATGACAAATCATTATATTTTCCACCACATATCGATAACACACCGACAATAAACTAGTAACATCTCGATGAAAAATCTATAGCATATCGATAAATAATCAAAATTTTTCGATAGTAAATCAATAATTTTTTCTAAAAATTCTTTGTTAGCATATCGATAACTTTTCGATATATATCCAATAACTTTTTGATAAAAAATAACCTTACAATAACAAACCAATATTTTGTTGGTCAAAATACGGTTACCTTTATTATCGGTAGCTAATTAATAACACTTCGTAACAAATCGATAGCTCGTCTATACGTAACGGCGACAAAAAAAAAACGATGACTCATTGATAACAAACCATTATAGCTTCGATAGCAAATTGCTTACACGTCTTCCTGTTCGGATCCGGCTTCTGCTTTGTCTTCGGTTTCGACTACTAATAATTTCTTCTCCCTCCTTCTGTCCTATTTTTTGTTTATTTTTTTTGCGTGCATTTCCTTTCATTTCCCTTACTTTACTTTCCTTTCCCTGTCACGCCGTGACTTGCTATCTGATCTAGCTCATATCAATTCTTGTGTAGCTCATATCAATTCTACAACCTTCATTGTTCCCACAGTATGATACTGTATAGTAGGGCTCACGATTTCTCGAAATTGTTTAAGAAATTCATCTACTCGCGAGATTTCTGAATCCCGAAATACTCCTAAGCCGCTAGAGCTTCTCAAGATTGAATGTAACCGCTGCAAAGGCAATAATATATAAAGCTTACGAGCACATAAAATATCCAGAAATTCGCTTGCTAGTATTTAGAGTATTCAGAGATACGAGAATTTAGCAAGAAGCTTGTGTTCCCAATTTATTTTTACGATAACATTCTTTATTTATATAAGCAAAATGTGTGAAAGACGAATCAATGAGAAGAAAAACGTGAGCTAATACAGGAAGTTGATCGAATTTAAGTGATTTCGTAATTATCTGTATACGCTTTTGATATGACTCAACTTTTACTTATACTGCAATTTTATTTATAAATAGTTTAATTTATTGATAGTGCATAACTACTGCATTGCCACTTTATAAAATATTTCAATAGATAAACTACATATTCATACCAGCGCAAACTTTCACTATAGCTCAGTGGAATCTGCTTTTAATCACATTCGTTACTCATACGCCCCGCCCCACCCTTCATTTCCAAAACAAATCAACTGCGCTGTGTTAGCGATTGTCTCACGAGTAACACTTACACCCCTATTGCGAGTGTCGACTGAGAATAGATAATCGACTATTAAGCGATTATCGATTATCACCCCTATTGTGAATGTCGATCGCTCGCTCATTTATCGACTGTGAATACTCTTTTGATCGATTGTCTTCCTACAGCCATTTTGCAGTGGTTGAAGCGTTTAAGTGATAGAAAAAAGTGAAAAAATTTAAAAATGGAAGAAAAAAAGTAAAAAAATTTGAATAAAAGTAAAAAATGTAAACCTAAATAATAAAAAGTGGTTATTTTAATTGCAGGTCAAAAGTTGTAAGCAATAAACAGCAAATCGCAAGACTGGTGCAGCTAATGCAAGAACATCCTGATTTAGACAAAGGCGTGTGTGGGAAAGCCCAGGGAAAATCAAGATGGGAATTGATAGCGGCTGAGCTCAATAGCTTGGGACCACCGATGCGTTCTTGGGAAAAGTGGTTAAAGGTAAACAAATTTGTATATAGCGTCCATAAAGAAAATACTGAACATTCCTTTGTAGGTGTGGACGGACTTGAAAAGTAAAACGAAGAAAAAATGTTCACAGAACCGAATGGAGTACCAAGCAACTGGTGGAGGCCCAAATAACGTCCATACGTTTTCGGCGATAGAGGAAGCTATTATTAGTTTTTTAAGTATTGACGCCTATATTGATCCCCTGGCGAAGAAATTGGAATGGGCAATGTGGTGGTCCAATCAAGAGTTGGTGGTAGGTCGACTGAAATTGTTGAAGATGGCAGGAAAATGAAGTACCTGAAAGAAGCGTATCATGTGAGATCCAGGAAAGAGCTGCACTACAGGCAATTCCAGCAAGAAGGTCGAAAAATATAAGCTAAAAGGAAAAAAGGTTAGCACTGTTGGAGAAGCAGATTGACATTCAAAGTAAACATTTTAAGGCCCTGAAAAGAAATACATTAGGTATTGAGAAAAGTGTTGTAAATATAGAAGGATACATGAGGAGGTTAGTTGCGCTAAATTTTGAGGCTGTAACTTTAAAGCAAGAGAAACTAGGAATTGAAAAAGAAAAGTTTAAACTGCTAAAAGAAGAAATTATTAATAAGAAAAAGCATAGGAGAGATAAATTAAGGTTGAAAGAAAAGATTTTGGAGTTGGAGAAGGAGAGAATTACCAAAGCACTAATGTGAATAGTAGTTTTAAGGCAATGTGATATTTTAAATGTAAATAGTAACTTTGAAATAATTTGATTTTTTATGTATATAGTAGTTTTAAGATACATTTTTTATTCACACCTGAATTTGTGATATTTTTTTTACATGAAGTGATATTTTGATTTATGTTAATAAAAAACATGAATTTTTTTTAGTTAGCCTTAGTTAATTTAAAATAAGTGTACTCTGAATTTAAAATGGACTGAATATGAATTTAAATAAAAATTGTTTGTTATCATCGTAAAACTAGAACTGCATATGTTGTAAAATATTATTTCTAACAACCCTAGCTTCTTCGTTTGCCACTGAACCACCTTCATATGTTGTGCTATCTTGGAAATCGTCATTGGGTTTTGATAGTCAGATAGTTCTTCATCTGATAATTGAACATTATAAGATAAACAAATGTTGTGAAGAGCTGGGCATACGTTTATTATTTTTGTAGCTTTCTTTGGCTCATAGTGGAGCGCACGAGCCCCTATCAAACACCTAAATCAATTTTTAAGGACTCCAATAGTACGTTCCACAATATTACTTCCTTGGGAATGTTTTCTGTTAAACATACATTCTGCTGTTCCATCTTCTGGGTTTCGGTATGGCGTAAGCATATAAGGTTGTAGGGCGTAACCTGCATAGCCTAAATGTTTACATATTTTACAACCATAAAATTATGAAAATAAGTTAAGCATTAAGGACTCCATACACCTCCTTGCTAACGTGAATATATTTCTTTTGTTTAATATATTTTTTGTTACACCGCTTTTAACAACACAAATATCTTTCTAGTTGTTATATTCAAAACAATGAATGTTCTTATTTTCAAGCTCACACTTAAATTTGTACGTATGCAATGCCATTGCATGTAAAAATCTAATTTTCGTATTATCGCCCCAAATTTCTAGTTGAATCACAGATTTTGTTGAAAATGAAATCTATTGGCTGCAGTGCTTTAACATGCAAAGGGATTTGTTAAATCTATACGACAGCAAATTACCCTGGCTGAGTTTAACACAAACTTTTTTTGTGTGTACAACAAGCACATAAAAATTTTCAACTTCTTTTGCAAATATCTCTTGACAAAAGCAACATTTTTTATTTTATATTTCGGATTCGCAATACTGGGTCCAAAACACATCTTTTGACACCCCTCCAAATATTTTTGGGCGGGTATTAAGAGCGTCATGCTGTCGTATTCATTTGCTAAGAATTCATATGGAATACTGTGCCTTTGGGTAGACTTCAGAAATCACCACGGACCATTTTCACGTTCACAAATAGGTGTATGGAGTACTTTACATACCTAATATTATATTTCTTTCACCCCTACGGTAGTCATCTTCCAATCGTGGTTTCAATGTGGACATGTTGAAAACGTTTGCATCGTGCGTTGCCCCCGGATACTTGGCATTGACAAAGCGGATTCTCATGGCATTATCGCAAACCTATGAAATAACAAAAATTATCAACTTCACGATATTTTCTTTGTAAAATACTTACTATTATTGCATTCAAACTATAATATCCTTTGCGATTATAGTACAAATGCTGAGTGTCCTTTTTTGGAGCAACAATTTTGACATGCGTCCCGTCTATGCAACCTATCACGCCTGGTATTCCACTTTTTTCAAAAAAATAAAGCTTAGCTTGACGCTTTTCCTCCTCAGTATATTGAATTGTCACCCAATTTCTGCAAACGTAATCCCTAGGGATACTGTAGATTGGCCGAATCCTATATTAAAGTCATTGCCTACACTCAGCTGGTATGATCCGTGAGCACAGAACCGTAAAGTTGCTGCAAGCTTTAAAAATTGTTGGGATAGATGTCTTTCTAACAGCAGGTTGTAGCTTGGCATCTAGCAATGCCAGTAAATCCGCAAATGCAGCTTTCGGTAAACGAAAGTTTTTCAAAAATCTGTATAAATGGGAGCTTTAATAAATTTTTAACTTTAAGACAAATTAAATCCAGATAGTTACATGTGATCTTCCATTTCCAAAGGATTCGACGAATCCCTCAGCTTGCGTCTTTCCCTTGCCAGCTCTATTAGCCTTGTATGTGCATCTTCATCTTCCTCACTATCACTTAACCACAGCTCAACACAATCCATTTATAATATTTATTATAAAATATCTAATTTAAATTTATTTTTAAATGTTTTGTTATTTTGGTTTTATCAAACACGGCAAAAATGTAAACAAATGGTAAACAGCTGATTGCAATTCAGCGAGTTTTCTTCTTTCTCGTCTTCTTGGAGCGAGTTATTCACAATGGTACAAATTTTTTTCGATCGAGTTACACAATACGAAAATAAAAGACAATCGACTCGGTCGACAAATTTCTATTCTACTGCTGATCGACACTCGCAATAGGGGTGTTAGGCTAAGTTTATGATCGAGCGTAATCGCATCGCGCGATGCGACGAGAATCGCTGTAAGCGATCAATTATATTAGTGCATATTAAGATGTTTATGACAAAGCGATTTAGCGTAAAGCGAATTTAGCGATTACAAGCGACAAAACCGACGAAAATTTGCAACAAAAATATTTTGATTTAGTTGAGTGAAATTAGCGAAACAATATGGATGTTTTTATTGAAAAGGTACGTGACAAGCAGTGTTTGTGGAATTTGCGTCATGCAGATTACCACAATCGCGATTGGATGCACTTGATATTTTTTTCTCATGTATACTTTTTAAATATTTTTTTCGAAACAAATAGCTGTTTTCTAATAATAAAATTTTACGAGTTAATGTACCCATGTTGCTTTCTCTACACTGCCACAACGTGAATAAAAAGATGTTGAGTTATATTGTTGAACATTCCATCGCTTCCGATTTCGCTCTACTATAAACACTCAATCGCCAACGATAACGCTAGCGAAAATGTAACAAACGACGGAGCGTTTCTCGTCGCCACGCGCGATGCGATTACGCTCGATTATAAACGTAGCCTTAGCTAACACATACTTACGTAAATATATGACCATCAACTAACTAAGTATTCATGACACATTCTTTGTTCATGCACAGTGTGACATGACAATAACTGAAATTAATTAGTAGTGCAAGTGTCTTTTGACCAGGGATGCACCTTAACGTTAAGCTAATCGTTTATCAAAAAATTTCCACCGTTTCCGTTGAAACACTTCGAAATATTATCGATAAAGAAATTATCAAGATAAATTGTATCTCGTTTTTAACCGAAACGAAAAGCTTTCGTTAACGTTAAAAACGTTAACGAAAACGTGATACTTTATGTTTGAATTGTGCTGGCAATGCTATAGCCATGGTGAAGCCGTAAGGTTGCAACAACGAGCGCACATACACACACAAACTCTATGTAATTTGTTTGTGTAATTCGTTGGTGGTAATGTCAAAAATACTCTGAGAAATGTTCGTACTGTCAAAATTCATGACAAAAGTTGCAATCAGCTTGGATAATGCTTTCACCTTTAATGACTCCGCCATCAATCAGCTTTGCCAGCATAGTTTGAAATTAATAATCAACATAAACGATTTGATTTCGTTTTGATATGGCAGAAAACGAAACGAAATCATTTCGTTAATTTGACGATCTTAACGTTAATAAACGAAACGAAATGACTTCGTTTCGTTTATTAACGTTGATTATCGTAACGAAATGATATCGTTTCGTTGGTTAAGCATGCCTGCTTTTGACCATTCCCATTGCAAACTCATATGACTAAAGGTTATCTATGAATACGTCATGAATGAGGATGAAAATGAGCTGGATAATTGGTAAGGCGAAAGACAATAAATATAGATGAACATTCGAAGTTGTGTAAGGAAGTATACATGTGTGAATGTGTGTGTAATGTGTAGATGCAACTACTTATTTATTGCATGACTCCGACAAGGAAATAGCGAAAATCTGCATACAATTTAATGGGGCTCATGCATATATAGGAAGAAACTCTTTAAAATCTGATTGCCAAAAAAAATCTGGGTTATTTGTATTTGTTATTAAGAAAAATAAATCACACCTTACTGAAAAAATTTACCTAAACAAGCGGCAACAACGAAGTTAATGGAATCAACGAAGGCAGACAAATAAATCGATAAATTGTAAAGGATAAAGTGAAACGACAAAGGGCCGCTTTCTCGACTTCCTGTTAATGCGGGGATTACATAGCTGGCAGATAAATCTATCGGCATGACAAATTCGATTTTATTTTGTCAATGCCGTAATATATGGAATCTATATTATGATATATATTCCGACAAAATTGAAAGAGTGCAGAAAGTAACCACGAAATTGGCCTTAGATAGAGTAAACTACGAAGATTATATAAGTAGAAGAAAGCTTCTAGGATTACAATCTTTGCATGGCCGACGAATTAATAATTCCTTAGTATTTGTGTCTAATGTGGTGAACCACAGCATTGACTTTGATGATTTAAAGATCTTATTTAACGTATATTTACACCCGCGAAGTTTACGAAATAATCATCTGTTTGTCGATGCAGTTAGTAGAACCAGCTACTCGATGAATGAGCCTATTTGTAACACGATGTGATTGAGTTAATTGTGAGTTTTTATATGTTCAAACTTGTTTATTTATCTTATTTAATTAAAAATGTTAAATTTATAAATTCATAAGAATTCAAAATATTATTAAATTAATAATTGTTCTAGTCTGTAATATTTGAAATCAATAGACTGAAATAAATAAAATAAATAAATAAAAATCTATCTAAAAATACTGAAAAGCATGCAGCTCTTAGAATGGATGTAAAAGAGACACTCTAAATCAATTGTAAGAAGAAATATTTCGGTTAAAAGCTGAGAGAATTTTGTGCCAAAAAGGCAATACGAGGTAAAAAGCTTAGAACAGAGAATGAAATATATCTTGAAAAGTTAGTGGAAAAATTTAAAAACTTAATAAGCTTTATTGTAATTGTCGTCGTCGACATCGCCGTCGTTTTTCAGTCGACGTCACATCGTATCGACCTCGTCGTCACTTCGACACCAAATCGGTATTGGCTAAGCTTGTTGAGACGACGAGGACAACTTATCGATAAAAGGAAAGAAAAATATACCATCCCTGCCATTTCTGGATCAGCTGTTAGTTTTTTTTACTATTTCTGTAATTTTTTTTCGCGATGTGAGATTTGTTTAAATATTTCATTTCAAGATTTTACAAAAATGTTTTATTATAACAGTAAAGCGAGCTGTAGTGACGTAAATAATAAAGAGGAGCTTAGACTCAACAGAAAAAAAATCGGAAATAATAACAGCTACAAGAACCTCGAATTGTTGCGCACTCGTTATTTTCATTTTGAATATCTAAAAAACAATGCATGTTAGATCTTTGTATATTTAATTAATTAAAAAAGAAATGTTTTACTTACAAGTTTTCCTTCTGTCGTCAGTAAAAACCGCGTCGACAGAAATGGCGTCGTGTGAGGGCGACGACGACAGCAAATTTGCTTAGCCAATACCAAACATATGTCGATAGCCGTCAATAGTTATCGAAAACGACGATGGCAATACCGAACTTAACATGTCGTCGTGAGACGTCGTCGTTCAATGACGACGACGACAATGACAATAAGGGTGAATATAAGGCCGAACGCAGTGACTGCTTTGGTACACACAGAAAAATGTCTTACATTTTTAGTTAATATGAATCATGTTTAATCAACATGAACAGCTCTAGTACGTGGCTTAAACTTGCGGCTTCAAGATGTTCGAGCGTGCGTAAACTGCTGCGGTTTTAATCAAAGTGACCGAGTTCCATTCCACGCGTTCCGTTTACCCCCCAAAGCTAACAGGCCTTTGGCGGGGTAACTTAACGAAACGTCAATTTTGCTTTTAGTATATGTGCTAACGGCCGTAATAAATAAGCGGTTCTGTATTAAATTGCATTAGGGTGGCCGGCCTTTCATTTTTCTTTTGGGGTTAGCCTGCTGGCCTAAACACATGCAAAACCCAAAAAACACATGTAGTATATAATATTAAAGGTTTAATAAGTATGTAATAAATGAAAAATAAATTACACTGAAAAAGCGGCGTACAAAAGTTTGAAGTAAAGATTGTTATGTTACAAACAAATTTGGGCTCTGAACAAGGTCTTAACTATAAACTCTACTAATATTATAGTTTATATGAAAAATAGACTTGGAATGCTCGAAGGAAATTGATTTTTTCTGGTTTGTTGACATGCTAGATTTTGCACAAAAAAACTATTTTGAATTTTGGACTATTACGTTACATGAAAAAATGCGATCGAATTCGTTGTGATCAAAAGTACTCAAAACATTTTTCACCTCGAAATATTTTATCTAATTATTTTCAAGTAACCTAAATCTGCCTGAAAAAGGTAACTAGAGCGTTAGAAATAATATTCCTGAAATACAACGTACCTTTTCGTTAGATAATGCAATTTTTAAAAATTTTGTTCATTAATAAACACCAAAGAAACTATCGTATATTTTCGAGGAAAACAAGAGGTTGCGCGTTGTCTTCAAGCATAGGTTTCTTTGGCATGTGTGTAAACCCAAAACAATCAAAAGCACACAAAATTTGAAAAAACCTAATTTTTTCTGTGGTTTCTTTTTTGGCGATTTTGGCCATATATGCAAAAATAGAGCACAAAAAACTAGCTTGATTATTAAGTTTACATTTTGGATTAAAAATCTCTCTGTGGCAACACTGTTCGTTCGTTTTTCTATGCTGCGCTGCATGGCGGATCAAAACTAGGTGGCGTCGGTAAGTATCTGATTGCTAGCGTAGTACGATGTTAACATTACATCAGAGAATTACAAAAACAAAACACATGGAACGTTTGTATGAATGTCGAGCCTCGGCCACCTTGTAATGTTCCGCTATGGCTGCGCTGCCTCTTGCATTATTCCGATTTTAATGTGAAAGCGTATACGTGGCGAAAAATTGTGTGAATTTTTAATTATCTAAAACTTTATTTTGTGAAATTGTTCCAACCAAATGTGCAAACAAATCGATTTCCTTATGCCTCATTTCGACCAACAGCCGGATATGTTATTTTTTGAGACTCCAGAGGAAATATTAGTTGATTATTCTCCGAATAAAGAAGTGGAAGCTTTACGCGAAATTATTTGCAGTAGGATGCAATTTGACGAACGAGTTTTACAAAGAGTTTTGGGTAAGTAATTTGTGCAATTTTTCGTGTTACCTCGGTATCAATAATCCGAAGGCGCTTCCATGGTATTTATATGCAGAACAGAGTTTGGTATTTGTTTCCTTCTGTGAAGAGATATTTGCAATAAAAGTTGCAAGTTTTCACATGGTTGTTGTAATCACATTAGGCATAAAATTGTTATGTGCAGAAATACTGGGCATGGCGTCATTTGATGCCTGTTCCGACATTTTTGGACGTATTTTAGCAGTTTTTCAATTGCTTGGGCAATTTAGAAAGTTTTTGATGAAACGAGTTTTGTTTAATTTTCAGATTGTGGCTTAGATGCTGAAAGCATGTGTCTTATAAACGATGCTGACTCGGCAGACACTTTCCCAAAACAGAGATTGGGCTAAGAAAAAAATTCAGGGAGCAGCTTTCACACTGGCGCCTTATTTTTTTGTTATGCGAGAGCGCGTACACCGAGTGTCACTCAAAATTTCCATATTTGTATAAAAAAAAAACAATCCTTAATTGAAAAAGTCATAAATAAATAAAATTATGTAATTTAAAAAACCAAAAACGAGGTTTTTTATTTTTAGCATGTTAATTTGACAATAACAACCTGTTAAATTAACATGATATCGTGTTAATTTAACAATAAAACCCTGTAAAGCTAACATGATAGATCGTGTTAGTTTAACATGACATACCGTGTTATTTCAACATAGTATAATGTTAGTTTAACATGTCAGGTCGTGTTAGAGTAACATGAAATAGTGTTACTTTAATGCGACAAATATTGTTGTATTAACAGGAAGTCATGTTGATTCAAACGTTTGTGATCATGTTAAATTCACACTGTTCCTTCATGCTGATCTGACATGTAGGAACAGTGAAAAAGTAGATTCATGTTAAAACAACCTGAGCGATAGTGTTGAAAAATAACAACCTGAAAAAGTGTTAAAAAAGTGTTGATTCAACATGAAAATTTTTCTGCGTGTATAAAGAAAATAAACGGCGCTGTCGAATTGGTAAATTTCAACGGGGAATTGACTGTCTGTTAAATTTGTTGTTGTTGTGTTAACGATAAGGACACTCCCTGAATGTTTTGGGAAATTTTATAGATGCTGGTAGTACTTTTCCGGATATATAATCGGTACGTTCTGGTTACAAAGCACCCTTAACGTACAAGCCAGACCATCTCGGGAACGATTTATACGACTACACTAAACCTTACAGGCCATAACGCCCCCACCCGCAGTTTCATGGGTAGCTTGGGGCCAAAGCTACGCCTGCTTAATATGTGTATGGTACATTAATATTTGTAACAGGATTCTCCTCGTGTAGGTGAGGTTTACAATTGGGTTGCGGAAGCTCTGTAGCTATAAAGCTTTGTATTGCGCTTATCACCAACTTGAATCCCAACTTTTCGACAGGGTAAATGTAGCGAGAATTGCAGAAAATGAAATTGTGTTTAAAATAGTGATAAATTTTAGCAGGCGGTCGAGAAAGCGGCCCTAAATGAAGTAAATGTAAAGAAGATGAAAGAGAGGGAGAGAGAAAGAAAACCAAAGTTAGTTTATATGCCGATTATTCATATGGTTATGGTCACAGATGCAAAGGACAGAGCAAGGCAATGAACAAAAGAAGCAAAACAAAGAGATAGGCGAAAAAAGTAGAGGAAAAAACACATATCAAAACCGAAGCCGGAACGGTAACCGAAAACCGGGCGGCGTGCTATCAATTTGTTATCGACATATCAACGGTTTGTTGTCGTTAACTAATCGGTGTGTAATCGACAAGGTATGATTATGCCATCCGTTTCTTCTCGCTGAGCTAGCGTTTTGATACCGTGTGTCACGGACGGGACACCAGCGAGTTTATCGGTAAGTTATACATGTTTTTTAAACGAGTTATCGGTTTGTTATTTGTCTATTATTTATCGTAAATCTTATCGAAATGCAATCGGTTTGTTATGGAAATTTTTCGCAGTGTTACCAATTTGTCTGGGCTCGTTGTCGATCTGTCATCAAAAAGTTATCGATTTTTTATCGAAAAATTTTGAAATATTTATCGAAAAGTTTTCGTCTATTTACCAAAACGTTATCGAAAAGACATAAGCGTATTATCGATTAATTATCGAAAACGTATCGATTTTTAATCGAAAAGTTATCGATATCCTTAACAGAGCTATGGTTTCGTTAGCGATAGGTATACGAATTGTTATAAAAAAGTTATAAAAAGTTATTTATTATCGGTGTTTTACCAATATGTTGTCGACAACTCAGCCGTTTGTTATTCAATTCAATTTGTTATGACACAGATACCGATAAAACTTCAATATAAAATCGAGGAGGCTTCTGTAACCCGTCGATTACAAGCAGATAAGAAAGTAATAAGATGCGAATGACTCGCAGATAATGAAGCGATAGAAAAAAAATGTGCACTATAAATAAAAACTTTTTTCTTCCCGATAGAACCAGATGAAGTTCTTCTCAGATAGCCCGAAATTATTGGTTTCTTGTATAACTTCCTCTACTGTATTTGTACTTCAACCTCTACACCAGCTCTAGTTCATTTAAAAATATTAGTTTTTTAGTCGTACAACTGTATGCTTTCAAACCGAATTTCACGAGTACTTGATACTCACTTCTTTTTTATACTCAGCTGAGCAGAGCTCACAGAGTATATTAGTTTTGTTGGCATAACGGTACCCCGTAACGGCATAAACTAATCTAGATAGATACAAAAAAATAAAATAAATTTAAGGGGTGACAACCTCAGAAGAGATTTTAGGCCGAGATTCTCTTCCAATTTCCGTCGTGCTCCTTTTTAAAATTTCCTACAAATTGGCTGAACGGGACCTACTCGTTCTATGCCGACTCCGAAAGGCATTTGCAAGGCAGATAAGTTTTCACTGAGAGCTTTTCATATAGACTACTTTATATCAAAATGATCTGGGCGAGAAAAGAAATTCATTTAGCCATGTCCGTCCGTTCGTCCGTCCGTCTGTCGTGAACACGATAACTTGGTTAATTGTGAGGTATCTTAATGAAATTTGGTACGTAAGTTCATGGGTACTCATCTCAGATCGCTATTTAAAATGAACGAAATCGGACTATAACTACGCCCACTTTTTCGATATCGAAAATTTCGAAAATCCGAAAAAGTGCTATAATTCATTACCAAAGATGGATAAAGCCATGAAACTTGGTAGGTGGGTTGACCTTATGACGCAGAATAGAAAATTAGTGAAATTTTGGACAATGGGCGTGGGAACGCCCACTTTTAAAACAAGGTAATTTAAAAGTTTTACAAGCTGTAATTTGGCAGCTGAGTATGTAATGTTCGGTTACACCCGAACTTAGCCTTCGTTACTTGTTTTAAGATATTTTAGTGTAAAATAATTTCTTAATTTTAAGTTTAAGAAATTTAGCCACTAGGGACAAGTAGCGTTGCTATTACTTTCTGCTCATACTAAAGCTGACGTTTTGTGCAACCATTACTTCGACAAGCTGTGTAATTAAAATGCTAATAGTTACAAGATAAAATTTACTTGCGCATATGTACATATATCATATGTATGTATTGGGCGTAATGTACACAAACACTAGAAAGCACAGCGAGTTCAATATTGAGACCGAGACACTGGGGAATTAAAAGGTTGTTAGATATTTTATATGTATGATGTGGATGTGATTACAAACAAATTGAGCAAACTTATACGTATGTGCTTACATAAAATTTAACTACTTAACATATATATACTTATACTTACCCATATTAGCTTATACCAGTAACCATTATTCGCACACACACACATCTGTTAAAGCGTCCTACATGCGATGATTGCAAGAAAATTATATTCAAAGAAGTCGAGGGAAAACTCGAACATTTGCATCAGTAGAAAGCGTTAAGTACTCTTAGCCAAGCACCAATCATCGTTAAAAGAAACTCGTTGACAGCAACCAGAATTCCAAATTCAACACTTAACCCAGCATAAGCGCCCATGGTGTCAGTCAGCTTGCCTTTTTATACCTTTCATGAAAATGAAATGGTATATTAATTTCGTCACGAAACCCAAAATTGTAAGTCCTTAAAGGAAAATAGATAGACCCAACATTAAGTATACTGAAATAATCAGGTTGAAGAGCTGAGTTGATTTAGCCATGTCCGTCTGTTCGTCTGTCCGCCTGTCTGTTTTTATACAAACTAGTCCCTCAATTTTTGAGATATCTTGATAAAATTTGGTGAGCGGGTGTATTTGGGTGTCCGATTAGACATTTGTCGGAACCGGCCGGATCGGACCACTATAGCATATATCCTCCATACAACCTATTTTTCAGAAAAAGAGGATTTTTGTAATATCTTACTCAATTTAACAGACTGAAGCTTCAAACTTCACCATATAATTTCGTATATTGCACGTATTGTTGTCTGAAAAATTGATGAGATCGGTCGTATATATAGTATATATCCCCCCACAACCGATTGTTCAGATAAGAAACTTTTCGTAATTACTGCCCTATTTTAAGAGCTAGAGGCTTCAAATTTCAACGAATGCTTACGTATATAGCATATATTGTTGTCTGAAAAAATCATAGAGACCGGTGGTATATATATTATATAATTCATATAAACTGTCATTTTTGGCCCTTTTTTACGGCTAGAAGCTTCAAAATTCATCAAATTTCATCAAATAGTTACGGTTAGGTCATATGTTTTTGAAATACGTGATTCGTAGTCATAGTTTTTACATGCAGACCACAAAAAACGTGAAGCTTTGCATCCTCACACAAAGTACCTACCTATTTTTTATTTTATATTTATCTTAAAAATTGTTTAGATATGTTCAAATTTCACCAAATGTTTACGTTTATAGCATATATTGTTGTCTGAAAAAATCAAAGAGATCGGTTGTATATATAGTATATATCTCATTCAACCGATTGTTCAGATAAGAAACTTTGCGCAGTTTCTGCCCCATTTTAACAGCTATAGGCTTCGAATTTCACCGATTGATTACGTATATAGTATATATCCCTGTGTCAAAAAATCATAGAGATCGGTGATACATATAATATATATATGATGGTATATATAGTATATATATAGTATGCATATGTATTTTTTTTGCGATTTCTGCCCCATTTTAACAGCTAGAAGCTTCAAATTTCACCAAATGCTTACGTGTATAGCATATATTGTTGTCTGAAAAATTCATTGAGATCGGTGGTATATATAGTATATATCTCATACAACCGATTGTTCAGATAAGAAACTTTGCGCAATTTCTTCCCCATTTTAACAGCTAGAAGCTTCAAATTTCACCAAATGCTTACGTGTATAGCATATGTTGTTGTCTGGAAAAATCATAGAGATCGGTTGTATATATAGTATATATCTCATTCAACCGATTGTTCAGATAAGAAACTTTGCGCAATTTCTGCCCCGTTTTAACAGCTAGAAGCTTCAAATTTCACCAAATTCTTACGTGTATAGCATATATTGTTGTCTGAAAAATTCATTGAGATCGGTGGTATATATAGTATATATCTCATACAACCGATTGTTGAGGTAAGAAACTTTGCGCAATTTCTTCCCCATTTTAACAGCTAGAAGCTTCAAATTTCACCAAATGCTTACGTGTATAGCATATGTTGTTGTCTGGAAAAATCATAGAGATCGGTTGTATATATAGTATATATCTCATTCAACCGATTGTTCAGATAAGAAACTTTGCGCAATTTCTGCCCCGTTTTAACAGCTAGAAGCTTCAAATTTCACCAAATTCTTACGTGTATAGCATATATTGTTGTCTGAAAAATTCATTGAGATCGGTGGTATATATAGTATATATCTCATACAACCGATTGTTGAGGTAAGAAACTTTGCGCAATTTCTTCCCCATTTTAACAGCTAGAAGCTTCAAATTTCACCAAATGCTTACGTGTATAGCATATGTTGTTGTCTGGAAAAATCATAGAGATCGGTTGTATATATAGTATATATCTCATTCAACCGATTGTTCAGATAAGAAACTTTGCGCAATTTCTGCCCCGTTTTAACAGCTAGAAGCTTCAAATTTCACCAAATTCTTACGTGTATAGCATATATTGTTGTCTGAAAAATTCATTGAGATCGGTGGTATATATATTATATAATTCATATAAACTGTCAATTTTGGCCCTTTTTTACGGCTAGAAGCTTCAAAATTCATCAAATTTCATCAAATAGTTACGGTTAGGTCATATGTTTTTGAAATACGTGATTCGTAGTCATAGTTTTTACATGCAGACCACAAAAAACGTGAAGCTTTGCATCCTCACACAAAGTACCTACCTATTTTTTATTTTATATTTATCTTAAAAATTGTTTCGATATGTTCAAATTTCACCAAATGTTTACGTGTATAGCATATATTGTTGTCTGAAAAAATCATAGAGACCGGTGGTATATATAGTATATATCTCATACAACCGATTGTTCGGATAAGAAGCTTTGCGCAATTTCTGCCCCGTTTTAACAGCTAGAAGCTTCAAATTTCACCAAATTCTTACGTGTATAGCATATATTGTTGTCTGAAAAATTCATTGAGATCGGTGGTATATATAGTATATATCTCATACAACCGATTGTTGAGGTAAGAAACTTTGCGCAATTTCTTCCCCATTTTAACAGCTAGAAGCTTCAAATTTCACCAAATGCTTACGTGTATAGCATATGTTGTTGTCTGGAAAAATCATAGAGATCGGTTGTATATATAGTATATATCTCATTCAACCGATTGTTCAGATAAGAAACTTTGCGCAGTTTCTGCCCCATTTTAACAGCTATAAGCTTCGAATTTCACCGATTGATTACGTATATAGTATATATCGCTGTGTCAAAAAATCATAGAGATCGGTGATACATATAATATATATATGATGGTATATATAGTATATATATAGTATGCATATGTGTTTTTTTGCGATTTCTGCCCCATTTTAACAGCTAGAAGCTTCAAATTTCACCAAATGCTTACGTGTATAGCATACATTGTTGTCTGAAAAATTCATTGAGATCGGTGGTATATATAGTATATATCTCATACAACCGATTGTTCAGATAAGAAACTTTGCGCAATTTCTTCCCCATTTTAACAGCTAGAAGCTTCAAATTTCACCAAATGCTTACGTGTATAGCATATGTTGTTGTCTGGAAAAATCATAGAGATCGGTTGTATATATAGTATATATCTCATTCAACCGATTGTTCAGATAAGAAACTTTGCGCAATTTCTGCCCCGTTTTAACAGCTAGAAGCTTCAAATTTCACCAAATGCTTACGTGTATAGCATATATTGTTGTCTGAAAAATTTATTGAGATCGGTGGTATATATAGTATATATCTCATACAACCGATTGTTGAGGTAAGAAACTTTGCGCAATTTCTTCCCCATTTTAACAGCTAGAAGCTTCAAATTTCACCAAATGCTTACGTGTATAGCATATATTGTTGTCTGAAAAAATCATAGAGACCGGTGGTATATATATTATATAATTCATATAAACTGTCATTTTTGGCCCTTTTTTACGGCTAGAAGCTTCAAAATTTATCAAATTTCATCAAATAGTTACGGTTAGGTCATATGTTTTTGAAATACGTGATTCGTAGTCATAGCTTTTACATGCAGACCACAAAAAACGTGAAGCTTTGCATCCTCACACAAAGTACCTACCTATTTTTTATTTTATATTTATCTTAAAAATTGTTTCGATATGTTCAAATTTCACCAAATGTTTACGTGTATAGCATATATTGTTGTCTGAAAAAATCATAGAGACCGGTGGTATATATAGTATATATCTCATACAACCGATTGTTCGGATAAGAAACTTTGCGCAATTTCTGCCCCGTTTTAACAGCTAGAAGCTTCAAATTTCACCAAATTCTTACGTGTATAGCATATATTGTTGTCTGAAAAATTCATTGAGATCGGTGGTATATATAGTATATATCTCATACAACCGATTGTTGAGGTAAGAAACTTTGCGCAATTTCTTCCCCATTTTAACAGCTAGAAGCTTCAAATTTCACCAAATGCTTACGTGTATAGCATATGTTGTTGTCTGGAAAAATCATAGAGATCGGTTGTATATATAGTATATATCTCATTCAACCGATTGTTCAGATAAGAAACTTTGCGCAGTTTCTGCCCCATTTTAACAGCTATAAGCTTCGAATTTCACCGATTGATTACGTATATAGTATATATCGCTGTGTCAAAAAATCATAGAGATCGGTGATATATATAATATATATATGATGGTATATATAGTATATATATAGTATGCATATGTATTTTTTTTGCGATTTCTGCCCCATTTTAACAGCTAGAAGCTTCAAATTTCACCAAATGCTTACGTGTATAGCATATATTGTTGTCTGAAAAAATCATAGAGACCGGTGGTATATATATTATATAATTCATATAAACTGTCATTTTTGGCCCTTTTTTACGGCTAGAAGCTTCAAAATTCATCAAATTTCATCAAATAGTTACGGTTAGGTCATATGTTTTTGAAATACGTGATTCGTAGTCATAGCTTTTACATGCAGACCACAAAAAACGTGAAGCTTTGCATCCTCACACAAAGTACCTACCTATTTTTTATTTTATATTTATCTTAAAAATTGTTTCGATATGTTCAAATTTCACCAAATGTTTACGTGTATAGCATATATTGTTGTCTGAAAAAATCATAGAGACCGGTGGTATATATATTATATAATTCATATAAACTGTCATTTTTGGCCCTTTTTTACGGCTAGAAGCTTCAAAATTCATCAAATTTCATCAAATAGTTACGGTTAGGTCATATGTTTTTGAAATACGTGATTCGTAGTCATAGCTTTTACATGCAGACCACAAAAAACGTGAAGCTTTGCATCCTCACACAAAGTACCTACCTATTTTTTATTTTATATTTATCTTAAAAATTGTTTCGATATGTTCAAATTTCACCAAATGTTTACGTGTATAGCATATATTGTTGTCTGAAAAAATCATAGAGACCGGTGGTATATATATTATATAATTCATATAAACTGTCATTTTTGGCCCTTTTTTACGGCTAGAAGCTTCAAAATTCATCAAATTTCATCAAATAGTTACGGTTAGGTCATATGTTTTTGAAATACGTGATTCGTAGTCATAGCTTTTACATGCAGACCACAAAAAACGTGAAGCTTTGCATCCTCACACAAAGTACCTACCTATTTTTTATTTTATATTTATCTTAAAAATTGTTTCGATATGTTCAAATTTCACCAAATGCTTACGTGTATAGCATATATTGTTGTCTGAAAAAATCATAGAGACCGGTGGTATATATATTATATAATTCATATAAACTGTCATTTTTGGCCCTTTTTTACGGCTAGAAGCTTCAAAATTCATCAAATTCATCAAATAGTTACGGTTAGGTCATATGTTTTTGAAATACGTGATTCGTAGTCATAGCTTTTACATGCAGACCACAAAAAACGTGAAGCTTTGCATCCTCACACAAAGTACCTACCTATTTTTTATTTTATATTTATCTTAAAAATTGTTTCGATATGTTCAAATTTCACCAAATGTTTACGTGTATAGCATATATTGTTGTCTGAAAAAATCATAGAGACCGGTGGTATATATATTATATAATTCATATAAACTGTCATTTTTGGCCCTTTTTTACGGCTAGAAGCTTCAAAATTCATCAAATTTCATCAAATAGTTACGGTTAGGTCATATGTTTTTGAAATACGTGATTCGTAGTCATAGCTTTTACATGCAGACCACAAAAAACGTGAAGCTTTGCATCCTCACACAAAGTACCTACCTATTTTTTATTTTATATTTATCTTAAAAATTGTTTCGATATGTTCAAATTTCACCAAATGTTTACGTGTATAGCATATATTGTTGTCTGAAAAAATCATAGAGACCGGTGGTATATATAGTATATATCTCATACAACCGATTGTTCGGATAAGAAACTTTGCGCAATTTCTGCCCCGTTTTAACAGCTAGAAGGTTCAAATTTCACCAAATGCTTACGTGTATAGCATATATTGTTGTCTGAAAAATTCATTGAGATCGGTGGTATATATAGTATATATCTCATACAACCGATTGTTGAGGTAAGAAACTTTGCGCAATTTCTTCCCCATTTTAACAGCTAGAAGCTTCAAATTTCACCAAATGCTTACGTGTATAGCATATATTGTTGTCTGAAAAAATCATAGAGACCGGTGGTATATATATTATATAATTCATATAAACTGTCATTTTTGGCCCTTTTTTACGGCTAGAAGCTTCAAAATTCATCAAATTTCATCAAATGGTTACGGTTAGGTCATATGTTTTTGAAATACGTGATTCGTAGTCATAGTTTTTACATGCAGACCACAAAAAACGTGAAGCTTTGCATCCTCACACAAAGTACCTACCTATTTTTTATTTTATATTTATCTTAAAAATCGTTTAGGTATGTAGATCTGTTCATTATATATTTCTTATCTTATACATCCGATTATTTGGAGATTACGAACGGCATAAGATTATTGTTCAGCCCCATTCATGAAAGGTATGAAGTCTTCGGCACAGCCGAAGACAGTCCCGTCCTTACTTGTTATAAATAGATTTTGCCGCATACATACAAATTTTTCTAACTTGCACATTCATAAATTCACAATTATCTTCTTATGTTGAGATATATCAAAATATTTGTATATATTTGTAATGTATTGAGTATGGTGTAGACCTTTGTATGGCAATTTGCAATACTTAACACCAAAAGGCGGAAATTGAAATGATACTTTAATCATATTGTTGCCTTGAATTATTATTTAATGTAAATGTCAGAGAAAATTCATCTTAATTTCGGCATGGCATATAGTGTTCTCTTAAAAACAAAAGTCACACTAAATAGCAAAGGGACCATACCTAGGTAGGACCACTCGGTCATATTCGCACCACTAAGACTGATAACCAAACATAAAACCATCGATTGAAATATGCAATTTGTATTGTCTACTACCGGACCCGTATCTGTAACAGGGGCGATGACCCCTATATTGATACTGCAATTAAATATTTGGCATCCCAGGTAACGGGCTGGAATATTCTCTTTGAGCGCTGTTTCTCTGACCATTGGTATTTACATTTCCTCATTGAGGAGTCACTTACTTACTTGCTTAACTGACGCCTTGCCGTTTAAACGGGGCTTTCCACCCAAAAAGGAACGCCAGCCGCTCATTTGCTGAGTTAACTGGCGCCAACTGGTCACACCAAGGAGTTTAAATTGTTTCCTGCCTAGTCTTTCCAGCGAAATTGGGGCGAAAATCTTCCACTTGTAGTTGGATTCCCATAAAATAACTTTCTTAGCACGAGCATCATCTCTTATTACCATAACATGCGTTTAAATTCGCTGGATTATGTTGATGTATGTGTAAGGTTAGGTTAAACTGGCCGGTCCATGAGGACCTCGCATAGACTGATTGAGTCCGTAGTGTTACCAGAAGTTTGTTTTAACGACCAAATTGAAAAACCTATCAAAAGACAGGACCTATGTTATAAAATAACTCCGTCCTCTTGGTAAATACTAGAATCTTCCTAGGACTTAAGCCACTAGCTGTTTCTAGATCTGACAGCTGTATCACTCCTAATAGCTGGAGTCTTAGCCTGGCAAGTGCAGGGCACGAGCACAGAACGTGCTCGATCGTTTCCTCCTCCAACCCGCACTTCCCACATCTGCCATCACTGACCAAGCCTAATTTAAAGGCATGTGACACCAGAAAGCAGTGTCCAGTCAGAATACCCGTCATGAGTCTACAGTCCTCTCTTTTTAATGATAGAAGCAACTTTGTCAGTCTAAGGTTGTAAGACCTACACATAATCTTCGACACTTTACAGCCCCGCGCTTGAACCCACGCCTTTCCCGCTTGGTCGATCATGTGCACCTCTCGCCTTCGCTTACTCTCGCCCAATCTAATTGGGACATCTACGGAGCAAGCTTCAAGGGATGCGCCCTTTTTAGCTAGTTCGTCCGCTTTTTCATTCCCATATGCCCTGGGACCCAGTATATATGTATGCTTTTCCCTGTCCCGATTCTTTCCAGGCACTGCTTACACTCTTGCACGCATTTATATTCTGTACTATGCGAGATTTTTGCCTTAATTGCTGCTTCACTGTCAATATAAAAGTTAGCACGGTTGCAGCTTAAGCCATTCTCTTCCAAGGTTTCTACTGCTTTGGTTACGGCTAATATTCCCGCTTGGAAAACGCTACAGTAATCCGGCAGCCTATAGGATCTGCTTATTTCCGGATCAGCACAGTATACCGAAGACCCTACTCCTTCAACTACTTTGGAACCATCTGTGTACACATGTATCGCCTCGTCCGTCATTTGCGCACCCTTGCGCCAAGCGTCCACCTCTATTGTGGCCTTAAGATCTCCCTCGCAGCACAGATAGGGAATCAGGTAGTCTGTTCGTCTTGTGATGTCTGTGTAAAGCTCATTATATCTTCTTCGATACTCGCCTTCTCCAACTCATAGAGATCTGTAAATCTTTCAAAGAAATTTTCTCTCGAACCATATATCAGGACGGGTACGACAAGTGACTTGTAGGACATTATTTTCCTTTGACGAGAGATGGCTCTACTTTGCAATTGCATACCTAATCCAACGTAGCATTCTTTCGATGGATTTCAGAGCAGATGTTGTTGTTTGTGTTGATTGTGAACCAGCATCCAATGGATGATGAGAGCTGGGCGATGAGCGGTGGGGAATATTTTTCTTGAAGATAAAGATATAGAAAAATCTTCAAGAACTGATTTTAAAGACATTTTAAAAATGATTGTATTAAAGAAATTTTCGCGTGCCAAAATAAAATAGGCATCATTTTAAAGGAAAAATATCAAGCTTTTATTTAAAAATAAAAATATGAATAATACCCCTCTTTGAAAAAAAATTAAAAAAAATTTTTTTAATAAAATTTTACTAAAATTTGTCTAAACAATTTTTTTATATTTATATTCGAAAAGAATGGAAAAAATACTTTAGAGACCGTTTTATTCATTTCTTCTTAGAAAGCCAATTACACGACTTATGATTTATAGACAAAAGGCTTGCACAAAAACAATTGAGAATTCAGACGCTTATATCTCCGTAACCATCCAAAATGTAGGAGCGAACACAAGATCCTCGAGAGTGATCTTCGGCATCTAAACTCATATTTTTAGGGACAGGTCTACGGAAACAGTTCTTTAATAAATTGTTAAACTGGTATAAGTGTCCCTCAGGAGTAAAAATATTTTAAAGCTCCCCTCAATACTTGGAGTCGAATCGACGCTAATAGCGACTGTTCACAAAAGGATGAGATGGAGCGTGCCACAGGAAAGAAGGTGCCCCTACTCCCCTGGTTTGAAAGATCTTCTTCAGGACTAAGAGGAGAGCGTTTGAGCAAACGCTGGATTTGTAAACCGGGCACTCCACAATGGGGGTCTTTGCGGTGCGCCTTAATTCACCTGACAGCAGTCTATCATTTGCGAGGGCAAATGTGTATCTTATTCACAGCTTGATCGTTGCCACGGTAACATAATCGACCAATTTAAAAGTACACAGGTGAGCTCTTCTTTAACTGGACAGCTGCAATCAAACCTAACCAAATCATATATATACCAGCACTCTCCCATTCCCTTAATCTCCCAATCCCCCTTCCATTTAGACTCCTACTACCACTATCACCCAAATACCATAAAATGGAAATAAATAGTTTTGATTTTTTGGCAATATTGAATTTAAATTTCCGGAGTGACCGTACTTGCTACCCACTTGGCGCGTGATCAAGTGAACATCTTGCGAAAATTTCGTCAAGATTGATTCAAAACTTAGACGCCTATTAGACATATACATATGACACACATATTAATTTATGTTGATAAAATAACTCAGATATCTTCCCACTTTATGTCCATAGATGTCTAAGTTATATTAAATTAAATGATGGGACCATGGGATCAAGGACTACCAAGAGCAGCTTTGTCTTACTTAGTGTCGAAAAATGGCGTAATGATGTTGTACGCTTTTTTTCCTTCTGAAAACATTTACAGCTGTAACTCGTCTCATCTTGTAAATACCTGAAATATTTTTGAAACCCTTCTCTTGATAAATCTGAAAAATTAAATGCAAATTTTCACACAATGCATTTCATTTAGTTTTGCATTTCATATCTGATATTTGCAGTTTTCAATTTAAGTTTTTGCGCATATTCGAATCCCTTCCAATTTCCTTTTCTATGTATAAATGAATATTTAATATAAAGTAAGCTCTTTCCCTCTTGCCGTTTACGCAAGTACCCACAGTATCTTATTCTATACAATTATTCCTGTATAAATATTTGTTTATTCATACATACATTAGGGAGGATCAATATTTGATGTATTTCACTGTAGTTCAATTAAAACAAGTAAAGAAATCTAAGTTCGGGTGAAACCGAACATTACATACCCAGCTGTACACTTGAAATGCTGTTGTTCTTTGTTTTGTGTGCTTAATAGTGTTACAAGGCTGTGCAATAACACTACCTACTCGACAAAAAAATCTCCAAAAATTAAATAGGCCTCTCCTAAAGTAAAATTTTCTCCTGATTCCGAATATTACTTCCATTTTCCTGTGGCAGATCTATTTTCCGAGATATCGGCGAAAATATGAAAATTCCCATTTTTGCAGAACACTACTTCATATAGGTAGGGCAAAAATTTGTAGTTTGCATTTTTTCGTTTTAAACTGTTGAATTATACATTACACTTATTCCCATAAACATTTCTTGCCTTCACCTCGTTTCAGTATCTTCAGTAGTTTGGCCACTATGCCAAAAAACGTTGAAAAAATTTTGAGAAAAAAAGAAATTTTTTACAAAGTTTCAGATTTAACCACTTTAAAATCGGAAAAATTCTATGGACGAAAAAAAGATAGCCCTCCCATGTTGTAGGTAATTTAACTACGAAAATTTTAAACATACCAGTTCAACAATCGGACGTGCCGTTAAGACTATAGCCCCGTTAACTTGCAAGCGTCTATCCCAAAATTTTTTATAGAGATAATTTTTATTCAAACTACGTTTTTATTTTTTTATAACGTTTTATTATAGACATATGTTTGCACGTTAATTGTATTCAATTGAGTAATATGAGTATAAATCAGCAATTCAGTAAATAACAACAACGACAACAACATTAAATACATACATATCTACATCTAAAAACAAGTAAGGAAGGCTAAGTTCGGGTGTAACCGAACATTACATACTCAGCTATGAGCTTTGGAGACAAAATAAGGGAAAATCACCATGTAGGAAAATGAACCTAGGGTAACCCTGGAATGTGTTTGTATGACATGGGTATCAAATGGAAGGTATTAAAGAGTATTTTAAAAGGGAGTCGGCCATAGTTCTAAAGGTGAACCAGGGGTCACTCTAGAATGTGTTTGTACGATATGGGTATTAAATTAAAGGTATTAATGACGGCTTTAAAAGGAAGTAGCCCTTAGTTGTATATGTGAAGGCGTTTTCGAGATATCGACCAAAATGTGGACCAGCGTGACCCAGAACATCATCTGTCGGGTACCGCTAATTTATTTATATATGTAATACCACGAACAGTATTTCTGCCAAGATTCCAAGGGCTTGAGAGCCTATGCTTCTACAAAATTTCAGAAGGATTGTTAAATTTTGTTCGACTTATGGCATTAAAAGTATTCTAGACAAACTAAATGAAAAAGGGCGGAACCACAACCATTTAGAAATTTTCTTTTATTTTTGTAGTTTGTTGCAACATATCATTACTGGAGTTGAATCTTGACATAATTTACTTATATACAGTAAAGATGTTAAATTTTTTTGACTTTAAAAAAACTTTTTTTTTAAAAGTGGGCGTGTTCTTCATCCGATTTTTCTAATTTTTATTTAGCGCGTATATAGTAATAGTAGTAACGCTCCTGCCAAATTTCATCTTGATATCTTCAATGACTGCCAAATTACAGCTTGTAAAACTTCTAAATTACCTTCTTTCAAAAGTGGGCGGTGCCACGCCCGTTTTCCAAAATTTTACTAATTTTCTGTTCTGCGTCATAAGTTCAACTCACCTACCAAGTTTCATCGCTTTATCCGTCTTTGGCAATGAATTATCACATTTTTTCTGTTTTTCGAAATTTTCGATATCGAAAAAGTGGGCGTGGTTATAGTCCAATATCGTTCATTTTCAATAGCGATCTGAGATGAGTGCCCAGGAACCTACATACAAAATTTCATCAAGATACCTCAAAATTTACTCAAGTTATCGTGTTAACGGACAGACGGACATGGCTCAATCAAATTTTTTTTCGATATTGATGAGCTCTGCTCAACTGAGTATAAAAAGTCAAATTGAGCGATTTTACCGAGGTGGTCAGTAATGAGGGACGTGGGTACTTTTAACTACCCGTTTATTATTTTCTGGGTTTGTCTCCCGTATTATTGTCCAGCAATAATCTCCCATAATTTCTTCATTCAAAAAACCTTGGTAACGATTTTTAATAATCGGGATTGCCCATATTGCTTTTTTTTAAATGTATGAAAACATTTATTTGAAGCAATTTTTTAATTTTATAATTTTTATTTAATAATTTGGGAAAAATTTAAACAACGTGACGCTTTTCAAAAATCATGAGGTCTTGGTGAAACCTTTAACCTTGTTCATCACTTTCAGCACCTAGGTTTACGCGAAAATTATCCAAAAGTGAATGCAAAAAATGCATTTTGAGGGACATGTTGCATTTCATAGCTCTGTAGGCGTTGACAATCTCTCTATAGTTGGAATCTTTGTTGTTACCAAGAAATCCACTAACGACGTGCTTAAAGCTGTCCTAAGCCGCTGCTTCTACTGTTGATAAATGATTCGCAAAATTTTCGTCTTTCAGCAACTTTCTAATTTGCGGACCAACAAATATACCTTCTTTTAATTTGACTTGAGTTATTTTAGGGAAAAATTTCGTTAGGTACTGGAAGGATGGCGCGTCCTTATTTAAAGCCTGTAAAAAATTTTTCATTAATCCTAATTTGATGTGAAGTGCTGGCAAAATAACTCGTTCGGGATTTATTAAAGGCGGGTTTGTGATATTGAAGGCACCTGGTTCGTACTCAGCTCTTAGTGGCCAGTTTTCCTGAATATAATGGGTTTTCCCAAAGACAGAGAAAACAGCAATATTTAGTGAAACCTCCTTGAAGTCCGAGAATTAAAGCTACAACTTGGGATGTATTTCACATACTGTTTATTTTAAATTGTACCACCGAAACTGCTTACCTTTAAGTCTGCACACATTTTCCAATTAAATTGTTTATATTGAATGAGCTCAAGTAAATTGCATATGCTTTAAAAGTTTCTTTAGTATTCTCAGAATGTGCCACTGGTATTCACGGTAACAAATTTCCTTTATGGAGTAATGCTGCTTTTAAACTATGCTTTGAACTGTCTAAAAACAAGCGCCAATCATCCACTTTATTTTCTAATTTTAGTGCTTCATATAATCCTTTAACATCATTGCAGTAGCAAATATTTTCACTTTTAGAAAAAAAGAAGAGAAAGTCTTTTGTCTATTTCGAAATTCGGAAGTACTTGTCGAAGGGCCAAGGCTGCCCCATTGCTGCAATCGAGATCCTAGAACTTCGGTATCAAATTTCGATAATTTCAAATCTCTGACCAAGTCATTAAGTTCGATGATCGATGTGGGACCTCTCCTTCTTGTTCACTGTCTGAATTATCTGCTTCGGAGTCACTTTCGCTTGAGGCTTCAAAACTTATAGGCGGCCTAGCTATGGGTAAGGTATGGTCATGTAGTTTTGGGTTTTTACTGATGCCACATTTGGATAACTTATTAATTTCCTCTGGTCGTAGTTAAAGGGTTAAGTCTACATCATTTGAACATCAAATTTCTTGTTATGACCTTTACCCGATACCCATCTTATTAAAGTAAATCTACAGGAGGCGCAAATAAAATGAGGTGTCCAAGATTTATCGAGATTTTTTACATGGAAAACAAAATAATGAAAGTATGCATCTTTGATAGAATTAGTTATTTTTCGAGCTAAGTTTCCGAAAATATAATGTCCGCAAATAAAGCAAAAGCCATCCGGATTATTTTTACATTTAAAATCTCTTTTGCCATTTCGTAAACACATCTACCGATATAAGATGTATAAATTTGCACTACAATTTGCAAACCAAATTTACAACAAACCGTAGTGACAATTAAATACTTGATGTCTTTTTAAATTTTTAGACTCTAAGGTAGAGTGACCAAATGAAATGTCTTTCCAATTTTATCAAAGTAATACAAAAATTTTAGGATGGACGCTTGCAAGTTAACTGGGCTATAGTCTCAAAGGCACGTCCGATTGTTGTACCGGTATGCTTAAAATTTTCGTAGTTAAATTACCTACAACATAGGAGGGCTAACTTTTTTTCGTCCATAGAATTTTTCCGATTTTAAAGTGGTTAAATCTGAAATTTTGTAAAAAATTTCCTTTTTTTCCCCAAAAATTTTTGAACGTTTTTTGGCATAGTGGCCAAACTACTGAAGACACTGAAAGGAGGTGAAGGCAAGAAATGTTTACGGGAATTAGTGTAATGTATAATTCAACAGCTTAAAACGAAAAAATTAAAACTACAAATTTTTGCCCTACCTATATGAAGTAGAGTTCTGCAAAAATGGGAATTTTCATATCTCGGAACCTAGATCTGCCACAGGAAAATGGAAGTCATATTCGGAATCAGGAGAAAATTTCACTTTAGGAAAGGCCTATTTTATTCTTGGAGCCTAAAGTTGATCAAAATTTGTTGAGTAGTGTAATACATATACATATGGTGAACTAATCTTGCTTCGAGTTATGGCTCCCGAAACATAGAAAATTGCTTAGGTTAGGTTGAACCGGCCGGTCCATGAGAACCTCGCATAGACTGACTGCGTTCGTAGTGATACCAGAAGTTTGTTTGAACGACCAAATTGAAAAACCCTATCAAAAAAACAGGACCTATGTTATAAAATAACTCCGTCCTCTTGGTAAATACTAGAATCTTCCTAGGACTCAAGCCACTAGCTGCTTATAGATCTGAAAGCTGTATCATTCCTAATAGCTGGAGTCTTAGCCTGGCAATTGCAGGGCACGCACATAGAACGTGCTCCATCGTTTCCTCCTCCAACCCGCACTTCCTACATCTGCTATCAGTGACCAAGCCTAATTTAAAGGCATGTGACGCCAGAAGACATTGTCCAGTCAGAACACCCGTCATGAGTCTACAGCCTCTCTTTTTAATGATAGAAGCAACTTTGTTAGTCTAAGGTTGTAAGACCTGCACATAACTTTCGACACTTTACAGCCCCGCGCTTGAACCCACGCCCTTCCCGCTTGGTGGATCATGCACACCGCACCTTCCCTTAATCTCACCTAGTCTAATTGGGACGTCTACGAAGCAAGCTTCAAGGGATGCGCCCTCTTTAGCTAGTTCGTCTGCTTTTTCATTCCCATCTATTCCCATATGCCCTGGGACACAATATAGATGTATGCTTCTCCCTGTCTCGATGCTCTCCAGAGACTGCTTACACTCTAACACGCATTTAGATGATGTGCTATGTGAGATTATTGCCTTAATTGCTGCTTGACTGCCAATATAAAAGTTAGCACGGTTGCAGCTTAAGCCATTCTCTGCCAAGGTTTCTACTGCTTTGGTTACGGCTAATATTTCCGCTTGGAAAACGCTACAGTAATCCGGCACCCTGCAGGATCTGCTTATTTCCGGATCAGCACAGTATACCACAGATCCTGCTCCTTCCACTACTTTGGAACCATATGTGTACACATGTATCGCCTCGTCCGCCATCTGCATACCCTAGCGCCATCCGTCCACCTCTATTGTGGCTTTAAGATCTCCCTCGAAGCCCAGATAGGGATCAGGTAGTTTGTTCGTCTTGTGATTAATGACTCTATACTACTATGGCCATATGGTCAGCGCTCAAGCTGCCCTGAGGCACTGAGCCTGATTGCGGGTGTTAATGCTTTGTTCTTTGCTACCAGGTCCACAGGTGGAATGTGCAGAATGGCACACAGTGCAGCCGTCGGGGTTGTTTTGAGGGCTCTCGTAATTCGAAGCATCGATAGTCTGCATACCCCATCTAATTTTTTGGTATATGTTGTTTTTTGTGTGGATTTCCACCAAACAAGAACTCCATAGTATAGAATAGGGCTTACAATCGCTGTAAAAACCCAATAAGAAAGAGAGGGTGATAAGTCCCACGTACACCCCAGCTTTCTCTTACATGCATAGAGTGCCGTTTAGGCCTTCTTGACCCTCTCCTCCACGTTGAGCTTCCATGACACCTTACTGTCTAGGTTGATTTCTAGATATTTTGTGCAAGGTTTCTCCTGTAAGGTCACCCCTCCTAACTTAGGCCTGGACCAATTTGGGACCTTTTACCTCTTTGTAAACAAGACTATATCCGTCTTCTCCGCATTGACTTTCAACCCGACATTAGATGCCCAGGTATGAATATCCCGAAGCGCCCGATCCATCAAAGAACTGATCGTTGGAAGGCAGTTTCCACTTATGACAATTGCAACGTCATTTGCGTAAGCCGTAAGTTTTACGGGTCCCTCATCGAATCGCCTGAGCAGTTGGTTGATGAGCAGAGTCCATAGCAGAGGAGATAGCACCCCTCTCTGCGGCGTGACCCTGTCCACTGATTTCGTGGCCTCGTACAATCCCGTTGTGATGTAATCTTTCTGCAATTTAACATGCAGCCGATTCAGCTGATTAAGGCAGAATGTACTTAAATGCAATTAAGACCATCCATAATCGCCCATTTTGCAACATTATTGAAAGCCCCGGCAATATCCAGGAACACTCCTAGAGCATACTCCTTATATTCCAGGGATTTCTCTATGCTTATTACCGCCCTATGCAATGCGGTGTCTACCGACTTGCCTTTGGTGTACGCATGCTCTGTTGTGGAGAGCAACTTTTCATCCACGTTGGACTTTATGTGCACACCTATCAGCCTCTCAAAGGTTTTGAGCAGAAATGATGTAAAGCTAATGGGTCTATAGTTTTTGGGATACATGTGACCGATCTTCTCCACCTTTGGTAGGAAAGCTACACGAGCAGTTCTCCAAGAGTGCGGTACATGATTCAGCCTTATGCACCCATCGAATATTATTTTAAGCCATTCCGCGACCGCCATACTTGAAATGTGTAGCATGGCCGGGAATATACCATCTGGGCCCGGTTATTTAAACTTAGAAAACGCTTTCACTGGCAATTCTATCTTGGTATCGGCACTACTAGCTCCGTGATCGAAGTGTGAGTGTTGTCTGCTGGATCTTCTAAACCATCTCCCGATGGGAAATGTGTGTCGAAAAGCACCTCAAGTTATTCCTCACTATTACGTGACCATTCCCCATTCTCTTTCTTTATTAGTCCCTGGTCTATGTTTCCCTTTGCTAGGACTTTTTCAAATGTGATGTTTCGCTGGAGCACTCTATGTCCGTACAGAAACTTGTCTATGAGTTTCTCTTCGGCCTGGTAATTTCACGCTTGTTGATCCTCAGTAGATCCCTGTACTCGTCCCGACACGCTTCGCCTCCCGCGGTCTTTGCGAGCTTAAACATTTCTTTTACCTGTCTTCTTAGAATACTCAGCTCATTGCTCCACCATGTCGGCTTTGCTTTTCCTCTGAATCTTCTTAGAGGGCAAGCATTTTTATACGCAGTTATAAACGTCCTTGTTAGGAATTCATTCGACTCTTCCAGTTCCTCCACATTGGCAACCTCTTTTGGTTGTCCCGGTTTCTACATGTTTCTGGAATTTAGTCCAGTTCGTTGATCTAGGGTTTCTAATGGCTTTAGGGGGATGCTGAAGCTGATATACTCACGTTCGGAGAAGGATGGTCTATCAAGAACCATCCAATAATACCTTGATATATCACGCTCGGAGCTCCATGTAATATCCAATACATTGCTGGATGTTGGACCAATGTATGTAGGAACATTTCCCCTGTTGGCTATCTTCAAATTGGTTTGCAGGATGTAACAAAATAGAGATTCGCCTCTCTCGTTATTATCTGCTCCTCCCCACGCATTGTGGTGCGCATTTGCATCTGCGCCTACGACCAACCGCCCTTTGTGCCCTTCCTCCTGTCCTAGCCTTTTGCACTCCATCGGTGCAACCTCCGCAGCATGGGACATATAGCAGGACGCCAGGCCACCGCTACGAGTTCCTCAGTGATGTAGTTAGGCAGCATATATGAATTTAGCTGTTTCCTTACCTTTACTACAGCTCGCACCCGTCCTTCCGTTTGCGCGTAGTAAACGCCAAAGCCGCGCGCGCTAAGTCCATAAACCTTTCCTCCCGATGAGAGGCACGGCTCCTTAATCAGCGCCACGTCAAACAAACCCTCCTCAAGGGTTAGGAGGAGTTCGCTCGACGCCACTTTACTGTGTTGGAGGTTTATCTGTAGGACTCGCAGCACCATTGGGCTGTTTGTCCGAATTTATCCCCTGGCTGCAAATCGTCCAATAGGCACGGTCCGCATAACACCCTGGATTAGGGGTTGGCAGTTCTTGGTCATCGACATCCCGCCGCCCTCGTATGAGGCTAAACGGCGTAGATGTCAGTCCTAAACAGCTCTGCCTCATAGTCGGGCGCTATGGAGTTCGGCTAAGCCCTCACACCAACGACAAGGTGCCTACCCTAGTTAGGGTAGAAAATTGCTTAGTCATAAAAGGGGCGGTGCCACGCCCGTTTTTTTTTTTATTTAAATTTTTTCTATTTATTGTTATAAATCCACTTGTGGAATGAAATACCATTGAAATAAAGCTTTTTTTTGCAAAGACATAACTTATTTTATTCGTCCACGACCCTTTTAAAAATATTTTATATAAAAGTGGGCGTGGTTCTTTACCGATTTCGTTAATTTTCCTTCAAAGCATTCGCTATAGTAAGGGCAACCTCTCTGCCGAATTTTGTTACGATAGCTTTAACGATTTTTGATTTATGATTAATATTTGAAAAATGTATTATTTCACAAGTGGCCACACCCATTTTAAAAAAGTTTTCCAAATTTTTGTCAAGAGTCTCAATATCAGTCCACACGTCTAATTTCAATATTATAGGTGTATTATTTACTAAATAATCAGGTTTTTTTTGTTTTCCAAAATGTTCTATATATAAAAAGTGAGCGTGGTTTTCATCCGATTTCGCTCATTTTCAATACCAACTAATTCTGGATCCAGATAAGCTCGTGTACCAAATTTGGTGAAGATATATCTAAATTTACTCAATTTATCATGTTAACGGGCAGGCGGACGGACGGACATTACTCAGTCAATTTTGTTTCGATACTAAAGTTATAATGCCCTGTGTACAAGTACAGCTGGGTATAAAAAGGCAAAGTTATGAGCATCCGGCGTGTGTACATCGGCTTTTTAGGCCAATAGAGCAAAAATCTCTCACTCATTAGCTTTTACAATCGCCTGAATTATCCGCGTATCATATTACCGATGTTACCCTGATCTGCATCCGCTCTTGCTCTGTTCTTGTTCATTCGCATGTGTGTCTAACTCTCGTTATCTTGTGTTAACATTATCGTCTTTGTTCCAGCAGCATTCACTAATTGAGCCGTTTATTTTGAAAGTGGCATAAGTCATTTCCAATTCATGGTCTTAAATGCATTGTTATTTTTGAACGAATGCATATATATATGGTTCTACAATTATAAAATAATAATAAGAATTGCATCTTTTGGATATTGGACTCTAAGAAACTGGAGGCGAGGAGAGATACAAACAAATTATCACTGAACCTAAACGACATGAAATGACTTATGCCACTTTCAAAATAAACGGCTCAATTAGTGACGGGAGTTTTGGGAATCCATAAAAACCCGCCATATTAACTAACGCACCCTAATATAGTAACTAATGCATAATATTTAATATATCATCGCAGCAAATGTAAGTTTACAGACGTAAATACATACGAATATTTTACGAAAGGCAATTGCATTGAACACTGACAACGAAGAGAAATCGGCCGTTTCCTTTATTTTGCAATTTCATAAATTTTAACTGAAAATTTATTGCTTTTACAAAGAAAAGCGCAAAATTAATGGCGTAAAATATTCGCAATACATACTCAAAAAGACCAGAGATGAGACATCTTCACTCTGTTACAAAACTCTACCAACTCTTTGAACAAACCAATCGAAAAGCACACACACGTTCGAAAAAGCAGAGGACAACCAAAAAGGAGTGAGCAACTTGCCATTTGCGATGGTTGTCCGCGCTATATCCGCCGCCAGAGACGTTGGTTGGAGAGTTATTAAAAAAGCATAAATTTTTAAAACGTATGTTATTATTGAACTTTGCATAACCTTTGTTGGCCTTGTATTTATAAAGATATGTATAGACGGCCATTCACGATCATATATCTGTACTATCTTTTTCATTGAACGCCTGTATTTTATATTCTTGCACAAAGGGAAAAATATATACCAAAATCTGTATGTCCTTACAATTGTAAAATGTTAAGCTCAAACTGCCCTCGAATCGCTATCCACTATATATAAATTTCCATAGTTTTTTATATGAATTTCGAAATTTATATTTGCTTTTAACTTCTTTTCATTTTTATACCTTTCATAAACATCAAATGGTATATTAACTTTGGTCCGATGTTTGTAACGTTGAGAAATATAGAAGATAGACTCACCACTCACCATTAAGTATACCGAATTGATCAGGGCGACGAACTGAGTTGATGTATCCATGTCCGTCTGTCCGTCCGTCCGTCTGTCCGCCTATCCGTCCGTCTATCTGTTTGAACGCAAACTAGTCCCTCAAATTTTAAGATATCTCAATGAAATTTGGCACAAGGATGTATTTTTCTATTATATTAGACATTTGTCGGATCCGGTAGAATAGGACAACTAAAACATATATCTCCAATACAACCGATCGTTCAGATAAGACGATTTTGGTCATTTCTGCCGCAATTTAGCAAGTATAATCATGAAGCTCGGTGATATATATTCTAATATATCATAGGAGATTTTCTGAAAAAATCACTTTGATCGGAGCTATATATAGTTATATCCCATACAACCGATCGTCAGATAGAAAGATTTTTGGCCATTTCTCCCCTAATTTAGAAAGAATATACGTGAAGCTCGGTGATATATATTTTAATATATCATAGAAGATTTCCAGTAAAAATCATTTCGATCGGAGCTATATATAATATAGATCCCATACAACCGATCGTTCAGATAAGGGGGTTTTTTGCCACTTTTTATATTTATCTCAAAATCTTTTAGGGATATACATCTGTTCACTATATATTTCTTATCTTACACAGCGCATTATTTGGAGATTACCAATGGGATAAGATTATTGTTCAGCCAATTCATGAAAGGTATGAAGTATTCGGCAAAGCCGAGAAAGTCCCGTCCTTACTTGTTCATTTTACTTAAGCCACTTTTTTTTTAATGCCATCACATTTGAGAAATAAAAAAATTACCTACCCCTTCGGTTGCCCACATACAGTGCTTTTTATCAAGAGGAGCACGACGCAAATTGGAAGAGAAGCTCGGCCTTAGATCTCTTCGGAGGTTATCGCGCCTTATATTTATTTTTTGTTTATGTTGATGTCTGCGCAAAGCTCGTAGAGCTCATCACGCTCATCACTAAATCTTCTTCGGTACTCGCCATCGCCAACGCGTAGAGGTCTATAAATTTTCGAAGAAATTTTCTCTCGAACACTCCCAGAGCCGCTTCATCTGATGTCGTCATGGTCCATGCTTCTGCACCATATAGCAGGACGGGTACGATAAGTGACTTGTAGAGCATGATTTTCGTTTCCCGAGAGAATACTTTTCTTTTCAATATCCTACATAGTCCAAAGTAGCATTTATTGGCAAGAGTGTTTCTTCGCTAGATTTCATAGCTGATGTTGTTTTTAATGTCAAAACTGGTTCCCAAATAAACGAAGTCTTTTATTTCGATGCCGAAGGTAGTGTGGTTCACAAGGCGCATATGCGCTGACTCTTTGCTCGATGCAGCAGGTACTTCCTTTTGTCTTCATTCACCATCAAACCCATCTTTAGCATTTCTTTTTCCAGTTTGGAATAAGCAGAACTAAAGGCGCGGGTATATAGGCCGCTGATATCAATGTCATCCGCATATGCCTTACTTGTTGTGAACTCCTTAACTACAATTCGGTGTAAAAAACTTAGTATCATTTGACATTGATTCGTAAAGCAAGCTATCGACTTTTTGTATTTCACCTAATCAACTTTGATATCTTGTCAGAGATCGACTTAGATTCCTTTAAAAAAAGTTAAAGTAAACTAAACTTAAAAAAATATAAAAATGAACGAAAAATACCATTATTTTTGTAAAAGAAAGCGTTGGTCGCTCGGTTTACGAAAAAAATTTTACATTGTTTTAAGCTCACTTTACAAATTATTTTTAAACTTTTATTTGCGAGGTGCCTCAAAAGCGTATTTTTAAGCTATTGCATAGATTTTATCGCGGGCTTGGCGACTAAATCAAAAAAAACCGTAACTGATATTTGTCAAAAAAGATCCGAAAAGGCTCGAAAAGGTTCGAAAAGGTTCGGTGTTAGCAACAGGCCATATACATAAAATTGGATCTCTATCATAAACAGCTATGGGTACAACTACATTTACACGGTTACCAAATTGAGAATGTGTTAGTAAACACGAATGCGTAGCGAGCACGAAAGTAAAATCAATTATTTATTTAGTTTGATTTCAATGCTTGAACCTTTAACACGTGTCATACGAACTCTTTGGTACTCTGTTTTAAGCGCGCGTGCGACACTTCCTAACAGTATGACAATCGAAATCAAACTAAAAGAACTGTCGTTGATTTTCACGAAGTAGCCATTGTGCTATCGCTTATCGTATACATATATGGTCGCTTACAAGCCAACCTAATAAAACCGCACGGCGTTTTTTTAGCGCACGCAAACAACCGGCGTTTTTTGCCCTAACCCAAATAAGCATGCGTTGCGACAATGTAAAGCATGTGTGCAAGCGTCAAATCTAAATGTCACGCAGAACAAAAATTGGAAATCGAGTTAGGTTTTTACGCAGCAATTAAAGTTAAATTTAAAGTTAAAGTTAAAGTTAAATTTAAAGTTAAAGTTAAAGTTAAAGTTGAAGTTGAAGTTAAAGTTAAAGTTAAAGTTAAAGTTAACGTTAAAGTTAAAGTTAAAGTTAAAATTAAAGTTAAATTTAAAGTTAAAGTTAAAGATAAAGTTAAAGTTAAAGTTAAAGTTAAAGTTAAAGTTAAAGTTAAAGTTAAAGTTAAAGCTAAAGTTAAAGTTAAAGTGAATGTTAAAGTGAATGTTAAAGTTAAAGTGAAAGTTAAAGTTAAAAATAAAGTTAAAGTTAAAGTGAAAGTTAAAGTTTAAGTTAAAGTTAAAGTTAAATTTAAAGTTAAAATTAAAGTTGAAGTTAAAGTTAACGTGAAAGTTAAAGTTAAAGTTAAATTTAAAGTTAAAGTTAAAATTGAAGTTTTTTTTTGAAGTTAAAGTTAACGTTCAAGTTAAAGTTAAAGCTAAAGTTAAAATTAAAGTTAAGTTAAAGTTAAAGTTAAAGTTAAAGTTAAATTTAAAGTTAAAGTTAAAGTTAAAGTTGAAGTTAAAGTTAAAGTTAACGTTAAAGTTAAAGTTAAAGTTAAAGTTAAAGTTAAAGTTAAAGGTATAGTTAAAGTTAAAGTTAAAGTTAAAGTTAAAGTTAAAGTTAAAGTTAAAAATAAAGTTAAAGTTAAAGGTAAAGTTAAAGTGAATGTTAAAGTTAAAGTGAAAGTTAAAGTTAAAAATAAAGTTAAAGTTAAAGTTAAAGTGAAAGTTAAATATTAACTTCTCATTTATTCAATAAAAGTAAAAAATTTGTTTTCTTATCGGTCACCACGTTTAAAAAGGTTAACTTGAAATAATAGCAAAGACAAAACTTGAATTAATATCAAAGAAAACAAAACGTTGCATAAATATTATAATTGCATAAGTTGATAATATGCAATAGCTTTACCGCGGCAGTCCCCGAGTGCCACACGTCCTTTTTTATTTAATATTCCCTTCCATCATGACGATTACAAAATGAATTAAATGTAATTTCCAGTACTCCATTACTGACATTGATCTGATTTTTACACCGGAGGTAGGTCTTCTAAGACAGGGACTCCTGTAAGCACTCATCGACTCCATTACTGAATTCACGATGAATATTCTTTTATACTCAACGCCAAAAAATAGATTCATTCCATTATCGTAATTGATATTATAGAAAAATTGTAAGTTTACAAACGGCGATGGTTACTAGGACATGCTTCAGAATTTCACTTCTTCATCAGCTAGCTTTTCGGGAGCTGAGCGTTGAACTCGAATCTCCAACATTCATATCAGAGCAAAGTTAGATGCCTTTAGCTGCTAAGCCATATGAATATCCCGTTGTTCGCTGTACAATTGGTCTCTAAGAGTTGCCTTTTTGTTTATATTCCTTTTGATCACCATGTAGGCACATACACTCTGTATGTAGTTTATTCCTAATTATGTGGATATGATTTTTAGGCGCGCTTTTGAAAGCTTAGTAACATTTGTTCGGATTTTTACAGTATTTGTTTTTAATACTTCCGCTGTTACTATTATATCAATATAATCATATGTATTTAATTAGCGAGCTTTGCTCATATTGCTTTATACAATGGTTTTTGTAATTGATATTAGAGAAAAATTGTAAGTTTTCAAACGGCGATGGTTACTAGGACATGTTTCTGAATTTCACTTCTTCATCAGCTAGCTTTTCGGGAGCTGAGCGTTGAAATCGAGTCTCCAACATTCATATCAGTGCATTTTCAGAGCTTTTTCCTGAGCACAAATCCTATCGAAAAATCAATGGCGCAATATCGGATAACTTTTGTCCATACAAATCGACCCGACCCAATATCGGTATTGAGTGATAAAAATATCGACATATTGTTACTAATTTAGTAATTTTTCGCCTATTGGTCAACTTTAATGATTTGAAGTTTTCATGTTTTTAAATAAAACTTATTGCTTTCTTTTACAGTCAAGTAGAGTGACAGTTCGCACGCCTGGTTGTCCCTACACATCTCTAGATTAGTCACCTGTGCCTTTTATGATCCGTGATCAAAACTCATTTTTAAATCACAGAAGCTCTGAAATGGTGAATCGTATTAATGACATATATGAACCGGCCACAATTGTACTTATAATAATTTTTAGAATTTGTTTGACAGTTGCATAGTTATCGCTTGAATTAAAAGGGGTCACTGATCGTAAAATGCAATAAAAGTCCAAATCCTAGCCTAACGAGACTTTGAATTTTTTTTTAATACATGCAAAGTAAAAAAAAACTTAAAATATTTTATTTTTGTTTTCAGAAAAATTTTTAAGTGAAATTCAAAAATTATTCTAAATAAGTATGGAAGAAAAAAAACACAATTTTTTGGTATTGTCATTATAACTATTGACACCACCTTATTTTGCAAAGACAAAAGAAAATTTTTCCTGTAAGCTGTTTGTGGTAAAAGAGAATCAAAATTACAGCGGTCAATTGAGAAAGTAAAACTTTTAACAGTATCATAGCTTGGAGGGCTAACATCCACTCGATTTTTCTTTGTTTTTATAAATTACATATGCATGTAGGAGGTATACCAAAAAAATGCTGCTCATGTTCGTTTCGCGTAACAAAACTTACTTTGGGGGGATGGACAAAGCAATATTATTATTTTTCGTTTAACAGAAGTACCTCAAGATAACTTCATCAGGTTATTTGATAAGTAATTTGCAATTTTCATAATTAAAATTAGTACTTGTGGTTTAATCTCAGCGGGAGAAACATTACTGTAAATAGCAATGACGCTTCGAAGGAATTTTCATGATTAGCCGACTATGATGTCATGTGCACTTCGCAATTACATACGCAAAAAGAGCTCTTGATCTTGTGATTTATGTTGCGGCCAATTGGCATAAGATGTTGCGATTATCGTTTACTTAGGCGGATGTGCAAACGACTTCAACCGCGGCTTAGCTGCTTAGTTCTGCCGGGAGAATATCTATCACAGTGATTGCAAACTATGAATTGCATCACATGTGGTCCATTAACCTCACCATAATTAGCAATTCCTCTGTTTAGAAGTGATTTCTGTTTAGTGTATTTTGTTTTTGTTATGTGAATAGCGCTACTGATCTTATAGCACTGTCCAGTCACAGTCACGAAAAAAATTACTGCGCCTAATTATACAAAATTACCATTCATGTTCTTATTCACAATCCCAATAAGAAAGTCTCCAAAATAATCCCGAAATAGTCTCGAAACGATTTCAAAATAAGTGCAAGAATGTAAGATTTCAAATTCGATCCGAAAATTATTTCGAAACAAAAACGAAACTATGTATCTCGAAAGTAATCCCAAAATGAGCCCAAAATAGTTCTGAAATTAAACCGAAATTGTCCCGAAATTATAAACAAATTTGTCCTAAAAACAGTTTTGAGATATTCACAAAATAACCTCGAAACAATACGAATTAATTCGACGATATGTCACTTAATATTTTTGAAATGATCTCGAAAATATTCCTGATATTATTTAATTCCAAAATTACAAAATAACGAAGAATTATACTGAAATAGGTTCGAAACTTAACTGTTGATTTACTACAACTAAATAAATTTTAATATCATGCATGTGAAAATATGTATATTGTTGTTGTTGTAGCGATAAGCACACTCCCGAAAGCATTAGGGAGTGTTATTGATTTTAACGGTCCTTTGTCGCATGCAGATTCGGTACGTTGCGGTAACAAGCACAATTAAGATACTTGCCCGACAATCTCTGACACGATTTTATATAACCAAATGAAATCTTCTAGGCCTTTCTATATGCATGAGGTACTTGGGGTCGCCAGAGCCTCGGTTAATTGCGCTACACAACCCCTTAAATCAATTTGCTATATCAGTAGCCTCTTGCGAGAGGCACACCTGACTGTTAAGAGTTCGCTGGTTACAATTTTTTCCTAAATATTATTAAGTCATTATTTATATGGTGTAATTAATATCTTGTCAGATAAAAAAGAAACAAATGAGAAATAGACCCGAAATGATTAAAAGGTAACCCCAAAGCGATTCACAAAATATTCGAAGATATCCATTACTCGCGAATCGATCTCAAAAAGAATACCGAAATATTCCAGATATAGTCCTTATATGATCCGTTATAAAGCTCAATATAAATTTTAAAACGGTTCTGTTATATTCCGAAATTAACCCCAGTATGGGCAATAAAATAGTCTTAAAATTATTGCGATAGCAACGCCGACATTATCGGTTAATAGTAATGAATGTATTTCGAAAGAGTTCGGAATCTATAACAAGAAAAATCCAAAAATAACTAGAATATTTTGAAAACCGTGATGAAAAATTGCACCAAATTTAAATGAAATTTGTCTCAATATGAACTTTGAAATCATATCGAAATTAACAAGAGGTAGTCCCGAAATAAACACAAAAATGTTTCCAAGTTATCAGCATAATTGGCTCTTAGCCGCATAAGCAATTTTAGAAATTTCTTAAAAATTCACTCTAGCGATCCCACTTTCGCGGCAACTGACGCCAATTGAGAGCACCAAGGGAAGTCAAGTCTTCTTCAAACTGCCTCTCCCAATAAAGTGGATGTCTCCTGTTCCTCTGATTACAAACGGCGGTGTCGACTGAAATACTTTCTTGTCCGAAGCGCCTTTGTCCATGCGCATAATATGACCTAGCAAGCGAAGCCTTTGGGTTTTATTCACTGTACAATCGTCATATCTGCGTTAAGCTCATATAGCTCATAGTTATGCCTCCTTTCGTCTCTAACACTCCAAGAGCTTATCTCGACACCGTTCATGATTCCGAGCCATACTTAGAACAGATATGATAAGCGACTTAAAGACCGTGATCTTTGTTAACCGAGAGAGGGCTTTATTTTTCAATTGCTTACTCAGTCCAAAGTAAGACTTGTTGGCAAGAGTTATGTTCCGTTTGATTTCCAAGCTGATATTGTTTTTGCTGTTTGCCAAATAGGCAAAATCCAGTGAATAGTGACATGGCTGCCAAAGTGCGAATGCGTCGATTCTTTCTTGGAAGACAGCAAGTACTTCGTCTTGTGTTCATTTACCGCATGGCTCGCGTTTTTTGTTTATTTGTTTAATCCAGAGAAGTCAGAACTAACAGCGCGTTTTTTCAGCCTATTAATATCATCAGCATATGTCAGTTTTTTTACGCTCTTATAATAGAGTGTACCATAACGTTTGAGTTCTGCTGCTAGAATTATCTTATCCAGCATTGTGTTAGAGAATTTGCACGAAAGGCTAGTCATCTGGCCCGAAGTCTCATTTTGTTTCGAATCGCTTGGAAGGGCCCTTCCAAATCTTTATGGCAGAACTTTATAATTGACGTTGCAGGGAAGTTAAATTCAGACATAGCAACAAACTTGTTTTCGTGCTATCAAAGGCTGCTTTGAAGTCAAAGCAAATGTGGTGAATGTCAATTCCTTTATCGTGAATCTTCTCTAAGATTTGGCACATTGTGAAAATCTAGTCGATAGTAGATTGACCAGGTCTGAAGGGGCACTAATAAGGTCCAATCAGTTTTTTGACTATGGGCTTCAGTCTTTCGTACAGTAGGCTAGACTGTTCCTGAAGTTATTGACGAAATTATCTTGAAGTACCATCGAAGCAATCGATAATCCATACATATTTCGAAATGATCCCAATACACTTCCACCACCAAATCGCAACAGCCAGGAAGTGATCAAATTTTCACAACGGTATTTTTTTGTCATACCCCGTGATGGAATTCAATCGTTTCACAGAGACCATTATTTATTTATGCATTCATTTATAAATATATAAAATTTTTACTATATACATACGTATGTGTGTATGTATGTGAAGTCGATTAAAACGTAGCTTAAGTGAACAACTACACAATACCAATTTTGTTCCGCCATAAAAGTGAATTTCCATTTGCGATATGAATTTATTAAACCAGAGCTTTTGGTGAGGAAAAGCGGCAAAGCTATCACCACAATTCGAAGTGGCATCAACAAAAAAGGAAAAAAAGCTGAAAAATATAAAATTTCACAGTTTACTTTGCAGCTCTCCTTTCTCATGACACACAATTTAAATATTCGTTATGAAGCGCTTCATACTTTAATTCCACTACACTCACATGCGCTCTTACACCTGGTTAATCCGGCATTCTTGTTTATTATTTTTAACGCAAAGCAAAAAAATGAAAATAAAAATTTACTCTCCCACTTTCTATTGAAAAAAAATAATATTTTATGCTATGCTTTTTCCAACTTGTTTTAACCATTACAAGCGTTTTTAAAATTTTACGTTTCGTTTTAAAAAATTTATTTTGCGCTTCCTTTCATTTATTCACAAAATTCGTTTAATTGGAATTTTGTTAGGTTTTTCTGTTTATTTGACTAAACTGTGGTAATTAATTTTCGGCGGCTTGCAGTGAAAAAAATGATTTCATTGAAACAAAAAACTGTGGGCATGAATTTGAAATGAATTTAAGATCGACAGAATTTTTTAGTGAATTTATTGAATGCACTCAATTTGATATTTAGGTGTGTTCCTTTTACAATCCGCATACCATTCACCCAAGGTTAGGTAAATATGAACTGAAGCTGAAGATCTGGCATATACTGAATGAGTCCATAGTGCTACGTCCAAACTGAAAACCCCCTTTTAAAACCCAGGCCCTGCATTATAAAATTACTTTGCCCTCTTGGCAAATACAAGAAGCTTTCTAGGATATGTGTCACACTCCGCTTCTAGATCGGAAAGCTCTACTCCTCTTTGAGACGGATAAGTTATAAAGAAAGCACAACATCAACGGCAGTGTCCCTCACGGATCTGTTCTAGATCCAACACTATGGAATGCGATGTACTTGTATGATGGTGTGCTACAAATCAACCTTTCCGGAAGCACGCAAATTTTCCGCTATGTATATGATTATGTCGTAGTTCCAGCGGCCAAGAAGCTGGATCTGCGCTAATCATTAGGTAATGACGCCGTAGAAAGAAAGGAAAAGGAAGGAGAAGGAAGGATGGCGAACATGAGATGTCCAGCAATAACACAGAAGTGGTTTTGGTAAGCTCAAAGCGGACTGTGGATGAGCTTGTCCTAATCAAAGGGTATTATCAAATAAGTTAGCGGCGGCCACCTTGGTGCTTTGGCAGCGTGCTCCGCCTACTACACCAAGGGTCCTGAGTTCAACTCCCGGCCAAAGTAACATCAAAAATTTACGAAAAAGTTGTTTCAATTAGAAAAAATGATGATATATGAATGGCACGTGCTTATTGGACAGTGTCTGACGAATTGATTTTTGTTTTATAGCGAAAAATCCCAGTAGATCTACCGTCAAGTGAAATGGCCGATTTGTATGGCAAGAAAGGAGCAAGGTCACGAACGTGAATTAGGTGGCAAGTGAATCAAGAAGAGAATGCTGGGCCTTAATTTGAGAAGGAAGCTTATTCTTTTCCGATCCAAGTAAGGCCATAAGGAGCTTTAGGACTACCAACTATTTCGGTTTGCTATTTCGTTCTTCTGTAAGTTTATTCCACAATTTTCTTCAGGAAATAACTAAGTGGGGGTTCGTATGTAGTTGTTTGCCTCGTTTAAATCCATTTGGAAAACTTTCCTGGCCATTTATACAGCAAATTCATTTCCTCCGCGCCGGGGGACCCAAAAAAGTTGTATAAAACGGTGCTTTGTGAGCTGTAGGAACCCCTTGATAGCTCCTTGTGATACAAGGATTCAATTAATTAGATTTAAATACTTTTAAGACAACCTGTCTCTATACATGGCACGAACCACCAACTGGAAGATACTGAAAAATTCAGAAAGTCGGTACGATGAACTGACTTCCGGTAAAGCTCATTACCATTTTGACCAGCACGTACAGACTTTACTGTGGCAAACAGTGCCCAAACCCTCCTCCAATTACCCTTATGAAGGATACCTTGTGTTTTCTATCGGGATACCTAAAACTGGCCAGCATAACAATTGCCGGACGATAGTTCTGCTTAAACTTTATTGAATCATCTCAAAGTATGAGGGCTAAAGTTTTATCGAACACATAGAGGGGCACCCTGCTTCAGGTTTGCTGTCCACTGCACTTAGCAAATATGCCAGCCTTTGCACAATCCCTTCTTTCAGTATCTAGGTTCTTTTTTTGTCTCACGCTTTTCACTATTTATCTGGTCTTTCTTCGCCATTACCTTTCCAGCTTAATTTGAGATAATTATGGAGAGATATTTATTGTTATGAAATTAAGTGTTGGCAAGCCGCAGGATCGGGTTAATCTTTGTACTTCCGTGCTGGCCATAGATAGGACAGTTCACACAATATGGCCTGAGATCCATACGACTGCCTTTATACACAGTGTGGGCAATTCTCTTTAGTGATTGCTTGCATTCATTTACTAATTTCTATTAAGTTTGCCTTGAAACCTGTTTGGCTTTCAAAGTACTTAAGCGAAAAGTATGCAAGATTTTAAGACAACAGCCAGGGAGAAGCCTTCTTATTGGCTATTAGGTTAGCGTGAAACACGTGGTAATAGCTAATTAGCCTCGAAGTTGAGGCAAGCAATAGATTCTCCAAGTAATTTGTTATTAAGTTTGAACCCGTCTTATGGAATGTTTTTGAAAGGGTAAGAAATGGAGATTTAGTAGACGATGAGAAATGAAAAAACTATCCCTAACTATGTTCATCGATTGATGCAGTATCATACAACCGTTCGGCTAAAGTCATCATCGTTGGCTAATGGCATTTTCTAATTTGGTCACCTAGCGCTCTGCAAAATGACAGAAATTGTAGGTAATGGCGCCCCTTTTCTTGTTAAGCTAAAAATATTTTGTGAAAGGAACATACAAAGTAATGAAATAGCCCAAGATATGTACATGAGCACATCGATTTAATGATGAGCTGCGAATAAAAGAATAAAAGGCGTTTCGACTAAGAAAGCATTTTTATTGGGATTGGCTCAGGAGGGTCCCCACATCGCTGGAAGGACAAGGTGGAAAACGAAGTGAAGAAGCGACTGGCGGGTCTGTTGGACGACCATAACCGTGTAAACGGTTAAGTGCCTATTGAGTAAGTAAGTAAGCAACGTGAGCGCGTTCTCCCTTGCGGCCTTGGTGCTTGAACGCACTGATTTTGCGAATTGTGTTGTTAACTCCTTAAAGTCTTGCACCTTCGCCTGTTTTAAACAACACCATATCTTTATCCAAAGTTTGTTCCCACCTATACTCGTATAGTTCAATTTTTCAAAGCTGGCAGAAGAAATATCTTTTATCTCCAACTATTTATTTACTTGCATATTTATGTGTGTAAGTATGAAGTTTCTCTACAAACCAAGATAAGGGCAAATTACATAAAAAGTTTAAAGTTTCTGCTGATTTGCCATTTCTAAGTACTGCAGTGAACTGCGCTACTGCATTTTCTTATTTTCGGTTTTCTTTTGCTCTAACTTCTTAATACACAGGACATTTGTATGTATTTGAATGTATATATGCACACTAGACTGGGTCGATTTATTAACCGATATCGCGGAATCGGTTTTTCGATAGGATTTGGGATCGGGAAAAAAAGTTCCACTACGCATACCCGAAAAAATAATTTTCGAGCCTGCGAAAAAAAATGGCGAAAGGGTACGTTTTTGACAAAAAAACTTCCCAAAACTCAAAAAATATTTTTATTTTTTTTTTTTAAAAACTGTTATCGCCAACGTTTTTACGACAGGTTTTTGAAAAAAAAAAATATTTTTTGAGTTTTGGGGAGTGTTTTGGTCGAAAAAATGGCCCTTTCGCAATTTTTTTTTCGCAGACTCGGACATAATTTTTTGGGTATGCGTAGTGGATCTTTTTTTCCTGAGCCTGAAACCTATCGAGAAATCGATGGCGCGATATCGGGAAACTTTCGTCCATACAAATCGACCCAGGTTAATATACACCAACATCTATGTATTTAAAATAACTTTATTTGGCGCTCTCGTCTAGACAAGTTGTTATCTTTAGCATATGCTTTTGCGGCAAAGTACCTATGTATATATGTATGTCCATACTTAAGTTGTTCTTACATCTCCACAAAAAGTGAATGCGGATTATGAGATTGAATTATAACTTTCACTTCTGACATCCAACGGTATAAGTGTCTATGGTCGCCGATATATAAGAACGCAATGAACAAAAAGTAAAAATGTTTTTGTAAATTTAAGTACTATATACATATATATTAGACTGGGTTGGTCCCCATACAAAAAAAAAATTGCAAATGTCATATAAATTTAGAGATTTGTTGAGAGGGTTTCGGAAAAAAAAAAATTTTTTAACCTTCGAAATACAGCTGAAATAGATTTTTCATTGTAACTTGGTTATTTGACGTCCGATTTTTAAAATTGATATGTCATGTTATGAAGTTGTTTTCACATGATTATGTCGGCTAACAAAATTGTACCCCTCTAAAGTTTCCTTCTTTCCATACCAAACGAAAGTACTTAAAAATTCAGGAAAATGTTGCTTTCAAACCATATTACTACACTGATAGAAAAAAAAATGGTAAAATCAACCGAAATACGGATCAATTTAACCGAAATTTCTGTGAATTTTTATCCATCGCAACAAGATGGTGAATCAACTGCGAACAAATCTTTGATTTGCAATTGCCCGTTTTAGTAGTAAAATGAACAAAAAAGTTGTTGCGACAGCTTTGAATGAAAGTACATATGTTGCCATATAAATAAATAAGTGTAAGGCGCGACAACCTCCGAAGTTATTTTAGGCCGAACTTCTCTTCCAATTTGCGTCGTGCTCCTTTTTAATTTTTCTTACAAGTTTGCGGGACGCGACCTACTTGTTTTGTGCCGACTCCGAACGGAATCTGCAAGGTATAAGAGTTTTCACTGAGAGTGCTTGCCGAATACTGCCGAGGGGCGACTCCGCTTAGAAAATTTTTCTTTTAATTGAAAAATTGTGTTGTTCATCGACCAGTTGTGATAAAACGCCTCCTATAGCATATCCGCTCGCATCTGTATCTAGAATAAACGTTGCTCCTGTAATCGGGTATGCCAACATTGGGGCAGTGCGCAACCGCTCTTTCAATGTTTGGAAAGCTACTTCTTGCTCCTTCTTCCATTCGAAAGCTTTATTTTTTCTTGTTAGCTCGTGGAGACTATGGGCTACGCTGGCAAAATTTGGTACAAATCGGCGGTAATATGTGCACAGCCCAAGGAAACTTCTCAATTCATGCAGATTCTGTGGTCTTGGCCAATCCTTTACTGCCTCTATCTTTTTATTCGCTGTACAGACACCTTCTGTCGTTGCCTTGTGACCCAAATATTTTACTTCCTTTTTAAACAGCGCACACTTTTTGGGACTTAATGTCAGACCACCGCCAGCTATTCTTTGGAAAACTTCATCTAAGTTTTTAAGATGTTCATCAAAGTTCTTGCCCAATACGATGATGTCGTCCAGGTACACCAAGCATGTTTTCCAATGGAGTCATTTCAATACCTGATCCATGAGTCTCTCGAAAGTAGCTGGTGCATTACATAGTCCAAAGGGCATTACTGTAAATTGCCAAAGACCATCTCCGACGCTGAAGGCTGTTTTCTCTTTGTCTCCCTCCTTCACTTCCACTTGCCAGTAGCCGCTTTTCAAGTCCAGTGTGGAAAACCATTCCCTACCAGATAGCGGGTCCAGAGTGTCGTCAATTCTTGGCAATGGGCAGCTATCCTTTTTCGTAACGTCATTCAACTTCCGGTAGTCTACGCAAAACCCCATTTTTCCATCCTTCTTCTTTACAAGTACTACCGGTGAGCTCCAGGGACTAGCTGATGGTTCGATGACGCCACTGTCGCTCATTTCTTGTATAATTTGATTTACAACTTCCCGCTTCGCTAGTGGAACACTACGTGGAGCTTGACGGATCGCCTCGCATCTCCAGTGTCAATTTGGAATATCTGTTTTCTATGCTCGCTTCCATAACGTCTCTCGACAGAGGCCATCAGTGCTTCATTGCTGTTCCGTTCGTACTCTGGAATAGTCTGTAAGATTTCGGCAGCTGGTCCTTTCAATGCTACGAAGGGTGCAGCAACTTTATGTTCAGCATTCCAGTTGTTCACTGTTGCGGTCTTCTCAAACTGTAGCTTATAGACCTGGAAAGGAACAGACCCGTCAAAGGATGGTGTTTTTACCTTTGGAATACTCGCTGAAACAACTGGGCGATTTAATTGTAACTGCTCTATACGACCCTTCAAATCATCTACTTCTGCCTGAAATTGAGCGATTTTTGCATCCTGCGCTTCCAGCTTTGATGTTACCCTTGCTTCCTGTGCTTCTAACTGTGAAGAAATTTGTGCCACCTGCAATGATAAGCGCTCCTCTTGTTCTTCCATCTTGGATGTTATGCGTGTCTCCTGTGATTCCAGTTGGGATGCCATATATGTCTTCTGTTCTTCCATCTTCGATGTTATTCGTGTCTCTTGAGATTCCAATTGTGATGACATATACGTTTTCTGTTCTTCAATCTTGGATGTTAAACGTGTCTCCTACGATTCCAGCTGAGATGCCACTGCCGATGTTTGAGCAGTTATTGCAGCCAATATCATGTTCAAATCAGTACTCGTAACTGTCTGCGATGTTTCGTTTTTCTCTTCAATTTTTGTTGTTGTTTCGTCCCCATCAGGATAAAAGACAAACTCGTCCACATCAATTCCTTGCGACTCCATTACCTCTCGTAGCCGTGCTTGAAGTTCGATCTTATTGCCGGTTGTATTTAATCCACGGTCCTCCAACTCCTTTTTTCAGTTGCTGGATCTTCAATTCACTGAACTTTGCCATGTCCAAGTTGTATTCCCTATCTTCGGAATTTATTCAGCAATTCCTCTTCTGATACCAATTGTAACGAATTTTCTGCAAATCCTCTTATTTTCCCTTTTGCTAGGTTCGTATCGCTAAACTGTTGAATAAATAACTCCAATATTGAATAATGGAAAAATGGCCTTTATTAAAATACTTCACACTAATACTCAAACTGTGCAACGAATAGCTTAATAACCAAACTGGTAGCTTAAATGAAACTGACTTGCAAAATAATACTGCTATTGCTCGCTAGATGTCGTCTTAGTCGTAACTGCTTGACAACTCAAATCAAACTGAATTCCAGCGCCTCTACAATTGTCGCCTTTTATACTCTTTGATTTCAACCTTCGCATCTTCTAGACGCTTCCAGAATCTACTAGTCCAGCAGCTCTCAAACTTCTCAGCTGTAATTACAATTGCACAATTTTATAGTTTTTCTCATTGCATACTTATAGGAGTATCTCACATATATGCATGTGTTAGTGCATTGACTCTCCGCTGCTCGTATACGTACATGGTACATATATGTAGACGCAGTTATTGTTTCGTTTATGTAGATACATAATGATTGAATTATTGATGTGCATCCACGTCACTGCTTAGCATCGGCTTAGAGACGGCAGCACTCCTTAGTTTTGCTAATGTTCGTAACAATATATACATACAAATCGCTAATGACTGAGGTTCAGGAATTTCCGAATTTCAAAACTCGTTGAAGTATCTCTTTGGCGTGTGACTCAGTATAAAGCTATGAGAAATTTCTTACCTTGTGTCATGGCCAGTGATATAAAATGTGAATGGGCCTTAATCAAAAACACTTTATTTAAGCACAATACTTTGTTGGGTATTGTATTTGTAGCAGTAAGAACATCACGTCCTCCCACCCCTAGTTATTTGAGGGACTTGAGTTATTTAAATATTTTTGTCGCCTTTTACGACAGGCATATCTGTCGCGAGTATAATCCAGGCCCACTAGCCCACTGGTGGCTCTTGGACTATTCATTATAATTGCTGAGGCGTGATCGCTCTTTTAATCTCTTAGTTGCGGACCAGAATTATAAAGGAAGCGCTCTACGTCCGATACTAAATATTCTTTTCATTGATGTAACTTTAAAAACTCTACGAGAATGTTTTTCATCAATGCTATACGAATTTGGAATTCAATTCCTGCTACTATAAGGAGCAAATTGAACAAAGGTAACTTCAAGAATGTCTTATATAAATACTTTTCTTAGAATTTGAACCACCTAGTATGATTGTTCAGAATATTTATATTTATATTTATATCTTTCACAAACCATTATTTCATTTAATAAATTGTTTACATTACATTTTATAAGCTAACTTAGTATAGACTATATTTTATATTTTGCATGTTGTACTATAAAAGATTCGCAACTTACTGTACTAATGCTTACCAACTGTAAATAAAAAATTTAATATCTGACAGCAGGACCGACTTTAAAAACTTCGAAACAATTTTCCATAATATTAACATGATTTCGCACTTAAACTCCTGTTGTATTATTGAGCATTCCTCAAACCTTCTACACAAATTGAGCAGTTTGTGCGCAACATACATCAACTATCATGGCCCAACCACCACGTTTTGCAATTTTAAAAGTCCTGTAAGGGAAGAAGGTGTTGATGGATGTTGGCTTTGATCTTACCAAATAATAATTTTCCACTTGCTCCCTGGTCAATCAATTGATCCAAAAATTTAACCATTTATTCGTATATCATAACTTTGGAGGTCAGCAAAGAACGTGTTCGTTTCAAATCCTACCAAAAGATAAGAAGCAAAGGAATTGCTATGGATCTGGAGAAAATAATCGAAAGTAGTTGTCATCTATTTTTAGAAACGTTTTCATGCCATTTCAAACACAACTTAAGTTAAAAAATTGCACTTGTCTTTATTTTGAGCAACATACTAAAATGAACTTTGAATTTCCGAGATTATGATTAAAATTCAATGTATCAATTAAATGTAAATCCAACAACTCCTCAGACTTTTTTAATTGATATGATTTTACTGGCTCAATTTAATAGAACACTAGCAGACCTGGCACACGTTGATCTGCCCTAACTTTGGTCTATATGCATAATTTTAAAGAAGTTTTTACCCTTTCCCTTGTGCTCTCTCCCCCTTTCGTACCCTTTTATTCAGTACCACCTATGCCTTTCTCTTCGTCTGCTCTTTCTCTTCTCTCTCTCCCTCTCCGGCTTTTCTCTCACTTCCTTTCTTCTCCATTATATCCTATTACCAGTGCCAGTTCCAGTAACAGTCCCAGCCAAAGTCCAAGTCCAAATCTAAGTCCAAGTCCAATTGCAAGTGCAAGTGCAAGTGTATAAATCCAAGTCCAAGCCCAAGTCCAAGTCCAAGTCCAAGTCCAAATCCAAGTCCAAATCCAAGTCCAAATCCAAGTCCAAGTCCAAGTCCAAGTTCAAGTTTAAGTCCAAGTCAAGTCCAAGTACAATTCTAAGTCCAAGTCCAAGTCCAGGTCAAAGTCCAAGTCCAAGTCGAATTCCAAAGCCCAGTCCCAGTCCTAATCTTGTTTCAAGCTTTTACTGCAAAGAAGAAATAGTGAAATCAATCCATTGGTTTTTGAGTTATAGCCGTGCAAACAAATATTTTATGCCTTTTTGCTACATTTTTGAAATCCCAACGCTCGTCTAATATATACCTTCCAATTATCCGGAAAAGTTCCATCTCCCTAGCTAAGCTTTCAAACGCAAAAAATCGTTTTAAAATGTTATCATTCCGTGTGAAGTGATGAGCGTTCAACGGCATTTAGCGACTTTATTTTATAAGACTTATAGATAGATTACTCTGGTAAAGGTTGTGTAAAAGATACTGCTCAGTCACACCTTCATGCCTTAGAGTACGATATCTCCGTTTTTCTTTGTACAAGCATTATTAGCATATGTAGATACGATGTCGAAAAGTTGCTCGATGACCTTGGGCAGAGTTTTGTCAACGTTAAGTCATATAAGATCAACAGCACGTGGCATTACGTCATCTTCATTTTTAACGGATCAACCTGAATCCCTTATAAAACCATTCGACCATATTGATGTTAACCTTATACAAATACATATGTAATAATAAGACAATGTTTCCCAAGTCGTTATCGGTGTTTCATAAATACTTTTATATATGTCGTCGTATAACCTACACTTGGCCGATAAAGCAGACGTCCATAATCTGTGCCAGTACAATATATACAATATTTAAGGAATCATGAACAAAGAGTGTTATCGAACAGATGTCTGCGGAGAGAAAGAACCATTTGTATTCAAAGTGGGCATGTCAAAAATCTGGCCTTAAAAGACAGGTCATTGGATCGTGATTTTAACAAAGAAACTGATAGGTCCAATAATGGTGCTGTCGCCTCTGAAACAAGAACCTTTATAGCACCAACTTTAGATGTAGCGGAGGTAAAGTATTGAAATGTGCTTAGTAATTAAGTTACAAAAACTGCCTGTAGAAGATGGGCCCGGTGCTGCAAAGGGAAGAGACGCGCAACTCGATGGCTGAACGAGAGACAGCTAAACGCACGCCAGTTACGAATCTCTGCTTTTAGCTGCAAACATGATTTGAAGAAGTCTCTTTGGATAAAATTAACTGCCCAATTGGGCAGTATTCATATCTATGTAGTAAAAGACTTATCGTATTGTGGCATTTCTCTATAGGTACGAAAACTATTTTTTCGGTTGCATCAAGAACAGCATGCGAGTTTACTATCATTCCTTTAAACAACAGTGCTGCGGAAGGTTTTTCTTTCGCATTTCCAATTGTAGAAGTTGAATCGCTTTTTGGGTAATTCGCCGTACGACGCACAAAATGGTAGAACCTAAAGTTTTATTTTCTACTTAATACCAAAATATCTCAATTCATTTTTGTTGTGCAAAATTCTTATAATTTCAATTATCTGCACCATCATAACCAATTATCAGCCGTCAATTAATAAAGAATTTCGGTTAACTAACAATTTTTGCGGCATAATTTCCTGTTCGTTTGTTGGCATGGTTTATATGGTCAATAAGTGACAAAAATAAACAAGAACCGAAACGGTTATAACTTTACCATTATTTAAAAGTTAAAAGTTTTTCTATTTTTACTTCATCAAACACACAGAGCAGGCCTCTTCTTATCAACTAACCCAGTCTGGAAGAACGAAGAGTATTGCTTAGGGTATTGTTTCTCCCTAAACTGATTATTGGAGAAATTTACTGCTCTGACCTTCTGACTCTGCATTCCGGCAGCAATTATTTTCGTGGGTCCGTCTTTGAGCTGTTTGGAACGAAGTGCATTCCAACGGCATATGTCATATTACGTTTTCTGCACTCTGCTGGCATATCATACTATACTACTCGCAGTTCCGCCATATTTCTACGATATGCTGATTGGAGTCTCGTGCATTCCCATAGCAGGTAGACTGGAGCCTTGCGATTTGAGGCAGCATGCTGAGCGGAATCACGTGCATTCCGCAAGTAAAATATCGTATTATTGTTTTAAGACTTTATCTTTAATTATATACTTATGTAATTCACTTTATTATTTACCCAGCTACCTCAGAACAGTATATTTAAATAGTCAGAACCCTAAGTACATACATATATTAGTCCTAGACCAAAAATATATGGTATCTGGGTCATAGAGATAGGCGTCCAAACAATTTTCGGAAAGTGAGCAGAGTGCTCTCATCCTTCCCCCATCCCGTCTAATGAAATAATTAATCATCATAACTCCTGAATAATTTACTTAATACAAATAATATTTGATATACGGGACATATGTACATTTAGATGCAGGAATTTTTTCGGGATTATTTCGAGATTGCTATTGCATCATTTCGCCATAACTCAATAACTATAACGGCATGGTATGACATCTTTTCGAGGCTTGTTGAGTATAATTTCGAAATAATTGCGGTATTCTTTTCGCTATCATTTCGGATAGGTTTTGAGCCATTTTGAGAGGATTTTCCGCTTTACTTCGGGACTATTTGGTACTATTTCGGACTACTTCGTAGCCGTTTCGGAAATGGGTTAGGGATGTTCTCACGGAAACTCAGAGATTATTTTATGAATATTTACGGATCATTTCATGATTGTTTAAGGGACCTTTTTGGCTGTTTCAAGATTCTTTCAAGACAGTTTTGGAAGCGTTTAGTGATTACAGGCGAGATCTTTTCGCGACTCTTTCAGATTAGTTTTTACGTTATTTTTGTAAAATATCGCAAGCATTTAAAGATAACTTCATTACCATTTCGGGGCTCTCTACAGATAAATTTTATTTTGTAGTCATTTAAGGGCTATTTAAAAATTATACCGGATCTCTCTATTATTTTCTGAGTAATTCAAGACCCAATTGGAATAAATTGGGGAGCATTTCGTTCCTAAGTGTTTTCGGATGGCGATTGAGTTCTTTTTTTTTTTAAATAAATAAATCCAGTAAAGCCTTACCGGAGCTGCGGGTAATAAAGGAATAAACGTTTCATGGAAAATTTGCAGAGTAGAAAAGTGTTCCTTGAAGTTTCTTCCCGGAAAATGCACCAAAGACCGATATATTCGTATAAATTCTATTCACGGTTCGATTTGCCTGAAATTTAAATTAGTATTTTCGAGAACTTTTTTTGGGAAATTGGACCAGGGACCAATCTAATCGAACAAATACTATTCATGGTTTGATTGGACTAAAATTTGGTATATAGGTAGCCCTTTGCCATCATTAGTATTTACGTCACATTTTTTCGGGAAATGGGACCGACTGAAACTGGGACTTGGACTTTTGGGCTGGAACTGTAATTGAAACTGGAACTGGAAATAAGGGATGGAGAAGAATAAGAACTAGAGAAAAGAAAAAAGAAATTTAGAAAATAAATCCAGTTAATCCTTCCAGGAGCCGTGCGTAATAAAACTATATGCTGAATATCTTCAAGGCCAGACATTTTTCTTTAACTTATCTAACCAATGATAAAAGGGACACCGCTGAAGACAATTCGACTGTCGAAGCAGTGAGTGAATATTTCTAAATTTCTTATTCTATTTAGCACAAGAGTTACAGTGGTTTAAATTTTAAAACTTTAGCTTACTTTTTCAGTTTAAAAAGGGCTGTAAAAGTAAAGAAATGAAAACACAAAAACCGAACTTTTTGTATCGAAATATAAAAAATATCAACTTTAACTCGATCCCTGACAAAAAAAAAAACACATGCATCGATTGCTTAGTAAAATACCGCCATTGCTCACTGATGCAATTTTTAGCTTGCCACGTAACAGATTAAGCGACAGGTTATTGAATAATAAATAAATATAAGGCGCGATAACCTCCGAAGAGATCTAAGGCCGAGCTTCTCTTCCAATTTGCGTCGTGCTCCTCTTGATTTTTCCCTACAAATTGGCCGGACGCGACCTACATGTTTTATGCCGACTCCGAACGGCATCTGCAAGGCAGATGAGTTTTCACTGAGAGCTTTTCATGGCAGAAATACAATCGGAGTGCTTGCCAGACACTGCCGAGGGGCGACCCCGCTTAGACAAATTTTCTTCTAATTGAAAAATCTTATTTCTAAAATTTTGATGTTGCTTTGCCCGGGAGTTGAACCCAGGGCATACGGTGTGATAGGCGGAGCACGCTACCATCACACCACGGTGGCCGCGGACAGGTTATTGAGTGCAAACAAATTTGGAAAGCAATTTCTGTTTTTGTAATCAAAACGGTCTGGTCAAATTGTGGAAGTATCCACACCGGCCATGTTGTCCACACCAGCAGCAAACTTTCGACAATGATAATCGATATGATAATTCTCAATTTGATAGAATCGTTTACACAGTTTTATTCATTTTCCCGGTGGCGGATATTCGAAATGGAAGTGCTTGGTTTGGGTACTGCTTTTTATTTTTTATGACAATATTAAGGCTAGATTGGATTGAAAACAAGCAGCTTTTGTGGAAGTGCAGCAATAAAATTTCTATTAAAAAGTGTTTGCTAACCAAAAGTTGTAGTTAAATATCAATTTCGTATGATGACAAAAGAAATTGGGCTACTAATGGTGAATATCGCTGATTAACCTTAGAGGCTTAGAAACATTTCATGTAGTATTATTCAAATTATAATTATGGTATATATTAAACGTGCAAGCTCTTATGCTTATAACGTTGGCATGAGTTTCCAATGCCTCCCTCATAAGATAATTTTAATAAAAACTTAAATTAAAATGTTAAAAAAGTTGTTTCCTCATTTCCAGTTGTAAACTTCTTTCAAATCCCCCGGATAAAACTTAAGCTTTAAATAGAGATAATGTTTTTTATAATACCTGCCAACAGATAAACTAATTAAAATTTCAGCAGCAATTTTTAGATGCCAGCTAGTTCGTGTCTCAGTTTTAGCGCATTTTTTGTTTAATGCAATACATATTAACGGAGCTTATGTGCAGTTTTATAAACCCCAAGAGGACGCTTTTGTTTAAAAAGCAGAAAAAAATTTAAATGATACATTGTACCCAACCATATGCATATTAACATTTTTGCATACATATACTTAACACTGCACTGATACGTATTAGTTCCTAACTAGAACCATAATTGACGGTACTAGATCTTATTCGAGACCACGAAAGATTGAAACCCACCGTGAATCGACTGATTCATACCTGGTAAATCTACCATCGAACAGATTTTCACAATGCGCAAAATCTTGCAAAATAAACTCCAAAAATTACACTGGTCGACGGCCAAAATTTACCAGAGACACCGTTATGAAATTCGAATGTAAAATCACCTCCTGATTTCGAAAATTGAGTCCATTTTTGATTCTATGGTACCGTTTTTGAGATATTTGCAATTTACCGTTATTCGAAAAAGCCAAAAAGATGGCTCCATTTAATTACGTATATATCACGAACGGGTTAGGAAATTGCAAAGAAGTTTACAGAAGCAGAAAGACGATAAAATTTGCTATAAACGTATCATACATTATTTTTTCCTCAACCAGAAAGTTTTCGAGATATTAGCTTATCATTTCAGATTTTTTTTTTTTTTTTTTATAAAAAAATATGAAAAAAATTACTTTTGCGAGGGCAGCATTCCAAAACCACAACTCTTTTTCCAGATATTTTTTCTCTGCGTAAAGCTCTGTTTAATTAGAAAAAAGATAAGCTATCATCGAAGAAAATCGATGTAAGCGATCAAATAAAAATACCCAGGTTACGCAATTTCAACGTATACCTCAAAACGTATGTATGGTATAAAGAAGAGTGAAATATCTAGCTATGCTCTGTTTCTATTTAGTTAAAAGTTCAATTTATGAATGAAATTACCCATATTTTTACCTTTTTTTTAAATTTATTTATGTTTATACTATATTCTAACAATCTTTATCGTAATTTGATTTTACTATGTTGTCGAAATATTTATGTGTTCTACTTTGATGCTTATTCAGTTTAGGATCGGTTTCTCTTATGACAAACCAGCAGTAATCACCCATCATTGCGACGTCCCAGAATCCTTGCTATCGATTCTCAATTCATTTCATTTGCTGATGAAACCTTTCGCCATGTTCGTCACTTTCGTCGCCAAGATTTGCCGGAAAAAGCTCAAACGTGAGTGCAGAAAGTGAATTTTTAAGGACTTATTTACGCCTGGAAAGAAAATATTAGTTAGGTAAACAAGTTATAGAATTTTGGGAAACTAATTATAATAAGCCTTTAATATTTACCCATTTTCGCATAATTATTGATTAAGTCGTTCCCTATCTGCTCGTAGTTAGGGCTTTTGTGTCTACCGAGAAAAGAAGCAACGACCTTTTCAAAGGGTTCCAACGCTGCTGCCTCAACTGATGAGAGCAGTCTTTTCAATTGATTATTGTTGATCAACTTTTTTATTTGTGGTCCAACAAAAATACCTTCCTTTATCTTGGCTTGAGAAATATCTGGAAAAATTGTTTTCAAATATTTGAACAAAGTTTTTAATGAGATCGAGCTTGATGTGTAAGGGTGGAAGTATGATTTTCTCTTTCTTGACAAGAGGGGTGTATTTGATGTTATCCACACCAACGGTAAAGTCGACTCTTTCTGGCCAATCCTTCTGACGTAGTGGCTCTTGCGAGCTCGGCTATCCCACTTGCAGAGGAAGCAGCAGTACTTGGTGTAGACACTTAGTAGACCACATAGCATTGCAACGACATTGAGATCAGAACATATTTTCCAATCATGCTCTTCATATTTGATAAATTTGAGTAGTTTTTGCATTTGCTCATAGGTTTCCTTTGTATTTACTGCATGTGCGATGGGGATAGAAGGCTTTTTGTTACCAATGTGCAGTAATACAGCCTTCAAACTCAGTTTATTGATGTCTACGAACAATCGCCACTCTTTTGAATCATATGTTTGACCTAACTCTTTGAATAAACCACGAATGTCGTTGCAGTAGCTTTCTTGGTATAGTGTTTGGAAAATGGTTTGTGATGAGTTCTACAATATATCACCTTAACATCGGATAACCCAAATTTAAATTGTTGCATACGAGAAGTGTGGATCTCGGCCTTTTTCTTGGATAGTTCCAAATCTCTTATACAATCATTAAGTTGTGCTTGTGACAGAACGTTTCTCTCGTTTCCCATGCGAAATTCAGTACAACTTGATTCCCCGCACTCAGATATCACTGTTGACAATGGAACTGGATCCGCAACTGCCGTTGAATGTAGTACTGGTAATGTCACTGTAGGTACGCTGGCATAGGTTACTCTTCTTGATCTTCCAATGCCAAGTACTTTTGTTTGACAAATATAACACTCTATTGAATGGCAAGTAGTTTCTCTCCATATCATTGGTGTATCAAATTTTATTTCTTGTCCTGATTCCGACTGAATCAATTCTACTCGACACGATGTACACAAAGTGTTCGGTGCCCATGGTTTTTCAGCATTTGTAGGCTCAATGCCAAAATACTTGGAGTATAAAGTTTTGATATGATCTGAGAACACTCGTCGTCGCCTTATGATAGTATATTGGCCACACATGAAACAGAACATATATGGATCGTTATTACACTCAAATTCTCGGGTCCTTTTACTCATTTTATTTTTTTTAATAAATCACGGTTTTGAAATTTGACTTATGAACTGAACTATCTCCGGCGAGCCTTGCAGATGTTATGAAGTTTCAAGGCGCATTAACTCATATTTATACTCGGAACAAGAATAAAATTGAAAAAATCAAACTTTACCTAGACAGAAAGGTTCCTTTTTATACGAAGCCGGGAAAAGAAAATAGAAATAGAAATTTTCTGTGTCTTATAATTTTGAAAATCTACCTGCATACTTACCCATAAGTGACGGAAATATATGTTTATAACTACATGCCTACAGCAGGTTTCGAACCCAATCACTCTTCCTTTCGATGCAACCACTCTACCTACTATAAAACAATTCGAGTATTAGAAGTACTATTTGATTTATTTAAAGAACAAGTATTATCATTGTTATGGTGTTATTCGTTTTTCCGGATAATATCCCATTTGCACTTTATACCTTTAATATATGTATGTATGTATACATACATTGAAGTTGCGCAACCTGGGTATTTTTATTTGATCGCTTACATCGATTTTCTTCGATGATAGCTTATCTTTTTCTTCATTAAACAGAGCTTTACGTAAAGAAAAAATATCTTGAAAAAAGATTTTGGTTTTGGAATGCTGCCCTCGCAAAAAGTATTTTTTTTCATATTTTTTCATAAAAAAAACAAAAATCTGAAATGATAAGCTAATATCTCGACAACTGTCTTGTTGAGCAAAAAACAATATACCATGAGTTTATAGAAAATTTTATCGTCTTTCCGATTCTGTAAACTTTTTTGCAATTGTATGACCTGTTCGTGAGATATACGTAATTAAACGGAGCCATCTTTTTGGTTTTTTCGAATAACGGTAAATTGCAAATATCTCAAAAACGGTACCACAGAATCAAAAATGAGCTCAATTTTAGAAATCAGGGGGTAATTTTACATACGAATTTCATAACGGCGTTTCTGATAAAGAGAAAAAGTTGAAATTCGTGGTCCAGTGTTATTGACACAAATCACGTCTTCGTCTATTTTAAAGCCGCTTTATGTTATGTTAGGTTAGGTTCAAGTCGGAGCGGCACACCCAGGCCCTTATAGGCCCATTGTGAAACCACACGGATTTGACCTTACTCTCCTAACCAAACCACTTCGTTGAGTTTGTGAAGCTAACTGAGCGTCGTGTATTGACCTCAGCTATACCAGTCAGATCTTCCAGAAACATCTTGCCCATAAAATGTTGTCTTCTTCTATCGAGCGCTGGTCATTTGCAGAGTAGATGCCTAACAGTTTCAGTCTCTTCTTCCTTGCCGCCGCTTCCATAATAATCATTAAATGGAGTGCCAATTATATCCGCATGCGGTCCAATACAAACGTGACAAGTGAGAAGACCCACAACTAAGGAAAACCCCTATTGCGGAGGGTGAGAGGCTCAGCGATCTCCTCTCATTCCTTTTCGGCCAGTGGGTTTTGCCATGTGGCATCTATCATGGTGCTTCCACATGTCTCCCGCTTCAATCAGCAGAGCCTCCTTTATCTTGAGCTTGAAGGTGGAGAGCGGCATGCCCAACCTCTTCCAGAATGGGGAAAGTGAAAGAAGGTACCCTTTCTTGCAAGCTTATCCGGCATACCATTACCTGGTATACCCCTGTGCACCGGAGGCCGTGCCATATGCCGAGTAAACTGTTTAGCCATCACGTTAAGTGATCTGCGACAGCCTACTACAGTTTCAGAATTAGTTGTGACAGAGTCAAAGGCTTTCAGCGCTGTTTGACTGTCTGAGAAAATATAAGTCTGCTTCTGAGAGACTGCCTTCTGCCTAAGGCAGTCCACAGCGTCGTTGGCAGAAATCTGTTCATTCTGATATACAGAATCTGTCGAGGATTTCAGTAATGTTGCAGTGAGACCATGTGGTCAGTTTCCGCAGCCTAATAAAGCCGCTTTAGACAGCACGAAAATTAGGTGCCCTTATGTTGTTATGTCTGCATTCTGTTTCCCCTCAAGACTTATACAGCTATGCAAAATTACGCTAGAATTGTAAAGAACATTTCCGAGCCTTTCCCAACTAAACGAGGTTTCAGACAGAGTGAGCCTTAATCATGCAATTTCTTTAATTTGATTCTGCGCAAAATTATACCATCTGCAGAAATTAACCGCTCTAGAACAATATTATAAAAAAGCATGCAATTACTTGCGTATGATTACGACATTAACAACGTCGCCGTGAACAGTCGCGACGAAGTTCTGCTTACTCCAAACTGGAGAAAGCGGAAACGAAGTACTTGCTCCCATCGATCAAGGAGTCAGCGCCTTGGCAAGGATGCCAATGTTAATAGACGCAATTTCGAAATAATAGAAAAAGTCGTTTATTTTTAAACCAGCATAAAAACAAATAACAATATTAGCTCTTAGATCCAGCGAAGGATTACCCTTAATAATAGGTGGGCAACTGAAAAGTTAAATCCTCTCTCGTCAAAGAAAAAGTATGCTCTTCAAGTCACATATCGTACCCGTCCTGCTACATATATGGTGCAGAAACATGAACTACTACATTATCAAATGAAGCGGCTCTAGGAGTATACGAGAGAAAAGTTCTTCGAAAAATGTACGGGCCTGTAAGCGTTAGCGAGGGCTGGTACCGAATAGGATTTAATGATGAGCTGTACTGGTCTTACGCGGACATCAATATAGCGAATTAGAACGCAGCGGCTACGCAGGCTAGGCCATGTAAGCCAAAGATAGATGATGTTCCGGCCAAGAAAATATTTTTTTTTGAAACCCGCCTATGGAACTAGAGGAAAAGGGCGGCCCCACTTCGCTGGAAGGTCTAAGTGGAAAACGTTTTAAATTCCCTTGGTGTGACCAAATGACGACAGTCATTACAGTGGCCATAACCGTTTAAACGGTTAAGCGCCAAATAAATATGTAAGAAACATTTTTTTGCTTTTAGCTAATTTCCAGATCTTTTAATTCGTTTCATTGTGGGTTAGGCCGCAAGTTTTAGGACGATCGCTGAGCTTTAAAGCAATTGATGTCTTTTAGAGAAGGATCCATCAATATTTTTAACTTAAGCTCTAAGATTTGCCTTATATATTAATTTACTGGTCGAGAGACTCAGCCGCATTTCCCGGGCAAAGCAACTCCAAAAAATTTTCAAATATATAAATCTGCATTGGCGTATGAACTAATGATAGCAATGCTTTTATAATCAACAAACAAATTTAAGCAACTTACAGAAAATAGTACCAAGCATTTCTATTAATATTGTAATGGATTCTGGGAATTTTTGATGGTTATGCACCTTCTGCTAACGTTCGAATCGCTGAACAGTCGAATAAATAACTGCAATATTCAGTATTTCAAAATGGTCTTTATTTAGACTACTTTGAGAGTAGTACAATTATATTTCGCTATTGCGTACTTCACAAAAGCGTGTTTAAATCAAACTGATTAGGCATTCCTCAGCTTGCGCTGCTTTTATACTCTCTGTTAGCTCGTGCGCATATTTCTCCTAAGGTGTAGACGTCTCAGCTTCTAGAACTTTTGTATCTCCTGCTGGGTAATTTAGCTATATGACTAAAAACTTCTGCACTTAACTGATGACTGCATATGTGTATGTGAGATAATTTCTTTGATTTAAGCGCTGGTTATGTGTGTGAAATATTCTTTGTCGCCTTGTATGTGTACATATACATAAGTGTGGCTGCTTGCTGTTTTTGTTGTTGCGATTATTTATTAAGAGCATAATGATGCTAATATTCGCCAAAATACGAACGCTGAGTTTAAAAATTCAGTGCAAAAGAAAAGAAAGAAGAGATTATACTAACAAATTATGCAAAAATAGTATATGTAAGTAGGTTCATTGAACCTTATCGCTATATCGAGATCAGCACAATTTGTAAACCTTGCAGGATATCAATTAAAGTAGCACGAAAGGAGCTTTCGTCAAGAAAACTTATACGAATTACATTCTAACCGCTTTGTCTGAATTCGGTGCTGTGAAAAATTTATAGAGCTTTCTAAAATTGATTTGAGCAAACCAAAACTGTGAAAGAGTTTTCCACAGCCATTAGAGCTAAAATAAGAATCACGAAAAAGCTATTATTGGCCGACAATGCGAACTAAGTCACTCAGGAACTATTTGTATTGTGTTGAAAAAGGCCAAGGTGCATATATCAGCCCCATTGATTTTGCTGGTAGGTTAGCGTTGATTATATTCTTTGCTTGACTAAAGGCATATGTATGCATTTACATAGTTATATACATCCAGTTTAGTATATATAGATATGTACATATGTACTCATTTGAATATCACTTCATAAGTGTGTATATGTGCTTGTAATTCTCAATGTGTGTTAAGTGCTGTCCCATTGTTCGACACTCACATTTTAAATTAAGTTGGAGTGCACCCCGGAGAGGACATTTTAGTAGCATTTTCTATAATTTTTTTTTTTTGTACGCCAACCAAGAGTTGAACGATATAATCTCACTATATTTCACATACGTGATTATGTATAAGTATGCATGTAACATATCTGCAGATATACCTATGCACATACATTATAACTCCCTTGATGGAGTTGGTAAAGTTTCTAGTGTTAATATGAGGCCCACAGGAAGTTGTGGGTATTCGAAAACATTGTCTAGCCGCACACAGGCACAAGTAATTGTGGTTAGTTCGCAGAAGTTTTTGGTTTACATACGGAATATTTTTTAAGCCCTATTGAATTTGGATGTTGGGTGTGCGAACATTAAACTTAGCGATGTGAATATGTTTATATGTATGTACTTTTATGCATTTGTTTGTATGTACGTGTATTAGTTTGTTTTAATGAAATTTGAAAAACTAATTAAATATGTCTATTGTGTATACTGAGACTTAACAAAATTCATTTCCAGAGATAAGTGAATGATACAAAGCCAGGGATAAGCGAATGATACAAAGCAAACCGCATCCAAACTGGCTGCAACTGGTCAGTAGAATTCTAAATCTCCGTTTCCTTCTTTTATGGAAACGAAATTTCATCAAAACATTTAATTGGTATACCACCGGATATACAAAGTATTAAACACTGTATTAGGTGGTAACCCCAGGTAGTCACCCCATCTATAAATAATTTATTTGAAATACAAAGCTAAATACCTTTAATTAGATGCCCATATTGACTTAAGTCATTTATTTTATTTATATTTCAATTTAGTATCAACATTCTGAAAACATAGCTGCAGTGCTTAAGTAAACGTTTCAAGAATGTTTTATACTTTCTGCATAGGAATCAAACTCGTGAGTGTGTTACGGGATAGTAACGGATACACAAATATACAAGAATAGCACGTTTGAAGTCTTACGATAGCCAGGTTTCGTCCGTCACAGTCCAGGCTAAAATGTCCTTCATTATAGCACCTCCTAGCCTCTTGACTACTCCTTATACTAGTTTCCTGTAAGATATCAAACTTAACTCCGAACCCAGAAGACGAATCTGCTACCGCAGCCGAGTACATAAACAATTAGGACACAATAGGACTACAGATCGGAAGAACCCCGTGCATGTAGAATATATCTGTTTGTAAAACCGTAACCGTCCCACCAATTTGTGGGAAAAATTAAAAAGGAGCACGACGCAAATTGGAAGAGAAGCTCGGCCGAAAAACTCTTTGGAGTTTATCGCGCCTTACATTAATTTTTATTTTATAATCCATAAATATGCACGCTGTTTTGTTACTAGTAACAAAAAAAAACAATAACATTCGATTTTGGTTACTGCAATCAAAAAAATTCATTTGGTTATTATAAAGATTCTTTATAACTAAAAAAAAAAATTTGGGACGCAATAATGGTTAAGGTACGCCCATAATTAATTCTGGTTGTTATTTAAACCAAAAAATGGTTATTTTAAACCAAAAAAAAAACTATTTCTTTCGATAAAGGCTATTAGTGCCCTAGGTTAGGTTAGGTTGAACTGGCCGGTCCATGAGGACCTCACACAGCCTGAATGAGTCCGTAGTGTTACCAGAAGTTTGTTTTAATGACCAAAGTGAAAAACCCTATCAAAAACCAGGACCTATGTTATAAAATAACTCCGTCCTCTTGGCAAATACTAGAAGCTTCCTAGGACTTAGGCCACTTGCTGCTTCTAGATCTGTCAGCTGTATCACTCCTAAAATCTGGAGTCTTAGACTGGCAAGCGCAGGGCATGAACACAGAAAGTGCCCGATCGTTTCCTCCTCCAGCCCGCACTTCCTCCATCTACTATCACTGACCAAGCCTAATTTAAAGGCATGTGACGCCAGAAGGCAGTGTCCAGTCAGAATGCCCGTCATGTGTCTACAGTCCTCTCTTTTTAATGATAGAAATAACTTTGTTAGTCTAAGGTTGTAAGACCTACACATAATCTTCGACACTTTACAGCCCCACGCTTGAACCCACGCCTTTCGTGCTTGTCCGATCATGTGCACCTCTCGCCTTCGCTTAATCTCGCCCAGTCTAATTGGGACGTGAACAAACTCACCTGGTCTTTCTTCGCTCCACTCTGCACTAAATAAAAAGGTTTAAAGTTTATGTGTTTTGTCTTTTCAAAAACTTTATAATTTTCACATCTTTTATTTCTTTAATTATTATAAATATGTAAAATTTAAACTTCAACTTTCAACTTTAACTTTTGAATTTTTTACAAAGTAACTATATATATATTTAAGTATAAATAACTAATCAAACAGGCGCGTCCGCGATTGCCGGCTATTAGTACTTGACTGATCGTGTCAGGGACGATGGTAGTTAAAGCGCCTTTCCACTCGCCGCGCACGTCTGCGCATGGGAGTTTCGCCGTCGTCTAAATATCATTGTAGGCGGCTTAAACAGGACACCTACGGAGTAAATTTCAAGGGTTGCACCCTTTTTAGCTAGTTCATCAGCTTTTTCATTCCCATCTATTCCCATATGCCCTGGGACCCAATATAGATGTATGATTCTCCCTGTCCCGATTCTCTCCACGGACTGCTTACACTCTAACACGCATTTAGATGCTAAGCTATACGAGATTATTGCCTTAATTGATGATTGATTGTCAATATAAAAGTTATCGCGGTTGCGGCTTAAGCTATTCTCTTCCAGGGTTTCTACTGCTTTGGTTACGGCTACTATTTCTGCTTGGAAAAGGCGACAGTAATCCGACGGCCTGTATAATCTCTTTATTTCCCAATCAGCATAGTATACTGCAGACCCTACTCCTTCCACTACTGTGGAACCATCTGTGTACACGTGTATCGCCTCGTCAGCCATTTGAGCACCCTTGCGCCAACCGTCTTAAGATCGCTCTCGAAGCGCAGATAGAGAATCGGGTAGTGTGTTTGTTTTGTGATTGATGACGCTGTACTACTAAGTGCCCTAAAAAAAGGTTATTTTCTTGTAACCTTTTGATAAATATGAAAAAAGTAGCCATTATATTCCCTCTCCGTATCAAACAAAGTATATTGTAGCTAATATTAGCATTTATAACATCACTATGCTGTTAGTAAGCAAACACAACGACAGCAAGCCATTTACACACACACATATAAGGCAACGAAGGATACTCCACACACATAACCAGTAGCTTGGAGCGAAGATATTATTTCACATGCACATATGTAGTCAGCAGACACCAGCGAACAAGAAAGAGAAACAATCACAGATAAGAGCAGAAGCTGTTACGCGCATATACAAACATACACAAAAAAACATAAACTACAAATATACATGTATATAGCTAAATAACCAAGTATGAGATAAAACTGTTTGAGAAGGCATGTTCGTGAAAAATCTAGACCTTAAGAGGAATAGGTGAACGAGGCTAACTGAGGGTATAAAAGCAGCGCGGTGCAAGCTATAATAAGTCAGTTTGATTTTAGCACGCTTTAGTGAAGTACGCTATAATTGTAATTGTGAAGTACTACTCCCATAGTAGTCTAAACAAAGAACATTTTTCTTAATCTGAATATTTGAGTTATTTATTCGACAGTTCAAATATTCGAACGTTAACAGAAGCTGCAAAATAATCAGGAATTTTCCAAGATTCTTTACAATATTCTATCCATGTGACGAACTGAATCCAAACCTAGCCAGCCATTTTAGCGTGATTGAGTCACAATCCAAACATACATACTTTCATATTTACAATATTGAATAAGGTAGTGCATTTCTAGTTCACATGACTATGTAACCGCGTGAACTCGAAAGACGTTAATATAATGTCTGTTTCAATTTTCAGAAGCCCAACATTATCGCTAACAGAAAAAAGAGCGTGAGTGCCTGAAGTAAATTGCAGCACAAGTAATAAAGGAAATTAGCGTTAGTTTGCCATCAATTGGCCAACACGTTACAATCACTGACAGCAAATTAATTCCATTGCATATTTGTTAAGGAGGAATGTGTTGTGAGAGCAAGTAGCAAATACATATCTACAAATTTTCCAGCAAACGCCATGTTAGCGATAGATGTCGCTTGAGGTGTTGAACTCAACCTCCAAGTATCAAACGAAAAAGAACTTGAGCGCAATTAAACTTTTCCCAATTAATTATGTTCGTTTCTTGATTAAGTATTTTTATGCTGACACAAAGTTTCCACGTTTGCTTTGACTCTTTCGTTAAAATATTACTCATACGCCACGTACCCACAATCATTTAAGGCACTAGAACTAGAATAAGTGCACATCTGTACAATTGCAATTTAATTGTAAATCTAATTTTTGTCATTAACCTTTCTGTTAATTTAAGAAAAACTTACACATGTGTTTTTAAGGTCTCGAAATGACCATCCTTATATGTATTCTCTGTATATCGACTAAAAAATTTATTATCTCAGATACAGCTTTCAACATTTATAAATTCATCAGTGAAAACTTTGATAACTTCTGATACAGTTGGTAAGATTGATTGGTTTAATGGATTATATATCGGTATTTTTGCGATATGGTGGACGCATTATAAACGTAGGCCGCTGGCCTACCATATCGAAGGTCCATACTTCAGCTAATGAAATAATTAACATCAAAACACTTTAGAACAAGTTATTTAAGCGTGATCACCCTTTGAAAGTGATCTGGCATACACACCGGGTTTATTCTGCAAAAAGCTTTCCATAAAATAATACCACTCTTTAGGCAGTTATCATTTTAAATCGGCATAGAAAACATAGGTGTCCATAAATCTTTAGGAAAACATAGCCCCGTATCACTAATTGAAAAAAAAACTTCTTCTAAATATTCTAAAAGATCTATGATCCAATTTTTATCACTTTTTATATTTTTTGTACAATGATTTCTTTTTATGCTCAGAACAACAACTCTGGTCACGGAATGATGTAATGGTGCGACCACATAAGTTTGATTTTTAGGCCTTTTGAAGGAATTTTGCTAAATACACAAAGTAATGAAAGGAAATTCCAAAATTTTACACCTATCTAGAGGTATCAGAAAAACAAAGCGAAAAAGATCATCAAATTGTCCATAGCATAGCAGAAGGGTTAACAGCGTTGCTCTGATTAATTAACTTTTTATTTTCAAACATTTTTGTTTCCTTTTATTTGCTTTGTTTTACATACACACCACCTCTTTTACAACACAATTCTGCATCATTTAAGCCCGTAAAATCGCTACTCAAAGCATTGTTGCTTTATTATTCTATTTTGTTTTCTTCCATTATATTCCATCCCGTACTCACTGAGCCTCCGCCATTCAGACGCATTTCAAGTGTCGCTTTTGTAAGTAACATCGACGACCTTCCAAGACTCATTTCCTCATTTTTGTTGCTTCACAATTATGGTTAAATGCCTTTAAGCACCCACTTCATTTAATGGTAAGGAAATTAGGACAAGCGTTCCTCTTTTCCTTGCTGGAAAAACAAGATGAACTAGAAATAGTAAAAAAATACTTATTGCTATTTGTACAAATACAATACAGAAATGCTTGATGGTGTGCAGTTGAGGTTTAGTGGCTCTCTTTTCTAGATCACGAATTTTAGACATAAAATTGTCTTAAATCAGTTGAAAATAAAGGTTGCTGGAAGGTAGTTTTCTGAAATTTTCTTCGCAAACAAAGAGGCAATCTCAACTAGAACAGACGTTTAATTATTTATGTATAAATATGAACAGAATGTACGCGTAAGTGTAGTTAGTACACTGTAACGTAATTTGGGAGCATTGTAAGCACGTGGTAGAGTTTATATTAGAGAAATCAAGCAGGAAATCAATGAATGGAAATTAAAGAAGAAGAAAAATAATTGATATATGTATAAAGCAGAAAGTAAAATGCCTAAGGAGAGGGAAGAAATGTAAAGTAAATAAAACAGATGACGAGGAAAAAAATAGAGCAATTTAATAGTAATTTCGATTATGGTGTGGAAGATAATAAAGACGATTATGATAATAGTCACGTTTGCAAAACCCAGGCAAGGCAAGGCAAAGAGAGAAAGTAAAGAAACGGGAAAAAGAAAAGTAGGACAGAAAAGGATAGATATGACGTCAAATCCGTAGCTGGAGCCGAAACTGGGCAGCGTGTGAACGACGAAATATTTACGAGTTATTCATTTGCTATCGAAAACGTTAGTTATCATTATTGTTATCAAGTCGAGTTATTGTTTCGATATTTAAAAGTTATTGGTTCGTTGTTGTTGTTGTATTAACGAAAAAGACACTTTCCGAAGGTTTTGTGGAGTGCTGTCGTTGTTGATGGTCCTTTGCTGGATAACGGTCCGGTACGTTCCAATAACAAGCACCATAAAGCTAGTAGCCGAGCATTCTCGAAAACGACTAAAAAGATCACAATAAACCTTCCAGGTCATCATGCCCCCAAACACTACTTCCATTACGACATTGGGGTTGAAAGAGCCTCGCCTGCGGCATATGTGTGAGATACATCCATTCCCTCGCGTGAGTGAGTTTGAAAATTCGGTTGCGGAAGCTCTGAAGCTGTAAAGCTTTGTATTGTGCTTATCAACACCTTGAATCCCACCAATTTGTTGCCGAGTTTTTACCGAAAATTCATCAATTTTTTAATGGAAATTTTTATCAAAAAATTATCGTATTAATATCAAAAACTTAACAATTTTTTGCCGAAGTGTTATTAATTTTTTATCTGTGTCTTATGGATGATGAATTGATGACTCATCAGTTTGTTTTGAAACATGTATCGATAGAACTTCAATATCAATTTGATGTTACAGCTGTAACCCATCCATAGCAATCCGATAAAAATCCATAAGAGCCTGATTGCTGACCCGGCGGTAACAAGCCAATTACGACGACAATTTCGTTTAGATAGCCGATAATAAAATATAAATGATAAACTTACTTCTGCTGTCGTTTAACTTCAACCTCTGGACAAATACAAATACACCTGAGTATTATGTGGACTAATTGGAATGTGATATTTCTAATTATGCAAATCTGAATTCCTTTCATGCGTGTTCGACGCCTTTGTAAATAATTAATTTCCGAAAAAAATTCAGATACAAATGTTCTTTATTATGACAGCAAGACATATGTGTAAATTAAGCTTAATCGGTATCTGTTTCAAAACAAACTGATTCGTCAATAACATATATCTTATATGTGGTTATAAACTGGCAAAACTTCGATATAAAATTCGTAACTTTTCGGTAACAAATCTATTAAACAATCGCATATTTTTTCAATGAAAAATCTACTTTTCAATATATCGATAACTTTTTGATAGCAAGCTGATAACATGTCAATAATAAATCAATAACTCATACACAACTTTTGTTGTAAATAGCAAAATAATTGCACACCTATAAAAAACTTCGCCTTTCCTTTTCTTTTCTTCCCTTCCCTTATTTCGTCAAGATGTGCTGTCTGATTGGGCTCATACTAACACCAGCAGGTACATTCCCTGTAGGAAACACAGTAACTGGAGATAGTGCCTAGATTTTCTCTCGATAAAAAATAGACAGTTTTAGCTTTATATTTTTGAATATACTCGAGTACCCGGCAAGACTTTGTTCTGCCCGAAAATTGGTATGCTTATATTTAAAAAGTGAGTAACGCTTTCCTTCTTCACAATTCACCTATTTATTTATTTTTTTAATTTGAAGCTATTGAAATTGTGCCAATAAACTAAAAACTTCTTATAGCGGAACCATAAAAGGTGGCAGCATGGTTACATACCTACAAATATAAATAAAAGTTCCATGTACTTTGTTTTTGTAAATGTGATGGAATAATGTCGAAATCGTACTGTGCCGGAAGTTAATGTGTCAAATCAAATAAAAAATTTTATAATTAGCTGTCCCGTGCTACTACCACATTTTCTAGTTCCACCATGCAACGTCTACCTGCTCCGGAAATATAGAACAAGGAATGCAGCAGGAGACGATGCTCTCCGACTAGGACATCTCAATGTTAAATTTAATTGCGAATACATAATACGTGAACCAGTTTGGAACTAGAGATTTTCCTTACAAGGTAGTTATCTTAAACTCAGCAAGTGTTAAAACATGCATTACTACATTTTTTGTTTTTTCATTTTATATTTTGGCTTCACTTCAGCCAATGCATACTAGAACTTAAACAAAAACTTGGACATCTCCGCTGTGGTTCATTTAAGTATATGTACCGCATACATTTCTTTAAGTTGTAAATCAAATGAACTAAATACTATACTAGAAATATATTTGGGCGATTTATTCCTTCAATATGTCAACTTCAGCATTTATGCACCATCGTCGAGCGAATCGCATATTTGGAAGTCATCAGCTGTGAGCTTCAAAAATGTTCCTAGCTAAAACGCAAATATTTTCTAACCCAGTAAATACTCTTAATATCACAGATATGTATGTAAATGTGATTGGAAGTTTGATTTTATGTACACAAATGCAATATGGTTTTATGTGCATAAACTTGATGATAAAATCTGAAGATTTAGCTTAGTTGCCAGAAAAATTCATATGAAAGCGATTTTTGTAATGCAAAATGATTCCAAGCAAAACTTTTTGCGGTAAAACTATAAAAAAATATGATTAGTTCATAATCATGTGGAAATGATAGTCTCAATATAGTTTGGTTTTTTGGTAGAAAAAATTTTTTAAAATATACAAAGCATGCTCAAAAGATTTAACAAAAAGAAAAACCATTTAAGCAAGCATATCAATATTTATTTTAGAACATTTGATGAAAGGTTGTTGTTGTTGTTGTTGTAGCAATGCTCGCCCCACCTAATAGCCGCGACCGATCACAAATTGTCATCAATACCCTCTAACAGGAGTCCAAGGAAACTTGCCGTTTCAACAGGGGTGGACCATAAGGAAAGGGGTGTTAGAGGCGTTGGTTCCACATTACAATTAAAGAGATGGTTGGTGTCATGTGGGGACACATTGCAAGCGGGGCATACATTTTGTATGCCGGGGTTGATTCTGGATAAGTAAGAGTTTAATCTGTTACAGTATCCAGAACGAAGTTGAGCAAGAGTGACACGCGTTTCCCTGGGGAGTATGCGTTGCTCTTCCGCGAGTTCTGGATATTTTTCTTCAAGTACTGGATTCACCGGGCAATGCCCGACATAAAGGTCCGACGCCTGTCTATGGAGTTCACTAAGGACCTGCTTGTGTTTTTTCGCTTCATACGGCTGGGTTCTCAGGTGCCGTATTTCCTCAAAATGCTTACGGAGATGACTCCTTAGGCCCCTAGGCGGTGCTGGTTCGTCAATCAGATGTCTGTTGGGATGCCCAGGTTTCTGGGTATTCAACAGAAACTGTTTGGTCAGCATCTCATTTCTCTCCCTGATGGGGAGTATTCTCGCCTCATTATGCAGATGGTGTTCTGGGGACATAAGAAGACAGCCCGTGGCGATTCTGAGAGCAGTATTTTGGCAGGCCCGTAGTTTCTTCCAGTGGGTAGTTTTTAGGCTTGGCGACCATATGGGTGACGCGTAGCACGTAATCGGCTGGCTAATTGCTTTGTATGTGGTCATGAGCGTTTCTTTATCTTTTCCCCAGGTACTGCCAGCAAGGGATTTGAGGATTTTATTACGGATCTGAATTCTCGGAACAATTGCGGTTGCGTGCGCACCAAAATGTAGATCCTGATCAAACGTCACACCCAAGATCTTGGGGTGTAGGACAGTCGGTAGCGTAGTGCCATCGACGTGGATGTTCAATATGGTCGACATTTGGGGCGTCCATGTTGTAAATAAGGTCGCGGAAGATTTAGTGGGTGACAATGCCAGGTTTCGTGAGGCGAAAAAACTGGAGAGATCAGGGAGATAGCCGTTTATTTTATTGCATAACTCATCGATCTCTGGGCCTGGGCCTGTGGCCATTATTGTGCAGTCATCGGCGTAGGAAACGATTGTGACTCCTTCCGGTGGTGAATGTAGCTTAGATATGTAGAAATTAAACAAAAGTGGGGATAGGACACCACCCTGTGGCACCCCTTGTTTAATTCTCCTTGGTTTTGATGTTTCGTTTCTGAATTGCACCGACGCCTGCCGACCACCCAGATAATTTGCGGTCCACCTTTTAAGACATGGGGGAAGGGTAGACCCTTCCAGGTCTTGCAGTAATGAGCCATGGTTGACCGTATCAAAGGCTTTTGATAGGTCTAGCGCTGCGAGTACTGTTCTATGGTGGGGGTTTTGATTCAAACCGCAATTTATCTGGGTGCTAATGACATTTAGCGCGGAGGTAGTGCTATAGAGTTTTCTGAAGCCATGCTGATGAGGGGCTAGCTCCAAATGTGCTTGGAAATAAGGGAGCAAAATGGCTTCAAGCGTCTTTGCCACTGGCGATAGGAGAGATATCGGACGATATGACTCACCTACGTTAGCTGGTTTCCCAGGCTTTAGTAGCGGGACCACCTTGGCCATTTTCCATTTCTCGGGTATGGCAAAGGTGGAGAGAGACAGGTTGAAGACATGCGCTAAATATTTGAAACCCTCTTTCCCTAGGTTTTTAAGCATCGGCATGGCTATGCCGTCTGGGCCCACTGCTTTGGATGGCTTAGCGCGACCAATGGCGTCCTCAACCTCTCTAGCGGTGATGGTGATTGGTGACGCGCTGAATTTGTGTTTATGTGCGTGTCTATTGGCTCTCCGTCTATCTTTGTCGACCGTAGGATGCATTATATATTGTCGGCAGAAAGCGCTCGCGCATTTTTCCGCATCCGACAGCACCTTATCGCCAAAGGCGATGGAAACTTTGTCTTTGTGCTTAGTCGGATTCGATAGGGACTTTACGGTGGACCAAAGTTTACCTACACCGGTAGAGAGGTTACAACCTCTTAGGTGCTCATCCCATTTCGCCCGCTTGTGTTCGTCCACAAGCAATCTGATGCGTTGGTTTATATCTCTTATTTGGGGGTCGCCTGGATCAAGCTGTCTTATAAAGTCGCGTTCCCTCGCTAAGCTCGCGGCCTCCGCCAGGAAGTGGGGCCGGATTTCGGGAATTATCCCGGCGGGAATGAAATGTTCCGAGGCGGATTCAATGACCTTACGGAAGGCACGCTCCCCTTGGCGGGCATCAGTCGGGATCGGGAGGGCAGCAAAGCTGCTGTCTGTTGCAGATTTATATTCTTCCCACTTTCCTTTTTTGAAGTTTATGAAAGTGCGTTTTTCGGTGACGATGAAGTCGGCGGTACGCTCGAACGAAATAAGTATGGGCAGGTGGTCGGATGCCAATGTTACCATCGGCTGCCAGTTGACGCAGTTTACGAGTTCTGCGCTCACGATTGAGATATCTGGCGAGCTATGACAGCTTCTTACCATACGTGTGGGGGCATCTCCGTTTATTGTGCAGAACGTCGTTTCTTCTATTTGATCCGCCAACAGCTCACCCCTATGGTCCGCCCGCAAGTTTGAATGCCATAGGTCGTGATGGGCATTGAAATCGCCTAAGATAATGCGATTGTTGCCAGTGAGTAAGGCCTCGATTTTAGAGCGGTATCCACTGGGGCAACAGGTGACAGGAGGGATGTAGATGTTGATGATTTCTAGATTTGCATCGCCTGACCGGACAGATAGGCCTTGACGTCCTAAGACATTGTCCCTGCGGTCGATGCCAGGATCAAATATATGATATTGCACAGAGTTGTGTATAATAAACGCGAGGCCGCCTCCATTTCCGCTCTCGCGGTCCTTCCTGTGGACATTATACCCAGAGCAGGTCTGCAATCCAGATCTTGCTGTGAGTTTAGTCTCTTGAATCGCAGCAATGCGGATGTTGTGCCGCTTCATGAAATCGACTATCTCCGAAATCTTCCCAGTTAGTCCATTACAGTTTAACTGCAGAATTCTGAAGTGCATGAGGGGTGACGCCGCCACTCTAGGGGTAAGTGACGGGTGACTACGCCTAGGTTGTGGAAGGCCAGGACGCAATTGCTGTTGTGGCCTTGGGACTGGGCGTCCTTGGGCAAGCATTGGGGTACCCGGATGATTTGGGTTTGCGACCTGGTAACATGGCGCGATGAAACCCGTCGAGGGGTTGCCGTCGCGGAGACCAGAACATCTAGGAAAGTGGCACCACCCAAGGCAGGAGCTGCATTGAGCGGATGTCGCAAATCTATATATTCTGTGCTGGCAGACGGTGCAAACGGAGGTAGGGACTAAGATTCTGTTTCCCTGACCTGCACGATTGCTGCCAGAAAAGAGGGGGGGAGAAGAAGACGGGAGCAGGGGCTGATGCTCAGCATTGCTACCAGCTCTACTACGAAGGTAGTAGTTATGAGTGGTATCAGCTGTTTGAGTTGTTGGCGCCGTGGGGCGCGAGCAGCAGCGGGTACTTGTTGTGGCTTGCTGAGCAGCGAGGCTGCTGGAAGGTAGTGGAGGGGCGCTTAGGCGTAGACTACGGGACGCCCTTGGGCGTGAGCAGCAAGGAGCCACAAAAGATTTATAAAAGTTACGAGGACGTCGGGTTTTGGGATCAAGCCCAGAACAACCTGTCCGATGCAACCATCCCTTGCACGAGACACACTGAACAGAGTATGACCGTCCTAAAAAGATTCTTTTCTGGCAAATGCAGCAAAACCATTTCTCAGGACCGGGGTCAGGAGACGGACCCGGATTGGGTTCGATACCTTCCCGGAGTAAGAGAATATGTAGCAGTCCTGCTGCAAGGAGCTGCTGGGAGGATGACAATTTGTGGGAGGGACGAAACAAATTAAATGGGGTCACACTGAAATGACAGTCCTTGGTCGGGAAAAATCCCGAGTCGCTCCGGTACATAGAACCGACTGCCTTGGGAAGCGTTGATGAAAGGTTGATTGCGATATGCGATGCTTAACTCATTGAATACAAAAGGAAATATGTATGTATGTTTTTGTTTATGTCCGAGCATATTTCAACACGGCGAACGCTGCGGTGTTGCGGTAGCGTGCTCAGCCTACCACACCAAAGATTCTGGGTTCCCGTCGCGGGCAAAGAAGCATTAAAAATGTATAAACAATTTTTTTCAGTTAGAAAAAAGTGTTTTTAAGCGTGATCGCACCTCTGTAGTAATTTGGCAAATACTCCGTGTATATTTTCCGCATTCAGGGCTTCTCAGTGAAAACTCGTCTGCCTTTCAGATGCAGTGGTTTATAGAAATAAAGATATTGAGATCGACCGGTCAACTGAAGCAGGCATTACATATTTGGTGTAGAGATTTCATATATGAGGATATTTAGGTAGCAGAGGTATAGGGAGTGAGAGTGGGACTAGCAGTAGAAATGGAGTGCTATTGGAAGTAGGAGTAGGAATGGGAGTGGAAGTGCAAGTATTTGCAGGAGTGGGATGGGACAGGGTTGGAAGTGATAGTGGGAGTGGAGGTGGAGGCGGGAGTGTTTTTTGGATTGGTAATGGGTTCGGGAATGGAAAGAAGATAAATACAATAATGGATAGCCAAGAATAGGAAGATAAATAGAAGATAAAGTAAAAGGTAAAGGGACAAAGAGTTAAGAGGGGAAACGAGGCTCATATTTTAACTAAAGGCAAACCAATTTTCGGGCAGAACAAAATCTGCGGGGTATTCTATTATACTATTTAAATATCTTAATTATATGTGAGTGAAACTTTATACTGACTATACAATATGTATTTTATATATACTTTGGATTTTTCAATTCTCTATTAAAATTATTATTTTTATTTACTTTTTTTTTTTATTTATTAAAATTGCAATTTTTATTTAATTACATATACTCCTACTTTTTATACCCAGTGTGGCAGCAGAAAGGTTATCATAACTTAATTTGGATAACGATAGTACGTAATAACTTAAAATAATCGGGATAGATACAGACTACCTTATATAAAAATTAGCAGTATCGAAAGTGATTTTGATTAAAAAATGTCGGTCCGTCCGTCCATCCGATCATCCGCTTACAGGATAACTTGAATTAAAATTTAGTTATACCGGCTAATATCTATCCAAAATATAACCCTTTTGAAAATTTGCGATATCGAATGGTAACCACGCCCACTTTTTCGATATCGAAAATTTCGAAAAATGGAAAAAATGAGATAATTCACTACAAAGACCGATAAAGTGATGAAACTTTACTGTAGATTAAACTTCTTACGAGAAATTAATACTAGGTAAAATTTTGGGAAACTGCTGTGGCACCGCCCATATTTTGAAGAAGAAAATGTCAAAGCTTTTGAAGCCTTAAACCAAAAGCCGTTAAAGATATATTATTGAAATTTGGTATGGACGTTGTCTTTGCCATAAGGCATATACTTTACAAAAAAATTGGTTTGAAATCAGATCTACTTAAAAAAATTGATACCCAAATTACGAAAATGAAAATAAACGTAATTGGTTTGCAAACACGCCCATTTTGAGTAAAAGTCGATAAGTATCAAAATTTCTAAAATTGGTCAAAATGCGATAATTTATTACCAAAAATAGATATAGAAATGGAAATTGAGTTCGTGTGAAACCATCCGTTATATAGCCAGCGTGTGGTCTCATTCAAAGAGAAATATCTCGAAAATGAAATAATAGGAATGCTTAAATAGACTACTTTTACGTATGCAAATGTCGTCTTCCATAACCAGCAGTTACTGTCATAGAAACAATATTCTTATCAAATATCGTTAAATTCGACCCCAACAACGAGAACTGCTAAGACTCTGGTTATTGATTTCCACTCGCTGGTTGCTTTTTCATATTTGCATGCTATATAAATGGCATCAACTGAAAATGGGATTTTACCAGTAATAACTACTTAAATGGGTGCATGAGCGAAAAGAAGTGCACTTCAAAGGCACAACGGTATTCTCTGGTACTTGCTCATCGCGCCATAGGCGGACGCAATTAGAAAAGCAGCAGAGGATGTAGAAACATATGGACAAAGAGCCTCGTATTGTACTTATTTACTTGTTTAGGTTCCGACCTATTTTGTCGCTCTTTTGTCAAGCTCTGAGGATACATTGGGTGCTTTCACGGGCAAGCGGAACTCGTAGTTTGACTCAATTTAATTTTATAAATTCGTGCAAGTTTTTCAGAGCAGCCAAATGGCATATAGGAAGCTTCTTCTTCATTTTCAAACTAAGCCTGAAGTCTTTGGGAGGTACATCGGAAGTGAAAGTCCTTTATCATCAACACATTTAAGCTCAATTATGCCAATTGTAGGAACGATTTAGTTACACCGCCTCGAAGCTTCTCGACCGATTCACTATGCTTTGTGTGTAATTTTATTGAAAGAAAGTCTGGAGCTTATTAGCAAATGATTATGTGGTGTTGTTGTTGTTTTTGGAGCCATAAGAACACTACCGCCTTGGGAAGTGTTATCGATGTTGATGGTGCTTTGCCGGTTGCATATCCGGCACGTTCCGGTAACAAGTACCATTAAAGGAATAGCCCGACCATCTAGGGAACGATTTGATATGACCACATGAAAATTTCTAGGCCATACCGCATTCCCACCCTCTAGATCCATGAGGTTACTTACTTACTTACTTAATTTGCGCTTAACCATTTAAACGTCTTCTCGCTGCACACCGGCGCCAATTGGTCACACCAAGCGATTTTAAATCGTTTCCGCCTAGTCCTTCCAATGGAGTGGAGGCCGCCATCTACCTCTGCTTCCATAGGCGGGTTCCGATAGAAACACTTTCTTGGCCAGGGCGTCATCTTTCATTCGCATAACATGGCCTAGCCAATGCAGCCGCTGTGTTTTAATTCGCTGGACTATGTTGATGTGGGCGTAGAGCTCGTACAGCTCATCGTTAAATCTTCTTCGGCATTCGCCATCGCCAACGCGTAGAGGTCCATAAATCTTTCGAAGAACTTTTCTCTCGAACACTCCCAGAGCCGCTTCATCTGTTGTTGTCATGGTCCATGCTGCTGCGCCATATAGCAAGGGTACGACAAGTGACTTGTAGAGTGTGATTTTTGTTTGTCGAGAGAGGACTTTACTTTTCAGTTGCCTACCTAGTCCAAATTTACCTTAGTCAAAGATTATATAAGATTTTACGCACAACTACCTTTTTTAGTCTTCAGAACCCATTCTGCTATATTGAAAACAGATTTTGTATATATTGAGCATCGCAACCCATCAAATCTTCTTCTCGAATAAGTCGGTATAGAATAAGTTTTCCAATGGTAATCTTATAAATTGTTCACATGCGGTGAGCACCTCATTACCTATTCGGGAATTATGGGCCTAAAGTAATTATAAATAATACAACTTTCCTAGCATAGAAACCTGCGGTGCCTATGTCGTATATAGGCAAATATCTAGAACTTTCTTTGCCGAAGCTTTGCTATATTCTTCATATACCAATCGATTTTCTAAGCTTGGTGCGCTTGCCCCCAACAATTCTTTTCATTGAGAATATGAGTCGTATTTGGGTCGTGTTCACAAAACACGCATACAAATTAAGCAAATTTACTCGTTCGTTTGAAGACACACATCTTTACTAAATTACTTAAGTTAAAAGATCCTTCACAGATTCAAGATTCAAATGTAACTTAATTTACGGTTATCCGCCTTAGGCAGCGGCATGCTTTCACTCGCTTTGAAATATTTGTAACAACATTGCGGTTATCTTTTAAGTATTACTTTAGATAAGTTAACCACTATGTCACTACAATTTAACTATAACTTTTTGCAACCTTATTTAACATTCTTTCCTTTCAGCAAAAATGACAATTTTCATGAATTATCAAGTGTATAATTAACATAAATTGTTTTGTAGGGAGAGCGACATGAAAGCGAATTCAACTAAAACGCAAATAAAATAAAAAAGAAGCTTAAATAAATTTTACCTAAGTGAATGTTAAGTCTAAAACCACTACACAAAATATGAAAAAGTTACTTATACGTAGAGGTATACTACTTATATGCATTAGCTTTTAAGGGATGTAGCGAATTTCTTCAACTGCTAATTACAGTTTAAATCGAAGCTTTTGCAGAAGTGAATCTCATGTGCTACACAAAAAAGTCTTGAAAGAGAGTTTAAAGCTCCTCTCTATACCCAATATTTCAGCTTGGAAAGTAACAGCCGAGTCGAGAATATGTACTACGAACAAAAAATGTAACTGCTCAGCATAAACTCCCGGCGCAGTACACTTTAGACCAGTCGGTGTGGATAGATATTGTCCCCTTTTTGTACAAAATGCCCCCCCCCCCCCTCTAGCATATCTTTTCCCAGAGCGTCTATAATCCTGGAGAGCCTGCTAAGAAAATCGAGTTAGAACAGTCAGACTGCCGAAATCTTACTGCATTGCATATGTAAATGTAAAGTTTGGAGGTGAATGGCTAATGGTCACGATCAATGTGTTGGATGGTACGAACTTAGTGCTTCTGTTCCCCCTACAAAGACTTAAAGGCTGATCACAATGCTATCGTTCAATACATCAGTATGGATGATATAAAGCAACATTAAGAGGTTGGTTTTTAGAGGAAAGGAGATGGAAAGGGAGATGGAAATGGAGAAGGAAAGGAGAGGGAGATGAGAGGTAGACGAGAAGGTGAGATTGAGAGGGAGAGGAATAGGGAAAGGGTGACAGAGAGGTAAGTGAAGATGGGAATGAAGAAGGAGAGGGAGAGCTAGATGGAAATGGAGAGGGAGGGGGAGAAGGAAAGTCAGTTGGAGAAGGAGAGGGAGCAAAAAGACAGTATCATATATCGTGGGCCGTCGAGTCTATAACATTTTATTCTTGTTATTTTGTTAGCAAACAGAAGCAGATCTGTTTTCCTTGACTTTTTCAGCCTACTTCGCTTAAGGTTTATAGAAATTGACAAGGCATAACAATAACAACATCGCCTGAGTATGCCACTACTTTCACATCATTTTCATCGAGCATATTCACTACTGCAACCTACAATAGCCTGGAAAGGACCCTTCCTTAGAGAGTTTCTTTCCATATGAAGAGATTTGCTATGTTACCTTTTTTATCCTAAACCACAGCAATGCTTGCAACCAGTCTTAGTTATTACTGCTTGTTGTAGCTCTGCAGTTGACGGCTGCGATTGCTATTATTTATGCAATAGAAGCTCTCAATGTGATCCGAAACTCTGTCATTGTGTATGGTTTTTGAACGGCTTTTGTGTATCTATGTGAGATCGGTCATAAGTATTCTCATCACAACAGGCGTACGTGAAGATAAAATCAAGTAAGGCTACCCGCCCTGCGCTCTTAAATAACAAAGAAGGATATATCTTTGGGTGGATAGCCTAACTTGATCTTACCTTCACGTGAAGATAAAATCAAATAAGGCTACCCGCCCTGCGCTCTTAAATAACAAAGAAGGATATATCTTTGGGTGGAAAGCCTAGCTTGATCTTACCTTCATATACATATGTTTTGCCAGGAATACTTAGAACCGACCTTACCTGGATATCCAAAAGCCGCTCATTGGCTTTCATTATGGTGAAGGTAGGGGTTGTAGGTCTATAATCTTAAATTTTTCATGCTGTGATGTCTTTCACTCTTCTCAATATCTAACGAATCTAGGCTAGAATTACACTCACTCCATACAGTTTTTCAACCAGTGCATTATAGACTACCACTCCACTGAAAATACCAAATGAAAAATGATTTAAATTCCCTGATAGTACCAATTGGCATCAGTTAGCACAGCGCAAAAGCAACTGGCGCAATTTGTTGGGGTAATTGAAGCAAAAAATTTCTTCAGCATCGCCGGACGGATATTGAGAAACACGGTGGATTTGTAGAGAAAGAAATTATTCATAGCAAAGGTTATTTCTTCTTTATCAATAACCGAGTCCAACAGTCAATCAATAGGAGGTGTTGATCGACTTCATCATTGCCTTAAAAATCTTCAAATTTTTGTCGTTCTCCTTTCTAATCTTTCCTGCAAATTGGCGATTTATACCGACTCCGAACGGCATCTTCAAGGCAGATGAGTTTTCAATGAGAGCTTTTCATGGCAGAAATACACTCGCAGTGCTTGCCAAACACTGCAGAGGGCGACCCCGCTAAGAAAAATGTTATTCTAATTGAAAAACTTTTTTTTCTAATATTTTGATGTTGCTTTGCCCGGGGCGTGAACCCAGGACCTTCGGTGTGGTCATTATCATCATCATCTCTATCATCCTTAGGTTATATTGGGAAATTTTCTATAATGTTCTAGCTTTTTCAGCCCAAAATCTCGAACATACCCGAAGCCGACTTAAATTCACATTCGCACCAGCGATAGTCTTATATTGCGCAATCCGCATTCGTAACAACACGTATTCATATACACATATAGCATGTGCGCATGGATGTATTTGTGCACCACTTGTATGTAGTTCCAGCAGCCCATAAAATGAATGAATGAGTGAGTGGTTTTATCATGCACTACGCCAGCGGCTGGCAAGCAGTGACATGTGCCTATGCCAGTCTAAAAGGATGCACTCATTGGCAGCAACTGGCAACAAATGCGTCTTTTAGCATGCAGCCAGGCATTAATGCATGCGCAATTTTGCAAGTGAGTGGTGGTAGCAATAGCAGACAGTGCTTATGCAACTGGTGTTGATGAGGTGGGGAGGCGATACAAGGTATGTCTTACGTGTACTTATGTTGTATTCATTCGCATAATAAATTTATATACATACATACATATGACTCTATCTAGCATTACCCTAACTATATAACTAACAATTTGCCTACAGGTAGCTAGCGGTGCTTTGTCGCCGCAGGTATGTAAAGTTATGCCAACCGTGGTTTTCCGATGTAGGTACATATACATATACATAACTAAGTATGCGTGAAGCATGCAAAGATGTCACAATATAATAGGCTGAGTAAGGAAGCAATCTGAAATTGAAAGGAGTGAAAGCCTTTGTAATTCATATTTGCCAAGCCTTCCCTGCGAATTTATATTATGCTACTCTGATTTGCATTCAACATAAAAAATATTAAATTAAAATTAAATTATATTCTAAGGTTTCTCTACTTTCATTAGAGCAATCTATCATTATTTACTAACTCTGATTAGATAATATACATACAGAGATTGATAATGGAAAACAGAGAGCACGAAAATAGCAGTGACAATTATTTTAAAATTTTGTAATTTAATTCTTGTTTTTTTTTTTTTTTTATTTAAAAGAAGTTCCATGAATTTTTCAACTGAAACTTTGCAAACCAGTTTCAAAGACTTTTTCCAAAATGTTCTAAAATTAGAGGAAATTTTACGATAAATTCTAGATTTGCAAATATTTTAAGTATGCAGTGTTTGTAGATCAATCAATTTTAGTCCAACAAAGGACCAGTTATAGGTCTCTCAAAATACGCATCGATTTTTGACTATTTTTTCCGGAAGACCGGAGTGTGTTTCATATCTTCTTGCATACGAAGCTGGGCAAAGCTTTGGGTGTTTATTTTAGGACGTAAAATCTCCGCTTCTAGCGTTTTCCCAGAAGACTGTCACATTTAAACTTAATAGGCTAATTTTAGCATCACTAATCTTCACAACCGTATCACATTATCTTTTTGCAACTGCAAAGGCCTCTGCGGCTTTTCTGTTATTGGAGGGGTATGATGTAAACCGCTACTCGAGTTAAGCCAATTTCCTGAATATTTGGAATATAATCAAAACTTCGTCTACTCTCACGTATCTTCCAAGACTTTAAGTAGTCTAAGTGGTTAAAGTAGCTTCCATTTAAAATCTTGTTGACATGTGATTGATTTCGTAAGTAAAATTTCCAAATACTGAGCTAATATTAGATGTGTCTTGATACAGCCCCATAAAATACCTCACCCATAACGAACTTATGCTGGATTACCACGTATCTTTCAGACAAGCGAATGAAACTTGACAATGGTACCAACGTCGATGGACGCCGGTTGGTATTTCAACCTTCTTCAAAATATTCGATGCTATTGATGCTTTTTCACGGTTTTGCGTTTAAATATTGAATGCCAACTCGCTAACTCCAACAGAACAATCCAAGTAATCAAGAAATTACCGCGTCCATGCACTTTCCATAATGGCATGAATATACTTAATCGCTATCACGGTTGCGTTACATAGCTATCGTCTCCCTAGTTGTGGTTCTGTCCTTCATGCCTCTCGAGAAATTCATCGTTTGCGTGGAACAACAGCGAGTTCATACATCTCAGGGACTCTCTTTTAAGAGGTGCTATTCCAATTCCTAGATCTCAATCTCTTTCTGAAGCCATTATCATCTAAGCTTTGCCAATTATCCGAATTATTCGACGCAACTGCTCGACAATCACTAAATAAGCTGCTCCTACTCCAGAGTCTGTGAACAACCCTCAGAAATCAGAGGCTTTGCGTGATAGCTATTCAGAATCCTATGGCTGAAGTATTTATCACAAATAATACGCCAGAGCGCATTCGGATATTGCTCCTGCCGGCAGTATTTAGTTTAGAAGCCACATTTTGCTTACAACCTTAGCACTTTTCTGTTGATTCCCGGCTGGTTTGAATTATTCGTCGATCCTTCCCTTGTAAGACCATTATTCCACGAATTTGTTCCGAGTTGGGCATCGATCTCATATCCCTCCTGAGCTATAACAACAGGGTTTGTTAACAAGGATCGGCTTCCGTTCCTATTTCCGCCTACCTGCGTACGTGATATCTTGAATGACGCTAGGTTAATATAATGGTTTTAGGCAACCCAAAAACAAAAGACAAAATTCTTTGCCTCAAAATTCCCCGCATATAAAGCAGCGGGTGATAGCTGGTCCTTCATAAAAACTGATAAGTTAGGTTGAACTGGCCGGTCTATTAATATCGCACATAGACTGAATGTGTCCAATGTGTTACCGGAATTTTCTTGACGACTAAATATTTAAACCCCTACTAGATACAGGGGGAATAATTCCGTCCCCTTGTCCAATACTTAAACTTTTCTAGGACTTATCTTAATAGCTGACTAGATCTGGCAACTATGCCGCTCGTAGTAGATGGAGCCTTGACTTGGCAAAAGCAGGACACGTTTCGACCGCTTCTGTTCACGCCTCTCCTGATTGTTGGATCATATGCAACACAATTCTCTTTTTGATTTTTCCTAAAAGGATTGGGACATGTACAGATCAGCTCATGAAGTGCAGCACCTTCCTTTGCCGACTCATCGGCCTTTTTTTGTTGTTATTATAGCAGTGATTCGCCCCATCCAATAGGTGCGACCGATCACAAATTTTCGTCAATGTCCTCTACCGGGAGCCGAAGGAAACTTGCGTTTTCACAAGTGGTGGATATATAGAGGCGTTGGCTTCACAACACAACTGAAGAGATGGTTGGTGTCATGTGGAGATACATTGCAAGCAGGACATACATTTTGTATGTCGGGGTTGTTTCCGGAGAGGTAAGAGTTTAACCTGTTACAGCCTCCAGATTGAACTTGAGCTAGATTGACGCGCGTTTCCCTAGGGAGAGTGCTTTCCTCTTCTGCAAGTTCTGGGTAGAAGTGGAAGTCAAACGCCTGTTTGCGAATATCAATGAGGACCTGCTTATGATCTTTTTCTTCATACGGCTGTATTCTCAGGTGCCGTATTTTCTCGTTATGCTTACCGAGATGACCGCTTAAGCCCCTGGGAGGTGTATCCTCATCAATCAGATGTTTGTGGGGATGCCCAGGTTTCTGGGTATTGAACAGGAAATGTTTGTTCAGCATTTCATTTCTCTCACTATGGGGAGTATTCTCGCCTCTTTGTGTAGGAGATGTTCTGGGATATAAGAAGACAGCCCGTAGCGGTTCTGATGGCAGTATTTCGGCAGGCCTGTATTTTCTTCCAGGGAATTTAGGCTTGGCGACCATATCGGGGACGCGTAGCATGCAATCGGCCGGCCAATTGTTTTGTAAGTGTTAATGAGCGTTTCTTTGCCTTTAACTCAAGTGCTGCCGGCAAGATATTTGGGGATTTTATTACGGCTCTGGATTTTATCAACACTTGCGGTTGCATGCTCTCCAAAATTTAGATCATGATAGCACGTCATACCCAAGATTTTTGGGTGTAAGACAGTCGGTAGCGTAATGCCATAAAGGTGGATGTTCAATATGATCGACACTTAACGTGTCCATGTTGTAAATAAGGTCGCCGATGATTTGGTCGGTGACAATGTCAGGTTTCGGGAGGCGAAGAAACTTAAGATATCAGGGAGATACCTGCTAATTTCATTACAATGCTCGATGTGTGGGCATGAGGCCGTTTTTGTGCAGTCGTCGTCGTAGGAAACGATAGCGACTCCTTCTGGTGGTGAAGGTAGCTTCGATATGTAGAAGTTAAACAGAAGTGGTGAAAGGAAACCACCCTCTGGTACCGCTTGTTTAATTCTTCTGGGCTTAGATGTTATATTCCCGCATTACACCGACGCTTGACGACCAGACAGATAATTTGCGGTCCACCTTTTGAGACTTAGAGGAAGGGAGGACCCTTCCAGGTCTTGTAGTAACGTGCCGTGGTTAGCTTTTGACAGGTCTAGTGCAACAAGTACTGCCCTGTGGTGGGGTTTTTGATTTAATCCGCCATTTATTTGCGTGTTAATGGCATTTAGTGCGATGGTAGTGCCATGAAGTTTTCGAAAGCCATGCTGATGATTGGCAAGACGGAAATTTGCAGCGAAATAGTAAAGCCAAATGGCTTCAATTGTCGAGCTTTTAATTGCCTTCTTTCCCTTTATTGCCAGAAGACCAGTTTTGATTTATGGTCCAGCCGTAGCGAAATTTTTGTAATGCTTCTTTGCATTCCAGGAAACTGCGTGACGAAGTGCTGTGTGAGATTATTGCCTTCATCGCGGCCTATCTATTGATATATATATTGACGCAGCTGCAACTTAAGCACGCTTCCTCCAGAATTGCTGCTGCTTTTTTCACTGCTATAATTTCCGCTTGAAAGACGCTGCAGTAGTCTGGCAGCCTGTAGGATCTACATACTTCAGGATCGACTCAGTAAACAGCAGACCCGTAAAAAAATGTTTAAAACAGTGAAAATTTTAAATTGAAAATTCATCCATAAACTGCAATCACCGCAAATATATTAATATGCAAATTTATTCAAAACATATTTTGCACCTTCACTTTCAAACCGAAATTTGGTAATCAAGCACAAACCTATTCTCATACACAAACATATAAAACATACAAAGCATACGCACAATAAAGAACAAGTAAGGAAGGTTAAGTTCGGGTGTAACCGAACATTACATACTCTGTTGGGAGCTATGGTGACAAAATAAGGGAAAATCACCATGTAGGAAAATGAACCGAGGGAAACCCTGGAATGTTTGTATGACATGTCTATCAAATGAAAGGCACTAAAGAGTATTTTATGGGGGAGTGGGCCATAGTTCTATAGGTTGACGCCATTTAGGGATATCGCCATAAAGGTGGATCAGGGATGACTCTAGAATTTGTTTGTACGATATGGGTATCAAAAGAAAGGTGTTAATGAGTGTTTTAAAAGGGAGTGGGCCTTAGTTCTATAGGTGGAAGCCGTTTCGAGATATCGCCATAAAGGTGGACCAGGGGTGACCCTAGAATTTGTTTGTTCAATATGGGTATCAAAAGAAAGGTGTTAATGAGTGTTTTAAAAGGGAGTGGGCCTTAGTTCTATAGGTGGAAGCCGTTTCGAAATATCGCCATAAAGGTGGAACAGGGGTGACTCTAGAATGCGTTTGTACGATATGGGTATAAAATTAAAGGTATTAATGAAGGTTTTAAAAGGGAGTGGGTCTTCGTTCTATAGGTGGTCGCTTTTTTGAGATATCGCCATAAAGGTGGACCAGGGGTGACTCTAGAATATGTTTGTACGATATTGGTATAAAATTAAAGGCACTAATGAGAGTTTTAAACGGGAGTGGTGGTAGTTGTATATGTGAAGGCGTTTTCCAGATATCGACCAAAATATGACCCAGGGTGGCGCAGAACATCATCTGTTGGATACCGCTAATTTATTTATATATGTAGTACCTGCCAAGATTCCAAGGGCGTTTGATTCCGCCCTGCAGAAGTTTTGTCATTTTCTTCTACTTAATATGGTAGGTGTCACAACCATTTTACAAAGTTTTTTCTAGAATTATATTTCGCGTCAATAAACCAATCCAATTACCATGTTTCATCCCTTTTTTCGTATTTGGTATGGAAGTATGCCATTTTTTTCATTTTTCGTAATTTTCGATACCGAAAAAGTGGGCGTGGTCATAGTCTGATTTCGTTCATTTTTAATACCAAGATAAAGTGAGTTCAGATAAGTACGTGAACTAAGTTCAGTAAAGATATGTCGATTTTTGCTCAAGTTATCGTGTTAAGGGCCATGCGGAAGGACAGACGGAAGACTGTGGATAAAAACTGGGCGTGGCTTCAACCGATTTCGCCCATTTTCACAGAAAACAATTAACGTCATAAAATCTATGCCCCTACCAAATTTCAAAAGGATTGATAAATTTTTCTTCGACTTATGGCATTAAAAGTATCCTAGATAAATTAAATGAAAAACTGCAGAGCCACGCCCATTTTGAAATTTTCTTTTATTTCTTTATTTTGTTGCACCATATCATTACTGAAGTTGAATGTTGACATAATTATAATATACCGTAAAGATATTAAATTTTTTGTTAAAATTTTACTTTAAAAAACAATTTTTGTTTTAAAGTGGGCGTGGTCCTCCTCCGATTTTGCTAATTTTTATTAAGCGTATATATAGTAATAAGAGTAACGTTCCTGCCAAATTTCATCATGATATCTTCAACGACTGCCAAATTAAGGCTTGCAAAACTTCTAAATTACCTTCATTTAAAAGTGGGCGGTGCCACGACCATTGTCCAAAATTTTACTAATTTTCTATTCTGCGTCATAAGGTCAACCCACCTACCAAGCTTCATCGCTTTATCTGTCTTTGGTAATGAATTATCGCACTTTTTCGGGTTTTCGAAATTTTCGATATCGAAAAAGTGGGCGTGGTTATAGTCCGATATCGTTCATTTTAAATAGCGATCTGAGATGAGTGCCCAGAAACATACATACCTAATTTCATCAAGATACCTCAAAATTTACTCCAGTTATCGTGCTAACGGACGGACGGACATGGCTCAATCAAATTTTTTTTCGATCCTGTTGATTTTGCTATATGGAAGTCTATATCTATCTCGATTCCTTTATACCTGTACAACCAACCGTTATCCAATCAAACTTAATATACACTGTGAGCTCTGCTCAACTGAGTATAAAAAGTAAAAACAAAATGTGTATTCAATACCCTGCGCCAACTAAAATGGCTCACAAACAAATTGTTGTTGAAAAAATTTTTGTTGCAAAATAAAGGTGAAAGGAAAAAAATGCTAAACTGAAAACAAACAAAACTTTTAAATTCAAATATATTTTGCAATGTAAAAACTTATTGCTCAAACTTTTTTCTGTTACTTTTTCCCGCGCTTCAACGCGTTGCTAGCAATTGTGTCCAACTTAAATTGAATTGAATAAGTTAAATCTTTAGTTTGGGTTTTGCTTTTGTATGTTAAATTGGGTTTTTGTTTTGTTTCAGGTTTATTTCCACTTAGTTTTGTGTTTCATTGTATTTTATCCACTTTGCTATTTCCTTAATTGTAATCGTGAAATTGAGCGCTCTACAAGTCTTTGGTGCATAAAATTCATCGAATTACAATTGTAAATATATTTGTTTTTTTTTTTTTTACTTTTCATACGATTTACCTTTTTGGTGCAGCTTTGATGTATTACATTTTTTGTTTGCTTATCAAACTTTTGAATTGAGCTTTCAGAGAACATTAAATTTCTCCCTAAATTTTTAACAACGCAGATGTGTATTTTATGAAATTTTCCTTAATTTGCACCGTCAAAAAGAGGAAATTGAAAGATGGCGCCCGCCGTGGTGCGATGGTAGCGTCCTCCGCCTACCACACTGAAGATTCTGGGTTTACTCCCCGGGCAAAGCAACATCAACATTTTATAAACAATTTTTTCAATTAGAAGAAATTTTTTCTAAGCGGAGTTGCCCCTCGGTAGTTTTGGCAAGCACTCCGAGCGTATTTCTGCTATGAAAAGCTCTCTGTGAAAACCCATCTGCCTTGCAGATGCCGTACGGAGACGGCATAAAAGAAGAAGGTCCCGTCCCGTCAATTAAAAAAAAAAAAATTTGCAGGAGCATAGCGCAAATTTAAAGAGAAGCTCGGCCTAAAATCTCTCCTATCGCGCATTACATTTATTTATTATATTCAGCTGAGCAGAGCTCACATAGTATATTAATTTTGTTCGCATAACGATACCCCGTAACGGCATAAACTAATCGAGATAGATATAGTTTTCTATATATCAAAATGATCTGGGCGAAAAAAGAAATTCATTTAGCCATGTCCGTTCCTGGGCACTCTTCTCAGATCGCTGTTTAAAATGAACGAAATCGGACTATAACCACGCCCACGCCCCATTTCATTACCAAAGACGGATAAAGCGATGAATCTTGGTAGGTGGGTTGACCTTATGAACAGAATAGAAAATTAGTAAAATTTTGGGCAATGGGCGTCGCACCACCCACTTTTAAAAGAAGGTAATTTAAAAGTTTTGCAAGCTGTAATTTGGCAGCTGAGTATATAATGTTCGGCTACACCCGAACTTAGGCTTCCTTACTTGTTTTATATAGTCTAAGTTTCATTTCTTAAATATGTAATCACTATAGCATAAATGTTCAGCATACGAATATGTAATTCGATAGCTAATTAGGTAGCGAACAGTTTTTATCGAACGTTGGCTAGGGCGTTCACTAAAATAACAAAGGCGAAGGTCACAAACGCACCATTGAAACATGACCTGTTAAATATTTAATGAACATAAATTACATATATTGTTTTTTTGGTTCAGATTAATGACTAGATATCGCTGCTTGTTTTGATTATTAATGAATGAATTGAATTACGTGATTGAATTATGATTTTTTATTTATTTTTTATTTTATCCTATGTAACTGCTTATATTTTTTACTATCACGTGATTAATATTTATTTCATTTAAAATTTCTGATTAATGAAAAAATATTTATATCATAACGATTATAAGTATTGAGTTGTATAGCGAACTCAATTTTAGCCAGTCAATGCGAATTAAAAATAACTAAATAGTTCAAAAAAATGAAAATAGTTACCGATTTAATTTATTTTTTGCTTTAGTATTAACAAACATTAGTAATCAAATTATTTACAAATTTTTTTAACTCCTTACTCATAGTTTTAATTAATTTCTTATTCAATTATTCAATCTATCTCTTGATTATCATTTTTTGAATAATCAAAATGCGAGTTTTTTAGATCAATCTTCTTTTTTTTCTTGATTATTCAAAATGAATTGAGCAATCGCCTTTGTGCTTAATCACAGTTTGCTTCAAATGATTAAAGAAGTAAAAAACATTTTATTTTGACATTCACTCATATATTTAGAATCTGTGGTTACAAGCAACAATCGCATAAGTCCAAACGATGAGCTTTGCAACAAAATAAACGGCTACCTCCCTGATCTCTCCAGTTTTTTCGCCTCGCGTAAGCCTGACATTATTACCGACTACACCATCGGCGCCCCCCGATTTGCTCGCCAAGCCTAAAGACTACTCACTGGAAGAAGCTACAGGCCTTCCAAAATACCGCCCTCAGAACCGCCGCGGGTTGTCTTCTTATGTCCCCAGAACATCACCTTCACAATGAGGTGAAAGTACTCCTCATTAGGGAGAGAAATAAAATGCTGAACAAACAGTTTCTGTTGAATAACCTGAAACCTGGTCATCCCAACAGACGTCTGATCGATGAAGCTGCACCTCCCAGGGGCTTAAGGAGTCATCTCCGTATTATTAAGAGGAAATACGGTGCCTGAGAACACAGCCGTATGGAGCTATGAACACAAGCAAGTCCTCAGTGAACTCCGCAGATAGGCGTCGGACCTATATTCCAGGAATTGCCCGGCGAATCGTGTACTGAAAGAATAATACCCAAAATTAGCTGAAGATGAACGCAGGGAAAAGCGAGTCGCTTTAGCTCAACTTCGATCTGGATACTGTAACATGTGAAACTCTTACTTATCCAGAATCAACCTCAACATACAAAACATATGTCCTGCTTTCCAATGTGTCCCCACATGACACTAACCATATCTTTAACTGTATTGTGGAACCAACGCCCCTAACACCCCTCTCATTATGGTCCACCCCTGTTGAGACAGCAATTTGTAATCGGTCGCACCTATTTGATGGGGCGAAACACCGCTACAACAACAACAACAACCTAAGTCCTATCCTTTTACATTGACCTAGACATTTACTGCTTATGAGCATATGTATAACAAAAAACTTACATTTATCGGGCAACTAGAATTGAAGTTAAGACAGATAGTTGCATTTAATTATAGTGTTTTGGTCTGAAAAAATGTATTTATTCCGTTTTGCTTTGGAAGTTATTTGATTTTGAGCACTTTTTTTGGAATAGTACTTACAATTTATACAATTCAGCGATCCTGGAAAAAATTGTAGGATCATGTGTACCATTATTGCCATATTAGTACTTCAGTATAAAGTACATGACCCAGCTCCAGCTGTACTTTGAGTAGTCCATTACCAATTTTTTGGGGTTTTTTTTGGAAATTTCTCGCCGTTAGGCGTTCCATGGAGTACCCTGAAGAAGTATTTTGAGATGAAGGAGTGTTTCGAGCTGAATTAGGTGATCTTGGCCTTTGATATCGCAATGGAACTTGGACAATATTTGTTATACATGTATGAGGATCAGTTGCGGTGTATTCGTATACTCCTTAAATACTCCTAAAGCAATCCTTTTATAAAGAGAAGGATGAATAGTCATGAAGTTGTGACCACTGAGGTGTTTCTCAATACACATCTCCCATCGGAAGGTGGTGTAGAAGAGTCGGCAAGCAGGCTTTACACTTCGTCCGCAGAGCGAGTATTGCTGGGAATAGTGCCCTAAATGGTATATTTTTTGTCATGCTACAAATTTGGAGTAGAGCGATCGTGGAATGGCTTAAAATAATATTCGATGGTTGTAATGCACTGAAACATGTACCGTACTCTTGGAGAACTGCTCGTATAGATTCCTTTTATAAGCGGGATGACCGGTTATATGTATCGCAAAGACTTCAGGTCTATTAGATTAACATAAGTTTTGCTCAAAACCTTTAAGAGGCTGATAGATAAGTATAAAAAGTTGACAATGGGTGCAAAACTATTCCCCACAATACAAGTGTATACGGTGGTTGTAAACACAGAGAATAAACAAATAAAGAATTCGCCTTAAGATTCTTCTAACACATTACCATGGCTTTCAAAAATATCTCCAAACCGAGCATTCGTGAATGGCCTTAATTACAATGAAGTCCATCCAACTCTAACCGTATGATTGGCTGCATACTAAATTGCAAAATGGGTTGTATGAAGCTACAAAATCAGTGGACGAAGGCACACGACAGGGCGAGGTGTTATCACCTCTACTGTGGACGCTCATCATCAACAAACTGCTCAGGCGGTTCCATGAGGGACCGGTCAAACTTACGACTTAAGCAGATGGCGTTTTAATTGTCAAAAGCAGAAAGTGCCTTCCAAAAATTAGCTCCATAGGGATTCGGGCGCTTCGGGATATATAGACCTGGGCATCTAATGTCGAGTTGACCGCCAACAGAGATAAAAGGAATATGGTCTTGTTTCATAAGAGGTATTAGAACAAGATCCAAAATTTTAGCAGGCCTAAAATAGGAGTGGCTACCCTGCACAAGAAACCTTATACAAAATGTCTAGGAATCATTCTAGACACTAAGTTGTCGTGGAAGCTCAATTTTGAAGAGTAAGTGGAGAAGGCCTAGGCGGCATGTAATATAATGTTGCAGTGTACTTTGAGTCTATCGCCCTCTCTAACTCTCATTGCAAATTACAGGGACTGTATATCCTATCCCATACTATGAAGACCTTACTTGCTGGACATTCACGCAGAAAGAAACCGACTTCCAACTATTAGAGGGCGTATGTAGGCTATCAATGCTTAGCATTTTTGAAGCATTGAAAATGAACGTGACGCTTATGCTGTATGATATTCTGTGCATTCCACCTGTAGATCTGGAGCACCAGCTTTAGCATGGACCATACAGCTATAGTACTTTAGCTTAATCAAATAGTAGATTAACAAACTATCAAACTCCGTATCTGCGCTTTTAAGTGGCTCGTAGAGCCATAATAGAAGGGGATAGTTGGTGCAAGTTTGCCTAAATGACAGTACCTTGGAACGATCGGTAAACTCGTGTATCGCGTGTGGTTCAAAGAGACACAACGAAGCACAGGTACGGAATTGGGTAGTCTGTCCGTCCAACGTTTGAAGACGCTGTACTACTATGGCCGGTTGTTCTGCGCTCAAGCTACATCGAAGCCTTGAACCACTTTACAGTAGCTAAAGCAATGTTCTTCGCCACCAGGTCTGCAGGTGAATTGTGTAGAATTACATACAGTGCAGCTGTTGGAGTTTTTTTAGGACTCCCGTAAAGGACTTCGCAGTATGGGCTTTACAATTGCTGTAAATATACAATGATATTGTGAGAGTAATATACCCCACGTACACCCCAGCATTCTTTAACATGCCTAAAGTGCTGTCGATGCCTTCTTCACTCTCTTCTCCACCTTGTGACAACTTATTGTCTAGAATGAATCCTAAATGTGTTGTACAAAGTTTCTCCTGATGTATCTCCCGAAGCGCGCGACCAATCAAAAAATTTTTTTTTTTTTTTGGAAGGCACTTTCCACTTATGGCAACTGCAACGTCGTCTGCGTACGCTGTAAGTTTGGTGGATTAAACATCGGATCACCTGAGTAGTTTGTTTATGACTAACGTCCATAGCAGCTTTCCCTAATCCCCTCTTCGGTTCGGCTATGTATGTTTTATCCATACCAAAGTTAACCAATATGTCATGTTCACTAATACCATATATTAGCTTCACTTATATAAATGTTACTCCTTTAAATAAAATAAACACAAAATGTTACGTATACGCAAAGGTACCCGTATTTTTAGGTGTTGTGAATATCTTTGCGTTCGGTTGATTATTATTATTTTTTTTTTTTTTCTGTTTAATGTCTGTATGTGCGCTTTGCAACATAATTGTCAACCAAGTTTTATTTTTAAATATGCATAAAATTTTAATTTGTAACTTTAATTGAATTTGCCAGGCTTTTCCCTAGCATGCATTTGTTTGCGTCCCGAGTATGGCACATCATATTGTAATATGAATATTGTAATTTTAAACAATTTAAGCTCATTAAAAAATGCATTTTTGATTTCCATCATAATGACTGTTCCTTTTTTTTTAGCTTAAAATAAAAACAAGTATATGAGCAGAAAATTAAAGAGGAGATTATGGAGGAGAATCTGCTTCGATTTCGTTGGCCTTGAGCTCATTAAATTTTGCAATGCAAAAATGTTTTAAAATAATTTAAGCGTGGATCTAAAAAGAGTCCCACTTTTACTTGAATTTCATTTACACAATAATTTTATTTCCTTTATATTTCAAATTTATTACCAAAGCGAAGCTGAATTTAGGCCGCAAATTGTCGATCTTTTAATTCGATTTTTACGTATATTTGCGTTGTTATAGGGACTTCACACTTGGATTACAACTCAGAACAAGAACACAATATAACGTTAGATATGAAAAAATTTCGATTGCTTGGGCAGTCGCCCATAGAAATTGGAATAAAAGGTTTAAATCTTGCCATCGATTTCAAAAAAACGTCCTCATGGTTACTCGGAGAGGGAGAGGCCCGGCGAATACGACGACCCAGTCAAGCACAAGTAAGGAGGCCCCAACGGGAGTCATGGGGTCGAAGCGGAAGGTAGGCGATCGACGCTGCGTAGGAAAACTCTGGGTGATCGGCGCCTGGCCGAGAAGATCTTGGAGCGCCACAGCGGAAGGGATGCAGCTCAAATTTCTGAGAACCATGCCCGGACGCTGGAGTGGGCCAGGAGCGTCGTAGATGGCGACGATCGCACACCGGTGTCGAACGATGTGGGTGAGCAACAGGGTTAGGGGGCTACGAAGCGACAGGGGTCAGATGAGAGGAATGCCTCAACGACCAAAAGGGAAGGGGAGGTGGGAACGCATCACCCTCGGTGTCTTGAATAGAAGTAGGGAGGATGGTGCCATCTCCCGAGAGAAGCGGCTGTGGTTCGCCAGCGCCATATCAGTGGCCTATATGACCGTCGTTATGGAGAGCCCAGTTCCGCGACCAGGCTTCGAATACTCGGGATGGTATCATGGATTTAGATTGATTACTTGTGCTGACGAGCGGCCTGTATTTTCTTTGGTTGGAGAGGTCTGGAAGGAAGCTAGGCTCGAGACTGTAGAAAGGAGGGATCTCCCTCTTCGATCGAAGGCTCGATTGTGGCTGCCTGCTGGACCCTCTTAATTCTGGAATTGTTGCGATACTGCAACCCGAACCTTACGACGCATAAATGGAGGGTCCTCAAAGTAGAGGAGGCCGTTGGGCCACGTCGGCAAGTGCTGATTCTGCTAAACTCAGAGTGCACCGGTCCTCTCTCTGACATGAGGGAGGTTATCTCCTATGGTCTTGGGCATGTGGTTCTCATGCCTTCTCTGTTGCATGAAGCTGGTTTCTCACTAATTTGGGGTCGCTGATTTAAAATCTGCCTCAAAGTAGAGGAGGCCGTTGCGCCACGTCGGCTAGTGCTGATTCTGCTAAACTCAGAGTCCACCGGTCCTATCTCTGACATGAGGGGGGTTATCTCCTATGGTCTTGCGCATGTGGTTCTCATGCCTTGTCTGTTGCATGAAGCTGTTCTTTTGTTTCTCACTAATTTGGGGTCGCTGATTTAAAATCTGCCCTCATATTTCTTCTAGCAGCTCGACTTTTTGAAATGCGGGTATCATACATTTCTCAGTTGACATATTACCATTATAGGTGTAGTAGCAGCTGTAATACGCGTAAACACTTCGAACAGTTTTTGCTTTATTTTTGGCTAGCATATATATTCAAGGAATTTCGGTTGAATCCACCAGACCTAGCGAAACGAGCTTTTATGGACTTAACCGGGTCCCTTGACATGTGAAACTAATAACAAACCCCGAATTTCAAGTAAAAGTTGTGTTGAGTCATAACGCTTATAAGCAAATAAAACAACTAAGGACGGAACTGTCTTTGGCTTTGCCGAAGATTTCATACCTTTCATGAATGGGGCTAAACAATAATAATATCCCATTCGTAATATCCAAATAATCGGATGTGTAAGATCTGAGAGGGAAAAAACATACATAACTAAGTGATTTTTAAGATAAATAAAAAATAAAAATAAAAATATTGCTACTTTGCGTGAGGATGCATAGAAACACTTTCTTGGCCGGATCATCATCTTTCATTCGCATAACATGGCCTAGCCAGCGCAGCCGCTGCGTTTTAACTCCCTGGACTATGTTGATGTCTGCGTATAGCTCGTACAGCCCATCATTAAATCTTCTTCGGTACTCGCCATCGCCAATGCGTAGAGGTCCATAAATCTTTCGAATAACTTTTCTCTCGAACACTCCCAAAGCCCCATATAGCAGGACGGGTACGATAAGTGACTTCTAGAGTATAATTTTCGTTCGCCGAGAGAGGACTTTATTTTTCAATTGCCTACCTAGTCCAAAGTAGCATTTATTGGCAAGATTGATTCTTCGCTGGATTTTAGTGCTGATGTTGTTGCTAGTGCTGATGCTGGTTCCCAAATAAATATTAATCAAATATTTCAACAATATATGTATGACGTAAGCGTAAACAGTAAATGTGAAGCTCATGGCTATTAAAATGGTGTAGAAATTGCGAAAAGTTTCTGAACAATCGGCTATAGGGGACATATTCTATATATACGACCGATCTCTCCGAAAATGGGGCAGTAATTACGAAAAGCTTCTTACCTGATCAATCGATTGTGTGGGATATATGCTATATATACGACCGATCTCATCCATTTTTTCAGACAAAAAAACGTGTAATATACGAAAGCATATGATGAGGGTTGAATCTTAAATCTGACAAATTGAGGAAGATATGACAAAATCCTGTTTTGTGAAAAATCGGTTGTTTGGAGGATATATGCTATAGTGGTCCGATCAGGCCGTTTCCGACAAATGTCTAATCAGACACCTAAATATACCCGTTCACCCAGTTTTGTTAAGATATCTCAAAAATTGAGGGACTAGTTTGCATACAAACAGACAGATGGAGAGAGGTATATGGCTAAATCCACTCAGCCCTTCATCCTGATCAGTATACTTATTGGTGGGTCTATCTTTTTTCCTTTAAGAACTTAGGATTTTGAGATTCGTTGCAAAGTTAGTATACTATTTCATTTTCATGAAAGGTATAAGAATACCTAATTTCTAGTACCAAACTCTTGAGATATGGCGTGAACCGTCGGACCACCCCAGCGACTGTTATTTCTGTTTGGTAAACATAACAGGAATTAACCGTAGAAATTACTTTAAATGGATTTAGCCCAACCCACTTACTGCTACCGTATAATATTACCTAATTTGCATACCAAATTGGGTCTTATGAAACAAGATGTAAAGGACTTAGACCAAAATGGTACAATGTTTCAAATACATTTCTAAATCATTTCCACAACTGAGATATGAAAAGGCGAAAACTTTGAAGGTCCATAAATCAAGATGCCCTTTCTCTATAGCCATCTGTACAGCTTTCCTGAAAATTTAGGCGATCTCAGTAAAGAGCAAAGAAAATATTTTCACCAGGACCTTCGCACTATTGAAGAGCGTTCTTAAAGACACTGGAACGCGCAAGTTAAGTATGTACTTTCGATTTTAAATAAAACAATATACTTTATTTGTATCTATATGTACTTTAATGAATTCTAAACTGAAGTTCATATGCTTCAGTGTAATAGAAGACTAACTTATTTCTATGCTTAATCGTCTATTTGTATGCTCTGGTTTCTTTTGTTTAGTGGCTGCTGATAATGTTCAAAAAAAGGATCTTGCTGATAATGTTTAAGTAGAAATCTTATCTATGCTTACAATGGTTGAATAGGAATCTTTTGTTCGCTGATAATATTTTATTTGGTTTTGTTTATGTTTTGTTTATGTTTGTATTTGGTTTATGTTTAAATAGAAATCTTATCTTTGCTTACAATGTTTTGGTTTCTGATAATGGTTAATAGATAGATAGACAATGTTTAAAGAGGACCATACTTTTTATGTAAACTACTGATTCTATATCATACATGGGATGATGTTATCGGTACAGTAGTGTATTTTCTGTTGCACTAACTCTCCTACCTCTTAAAATTAAATGTCCTCATTTATAATTTGGACTCTAGTAATTTTTGTTTTCTTTCTTCATGGTCTTTTTGACATTGTATTAGTGCTCTTTGATAAAGTATATTCCTTCTCCTTACTCTAAATTCTAATAATAGTTTGGTTATTGTGACTAATAGGGTTATAATTAATATAGTTATAAATGTAGTCTTGATTGGATTTTGTTCAATTGGTACAAATGTGGATAATATTTCGTCTAGATTATTGAACTTGTATTCTGATTGAGATTCTAAGTATTCTAATATATCTAGATTTTCTTTATGCTTTTTATGGAGTATTTTTACCATAGTTTCCCTAATGTTTATATATACTTCGTTATTTAATGTTATATTGGTTTTGAAATAAATTGAAAAATCTCCATCTAAAATCTCGTTGTTTAATATATTCAATCCGCTAATAATAATGTTTCCGTTACCATAATTAATAAAGGGTGGTTTCTTTTCTTTTATCATTTTACATTGAGCATTATTTTTCTCTAATATTTGTATTGTACATCCGTCCTTTTTATTCTGCTTACATATAGTTTGATCTATAAAATCTTTACATTTATTGATTCTTACGTATTGATTTCCTTTCCATAAAGCAATATTTTTATCCATAACTAATTTTCCTTTTTTTGAAGCTAATGAGTGGATGTAGAATTGTTCACATTTTTCTTTGATTTTTGGGTATTTGTAAACTGTTACAAAGTTTTGTTTGAATTTAACAATTTTAATTTCTGCATATTCTAAAATATTTATGGTTAAAACATTTGTTTTTTCTTTCGCAATGATTTATGTAATTTCTTCTAAGTCCAATGAAGTTGACAGGAAGTTGTTATTTTTTGCTAAATTAATTGTAGTTAGGAGAGTATTAAGTTCATTGTAGACTTCTGTGAGTATTAATTTTTCAGAGAAATCCTTGGGGTTTAATTTGTTTAACATTTTTTCGAAATTACTGTTTATTATTTTTTGTTTATTGTGTCCCTCAATTAGTTGATTGATTCTTTCTGTATCTCTACTTCATCATCGTGGTCTGGTGTACCTGTTATCCATTTTAATATTGTCCCTAAAGCGTTTAATCCTCTTTTAAATCTATTAACTGGATTAATTGTTTTATTAATATTTAAATTTTTCGGTGTAATATTTTCACTTCAGGATTTGAATCTAAATTATATTTTGAGTTTAATATATTTTGGTAAGGTGTTAATATTCTAGTTAAATTTGTAATATGATATAAATAATCATAGCTATCAAATATAAAAGCTGGATTCGTTTCTATTAATATACAATCTTTTCCTTTCAGGTCTGTAATACTTGTGTCTGAACTAATTCTGTTTATGCACAGCAAGATTATTATTATTGTGAGATTAATTTCTAGTTCGTGCGGATATTATCTTTGTGTATTATTATTTTATCAGTTGTTGTGACTGTTTTACCGTTATCCTGTTCAATTATTTTTTTCATAAATCTATCGTGTTTTTTATTTCTTCGCCTTCTCTTAACGTAAATCAGTTGTTGTGATTGTTTTACCGTTATCCTGTTCAATTATTTTTTTCATAAGTCTATCGTGTTTTTTATTTCTTCGGCTTCTCTTAACGTAAATAATATCACCTTTCTCGTAAATAATTTGTTTGTTCGGTGCCTTCTGTTGGGTGATATCTCTTTCTTGCTTATAACGAATTCTGTTTCTGATGACTGTATAGTCGTATCCTCCCCTGTTGAAAAAAACGTCCTCGGGTTTATGTCCTGTGACCGAGTGAATGGTTTTATTGTACTGTCGTACTGCTTCGAATATTACCTCTTCGTGTTTACCTTTGGTTTCCTTTACTAGTAAGTTAGTTAGCTCCACTATTGTGCTGTGCGTCCGCTCTACTTGACCGTTCGTTGTTGAATGTTGTGGTGGCACTGCTGTGTGCTGTATATGTAGTCGATCGTATAAGGATTTTGCTACTACATTAACATATGTCGGGTCGTTATCAGTTGTTAGGTTCGTTGCGTATGGGAATATTTTGGATAGTATTTCATTCAAATATATGTATGAGTTTTTCTTATCTGGTATTTTTCTTATATAGCAGAATTTTGAGTATCTATCTACTGTAGTTATATATATTTGGTTGTCCATAAAAAATGTATCCATGTGCAGATGTGTACCTACTTCATTTGGTATTGGTGTTTTTCCGTAAAGTAATTTATTAGGACGTCTGTCGTATTTACATTTTTTACATATCTCACATATTTGTGCTGCCTTGTTTGCCATATCTCGCATGTTAGGCCAGTAATAGCTCCCAGACAGTTCCTTTATATTATTTCTATAATTTCTATGTACTCTTCTGTGTATTTGTTCAACTATCTCATTCTGTTCATTTTCGTCAGTGATGTCTCTGACTAATGCATTTGTTATTACAAAAGTAGTGGTTGGGAAAGTTTGTACTAGTGTAGTTTTTATTTTGTATAGAATTTCTTCGGTAGTGATTATGGCGTTAATATTGTTTGGGTGTAGTACGCCTTTAATATCACTTATCAATTGTTCTATAGTTGTGAAGTATATGGTATGTCTAAATTTTCCGAATATATTTTTACTTTCTATTCTTACTAATCCATTGTTAGTTTGGATAATAATTTGATTATTAAAATGGTTTAAGCTAGTGCCTACCCTTCTTATGGTTTCAGTGGGTGAGCTGAGTTGAAAGTGCTGCGATTCTGAGTCGGTTAGTTGATTAATTTGTTGCCGACTTAGTGCATCCGCAACGATGTTTTGAGAACCTGGTTTGTATACCAATTTGGCACCGTATTCTTCTATTTGGTTTTTCCACCTTTTTAGTTTATTATTAGGGTTCTTCTCTGAAATAGAGTAGGTTAAGGACTGATGATCCGTATAGATTGTAAGGTCTGGTCGTCCATATAAATAGTTTCTGAGTTTTTGTAGTGCCCAAATTATGGCTAATAACTCTTTTTCGTTTTTGCTATATTTTTGTTCCGTCTCGCTTAGTGTTCTGGATATAAAACAAATGGGATTTCTACCTTGGGATAACACAGCTCCTATGGCAAAATTACTTGCGTCCGTGGTTAAATCAAAGGGTATATTGAAATCGGGTTGAAAGAGTTCGACTTGTGCTTGTAATTCCTTTTTTAATATATCCATCGTTTTTATGGCTTCCTCATCTAATTTTATTTGCATTCTTTCACTTTGCTTTTTCTTTACGATACTGTTTTCTCCTCTTAAAAACAATGTTAGGGGTTTGGTAATCTTGGCGTAGTCTTTGACGAATTTTCTATAATATCCTGCTAGCCCTAAAAATGATCTTAATTCTTTCAGATTCATAGGCACAGGGTAGTTTTTATGGTCTAAATTTTTTGTGGGTCTACAGTTATTCTGTTATGTTTAATAATATGTCCTAAATATTCAGTGCTGTCTTTGAAAAAATAAGATTTTTCATATGAAATCTTCATATTTGCTTGACGCAGTGCATTTATAACAATTCTTATGTGTTCCATATGTTCATCATGTGAGGATGAATATATTAACACATCGTCTATATATACATGTACGAATTTTCCTATGTAATTTCTTAATATGTCATCTACGCATCTTTGAAATATTGAAGGTGCATTCTTTAGTCCAAACGGCAGCCTTAAGAATTCATATTTTGCTCCGTTTATGCTAAAGGCTGTCTTTTCGGTGTCTGACTCCTTGATTTTTATCTGATGGAAACCTGCTTCCAAATCTAGGGTTGTAAAAACAGTTGCTTTACCTAAATTCTCTATTGTCATGTTGACATCAGGTATGGGATATCTATCGGTAATGGTTTCGCTATTCAATTTCTGGAAGTCTATGACCATTCTTCTCTTAGGGTTTCCTAACTCGTCAGTTCCTTTCTTTGGTACAGTCCAAACGAATGAGTTATAGGGACTCTTACTGGGTTTAATTATATTATTCTCTAGCATTTTATTTATTTCTTTATTTATGAAATTATTGTCTGAAAAGGGGTAAGGGTACTGTTTCGTCCATATTGGCTCTTCAGTTTTAGTGCGAATCGTGGCTTCAATTGTTGTTTTAAATGGTAAAGTAGGATTTGTTTCCTCATTAATTCTCATAATTTCTTCAACCTCTTTTTTATATTTGCTCTCATCTATTGTGAAATTTACTTGACTGACATCCATTTCTTTTTTCTTCTGCTCTGTTCTCCTGACATACATCATTTTATATTCGAACAGATCTATCTTAGCCTTCATTTCTCTCAAGGATTGTTCTCCTAATATCATATCAAATTCTTTTAATTCTTCGATTTCAAAAAATACTAGTTCTTGTCCTAGCATTCTTATCTTCTTAGCTGAGTTTATTGTGTTTGAACCATTCAGAGTTCTACTAACAAATTGTTTAACTGGAAAGGTCTTTCCATTTGGAATATTTTTCCTAATATAATTTAATGTCGAGCCTGTGTCTATTAAAACTAAAAGTTTTTTATTATCATGTAAAATAATCTGAAGACACGGCAGATTATTTACTCGTCTAAAAAAGTAGCTCTATTTTCAAATTCACTTTCATCTATATTTACCTTTAATGACTGATCACTATTATTATCCGTTATTTGATTGATCCTTTGTAGTTTCTGCGGTACCATATTATATCTCGATGACGTTGGTTGGTGGTTTCGTTTAAATGGTTCTCCTCTATTGGGATTAAAAGTGCATATCCTGCTCTTTGTCGTTCATAGTTGTTTCTGAAAGGATTCTGTTGATACGATTGCTGTTGTTGATGCTGATTATTCGTGGATTGCCGGAATCTTCCTATTGATGTATCCACGTCCATTGGTGTCGGGTTTGATCTTCCCATATGCGCAATAGGTTGAACTCCTGGTTGATACCTCCTTTTATTTTGTGGCTGTTTAGGGTAGTTATACGCTTCTCGTCGTATCGGATTATTCTGCCTTTTATAAAGAATCTCCGTGGCAATTGCGTATGCACTTTCTAAATCTCTTGGTTTTGCTGCATATAATGTGTGTTGAGTAAATTCATTATTTATGCCATTGCGGAAGCAATCTATGGCCATTTCTTTTGTGACCTGCTGTAGAGAGTGAGTATTCCCTGGGTAATCAATTTCACATTTAGTCATTGCTAAATTAAAGATTTGACAGATCTTGCTGTGGAATTCGGATAGCGTCTGTTTTCCTTGTATTTGTCTTTTCATTTCCTCTATGAGGGCGTTATAGCTTCTAGTATCGGCGTAGCTGTAATCTAGGCGATTGAGTATTGCTTGTAAGTGGAACACTGTGCCGTGATTCTGTAGAAGAATTGCTGGTTCTCCTTCGATATTCGTGTGACGTATTATAAATAATGCATCGTAATATGGTTTGGTATTAATAAAGGCTTCTATGGGACTAATTGCTGATATAATGGTTGCCCTCCATGTCTTGTATTTGGATGTGTCTCCGTTGAACACTGGTAGCCGTTCGAATAGTCTCAGATTTATTTCATTTGCATTGTTTATCCTGGGACTTATCGGTTGGAATTCTTCGATATTAGGTACTTGCGCTTGCCGCAGCTGGGCTAATTGTGCTTCTATAGCGGCATGAGCTTGTTCTAAGGTTACTAACCTTGCTTCCATAATGATTCCCCTGCTTTGGTCAAACACTTGTAATCGTTTTTTGTGGAAGAGGTCCAGTTTTATTTTCTGGTTCTCCTTGTCCTCTTTTTCAGGACGTGTGGAATTTGATTTTTTAGGAGTTCCTTTTATTATTCACTTATTCACTTATTGAGCCCCCAGTTAAGTATGTACTTTCGATTTTAAATAAAACAATATATTTTATTTGTATCTATATGTACTTTAATGAATTCTAAACTGAAGTTCATATGCTTCAGTGTAATAGAAGACTAACTTATTTCTATGCTTAATCGTCTATTTATATGCTCTGGTTTCTTTTGTTTAGCGGCTGCTGATAATGTTCAAAAAAAGGATCTTGCTGATAATGTTTAAGTAGAAATCTTATCTATGCTTACAATGGTTGAATAGGAATCTTTTGTTCTCTGATAATATTTGGTTTATGTTTAAATAGAAATCTTATCTTTGCTTACAATGTTTTGGTTTCTGGTAATGGTTAATAGATAGATAGAAAATGTTTAAAGAGGACCATACTTTTTACGTAAACTACTGATTCTATATCATACATGGGATGATGTTATCGGTATAGTAGTGTATTTTCTGTTGCACTAACTCGCATATGTTAGCTGATTACTGCTGGAGCATTCAATGTTGTGCTCCTAAATCAACTTATAAAAGAAAATATCTTAAACGAAAGTTTAACTCAAAGTAACTGATAATAATAAAGTATATTTATTTGGGGAAAAAATCATTTTTAATAGAGCTAGAGAGGTGAAATTCCGGCTGTGTTAAACTGTGTGCTCAAAAAATAATTTCATGCATTTGAATAAATTTTTATTATAAATTTTTTTCATTTCTCCGTTTCACAGAACAATGCTATGAGGGGGTACTTAAAATTATAGCTATGCAGGGTTTGTATGCACTATTAGACCTATTACCTCAGGTTTTCCTCGTAAGGAGAACTTCCTTTAAAACTCATTAAAATAAAGCAGTAAAAAATTAAAATAATTTAACTGAGAAGGAAACAGAAATTGCGGAAGAGCTCAATGTCAACGGAAGAAGACTGAGAAAATCTGGCAAACAAAAAGTACGCCACAATTACATACTTCGAATTCCCATTCAGAACATCTAGATACTATAGAAGTATCCTTAATTCAATTGGACACTTATTAGTTTTTTTTCATTAATTTTCGTACTTATGACTTTTTGGAAATATCTCAAGATCTTGAAAGTGTATTGGCAAATCTGAACAAAAACTCGGAATTGCGCCCCAAAACGCCATCTTCTTTTTATACTCAGCTGAGCGAGCTCACAGAGTATATTAACTTTGTTCGCATAACGGTAATCCGTAACTAATCGAGATAGATATAGACTTCAATATATCAAAATGATCTGGGCGAAAAAAGAAATTCATTTAGCCATGTCCGTCCGTCCGTCTGTCCTTGAGCACGACAACTTGAGTAAATTTTGAGATATCTTGATGAAATTTGGTATGTACGTTCTTGAGCACTCATCTCAACAATCACGGCCACTTTTTCGATATCGAAAATTTCGAAAAACCGGAAAAGTGCGATAATTCATTACCAAATTCGTATAAAGCAATGAAACTTGGTAGGTGCGTTAACCTCATGTCGAAAAACTGAAAGTTCGTAAAATTTTGGACAAAGGGCGTGGCACCGCCCACTTTTAAAAAAAGGTAATTTAAAAGTTTTACAAGCTGTAATTTGGCATTCGTTGAAGATATCATGATGAAATTTGGCAGGAACGTCACTACTATTACTATATATGTGCTAAATAAAAATTAGCAAAATTTAATATCTTTACATTATATAAGTAAATTATGTCAACATTCAACTCTAGTAATGATATGGTGCAACAAAATACAAAAATAAAAGAAAATTTCAATTTCATTTAATTAGTCTAGAATACTTTTAATGCCATAAGCCGAATAAAAATTTACCAATCCTTTTGAAATTTGGTAGGGGCATAGATTTTATGACGATAACTGTTTTCTGTGTAAATGGCGTACTTATCTGAACTCACTTTATCTTGGTATAAACAACGGCCGATATCAGACTATGACCACGCCCACTTTCCTGATATCGAAAATTACGAAAAATGAAAACAAATGCCATAATTCTATACCAAATATGAAAAAAGAGATGAAACATGGTAATTGGATTGGTTTATTGACGCAAAATATAACTTTAGAAAAAACTTTGAAAAATGGGTGTGACACCTACCATATTAAGTAGAAGAAAATGAAAAAGTTCTGCATGGTGAAATAAAAAAACCCTTGATATCTTGGCAGGTATTACATATATAAATTAATTAGCGCTATCCAACAGATGATGTTCTGGGTCACCTTGGTCCACATTTTGGTCGATATCTCGAAAATGCCTTCACATATACAACTACCACCACTCCCTTTTAAAATTCTCATTAATACCTTTCATTTGATACCCATATCGTACAAACACATTATAGAGTCACCCCTGGTCCACCTTTATGGCGATATCTCGAAAAGGCGTCCACCTATAGAACTAAGGCCCACACTCTTTTAAAATACTCATTATCGCCTTTCGTTTGTTACTCATATTGTACAAACGCATTTTAGAGTCAACCCTGGTCCATCTTTATAACGATATCCCGAAAAAGCGCCCACCTATAGAACTAAGGCCCACTGCCTTTTAAAATAATCATTATCACCTTTCATTTGATACCCATATCGTACAAACACATTCTAGAGTCACCCCTGGTCCACCTTTATGGCAATATCTCGAAAAGGCGTCCACCCATAGAACTGTGGCCCACTCCATTTTAAAATACTCTTTAATACCTTCCACTTGAAACCCCTATCATACAAACACTTTCCAGCGTTACCCTAGGTTCATTTTTCTAAATGGTTATTTTCCCTTATTTTGTCTCCAAAGCTCTCAGCTGAATGTGTAATGTTCGGTTACACCCGAACTTAGCCTTTGTTACTTGTTATACTCAGTTGAGCAGAGCTCACAGAGTATATTAACTTTGATTGGATAATGGTTGTTTGTACAGGTATAAAGGAATCGAGATAGATATAGACTTCCATATATCAAAATCATCAGTATCGAAAAAAAATTTGATTGAGCCATGTCCGTCTGTCCGTCCGTCCGTCCGTCCGTCTGTCCGTTAACACGATAACTTGAGTAAATTTTGGGGTATCTTGCTGAAATTTGGTATGCAGGTTCCTGGGCGCTAATCTCTCTATTTAAAATGAACGATATCGGACTATAACCACGCCCACTTTTTCGATATCGAAAATTTCGAAAAATCGAAAAAGTTCGATAATTCATTACCAAAGACGGATAAAGCGATGAAACTTAGTAGGTGAGTTGAACTTATGACGCAAAATAAAAAATTAGTAAAATTTTGGACAATGGGCGTGGCACCGCGAACTTTTAAAAGTTTTGCAAGCTGTAATTTGGCAGTCGTTAAAGATATCATGATGAAATTTGGCAGGAACGTTACTCCTATTACTATATCTATGCTTAATAAAAATTAGCAAAATCGGAGAACGACCATGGCCACTTTTAAAAAAAAATTTTTTTAAGTCAAATTTAAAAAAAAGGTAATATCTATACAGTATATAAGTATATTATGTGAACATTCAACTCCAGTAATGATATGGTGCAACAGAATACAAATATAAAAGAAAATTTCAAAATGGGCGTGGCTCCGCCCTTTTTCATTTAATTTGTCTAGGGTAGTTTTAATGCCATAAGTCGAACAAAAATTTACCAGTCCTTGTGAAATTTGTTAGGGGCTTAGATTCTAGGACGATAACTGTTTTCTGTGAAAAAGGGCGAAATCGGTTGAAGCCACGCCCAGTTTTTATACACAGTCGTCCGTCTGTCCTTCCCCTCGGCCGTTAACACTATAACTTGCGCAAAAATCGATACATATTTACTAAACTCAGTTCACGTAATTATCTGAACTCACTTTGTAATGGTATAAAAAATGGCCGAAATCCGACTATGACCACGCCCACTTTTTCGGTATTGAAAATTACGAAAAATTAAAAAAATGCCATAATTCTATACCAAATACGAAAAAAGAGATGATATATGGTAATTGGATTGGTTTATTGACGCAAAATATAACTTTAGAAAAAAAATTTGTAAAATGGGTGTGAGACTTACCATATTAAGTAGAAGAAAATGAAAAAGTTTTGCAGGGCGAAATCAAAAGCCCTTGGAATCTTGGCAGGAATGCTGTTCGTGTATATATAAATAAATTAGCGATACCCGACAGATGATGGTCTGGGTCACGCTGGTCCACATTTTGGTCGATATCTCGAAAACGCCTTCACATATACAACTACCACCACTCCCTTTTAAAACACTCATTAGCACCTTTCATTTCATACCCAAATCGTACAAACAAATTCTAGAGTCAGCCGTGGTCAACCTTTATGGCGATATCCCATAATGGCGTCCCCCTATAGAACTATGGTCCTCTTAAAATACTCTTTAATATCTTCCATTTGATACACATGTCATACAAACACATTCCAGGGTTACCCTAGCTTCATTTTCCTACATGGTGATTTTCCCTTACTTTGTCTCCATAGCCCTCAACTGAGTATGTAATGTTCGGTTACACCCGAACTTAGCCTTCCTTACTTTGTTTTCTTTTGTGTTCTTGTATTCTTGGTAATGCTGTTGAAATGAACGTGATGCTGAGTACAAATTTCAAACAATCCAATCCACAATTAATTAGAATAATTGTTTTGGATACAAATTTCTTCTCATAGTCCTTAAGAGAATGAACTTTTATATTGGAAAAAGTGCATACTCGAAAAAAAAAATCCAAAAAATGTCGGACCAATATCGCACATAAAAGGAGAAAAATACTATTTTATCGTTTTTGTTTTTCTTGGAAAGTTTAAAACCTTTTTCAAAAAGCGTTTACAGCATAACGACTAGAGAATGGAATAAATCCATATATCCTTTGTAAGTTCGAAAACAGCTTATTTTAAAATTATTTTTAAAGAAAATGCCCTCTGATTTTTTTGTATAAAAAAAAACATACCAGCTCAACAATTTTGGCATGACGCCGAACTGACTCCTGTTACGTTAGCTATAACTTAGGTTGGAGTTGCCAGTCAATAAAGACCTCACATAGACTGATTGTGTCCATAGTATAGAAATCTTCCAGAAACTAACATGATTATTTAAACATGTGGTTCTTTTTGTTTGCGAGCCTTACCAAATATTTGTTTACCGTATCCTTGTACTATTTCCACGCAACACGTCATGTGCATCGTATGACTACAAACGCGATAAATTTACCAGTGAAAAAACAGTGCAAGAAACTAAGGTTCTAATATTCAGTAAACATCCCTTAATTTTAGCATTTGAGAGCGAGCAGGTGCTACCAGACCGTAGGAATGATAATAAAATCGCTCAATTTTAAAGCTCTCACTCATGTACGGTGTAAAAGAAACTGAGAAGAAAATAACATTTGATAGCGCTTTCGCAGAGAAAATAATAAATTTCACTCTTCAGCTAGTGTCGTTATTCATACACGAATACAAATTGCCTTTTTTTCGATAGATTGGTGAGAGCGGGACGAGGAAGAAGGAAGGGTACATTCAGCTCCATAGCTTATACATTGTCTCGTCGCCCTATCAACTTGCAATCGGCAAAGAAGCAATATGTTGTCGAAATGGCTATGGAGTTTTTGTAACAGTGTAATGTAACTTTTCACTCATAACAACACATGCAAACCAAATGTAAGAAGCATATTTTATAACCGCATGTAAAACTGCATAAAAGGATATATCGGTATATAAAGAAATTATAGTTCTTTAAGTTAGACTTTTGTTGCACAGAATTTGGCAAAACTTGAATGCTTGGGCTTTCACTCTGAGTTTCTGAGGTGGATCTCTTCTTACTTAAAGAACAGGAGTTGTGTCGTTCGTCTAGATAATGTGTCATATTTTCCATTCGCCCCAACTTCCGGTGTCCCTCAGGGCAGCGTTTTGTTTCGGCTATTATTGCCATATTTATTAACGAGAGTCCCATTGAAGATTTCTCAAGGCGAAAAGTAAAAACTGTTTTTGAATTGATTCTAGTCTATCCACATGAACTTGATAACGCGGATTCCAAATTATCGATCCATATTCTAATATCGGCCTCACCAATGATGTAAAAAGGGTTTTTGTAACGTAAGGATCACTAAACTCCTTTGCCCATCTTTTCACAAATGCTAAAACTCCTCTCGCTTTATTGACTGTGGCATTAATATGAGGGTTGAAACTAAGTTTGCGATTCATTGTAGCTCCCAAATCGACAAAAACATCAACGCTTTCCAGAGTTTGGCCATTAATTGTGTAGGAAGCTGGCTGTATGTTCCCACGTGAAAAAAACATGGATTTACATTTTTCTATGTTGAGGGGCATAAAATTCGCATTACACCAAGTAGCTAAACGATTTAAATCCGCATGGAGTACAGAACGTTCTTCAACCCACGCGTATGCCTTAAAAAGTTTTACGTCGTCGGCGTATATTAAAATTTTAGAATATTTTATAGTTGTGGAAACATCGTTTATAAAGATCAAAAACAGAATAGGACCGAGATGGCTGCCCTGAGGCACACCGGAGGGAACATCGATGACATTCGAACAAATGTTTTTAAAAATGACTCTTTGAGTTCTACCGCAAAGATAGGAGGAGATCCAGCGAGTTAGGCCAGGTTGAAAACCAAGCAATTCGAGTTTATAAACAAGTAATGAGTGGCGTACTTTGTTGAATGCTTTGCTGAAATCAGTGTATATAACGTCGGTATGATGATTGTTTCTAAGCCCATTAAAGACGTGAGTTGTAAATTCAAGCAAATTGGTTGTGGTTGATTTGGCTCTACAAAAGCCATGCTGAGAACTATATATCAATGTAGAAATCGAAAATGTAAGGTGATTAGTAACGATTGCTTCGAAAAGCTTAGGGATAGCGGAGAGATTTGCTATTCCACGATAGTTTTCAATAGACGGCTTGCTTCCTTTTTTATGGAGTGGGATAAGAAAAGATTCCTTTCAAGCCGTTGGAAAAATGCCATTTTTTAAAGAGAGGTTAAACAGATTAGTTAGGGGCCGCACATTTTTTAAGAAAACATGTTGGGATCAAATCGGGACCGTATTTGAAGGATTCTTTTAGGGTCTTTAGATGTAGTAGAACATCTTCAGGCAGCAAATGTGGGGCATATATTGAGTTACTAGAATGGAGCTCATACGGATAATTTGTAGGCGATGAATCAACTACAGCAGAGTAATTAGAGTGAAAGAATTTAGCGAAGAATTTTGCAATATCTTGATCGTCGTTGGAAATACTATTTCTAAATTTCATGGCAGAAGGAAACCCGTTAGTTCTGCGTTTAGAATTTACAAAATCATAAAAAGACTTCGGGTGGCAAATAATGTTTCTTTTGATTTTACATATGTAAGCTTTATAACACTTTTTATTAAGTTCAAAATACTTATGACGGAAAATGGCGTACTGTGCATAATGAGAATGTAAACCGGTTCTCTTATATAATTTGAATAAACGTGATTTCTTATTTTTAAAGCTTTTAAACTTTAATAAACCAGGCTTGCACTGGTTCAATGTACGAGCATGTGCGTTTGGGCACATGTTTTTCAAATAAATTATAAATGGTTTTATTAAAATGTAAAACATTTTCCTCTACATCCTCTTTATATCGAGGCGACGTTATCTCAGAAAACTCTTTATCTAAATTGTTGAAATTAGTTTTGGAAAAATCAAAGCATCTGGTAGAGACACTTTGCTTATGATTTCGTAAGTTATCTCAAGAGAAGGATGGTAAACGTCTTCTGGCAAAACAAGAGGTTCACACCGATTTATAGAGAATTTAGATATATCGTCAACAAATGTTAAGTCCAAGAATTTTCCATACTTATTCGGAAAGAAGTTGATCTGATTAAGGCAAAGATCAGTAATTCCATCCAAAAAGTCATGGTTATGCATCTTGGATGATACGGGGACAATATTGTGATCAACGGTATTCCAAGATATATGTGGCAGGTTAAAGTCGCCTAAAACAATCATTGAGTCCGTGGGCTTTATCATCGAATTGACTGATTGTAACAGTGAAATATTGTGCATATACACTGATATATCAGAAGACGGTGGAATATAGCAAACGGCTAAGTAAATATGACCCCGACCACTCACATAAACTATATAGTTTCTAAAACGTACGCGATGTTGGCTTTTTAGATCGAGGTTGGAGTATGCGGTATTTGGTTGGAGACCTTTTCATGCAGTTTATATCAAGAGGTTGGAGTCTGTTCAGAGAGCTTTTATGCTCTTTGCATTGCGGTCGATGAACTTCGTAGACCCTGTACCATCATATCACTCTCGCTGTTTATTGATAAATCTTATGTCACTAGACTCCAGGAGAACTCTGTTGTCAATATGCGTTGTCATTGATATCGAGCTCAATTGACTGTTCTTACCTCCTCATGATAATTCGTTTTAATGTACCCTGTCGTATCCTTCGTTGTAACGATTTGTTTTATATGTGTGTTGCTAGAACGGTTTATGCAATGAATGGTCCCCTTAGGAGGACACTTTCTCAATTTAATGCTTATTCCTATTCCTTGGCGTTTGATTTTAGTTGTAGTAAATTTACATTTAAGAACCTGATAATCAGATACTTGTCACAAAGTTAACTATACTTTTTATATAAGCTATGTAAACTTGAAGTTTTGTATATTAACAGTCTATAAACACCTTGTTTGTTGAGTAAATAAATAAATATAAATATAAAATTATTTAAATCATTCGGAAAGAAGTAAACGAAAGCTTGTTGCATGTTCTCGATATCTTATTTCTACCTCTTCTGCTTCTTAAGTGATACGTTTACTGTTCTAAGGACCATCGTACCGCGGCGCAAATAAATACTGCTTATGCCCAAGGGCGTTTTCTGTCAATTCCTACTTTATTTGGAGAATCAGGGTTCTGAGCCTGCTAAGGGTATAGTATATTATCCAGCTTCTTCAAACAAGGTGTCAATACCATGGCCTTTGATATTGTGTGGACTCTATACACTACCTCAATCCATGCGCATATGAATTGTTTGCAGCTTTGGAACAACTCTTTCTACACCGATTTATAACCGCCTGTTTATAAGGATTGTTGCTATCTATTAATGCCAGGGATAGCTTCCTCACTTTGCACATCAGAGATAACAGAATCTGGAGCATAAGTAAGTTCCGAAAAATTAAGAAACTCTTTATTACCTACTTTCAACTTTGTTTTCCTCTTTTCGTATTAACAATATTTTTCTTTCTATTGCTGCTTCTGAGGTATGCATTTGATTTGACGTAAGTATTTGCCGTTGTCGGCCTAACCCAATGATGCACCAATGTATGCAGGTCAAAGCAACAAGTCTCGTTTACCTTGGCAGATGATGTCAGAACACATCATCACTTTGTTAGGCTTCGGAACCTATCTAACACCTCATCCAATTTATGAATCATAGCACTCGGTTGCAATGCAAATCTACTTCGAGTTAAATCACTTTTCCGGATTTGGATATCAATCAAAGCCACAACGATGCTACCGAAGCGCTTATCCTATTCGAGAAAAATCTGTGCTGGCAGCGGAAGCTAGTTTCTGTTGAGTATCCACTTACTTCGGACAGCAGGCATGGAAAAATAAAAAATAAAAACAAGTAGGGAAGCCTAAGTTCAGGTGTATCCGAACATTACACACTCAGCTTCCAAATTACAGCTTGCAAAACTTTTATAAAAAAAAAATAAATGTAAGGCGCGATAACCTCCGAAGAGATCTAAGGCCGAGCTTCTCTTCCAATTTGCGTCGTGCTCCTCTTGATTTTCCCTACAAATTGGCCGGACGGGACCTACATGTTTTATGCCGACTCCGAACGGCATCTGCAAGGCAGATGAGTTTTCACTGAGAGCTTTTCATGGCAGAAATACACCCGGAGCGCTTGCCAAACATTGCCGAGGGGCGACCCCGCTTCTTCTAATTGAAAAACCTTATTTCTAAAATTTTGATGTTGCTTTGCCCGGGGTGTGAACCCAGGGAATACGGTGTGATAGGCGAAGCATGCTACCATCACACCACGGTGGCCGCAAAACTTTTAAATTGCCTTATTTTAAAAGTGGGCGGTGCCATGCCCATTATCCAAAATGTTACTAATTTTCTATTCTAAGTCATAAGGTCAACCCACCTACAAACGTTCATCGCTTTATCCGTCATTGGTAATGAATTATCGCATTTTTTCGGTTTTTCGAAATTTTCAATACCGAAAAAGTGGGTGTGGTTATATTCCTACTTCGTTCAATTTAAATAGCAATCTGAGGTAAGTGCCCAGGAACTTACATACCAAATTTCATTAAGATACCTCAAATTTTATTCAAGTTATCGTGTTTACGGACAGACGGACGGTCGTACATGGCGAAATGCATTTTGTTCGCCCAGATCATTTTGATATTTAGAAAACTACATATATCTATCTATTAGTTTATGCCGTTCTGGGGTACCGTTATGAGAACAAAATTAATATACACTGCTCAGCTGAGTATAATTAAATAGGGTAATACTCCAAACACCCTAACCACCTTGACCATCCTTTGTTTTCTCCGTCTGAATACATCCAAATCAATATTTAACATTAATTTAGCAGTTCATCTGGCACTTACATTTATGCCAACAATTACTCCCTAACTTATTAAATCTCTTGTCATTCCCTCTTCCCTTTAAGTTGGCGCTTTCTTATGCGAAAATGAACTGAGTGAACCAATACCAGATGATAGAAAACCCAGAGTCAGAATAAATCTTAAGTTAAGATTTGCTGCCACAAACGAAACGTCCAGGTTGCAGTCGAATTTAAATCTACTATTATTTTTATTATCCCAACGTTTTTGCATTTTTTCATAAGCTCAGCCTCTAACTTCTCTTATTTAATAAATATCCCCTCTGCATATTATTGTCGGTAATCTGTTGTCCCTGCAGCCCCACATGCTCAAAGACCTCTTTTAACCTGAAGGCGGCAGAGCTCTGTATCGCTTTCGAGGTATATAATTTCTCGATTTTGAGTTTTCCAAGGTGCAAGTCTTGTGATTGAGAATAGCTAAAATTTACCTTCCGCCCATACAAAATATGCGCGCACCATTCAATTGATCACTGTCCCTTCAGAATGCCCGGGCCTTCTTCCCTTCAGATCAAAGTGTAAAATCAAGGATTGATCACTGCTTAGTTATCATCAGCTAACTTCCTTGCACCTAGTTACACAGTCTCATGGTCACGCGATCGCTCTTACCTTGAGTTGGGTCGAAGTGGCTCTCAAGCTCAAGCTCATTGCTTTATCAACTTAAGTTATTTGTTCGGACTGTCAAAAATTTGTCTCATACTTCCCTCGCTTTCAGGTAGAAACTATCGCTTATAACTCTTCCTTCTTTTCCTATTTGCGACGTCATGCTCCATTCTTTTCGTCGTTGAGAGTGTTTAAATATTGATCTTGATGATGTGACCTTCTGACCAACAATTGATTTAGAGGCTTAGTACTGAATTTCTGGCAAAATAACGATTCGAAATTAGACGGACATTTATGGTAAAGCAAACACTACTTCCTACTTTTGACTTTTTTCGACTTTGATATTTAAAGTTTATTTCCATGACCTAATAAACAAATTTTCATATGTATACCCTGTCCGACTCAAAACTATCCGCTAAAAACGTTGGCGATAACAGTTTTTTGAAAGAAAAACATTTTTTTTTACAAATTTTTTTTACAATCAAATCAAAATTTTTTTAGTAGGTCATGAAAAAAACCTTAAATATCAAAGTCGAAAAAAGTCAAAAAAATGAAATTTCGCAGGCTCGAAAATTATTTTTTTGGGTATGCGTTGTGGAACTTTTTTCCTGAGCCCAAATCCTATCGAAAAATCGATGGCGCGATATCGGTTAATAAATCGACCCAGTCTAATGTTTACACATCGATTTTGATGAGTACTTGGACCTCATGTCTTTTTATAACTTTCATGAAATGGTATATTAATTTTGTCACTAAACTCAAAATTGTAACTTCTTAAAGCAGAAGAGGGCAATAATTATACCTAAATGATCAAAATGACGGGCTCAATTGATTCAGCCATGTCCATATGTCTGTCCATTTGAACGCAAACTAGTTCCTCAATTTTTGAGGCATCTTAATGAGCTGGTATATTTTGGTGTACGATTGATCATTTTTCGGAACCGATGTGATCGGACCACTATAGCATATATCCCTCACACAACCGATTTTTACGAAAAATAGAGTTTTTCTCAATTATTCCTCATTTTAACAGCTAGACTTCAGCTAATAATAGTTAATTTCTTCCGCACTTTAAGCGCTAACAGCTTCAAATTTTCCCAGATTATTGCAAATACGGCATATGATATTTTCTGAAAAAGTCGTTAATATTGGTTATATATAATACTAGCAGAGTACCCGACGTCGTTTGGGTATAAACAAAAGCAGCTATATAGACTAATATATTAGACTAATCCCAACCCCCATTTTTATGGGAGATGCCACGCCCCCTTTTTCGTTCTACCCAGTTCTTCTGCAGGGGGTTGGGATTGGTCTCATATAACCACTCACCTAATTTCAGTTGTCTAGCTTTAATACTCTCAGATATATTGACTACGAAAAATGGGAGTTGCCACGCCCCCTTGTCGAAAACTTTGTTTATAATTATCATGGCAAAATGTCGCTCGATTCCATTCGGCGATTTTGGCTGCAAGTACAAACATACATACAGACATACTCTCACAAATATACAGTAGAGATATATCCGGTACAACTGATTGATTCGATTTTATGAACTTTTGAAATTTCAACACATTTTTCAGCTCCATTCATGAAAAGACGAAGACAGTTCCGTTCTTACTAATTTCTTTTTCCTGCTAAAACTTGTGAAAAGCACTTTTTTTATTTATTTATCACATAGTGATCATATAAAGAAGGATTCAACTGGCGTATGTCATTTTAATTGCTACCACCCAGCAAAAAATCGGTAATCGCTTCTAAGGTAATGTCTTCTAAAGGTAGTTTCATTTCACCAACCCATTGCTGGTAATGCTGCAAAGAATCGCTATTCAGCTCGAAGTATAATGTATTCTAGAAGGCATTGATTAAAATTCCTTCAAATGATTTCGCTTCTCCTACCCATTGCTGGTAATACATAAAAGAAGCAGAGATGTTGCACGCGCATTTTTACACTACCTTAATTTGTATTGACTTCTGTGATCAATTAGGGGTAATGCAATAAAGCGCAATCGCTAGATAAATAGAAAAAAATCCTAGCTCCCGTTACCTTCTGTGGAAATTTCCATTCGACAAAAATCATGTTTGGAATTGTTTAATTCAGTCTGCAATTGTTATGTGTGTGTGACTCGTCTTTTATAAGTGATAAAATAAAAAAGTGAGTTATTAAAATAAAATAAAAATGTTAAGCAAAAGACAGTTAAAACGTTTGATAAAAATAAAAAAGACCGAAATAGACCAAAAATTTAGTGAAAGTGTTAAACAAAATGAAATTAATACAGAAAATATTGCGTTAGGAATGATACTACTTAGGAACAAGTTGAGGGACTGGTTCCTGGAGTTTTTTCCCCCGGTACTATGTGTTGCCAGTCTTTTAAGAATATTGAGATATGAAAACCTGGGTGTACCTTTAAGTGTTAAAACTCTAATAGGCGAAACTACAAACTGTGTAACTCGTACAGTGTCACCAGGGCAATATCTTCACATAGGACTCAAAAATCAGTTAGACAAACTTGTGGGTGAAATTTCTGAGAAGAATTTAGATGTACTGCAGATAGATATCGGTATAGATGGGCTGCCCTTATTTAAGAGCTCTTCAATAGGTCTGTGGCCTATTTTGGGTCGCGTTTCCAATTTGAAAACAAACCCTGTGTTTCTTATTGGAAGTCACGTTGGTGAGAAGAAGCCTAATATTGTTGATGTATACCTTCACGACTTTGTGGAAGAATTTAAATCATTAGCAATAAATGGTTTTACATGCAACAATAAGCCAATAAAGATATCTATACGAGCCATTATTTGCGACACACCCGCACGATCATATATTAAACGTCATATTGTCATAGGTCGTAAACTTATGAAAATCATAAAATGTATGGTATTATAACGTCAATACTCGAAAATTTATGTCGGATATAAATCATAAAGTTATGCTCGTTATAATGTATATGATTTTATAACAATATGACGTCACATTTTCATAATATCATACATTTTTTGACGGGCACAAGTCTATGATTTATGATATGACGAGCTATTACACTTTGTGAATCCGCTACTATATTAGGTTATTTGGTATAATGAAAATATTTTTAAGGCAGCGAAAAAATAAGGCAGTAAAATAGTAGCTCTAATTTGTAATAAAAGAACTGTATTGCCGCATTTTTCATTTTCCAGAATAATAATTTCAATATACCAAATAAGAGAAAAACATTTTTTGGTGCAACCTTATGTACACTCCTGCTCATATTAATAGGTACAAAATTGAAACTAATTTTATTCGTAGCGTATATTTACTTATGTGTTTTGAATAATTTTCATTTAAAATGTATCATAGTCTTGAGCAGAAACTAAATAAGTAAAATCTCTATGACTTTTTGACTTTGAATTTACTACAAAACTGCATTTTCAAATAACTTTTGGAAATTCGGATTAAAAAGTTTAAAATTTTGATGCAAATTTTCAAAGTTTGATCCATTGTCCTGTTTTTCTGGTAAGTTACAATGATTTTAATTCAGTGTCTGCTTAAGACTATGATGAGCTTTAAATGAAAATTATTAAAAACACATAAGTAAATATACGCTACGAATAAAATTAGTTTCAATTTTGTACCTATTAATATGAGCAGGAGTGTATATACATATATATATGTATATTAATTTATAAATATATTAATTTAAAAATTGCAGACACAATATCGGAGCTGAGTGGCCAAATAAAAGAGTTAAAAAATACTGCGGTAGAAAAAAATTATGCAATAGAGAGTCTCAAATCTGAAATTAATGCAAACAAAGGTAATTTTATGGCAATTGATGTTAAAACCTCACTTTTTATATTCTATATTTATTATTTTCTATAACAACAATATCTTTCTTTCGCAGATATCTACAACTTAAATTTGGAAAGTATCAAAAGCACATTAGCAGAACAAACCATTTTAATACAAACTTTGAGCGACAACATGTACCCGGTACCGAAATTTGCCTCAATGTTTCCCATAAAAACACAACCAGAACTGGACGTCTTGGAGGCATTCATTTGTGCAGAAAATCAAAATCAGAAGGTAAGACTTATTATCTTTGCTGCTTATTTTTACTGCCCATATATGTACATAAAAAGTCTAATAATAATATATTTAAATACTAATTTATATATATTTTATATTTTTTGTAGGTTGGGACGGTGTTTCAATTTATAAAATCTGGCGGTTTCAAACAAAACTTGCTGGCGATTTTGGGCGAGGATATAATATTACAAAATAATATGGATGGGAAACAAGGGAAAACGCCAATACTTCGATACGCGAAACTAATGAAGGTACTTTTTGGTAAGTATATTTAAACAATGTTAATATATCAGTAAATTAACACCCTTTAGGCTGATTTACACGAGTCGATTTTATATTCGATTTTTGTCGTTCGACTGCGTTCAACCATCAGATACATGCTTTTTATCTGTCGAATTGCTATTTACACATTGGAACGACAAAGATCTACCAGAAAAATCTACTAGTGTAAATCAGCCCTTAGGCAGTTTTTCAGTGCAAGTTTAATCTACAGACAAAGTTGACTAGACTTTAACTCTGGCAGTATTGCCGCTTAACCTAAGATGATGTTATGGAAATGAACATAATGAACTTTTTAAAAGATGTTTATTTTATATATGTTTACAAATTTTCCATATTTTTATTTCAGAAGCTGCTCACAAGTTGGGAATTGGGGAAAAGGAATGGAAAGACCAGCTGCGACACGCAATGAAGGCCGTAAAAAACCGCTACCACAAGACCTCATGTTTAAAAAGGAAGCACACCGAAGCTACTCCCGAATAAAAGCAACGAAATAAAGCCAAAATAATGTTATGTTATGAAATGTTTAATTTAAATAAGTATGTATGTAAGACTAAATTTTATTGATATATGCGTACAAGACTGAATTCCTAACAATTTTTATTTTATGTAACAATCAAGGACTAGAAATAATGGTTATTTTTTTTTTTTGTTATACTCAATAATGAGTTTTTCATAATAAAACTAAAAGATTCATATATCCTGAACTATGCTGAATTTCGCCGTAAACATTTGAACGAACACCCTGTTGCTCTGAAATTGCTGATATCAAAGATAAGTTATTGAAAATGCTAGTATAAGTGGCGGAAAATCGGTATGAATTGAATACCTCCCCCCCATTTAAAGTGAAATATTCAAAAACTTAATTTAGTATGAAGAATTGTAAATTTTTAAGGCGAAATTCCGCACAGTTCAGGATATATGAATCTTTTAGTTTTATTATGAAAAACTGATTCTTGAGTAAATTAAAAAAATAATCATAATTTGCAGTCCTCGTAATAATTGGTAATTAATTTGTAAGATCTTCTATCAAAAAAGATAAAATAAAATGTAAACTTTTTAAAACACTGTTTTTATTATCCTATTAAATACACTGAACCCAAAAAGTAGATGTTTTCTAAGAAAAAGTTCATGAAAACTTTTCCAAAAACCAGTTTTCATAGAACTAAAAAATTTTTCTTAGAATATAAATCTTTTTTCTTAAAATCTATGAACCCATTCATAGAATATAAGAAAAAAATATATGTTCTAAGAAATATTTTTTAAAATTTTATGAACACCGGTTTTTGTAGAGGTTTCCATAAAATTTTTGTTTGGCTCAGTGTAGTTCTAGGTATTTCACTCTATTTCTCTGCAAGGCATTCTTGCTTCGCTTCTATAGATTTAATATAGGAGGGCATTCTAAATCTCCTTTAACGTAAGGGGTTGTTGCTTCGATTCTATAGATTTAAAATAGGAAGGCATTCTAAACAATCTCCTCCGGAAGGGGTTCTTGATTCGCATCTAAAGATTTAATATAGGAAGGCATTCTAAACCCTCTTCTCCGTAAGGGGTTCTTGCTTCGATACCATGGGTTTCATGAAGAAGGGCGTTCTGCATTTGTTTCTACCGAAGGCGTTCTTGCTTTGCTTCTAATGGATTAAATATAGCAAAGCGTTCTGCATCCGCTTCTCTGTAAGGCATGCTGCAGTAGCTTTTTCAATAGTAGCTGCAATTGGTTATCAGTTCGTTTGACGGTGGTCCAGAAAGTAGGGGCTTACCTCCAATGACATGCCCATGTTAAAGTAATAACGAAAAGAAGGGAAAGGGGAAGCGATTCCGAAAATTTATTTCGATTCCTCTCTCCCTTCTAAGGTAATCGTGTTTTTTTCTGGGCAGTTTCCAATAAACGGTAGAGCATGCGCACACTGCTTAGCCACGTAAAGTAGAAGCTATCCTAAAGGCTTCAACCAATTAACCCAAGAGAGCGTTTACGGAGTACAATTTTAGGTCGGGCTACGCTCTACTCACGAGGATATAATGTTGATTTATTATAGAGATAAAAAATAATTACCTTAATAGAAAAACGCATTGACTTGTGTGCTCGATGATAACTTAGGGCTAATGATACACATTTATAAAAATAATATACACATATATGTAAGTACAAATGCCAAAAAGTTGCGCATAGGCGTGTTCCTACATAACATACACTTAAATTGCCATAACGCAAAAAAATCGCACAAACATTCAATTTTGTTAATAAATATGCATAAGGAAAAAAATCTACCAGCTGACGCTTACACACACAATTGGCCAACCGAGCATTTAGTTTCTTTTTTTTTTTTTCAATTCAGATATGAAGACTTTTTTTGTATTTTCGCATATCCTTTGTATGCAGTGTATTTAATGTTCATTTTAGCATGTGTGTATGTATGTATGTATGTGTGCACGAAAAAGGAGAAAAAAGACTGAAATACAAAAAAAAAAAAAAAACTATGCTACAAAATTTACTTCGCATTTAAACTAGGCACTGAAAACAATTTATTTGCTGAATTCAAACTCTCTTCTATCTTCTCTTTACTTCACCCACTACCCACATACCAAACCAAATCACTTTATATTCGTGTAGCGTTTGCATTCCATGCCTCAAAACAAAAAGGAAACAACCGAACATTACATACTCAGTTGAGAGCTATGGTGACAACATAAGGGAAAATAACCATGTAGGAAAATGAACCGAGGGAAACCCTGGAATGTGTTTGTATGACATGTGTATCAAATGAAAGGCATTAAAGAGTATTTTATGAGGGAGTGCACCATAGTTCTATAGGTGGACGCCATTTAGGGATATAGCCATAAAGGTGGATCAGGGTTGACTCTAGAATGCGTTTGTACGATATGGGTATCAAATGAAAGATATTAATGAGTATTTTAAAATGGCGTGGACCTAAGTTCTATAGATGGACGCCTTTTCGAGATATCGCCGTAAAGATGGACCAGGGGTGACTCTAGAATGCGTTTGCACAATATGGGCATCAAACGAAAGGTGTTAATGAGTATTTTAAAAGGGAGTGGGCCGTAGTTCTATAGGTGGACGCCGTTTCGAGATATCGTCATAAAGGTGGACCAGGGGTGACTCTAGAATGCGTTTGTATGATATGGGTATCAAATGAAAGGTGTTAATGAGTATTTTAAAAGGGAGTAATCCTTATTTCCATAGGTGGACGCCGTTTCGAGATATCGCCATAAAGGTGGACCAGGGGTGACCCTAGAATTTGTTTGTACAATATGGGTATCAAAAGAAAGGTGTTAATGAGTATTTTAAAAGGGAGTGGGCCTTAGTTCTATAGGTGGATGCCGTTTCGAAATATCGCCATAAAAGTGGACCAGGGGTGACTCTAGAATGTGTTTGTACGATATGGATATCAAATTAAAGGTATTAATGAGGATTTTAAAAGGGAGTGGTGGTTGTTGTATAGGTGGTCGCCTTTTCGAAATATCGCCATAAAGGTGGACCAGGGGTGACTCTAGAATGCGTTTGTACGATATGGATATCAAATTAAAGGTATTAATGAGTATTTTAAAAGGGAGTAATCCTTAGTTCCATAGGTGGACGCCGTTTCGAGATATCGCCATAAAGGTGGACCAGGGGTGACCCTAGAATTTGTTTGTACAATATGGGTATCAAAAGAAAGGTGTTAATGAGTATTTTAAAAGGGAGTAATCCTTAGTTCCATAGGTGGACGCCGTTTCGAGATATCGCCATAAAGGTGGACCAGGGGTGACCCTAGAATTTGTTTGTACAGTATGGGTATCAAAAGAAAGGTGTTAATGAGTATTTTAAAAGGGTGTGGGGCTTAGTTCTATAGGTGGACACCTTTTCGGAATATCGCCACAAAGGTGGACCAGGGGTGACTCTAAAATGTGTTTGTACGATATGGGTATCAAATTAAAGGTATTAATGAGGGTTTTTAAAGGGAGTGGTGGTTGTTGTATAGGTGGTCGCATTTTCGAGATATCGCCATAAAGGTGGACCAGGGGTGACCCTAGAATTTGTTTGTACAATATGGGCATCAAAAGAAAGGTGATAATGAGTATTTTAAAAGGGAGTATTCCTTAGTTCCATAGGTGGACGCCGTTTCGAGATATCGCCATAAAGGTGGAGCAGGGGTGACCCTAGAATTTGTTTGTACAATATGGGTATCAAAAGAAAGGTGTTAATGAGTATTTTAAAAGGGTGTAGGGCATAGTTCTATAGGTGGACGCCTTTTCGAGATATCGCCATAAAGGTGGACCAGGGGTGACTCTAGAATGAGTTTGTACGATATGGGTATCAAATAAAGGTATTAATGAGAGTTTTAAAAGGGAGTGGTGGTAGTTGTATATGTGAAGGCGTTTTCCAGATATCGACCAAAATGTGGACTAGGGTGACCCAGAACATTATCGGTTGGATACCGCTAATTTATTTATATATGTAATACCTGGCAAGATTTTAAGGGTGTTTTATTTCGCCCTGCAGAACTTTTTCATTTTCTTCTACTTAATATGGTAGGTGTCACAACCATTTTATAAAGTTTTTTCTAAAGTTATATTTCGCGTCAATAAAACAATCCAATTACCTTACCATGTTTCACCCCTTTTTTCGTATTTGGTATAGAATTATGGCATTTTTTTCATTTTTCGCAATTTTCGATATCGAAAAAGTGGGCGTGGTCATAGTCCGATATCGTTCATTTTTCATACCAAGGTAAAGTGGGTTCAGATAAGTACGTTAACTGAGTTTAGTAAAGATATATCGATTTTTGCTCAAGTTATCATGTTAACGGCCATGCGGAAGGACAGACGGACGACTGTGTATAAAAACTGGGCGTGGCATCAACCGATTTCGCCCATTTTCACAGAAAACAGTTAAAGCCATAAAATCTATGCCCCTACCAAATTTCAAAATGATTGGTTAATTTTTGTTCGATTTATGGCATTAAAAGTATCCTAGACAAATTAAAGGAAAAAGGGCGGAGCCACGCCCATTTTTAAATTTTCTTTTATTTTTGTATTTTGTTGCACCATATCATTACTGGAGTTGAATCTTGACATAATTTACTTATATACTGTAAAGATATTAAATTTTTTGTTAAAATTTTACTTTAAAAAAATTTTTTTTTTAAAAGTGGGCGTGGTCCTTCTCCGATTTTGCTAATTTTTATTAAGCGTACATACAGTAATAAGGGTAACGTTCCTGCCAAATTACATCATGATATCTTCAACGACTGCCAAATTACAGCTTGCAAAATTTTAAATTACCTTCTTTAAAAAGTGGGCGGTGCCACGCCCATTGTCCAAAATTTTACTAATTTTAAATTTTGCGTCATAAGTTCAACTCATCTACCAAGTTTCGTCGCTTTATCTGTCTTTTGTAATGAATTATCACACTTTTTCGATTTTTCGAAATTTTCGATAACGAAAAAGTGGGCGTGGTTATAGTCCGATATCGTTCATTTTAAATAGCTATCTGAGATGAGTGCTCAGGAACCTACATACCAAATTTCATCAAGATACCTCAAAATTTACTCAAGTTATCGTGTTAACGGACGGACGGACGGACGGACGGACGGACGGACGGACGGACGGACGGACGGACGGACGGACATGGCTCAATCAATTTTTTTTTTGATCCTGATTATTTTGATATATGGAAGTCTATATCTATCTCGATTCCTTTATATATGTACAACCAACCGTTATCCAATCAAACTTAATATACTCTGTGAGCTCTGCTCAACTGAGTATAAAAAATTTGCACAGATTTAGTTTGATATTGCCACTATTTTGTTGCTGTTGCTATTTTTGTTGTTGGTAAGTGTTCCTTTTTTGGTAGTTGCAGTTCGTGTAATTTAATGAATTTTAAATAAGCATGAGTTATTGTGTGGGCGGCGTAAACAACTCAACGAGACTGGTACACTGTTTTACGAAACTACTAAAAGAGTGAAGAAAAGTGGCGTTAAAGGGAAGACGATAGCGGTGGTGCGTAGTGGTTTCCCGTGTCGACGATTTTTGTGTGAGAGTGATGAAGTCAATTGCAGTGGCAGAAGTTTTTAAGAGGAGATATGGATGCAAGGACTAAATGCGAATAATTTTTGTTGTTAAAGTTGTTAGTAAAATAACTGACTAAAGGGATTAATTAAAGAATGTTATGAATTTTACGATTACCGTTAAATTACAGTAACCATTGAAGTTAATAAACTTAAGCACTCTTATTAACTTTGAGTGAGAGAGATAGAAATAAAGCGAGGGAGAGTAGCAAAAATTTCTCTTAAAGCATAAATGTTTTCAAATAATTTCCCATAATTTTTAGAAGTGGCAATAAAATTTAGCCGATGCATATCGCGACACGAGGTAACCAATAGATTAGCATTGTCTTCGTACAGAAGCTTCTAAGAATACGCTGAATGTTGGAATGAATCTGCGTAAGGAATCTGGATGAATAGCATTCATCCAAACAAACTTTGGGTATAACCTGCCAATAGTTTGCTAAAACGCAGACAAGCCAAAATCCCTATATCACGAAGAATGCAAAACTCAGATCTTTTCCTCAAGTTCGAAAAAGATTTGAACTATATTCTAACAAATCGAAAGCCCGTTTCTACCCCTTGGCCATAACCCTTCGCTAACATATCGATTCGTTTCCGCTCCTTCCTTTTTTATTTTTGCTTTATTTTCCTTTCCTTTCCTTTCCTTTGCTTTCCTTTCCTTTCCTTTTCTTTCCTTTGCTTTGCTTTTCTTTTCTTGCTTCACCATGTCTGCATCTGGCTCAAGTCCCGCGCAAAGCAACATTAAAATTTAGAAACAAGTTTTACAAAGCTGTGTCGCCTTTCGGCAGTGTTTTGGCAAACACTCTTAGTGTATTTCTGCTCCAAAAAGCTTTTCAGTGGAAAGTCATCTATTTGCCCTTCACAATAGTCAATTAACATGTTAGTTCCGTTTCGTCAATTTGTAGTAACTAATACAAAGAACACAAGACACTTCTGGTCCTAACAAAGCTACAACCACAGCCAAGAATAATGGAGATGGCCTTTTCGACGGCCTTTTCCACCAGCAAGGGTCACTGTAGTTAATTATGCATACGACTACATAAAAATTAACGCAACCGTGCCCTTTGATATATGAGACAACATTACTCACGACGCGGACCCCTCAGATGACACAAAGTCGGACATCAACGTCCTGACGTTTGGAGTGAAAGTACAGATTCATTCGCAGCTCTCAGAGAAAAGAATCCGTACTTGCGCACACTTTCCAGGTAGTCATGCCTCAACCTAACTTAATCTATAAATTGTAAACTTTTTCTTAATCTATATATTGTACGCAGCCATAATTCTCATCTGTCGATGTTTCATCAGCCTCACGAACTCATTGCAGCCTTCCATGTGTTCGCGCAAGCTTCTTCACGAATCCTGCTTAGCTGCTTTGATTTCATAAATGTACTAGCAGACCCGGCAGACATTGTTCTGCCCTAAATTTGGTCTATCTGCATACATTTTAATAAGCTTTTTCAGTCTGACTCTGCCCTCCCCAATCTTCACTTTTTCTTAATCCTTTTACTCACTCCTCCCTCCGTCTATTTCGCTTCATCTATCTCTTTCTTCGTCTTACTTTATCTCTTTCTCAGTCTCCTCCTCCTTCCCTGTTTTCTCTTATCTCAAGTTCTTCTCATTCTTTTTCATCCCTTATTGCCAGTCTAAGAGGGTGGTATCTATTTTGTTCCAGTCCCAGTCCGACTCCAAGTCTCAGTCCCAGTCCTAGTCCTAATCCCAGTCCCAGTCCGTCTCTGGTCTACTTCACGGAAAAAAGGATCGCAAATCGAATAGTACGTATGTAAATAGGTATGCGGGTATTATTAATTCATGTCTTTATTTCGGCTTCGCATGCATATTTATCAGTATTGCCAGGTTGATGCGACTAAATGGAATATCACAATGAAAATTACTTTAAAGCTCTCAGCAAAAGCTTCCATTTGATATCCATATTACACACACATTGTAGGGGTAGCCGGGTCCACGTTTTGGCCTATACCTCGAGACCATAGTCACCAATACGGCGGCCATCGTGGTGTGATGGTAGCTTGATCCGCCTGCCACACCGTGTGCCCTGGGTTCGCACCCTGGCCAAAGCAACATCAAAATTTTAGAAATAAGGTTTTTCAATTAGAAGAAAATTTTTCTAAGCGGGGTCGCCCCTCGGCAGTATTTGGCAAGCGCTCCGAGTGTATTTCTGCCATGAAAAGCTCTCAGTGAAAACTCATCTGCCTTGCAGATGCCGTTCGGAGTCGGCATAAAACATGTAGGTCCTGTCCGGCCAATTTGTAGGGAAAATCAAGAGGAGCACGACGCAAATTAGAAGAGAAGCTCGGCCTTAGATCTCTTCGGAGGTAATCGCGCCTTACATTTAGTTTTTATTTTTTAGTCACCAATAGGTATGAAAACTAACCTGTACTAAAGCACTCATCAACAGCTTTCATATGTTAACCATATTGTATAAACACATGCTAGGGGTACCCGGGTCCACGTTTTGGCCTATATCTCGAGACCCTAGTCACCCAGGGGTACGAAAAGTTCCCCGTATCAAAGTACTCATAAACAACTTCCATTTCATAGCCATATTGTACAAACGCATCCCAGGATTACCTTAGCATAAAAAATATATTGAAGAATTAAATTTCCTTAGTGCACAAATATTAGCATATACATGCAAAAATACCAAAAAATAAACTTTTGTTTAAGAATTTTAAGGAAATGTTGAATAATTTTAACGAAAGAGTATTTTTCAAGAGATTTTTGCATTCTAAACCATTTATGTTGCATCAACTTGGCAACAACGCATAAATATGTATGTACATACATATGTCAGGCTGATATGATATGAAAATACATACATACATCCATGCAAATAAATGTAATCCCGAAGTTAAATAACGCAGCCGAATGCTATGTGTCGCCTCACTTAAAAGCAATTTGCGCGCACAGTTGACACCGAACAACCACACACACATTTTTTGGTAGAAATGTTACTGTTGTTTAAACAATTTGGCTGATGTAAGAAAGGAATCAAGTATTTTTTTTTTTTTGATGCAGAACGAAGGTAAATGTTTCAAGGTTTTACTGAAAAGTAGAATATTTTAAATCCATCCATCCGTTTATGAGTTATAGCTGTGTAAACAAAAATTTTATGATTTTTTACTACGTTTTGGCAATTTGCCACGCCCTTATAATATAAACCTTCAAATTTTTTTAACTGTGCCATCTCACGTAGCTAGGCTTTCAAATGCAAAAACCCGTTTTAATATCGGAGCATTCTGTATGAAGTTATGTGCGTACATGGCATTCAGTGACTTTCTTTTATAAGATTTATAGATATAGAGCAAACGGAATATATGGTCCCGAGCCCGAGCTTCGAAAAATACCTTGGGGCTAAAATTGAGCCGGAGGGTTGGCGCCAGGTGGAAGAAATTACAGAATATCCAATTCAAGTGTTTACCGCTTGCTCAAAGTTTACTGAAGGGGTCTGGTCTGCTGTTTACTGTGTCGATCCAGATTATTGCAGCGTCTTTCAGGCGGAAATTATAGCAGTGAAGAATGCAGTATAAATTCGATTACGCGATTAGGGCAATAACCTTACATAGTACTTCATTAAGAAGTATTCCGTAACTCAAAGAAGCATTGGAAAAACCTCGCTCAGGCTGGACTATACATCTAAACTGCGTTCCCAGTGATAAAACGATATAAGGTAGGAAAAAGGCTAATGTTTAGGCAAAGGATGGTACAGCACTCGCTGCAATGACAATAGACGTCCCAATCCGATTGGGAGAAATTAAAAGAAGACAGGAGTTGCATATTATCCATCAAGCAGAGAGATCCATCTGCGTTCCCAGTGATAAAACGATATAATGTAAGAAAAAGGCTGATGTTTAGGCAAAGGAGGGTACAACACTCGCTGCAGTGACAATAGACGTCTCAATCCGATTGGGAGAAATTAAAAGAAGACAGGAGTTGCATATTATCGATCAAGCAGAGAGATCCATCTGAAGAGAGAAAAATTAAGGCGCACGATGGGCTTACTAACTGAACACTGCCCTATGGCATCACATGCTTATATGTTAGGCCTCATCAGTAACAGCAGATGTAGGAAGTGCGAGCTGCAGGAAGAAATGGTTGAGCACGTTCTGTATTCGTGTACTGCGCTCGCCAGGTCAAGGCTCCAGCTATAAGGGGGCAGAGAGGAATTAAGCGAGGTTCTAAAAAGCTTCAAGTATTTGTCAAGAGAACGAGGTTATTCTATAACATAACGTGTTCTATAACATCAGTCCTGGGGTCCTTCAGTTTGGTCGTCAAAGAAAGTATGGTAACACTATGGACACATTCATTCTATGTGAGGTCTTTATTGACCGACCAGTTTAATCTAACCTGGCACCTGTATTTGAAAACAGAAGAGAGAGACCTCCATTGCTTTGGGAGATGCAGGGGGAGAGAGAAGTCTTTGTCCAAATAGCAGTTCTTGGTTTGGCGCTTATCTCAAAAATCGGACATAAAAATTACTGTTGATTGAGTGTTTTTGGGCCAGTTTCGAATTCAGCGCATCAAAACGCATCAAAATACATGTGACGCATTACGAGGTGAATGAAATGATTCAACCCACCTTCTAATCCACGCAGTCGGAGTGTATCGTAATCCTTATGATGAGGGTGTTCAAATATTTCTCCTATCAATCAAAGTTTTTACACAAATATGCTCTAACATTTCATACCCCCAGCATTTTAGGGCATATAAATTAGTGGAAATAACTTTACACTGCCACTATATTTTTATTTCTAATAAAACGATGTTTGTGCACTTAACGCAAGATTAATTGAATTCATCCACACGCGCTTAGTCAAATGCAATCTTCATTAATCAGCTGATTACTTAATTCAGCTTTCTGTTTAAGCTCAATGTTTATATGCAAATACGCAAAAATACCTGGAAAAATACGACAAAGCAAAGTGTGTAGGCTTCTCATCGTTAAAGCAATAGACTCAAAAGCAAGCCCGCATTACGCTTAAATTGAATTTGCAGCAAGTGACTAAACCCCCATTACTGATACTTAGCATAGACTTGACTTGACTTGGCGTAAACTTGGCAACTTAGCCACGATTATACTCCACTTGGCGCATACAATCTGGCATCATAATCAGCGTTGAAATTTATTTATAAATATATGACAATTTGTATGACAAAATGTCAAAATGAAATTGAAACAAACAAATGGCATCTCAAAATATTAACGTCACTTAGAAAATCAAAATTCAACAGACTTCTAAGTGAAGTTAAGTGTTGCTAAGTTTTGAGTAATCAGTAACATGCAATGTTCATTTAACAGAACTGTAAGTGACAGTTCTCAAGCCAAGTCAAGTCTATGCTAAGTATCAGTAATGGGCCCTTAAGAAAGCAACATAACTCATACTTAAACACATAGACATAAATGTCTGACTGCATGTTTACCTCCAACTATGCTAATATTACCTTAAACATCCGCACATACATATATGTACATATGCATTTGCATACACTATACTACACATATACATACAGACACACAACCGTTTTCATGCCCCAAATGCGTGCGCTAAGCAATCAAAGTGACGCCATAAACAGCAGCGAACGCCTTCAATCGAATTAAGTAATATCAAAAGGTATATTAGCGAATGAGTGGGTGATTATGTAGTACGTACTTATCTGCATTTAAGTACAAACATCAATGACTGCAATTCTATGTGTGTGCGTGCTCTTGTGTAAGGCTAATTGAAATGCTAATGACAACAAGCCGATAGTTAGCAGTTAATGGGCTTTTGGGCGCACTCTTTGTGCTTATCTGGCTTAAGTCTCACGCTCGTAATCGGAAAAATAAAATATCTACAGGCAATTGCATACAATATACAAAATATAGAAAAACAAACAAAAAAATTACGTAAGCTTTAAGCTTTAATTGACAATCAGAATTGAGCACGATTATAAACTAGATAATATTTAAATTAAACAAATATTTTGCTTTGTTCGTAAATGCCTATTTTTAAACAGCATTTAACGCAATGAATATATTGGATTATTATAGCATACATATAGGCTGCACTAAAAATATTGCTGACACTATTAACATGAACATAACAGTATAACAGTTTTAATCAGCTACAGCCCTATTCTGTGCACTTGACAAATTCACCATCTTTCTTATTTGTCAAGTTTGATAATTTATCAAGTAATTGCTATTCTATGTAAAAAATAAAAAGCCTTTTCGCGGACAAATTGTCAATAAGTCAAACGCTCTTGATAATTTAATTTATAAGGATAAACTTAAATTAGAATTCTGTTATTGTGCGATCGAGAGAAAATGGAAGATTTATTACTTTTGCTATTATTGTGGGAAGATCCTCTGGGGATTTTGAGGGTAATTTCAGGACGGTTTTGGGATCTCCCTCGGGGTCATTTGGGGGACATTCCGGGATGGTTTTGGGGTTTCCATTGGGTGCTCCCGGGGTCATTTGGGGGTCGTTCCTGTATCGTTTTGGGGACTCCCTCGGGGTCATTTGGGGATCATTCCGGTACAGTTTTGGGGACTCCCTCGGGGTATTTGGGGGTCGTTCCGGGATGTTTATGGGGACTCTCTCGGGGTCATTTAAGGGTAATTTTGGCATGGCTTTGGGGACTCCCGCGGGGTAATTTGGGGGTCGTTCCGGGATGTTTATGGGGACTCTCTCGGGGTCGTTTAGGGGTAATTTTGGCATGGCTTTGGGGACTCCCGCGGGGTCATTTGGGGATCATTACGGGGAGGGTTTGGGGAGTCCCTCGGGGTCATTTGGGGATCATTCCGGGACGGTTTTGGGACTCCCGCGGGGGCATTTGGGGGACATTCCGGGATGGTTTTGGGGACTCCATCTGGTCCTCTCGGCGTCATTTAGGGGTAGTTCCGGTATCTTTTTGGGGACTCTCCCGAGATCATTCCGGAATGGTTTTGGGGACTCCCTCGAGGTTATTTTGGGGGTTATGTCCCCCAAATGACCCCCAGAGAGTATCCAAAAAGATCTCGGAAAGACCCCTAAATGACTCCGGGAGGACCCGATGGAGTCCCCAAAACCATCCCAGAATTCTCCCAAATGACTCCGAGGGAGTCCGTAAATCATCCCGGCACGACCCCAATTCAACCCGGAAAGACCCCGAGTGAGTCCCCATAAACATCCCGGAACGACCCCTAAATGACCCCGATGGAGTCCCCAAAATCATTCCGGAAGACACCCAAATTATTCCGAGAGTCCCCAAAAAGATCCCGGAACGACCCCCAAATGCACCCGATGGGGACCCCAAAACAATCCCGCAATGTCCCCCAAATGACCCCGAGGGAGTCCCCAAACCCGTCCCGGAATGATCCCCAAATGACCCCGAGGGAAACCCCAAATTCCCCGAGGGAGTCCCCAAAGCCATGTCGAAATGACCCCCAAAAAACGCAGCGGATTATTTTTTCCTATTCCAATTTCGGGGTTAGAAGCATAAAACGAGAATATCGCTCCAATTGCTCATGCGTAGCACGTTCCACTTTTGATTTTTTTGAAAAAACTATGATTTTAAAATATTTGTTACAAAAAATTAAGAACAATATTTAACCCTTACGTTTTTTCCATTTCGCGATTGTTGCACTAAACCTGTGATTTAAATGAAAATAAAATACAGTCCATTAAAATAATAATTAATAAAATAAAAAAATTATAATAAATTAGAAAAATGCTTGCTTGCAGTGGACTTTGAACCCGCAACCCCAAACGTGTCACTCGTGTACGTCATCCACTGTGCCACGACTCAAACAACTGTAAGCGCATCAAATCACTCCCTTATAACTCACATTAAACTGCTCGCCCTCAACTGCCCACGCTTAGCTAATTTAGTTCACCCCAATATGGTGAAAAGCACAGGTCGTAGAGCTTTTTAGAGTTGTCAAGCTATGCACAGAATAGAAATATTTGTCAACTTGATAAAAATCTTGATTACTTGTCAACTTATTGACAATTTGTCAAGTACACAGAATAACCCCGTTATTAAACTCTGCTTACAAACTATGTTAGTGAGGCCCACTTACAGAGAAAGTTTTTTTTAAACAGTTTTATTTAGGTTGACTTGGACAGCAGTTTTTATACTCAGATAAGCAGAGCTCACAGAGTATATTAATTTGGTTCGCATAACGGTAATCCGTAATGGCATAAACTAATCGAGATAGATATAGAAAAAAGAAATTCATTTAGCCATGTCTGTCCGTCCGTCTGTCCGTAAACACGATAACTTGAGTAAATATTGAGGTATCTTAATGACATTTGGTATGTAAGTCCTGGGCACTTATCTCAGATCGCTATTTAAAATGAAATCGCGCTATTACCACGCCCACTTTTTAAGTATCGAAAATTTCGAAAAACCGAAAAAATTCGACATTCATTAGAAAGACGGATAAAGCGATGAAGCTTGGTAGGTGAGTTAACTTTATGACGCAGAATAAAAAATTTGTAAAATTTTGGATAATGGGCGTGGGGCCTCCCAACTTTTAAAAGAAGGTAATTTAAAAGTTTTGCAAGCTGTAATTTGGCAGCTGAGTATGTAATGTTCGGTTACACCCGAACTTAGCCTGCCTTATTTGTTACTGCTAATTTTCTGCGCAACAATTTCATAAGTGTAGGCAAAGTTATGTATTTGATACCCATATCGTACAAACACATTATAGAGCCACCCGTGGTCCACCTTTTTGGCGATATCTCGAAAAGGCGTCCGCCTATCGAACTATAAACCACTCCTTTCTAAACTACTCTTTAATACCTTCCATTTGATATCCATGCCACATAAAAATATTCCAGGGTTAGGTTAGGTTAGGTTAGGTTAGGTGGTAGCTGCCCTGATAAGAATAGCTCACTTGGACAACACGAAGGTCCGTTGTGATACCACATACACCAAAAATAACGGTGACTTAGATCTAACTACTTAGAGAATCGTTGGTTAGCAACGATAAAGCTCCGATTGATACCGATCTCAACTTTGGATAAATCCTCGGGATATCCAAGTGAGTCGCGACCGAAATACTTTCGCCTAGTTCTGGCAAAAGCTGGGCAATCAAGCATCAACATTCCAGGGTTACCCTTGGTTCATTTTCCTACATGGTGATTTTCCCTTATGTTGTCTCCAAAGCTCTCAGCTGAGTATGTAATGTTCGGTGAGGCGTAGCATAACCTTACTAAGGCTCAGTTGGTCTTATATATGACTATCAATAGTAATTTGACGCGTCCAGCGCTTTTGTCTGATCAACGCCTTAGATTGATAAGGAGTGTGATGACTAGTACCTGGGACCTACCTAACTATTTTCTAGCTTTTAGTATTATTATTACTTCAGGTAAGTATTGTTTTCAATAAAACCATTTAACTTAAATATATTTTTTTTAATTATTTTATTTAAGCTCAAGTTTAACTTTTTGTCAAAAATTTATGAGTTTAACCCCTCATCTCAGGTTAGCCCTGAGTTCAAAAGCTTGCTTGCCGTTCTACAAGTGGGCCTAAGTACTTGTTTATTAAATTTTGGAATAGAATAATTTCTCACATAAAAATTAATAATATAAATGTGGTGATTTCTGTGCAGAGTAGAGCGATAGATTCATAAATTTTGCTTTAAAGTATATTTAATCCTGGATATGGTTGCTAAAACCTAGCTTAATTTCGGCCTCGATATCTAGCAACTTTATTTCCCCTAATAGCCAGAGCCTTGACCTCGCGAGAGCAGGGCACGAAAGCAGAAAGCGCTCAACCGTTTCTTCCTGCAGCTCGCACTTTCTACACCATGCCCATCGTGTCTCTGTCTTTGGAGATATGAGTCACTTTGTGAGTCTAATATCGTACGCTTTGCACATGTTTTTAGAAATTTTGCAGCCCGCGCTTTTGTCCACGCCTTTCCTGCTTGATCGATCATATACAACTTCTGTCTTCTTTTAATTTCTCCAAAATGGATTGTGACGTCTATCGCCGTTTCAGCGAGTGTTGCCCCTGCTTTTCGAGCTCCTCCGCCTTTTCGTTACCTCCTATTTCCTTACGTCCAATGTTTCTTTGCATTCCAGGACATTTCTTGATGAAGTACTGTGTGAAGTCATTGCCTAATCGCCGCTTAAATATCAATATATGTATATATTGACGCGACTGCAGCTTAAGCACGTTTTCTTCAGAACTTCTGCTGCTCTCCTCACGGCTATGAATTCCGCTTAAAAGCCGTTTCCGTGAATTCGAAGCCATCGGTATACACATGTATAGATGTTCTGCCATTTCCATACTCTGGCGCCAACACCCCGTCTCAATTGTAGCCCGCTTGCCTGATATTAGATGACGCTATACTGCTATGGCCATACGACGTGCACCTAAGCTGCCGGAAGCCCTCAGTCTTGTTATAGTAGCTAACGCGATATTTTTGTCATTAGGTCAACAGGCGAGATATGTAGAATGGTATGAAATGCTGCTGTCGGAGTAGATTTTAAGGCTCCGGTTATGCTAATTAAAGATACTCTGCAAGTTTTTTGGTATACGTCCTTTTCTGTGTAGCTGTCCACCAAACAAGAGCCCCATGGTAAAGTACGGGTTTGATAATTGCCAGAAATACCCAATGAGAGAGTTTGAGTGAGATTTGAAGGAAACTGCAAGATTTATGGTCTCGTATCACACTTCTCCATTTCTTGTTTTGAGGGAACTAAAAATCCTCCACCAGCACGCTCACTTTTTTCACGGTGAAGGGGCGTGTTTTTTTTAATATTTCTTGCCTAGAGTACATCTATTAGTGGTTTTGATGTTAAGTCTACTTAATAATTAGCATTCCTGTATATATAAGTGAGTGTAGTGAAGTTAGATTGTGGCAACTGTGTATACAGACAGGTTGATGGCAACCTTAGCCATAAAGGAACATAAAGGAAACAAAATAACGAGTGCGCTCATCGAACCAAATAACACTTGTATATACATAAGTACATGATCAATTTTTACAGCAAGCATTCTTATTCGAAGAAATCGCTTTTCTCTGTCAAGTCGTAAACTCGAGTCGCAAATTTATTATTATTAAATTCATTTCATTTCATTTTAGTTAAGTTTTGTAATTATAGTTTTTTCACTAATGTAAATATAATTTAATTTAAATAAACGGGAGTTATACAGCTGCTGAGCTAATTCGGTGTGTTCATCTATTTACCACACTGGTGACCCCGAATAAAATTGGAGATAGTGAACTTAGCATCGAATATTAAATATCCATCAGCAGTGAGTGCATACGCTTCCCAGCAAATAAAACGATTCCTCAAATCACAAGCTACGAATTTGTAAAAAAGTTTGTAGTTTAACATTTGGACACCTAAAAATTTGGTACAGCACCAACTGAAGGCAAATATCACGCCACCTAAAAACCGTTAACCGTTATAACGGGCAACAGTAGTCTTCTCACATATATACGGCAGCCAACATCATGGGCATCGAAGACAACGACAAAAATGTAGAAGAAGTCACGACCGAAAACGGCGGCGCAGTCGGCGGCGCCAACGCAGACGCAGACAGCGAAAGACCGCAAATCAATGCGATATTCGGCAAAATACCGTTCCCAAAGCTCAACTCTAAATACAACATCGAATCGTGGTTTATCAAAGTAGACGCATGGTTCGAGTTACATGGCTTTGGGGTACGCAAAGGAAAAGACAAATATACAGCAATTATCGCTCACGCCGATGACTACATCCTCGATCAAGTATTCGATTTGGTTCGCAACCCGCCAAATACCGCACCGTACACCACTCTTAAAAATGCGATTAAAGTCAAATTTAGTGATTCTGCAATAGCTCGACTTGACAAACTCACCGCAATACAATTGGGCGACGCTAAACCCAGTCATTTATTAAGCCAGATGCAAAGAACCAACGCAACTAAAGACGAGTCAGTCATACAACAATATTGGCTTAAACAGCTACCGGAATCCGCTCGCGCCGTTATTGCCGGTATGCTCCAAGCTCAGCCAAGCACACTATTGCACCAACTGGCCATCACCGCAGATGCAGTGTTGGATGCGCTAAGCCGCGACTCAACCACAACGCAACCTAAAGGATCCGCCATTAACGCTATCGAAGTTTCGACCAGCCAAGTGCAAGCATTCCAGAAACGCATCGAGAAACACGACACGATCCTGGAAAACATCAATAGTAAGTTAAACCGGCTCATGTTGCGAGATCGTAGCCGACAACGTGAACGTTCGCAAAGTAACGCTAAACGTTCTACCACTCCGCATCGCACGACAAATGCCCAACAAAATCCCACCTGTTGGTATCACCGTGAGAATGGTACATAATCACGCAAGTGCCGCAGTCCATGCGACTTCCCCGTCAAGAAAGCAGACTCTACAAAAAACTAAATACCGCCGAAACAGTAACGCTCGAATGTTCCGGCTGTGAAATACTGAGCAACAAATCACAGTGCGAACTGAAGGTAAAAATTTCAGAATTTACTAGATATAAACGTTTCTTTATAGAAGACAGGAGATCAAACCAATCATTCTTGATAGACACAGGAGCGGAAGTATCGGTTGTACCACCAACTCGAGCGTGTCGTCTACGCAGATCCGAAAGTAACCCTCTTTACGCCGCGAACGGAACTACTATCAAAACGTATGGCACAACGCGTCGAACACTCGATCTAGGCCTCCAACAAAAATTATCGTGGAATTTTGTCATAGCGGAAACGAAATATGCTATTATTGGCGTAGATTTTCTTCATCATTACAATTTTATCATCGATATAGCGAATTCTACGTTATTAAACAAAAGGCTGGCCTCTCCATCAGACATCGCTAGTATAACATCATCAAACATTACCGACGTACATAGCAAAATCGACGATATCTAAAAGCTACTACGAGAATACGCTACTATCACGAATCCCCACGCATCGGCTCTTTCCGATAGTCAGGTAGGAGTTACACATTGCATAGAAACCAGAGGATCACCAGCCTTTGCACGACCCAGACGTCTTACACCCGATAAACTGAAAGCCGCGAAAGAAGAATTCGAATATCTATCCCGGCTCGGAATCCATCGAAAAGCTCATATGCTTCTCCGTTACACTTGGTAAAAAAATCGAATGGTGAGTGGCGACCGTGCGGGGACTACCGCGCTCTTAATGCACAAACCGTGCCAGATCGGTATCCACTCCCACACATCCAAGACTTTACGCATTTTCTTCACAACAAAGACGTTTTCAGCAAAATCGACCTCAGTCGGGCCTATCATCAAATCCCTATTGAGCCAGCTGACATTCCCAAAACGGCAATAACTACGCCTTTTGGATTATTTGAATTCACGCACATGACGTTTGGTTTGTGCAACGCAGCGCAAACGTTTCAGAGATTCATGCACGCAGTTTTTCAAGGTCTGGACTTCGTATTCGTGTATATTGACGATGTGTGTGTCGCTTCCGAAGGCATCGAGCAGCACAAACAACACTTACGGCAGGTTTTCGAAAGGCTTCAACAGTCTCACCTCACAATTAATCTAGCCAAATGCAAGTTCGCGCAAAAACAGATTGAGTTCCTGGGACATGTAGTCAATACACAAGGTATAAAACCGTTGCCAGAGAAAGTCCAAGCAATTAGCAAGTTTCCTTTGCCTGAAGTTGCCAAAGATTTGCGTCGATTTCTAGCAATGATTAATTTCTATCGTCGTTTTTTGCCTAAAGCAGCGGATCATCAAATGCCTCTCGTTAAGTTAATCCCTGGAAATAAGAAAAACGATACAACGCGTATCAAATGGACTGAGGAAACCATACACCATTTCGACGAATGTAAAAAGGCGCTGGCAAATGCAGCACTGCTTGTTCACCCAGCACCAAACGCACAAATATCTCTCAGTACAGATGCAAGCGACACAGCCGTCGGTGCAGTCCTACACCAAATCGTTCGAAACGAACTTCAACCTCTCGCGTTTTTCAGCCTCAAACTCACCGAAGCACAAAAGAAATATAGTACCTGCGATCGAGAGCTACTGGCAATATATTTAGCCATCAAACACTTTCGTGATACGTTGGAGGGAAAACCCTTTGAACTTCGTACGGATCACAAGCCGTTAATATATGCTTTCAAACAAAAGCACGATCGAGCTTCTCCACGACAGCTGCGCCAACTAGACTTTATAAGCCAATTCACGACAAACATCATCCATGTTGCCGGCATCGAAAATACGACAGCAGATACGCTCTCACGCATCGCGATGGTAGAGACAGCAACCATCAACTATCAACGAATCGCCGACGACCAGACCAGTTGCACAGAGTTACAAAAGCTCATCAACGACAACAATACATCTCTGCAGCTAAAAAAGCTTCGTATGCCAAATACAAATAGTACACTCTACTGTGACGTATCTACAGCAGAAGTTCGCCCTTTCATACCACGCCGCCATCGTAATAAGGTCATCAACAAAATGCACCAGATTTCACACGGGTTGGTACGAGCGACAACAAAACTCATCAAAACACGCTTCGTGTGGCCAAATATGGGCAAAGACGTTTCGGAAGCAGTACAAAGGTGCATCAGCTGCCAACAGTCAAAGGTCAGCAAGCACGTTCACGCACCGCTTCAAAAATTTTCTCTACCTGAGTGCAAGTTCGAGCACATCAACATAGATCTCATTGGCCCACTACCGCCATCCAACGAATACCAATACTGTCTCACCATCATAGACAGATACACGCGATGGCCGGAAGCAGTCCCACTCAGAGATATAACCGCAGAAACGGTCGCCAAAGAACTCATTAACGTTTGGTTTTCACGCTTTGGCGTCCCTGCACGCATCACAACGGACCAAGGTCGGCAGTTTGAATCCCAGTTATTCAACGAATTATCACGCATACTAGATATAACACACCTACGTACAACGGCATATCACCCGCAAGCAAATGACATCATAGAACGCTGGCATCGCTCACTAAAAACGGCGATAACATGTCACCAGAGACAAGACTGGATTAACTGTCTACCAATAGTTCCATAAACGCAACCACAAACCAAACTACCTTCAATTCGGTTTTGGCCCTAACAAGATGAATAATATTTTGCACACTATCAACTAACAAAGAGAAACCATCTAAAGACCAGTACTTACTTCTTCACCCACCACTACGATTCCTTAACCTTCTTGGCAGCGCAACTATGAATGTTTTGGCTGCTCTTCACCCTCCCTACCATGGCTCTGATGTTGTGGTTGGAGCCCCAAAGCTCCCACACTACCCTTCGAGAAATGACCAAAGATTACGATTACATAGTCATATTATTTAAATCTTTATTACAATTCAGGCCATTATAATTATCTATAGGTAAAGTTGAAATAAGAAAAAAAACTTTAAGTAACAAAGTAACAAATCCTTATGAAATTAGATAATTACTAACAATATTTTTTGTGGGTAAAATTTTCTAAAGATCCTGACCTACCTCAACAGCTGATCTTACTCGCGGTCCCTGACCTACATTTTAAATAAAATTCTTTACATATAATTACAAATGAGAATGAGAGTTTAAAAAAAAACTTGGTTGAGAACTTATAGAGTTAAAATAAGGAATTGAGACGACTCATTTGTCTATATGTACATATGTATGTTCGTATGCATATACTTTCATTGGTACACACAAAAATACATATGCTACTTTAAGCAAAAAAATGTAGTCAGAAAATATTTAAACGCATGTTAAATTAAGGTATGTTACATTAATCAAACTTACATCATGATTATTTTTTTCTTTGTGCAAATCCATCAAAGCGTCGAAGGCCTCGCTATGGTTGTTCTTGTTCTTCGCTTTCCGCAGCTATATAAACTTTATTAAATTAAGTACATATGTATACATATATTTATACATACATATCTGCATTTAAAACTTATATATACACTAGCCTTTACCCGCGGCCCCGTCCGCAAGGAGAAAATGAAATATGTGGGCTATTCACGTTAGCCTGCTTATAAAGTTAACTGTTTAAATTTTTTTTCTGTCTAATGCATTTTATTTTTGTAATTGAGTAAAAAAAAAGAACTTTATGAGCTGATAACCTGATAGGATCCCAAAATGATAACGAAATTATCCAGAAAAAGCCACGAAATGACCCCGACGCTATCGCGGACGGATCCGGAAAACCATCCAGAAAAGCCCCGGATGTGTTTCCAAAAGTTCCCGAAGTAGTCCCAAAAAACCCGAAATGACAACGACACGATTCTAGACTTATCCAGATAACCACACAGAAATGATGCCTGAAGGGTACCAAATTGATCCCGAAATAGTCCCGAAAAAGTTCCGAAATTACCCTGACGGGCTCCCGGACGGATCTCAGAAACCATCCAGAAAATATCCAGGAAGGGTCCCTAAATTATCCCGACTAACTCCAGAAAAAGTTCCGAAATGGCTCCGAGGGGATCCACGATGGATCGCGAAAACCATACAGAAATGATTCCGGAAGGATTCCAAAATGATCCCGAAATAGTCCGGAATTGACCCAGATGGGATCCCGCACAGATCCAGAAATGATCCCGGAAGGGTGCAAAAACTATCCCGGAAAGTAACAAAAAATCCAGAAATGGCTCCTACGGCATCCCGGACGGATCCAGAAATGATCTCGGAAGGGTCCCCAAATGATCCCAAAATGGTCCCGAAATGAGCCTGATGGATCCGGCAAACCATCAAGAAATTATGCCGGAAGGATCCCCAAATGATCCCGTATTAGCCCCGAAAAGGTCCCGAAATAACCCCGACGGGATCCCGGACAAATCCCGAAAACCATCCAGAAATGATGCCGGAAGGATTCCCAAATGATTCCGTAAAAGTCCCGCATTGATTCCGACGGGATCCCGAACGGATACCGAAAATCATCCAGAAGTGACGCCGGAAAGGTCCTCAAATGATCACCTAATAGTCCCGAAATGACCCTTAAGGGGTCATGGACGGATCCCATAAACCATCCAGAAATGATCCCCGATATATTCCCGAAGAAGTCCCGAAATGACCCCTGACGGGATCTCGAACGCATCCCTAAATGACCCTGACGGGATCCCGGACAGATCCCGAAATCCATCCAGAAATGATCTTGGGAAGGTCCCAAAATTATCCCGAAATAGTCTCGGAAAAGTTCAGAAATTACCCTGACGGGTTCCCGGACGAATCCTGAAAGCCATCTCTAAATGATCCCGAAAAAAGTCCCGAAATGACCCTGACTGGACCCCCGAAAGAATCCCGAAAACTATCCAGAAATGATGCCGGAAATGTCCTCAAATGATCACCTAATAGTTCCGAAAAGACCCTGACGGGATCCCGAACGGATCCCGACAACTATCTAGAAATGATGCCGAAAGGGCCCGCAAATGATCCCGTATTAGTCGAGAAAAAGTCCCGAAATGAACCCGACGGGATGCCGGACGAAATCCCAAAAACCAGCCAGAAATGATGCCGGAAGGGACACCAAATGATCCCGAAAAAGTCCGCAATAATTCCGACGGGATCCTGAGCGGATACCGAAAACCATCCAGAAGTGATGCCGAAAAGGTCCTCAAATGATCACCTAATAGTTCCGAAAAGACCCTGACGGATCCCGACAACTATCCAGAAATTATGCCGAAAGGGCCCGCAAATGACCCCCGACGGGATCCCGGACGAATCCCAAACACCATCCAGAAATGATGCCGGGTAGGTATCCCAAATGATCCCGAAATAATCCCGAAATGACCTCGTCGGCATCCGGACGTATACCGAAAATTATCCAGAAATGATGCCGGAAATGTCCACAAATGATCCCCTAATAGTCCCGAAATTACCCTGATGGGATCCCGGACGGATCCCGAAAACCATCCAGAAATGATGCCGGAAGAGCCCCCAAATGATCCCGAAAAAGTCCCAAATGACCCCGACGATATCCCGGACGGATCCCGAAAACCATCCAGAAATGATGCCGGAAGAGCCCCCAAATGATCCCGAAAAAGTCCCCAAATGACCCCGACGAGATCCCGCACGGATCCCGAAAACCCATCCAGAAATGATGCCGGAAGAGCCCCAAATGATCCCGAAAAAGTCCGCAAATGACCCCGACATACTCCAGAAAGATTCCGAAATGGCTCCGAGGGAATCAACGACGGATCGCGAAAACCATACAGAAATGATTCCGGAAGGATCCCAAAATGATCCCGAAATAGTCCGGAAATGACCCAGATGGGATCCCGCACAGATCCAGAAATGATCCCGGAAGGGTCCAAAAGCTATCCCGGAAAAGTAACAAAAAATCCCGAAATGGCTCCTACGGCATCCCGGACGGATCCAGAAATGATCTCGGAAGGGTCCCCAAATGATCCCAAAAATGGTCCCGAAATGACCCTGATGGATCCGGCAAACCATCAAGAAAATTATGCCGGAAGGGTCCCCAAATGATCCCGAAATAAAACAGAAAAAGTCACGAAACGACCCTAGAGGATCCCCAAATGATCCCCGTATTAGCCCCAAAAAAGTCCCAAAATGACCCTGACGGGATCCCGAAAGGATTCCGAAAACAATACAGAAATGATGCCGGAAAGGTCCTCAAATGATCCCCTAATAGTCCCCGAAATGACCGTGACGGGATCCCGACAACTATCCAGAAATGATGCCGAAAGGGTCCGCAAATGATCCCGTATTAGTCGAAAAAAAGTCCCGAAAGGACCACGACGGGATCCCGGACGAATCCCAAAAACCATCCAGAAATGATGCCGGTAGGTATCCCAAATGATCCCGAAATAGTCCCGAAATGACCTCGTCGGCATCCCGGGACGGATCACGAAAATTATCCAGAAATGATGCCGGAAAGGTTCCCAAATGATCCCCCTAATAGTCCCGAAATTACCCTAATGGGATCCCGGACGGATCCCGAAAACCATCCAGAAATGATGCCGAAAGGGTTCCCAAATGATCCCGTATTAGTCGCGAAAAAGTCCCGAAATGACCCCGACGGGATCCCGGACGGATCCCGAAAACCATCCAGAAATGATGCCGAAAGGGTTCCCAAATGATCCCGTATTAGTCGCGAAAAAGTCCCGAAATGACCCCGACGGGATCCCGGACGGATCCCGAAAACCATCCAGAAATGATGCCGGATGAGCCCCAAAATGATCCCGAAAAAAGTCCCCAAATGACCCCGACGAGATCCCGAACGGATCCCGAAAACCAACCGAAAGGGTCCGCAAATGATACCGTATTAGTCGAAAAAAAGTCCCGAAAGGACCACGACGGGATCCCGGACGAATCCCAAAAACCATCCAGAAATGATGCCGATAGGTATCCCAAATGATCCCGAAATAGTCCCGAAATTACCTCGTCGGCATCCCGGACGGATCCCGAAAATTATCCAGAAATGATGCCGGAAAGGTTCCCAAATGATCCCCTAATAGGCCCGAAATTACCCTAATGGGATCCCGGACGGATCCCGAAAAACCATCCAGAAATGATGCCGAAAGGGTTCCCAAATGATCCCGTATTAGCCGCGAAAAAGTCCCGAAATGACCCCGACGGGATCCCGGACGGATCCCGAAAACCATCCAGAAATGATGCCGAAAGGGTTCCCAAATGATCCGTATTAGTCGCGAAAAAAGTCCCGAAATGACCCCCGACGGGATCCCGGACGGATCCCGAAAACCATCCAGAAATGATGCCGGATGAGCCCCAAAATGATCCCGAAAAAGTCCCCAAATGACCCCGACGAGATCCCGGACGGATCCCGAAAACCATCCAGAAATGATGCCGGAAGAGCCCCCCAAATGATCCCGAAAAAAGTCCCCAAATGACCCCGACGATATCCCGGACGGATCCCGAAAACCATCCAGAAATGATGCCGGAAGAGCCCTCAAATGATCCCGAAAAAGTCCCCATATGACCCCGACGAGATCCCGCACGGATCCCGAAAACCATCCAGAAATGATGCCGGAAGGGTCCCCAAATGATCGCGAAATAGTCCCGAAATGATTCCGGAATAGTCCCGAAAATGTTCCAAAATAAACCCCGACGGGATCCCGGACGGATCCCGTAAACTATACAGAAATGATCCCGGAAGGGTCCCAAAATGATCCCGAAAATAGTCCCGAAAAAGTCCCGAAATTACCCCGGCGTAATCCCGGACCGATCCCGAAAACCATCCAGAAATGATCCCGGAAGGGTCTCGATATGACCCTTACGGGATTAAAAATAAGGTGAAGCTAATTATAAAAACCATGTTAATAAGGCAGCAGGCGCATTGGAGCGAATAAAAAGTTAGATAGAAAACATACAGGTAAAGCTAATAAAAGCGTGCTAATAAAAACAATTGATGGAGGGCGGATGGCGGGAGTAGAGGAGAGGACCACTGATCGTTCCTCCAAAATTGTCTAGATCTCGTTCTGTATGTACCAGATACCAAAAACTATTCATTTAGGAGAAAATTTAGATTGAGTTATAACAATTTATGGATTTTACACCAGAGGGGGTGATAAAGGGGGGCGGGCGGAGGGTGTCACTGCTTACTTTGTAAGCCCTTGACTTATTTGACCCCTTGAGTCTGTGATATTGGTGAAGGCCAGTATACGTGAAGTTATAATGTGTAAAAAATTATGAAAAATAATTTCTCGAAGGGTCGTGGGACCCCCACCCCTCTTTCCATGTTCGAAAAAAAATTTCGCTAGTAGACTACTGTCTGTGTCCCCAAATTTCATCAAAATCCGTGTAGCCATTCTGGCGTGATTCAGTCGCAAAGACGAAAAAATATAATAATTAAATTATAACTGTTCCTAGGGGGCGGGGACCACGCCCCTTTTGAAAAATATATAGCTAGTAGATCCTTCTAGACTATTGGCTATATGTGTGCAAAATTTCATCCAAATCGGTCCAGCCGTTCTTGCGTTATTGAGTCACAAAGACAAACGTCTGGACAAACATCCAAACATCCAAACATCCAAACATCCAAACATCTAAACATCCAAACATCTTAACATCCAAACTTTCCCATTTATAATATACTAGCCTTTACCCGCGGCCCCGTCCGCAAGGAGAAAATAAAATATATGTGCTATTCACGTTAGCCTGTTTATCAAGTTGTCTGTTTAAAAATTTTTTCTGTCAATGTATTTTATTTTTTAATACAGTAAAAAAAAAGAACTAACTGAGCTGATGGGCACGCTTACATGTATAGTACAATACACTTTTTTCGAATTAAAAAAAATACATTTTGTTTCTAAGTTAAATTAATTGATATGACAGGGGTGAAAGAATTACTACTCATAGAACAAAGGAGTGAAACTACAATTAGCAAAAACCAAAAAGAAGTTTTTAAATAAAAGCAGTGTTGCTTTTTCGGGTATTTAGTTGGTTAAAATATTACAAAAATTTGAATTATAGTTGTAATAGTTCGTTACAGGATTCATTTAAAAATAGAACGAAAAAGCTGTGATATATTAAAGATAAAACATACCGAATTTTAATTACGAATAATTTGCCGTAAATCCACGGCCATGTGTGCTGAATTACCGGTTTCGAAGAGACCTAAAATGATCCCGGAAGTGTCCCTAAATGACACCAAATAGTCACGAAATGATGTCGACGGGATCCTGGGCAAATCTCGAAAACTATCCAGAAATGATGCCGGAAGGGTCCCAAAATAATCCCGAAGTAGTCACGAAAAGTCCCGAAATGACCCTGACGGGATCCCGGACGGATCCCGAAAACCATCCAGATTTGATTCCTGAACGGTCCGCAAATGATCCCGATATAGTCCGAAAAAGCCCCGAAAAAACTCTGACGGGATCCCGGACAAATCCCGAAAATCGCCCAGAAATTATCCCGGAGGAGTCCCAAAATGATTCCGAAATAGTAGTCACGAAAAGGCCCGAAATGACCCTGACGGGATACCGAAAACCATCCAGAAATGACTCTGGAGGGATCCCCAAATGATCCCGGAAAAGTCCACAAACCATCCAGAATTGATCCCTGAAGGTTCCGCAAATGATCCCGAAATAGTCCCATCCCGAAAATCATGAAGAAATTATCCTGGAAGGGTCCCAAAATTACCCCGAAATGACTCCGACGGGATCCCGGACAGATCCCGAAAATCATCCAGAACTGAGCTCTGAAACGTCCGCAAATAATCCAGAAATAGTCCGGAAAAAGTCCCGAAAAAACTCCGTCGGGATCCCGGACAGATCCCGAAAATCACCCAGAAATTATGCCGGAGGGGTCCCAAAATGATTCCGAAATAGTCCCGAAAAAGTCCCGAAATGACCTTGAGGGGATCCCAGACCGATACCGAAAACCATCCAGAATTGATCTCTAAAGGGTCCGCAATTTATCCCAGATAAAGTCGCGAAAAAACTACGAAGGGAACCCGAACAGATCCCGAAAATCATAGAGAAATTATCCCGGAAGGGTCCCAAAATGATCCCGAAATAGTCCCGAAAAGGCGCGAAATAACCCTGACGGGATCCAGGACGGATCCCGAAAACCACCCAGAAATGATCTTTAAGGGCAACTGACCCCGAAATAGTCGTGAAAGTCCCGAAACCATCCAGAAATTATCCCTGAAGGATCCCCAAATGATCCAAGAACAGTCTCGAAATTCCCTGACATTTTCCCGAAAAAGTAAAAAAATAAACCCGACGGGATCTCGGACGGATCCCGAAAACGATCCAGAAATGATGTCGGAAGGGACCCCAAATGATCCTGAAAAATTCCCGAAATTCCCCCGATGGGATCCCGGACGGATCCCGGATCATCCAGAAATGATGCCGGAAGAGAACCCAAATGATCCCGCAAAAGGCCCAAAATGACCCCGACAGGATCCCGGACGGATCCCGAAAACCATACAGAAATGATGCCGGAAGAGACCCCAAATGATCCCGCAAAAGTCTCAAAATGACCCCGACAGGATCCCGGACGGATCCCGTAAACCATCCAGAAATGATGCCGGAAGAGAACCCAAATGATCCCGCAAAAGGCCCAAAATGACCCCGACAGGATCCCGGAAGGATCCCGTAAACCATCCAGAAATGATGCCGGAAGAGACCCCAAATGATCCCGCAAAAGTCCCAAAATGATCCCGACAGGATCCCGGACGGATCCCGAAAACCATACAGAAATGATGCCGGAAGAGACCCCAAATGATCCCGCAAAAGTCTCAAAATGACCCCGACAGGATCCCGGACGGATCCTGTAAACCATCCAGAAATGATGCCCGAAGAGACCCCAAATGATCCCGCAAAAGTCCCAAAATGACCCCGACAGGATCCCGGACGGATCCCGAAAACCATTCAGAAATGATGCCGGAAGAGACCCCAAATGATCCCGCAAAAGTCCCAAAATGACCCCGACAGGATCCCGGACGGATCCCGTAAACCATCCAGAAATGATGCCGGAAGAGAACCAAAATGATCCCGCAAAAGGCCCAAAATGACCCCGACAGGATCCCGGACGGATCCCGTAAACCATCCAGAAATGATGCCGGAAGAGAACCCAAATGATCCCGCAAAAGGCCCAAAATGACCCCGACAGTATCCCGGACGGATCCTGTAAACCATCCAGAAATGATGCCCGAAGAGACCCCAAATGATCCCGCAAAAGTCCCAAAATGACCCCGACAGGATCCCGGAAGGATCCCGTAAACCATTCAGAAATGATGCCGGAAGAGACCCGAAATGATCCCGCAAAAGTCCCAAAATGATCCCGACAGGATCCCGGACGGATCCCGAAAACCATACAGAAATGATGCCGGAAGAGACCCCAAATGAACCCGCAAAAGTCTCAAAATGACCCCGACAGGATCCCGGACGGATCCCGTAAACCATCCAGAAATGATGCCGGAAGAGAACCCAAATGATCCCGCAAAAGGCCCAAAATGACCCCGACAGGAACCCGGAAGGATCCCGTAAACCATCCAGAAATGATGCCGGAAGAGACCCCAAATGATCCCGCAAAAGTCCCAAAATGATCCCGACAGGATCCCGGACGGATCCCGAAAACCATACAGAAATGATGCCGGAAGAGACCCCAAATGATCCCGCAAAAGTCTAAAAATGACCCCGACAGGATCCCGGACGGATCCTGTAAACCATCCAGAAATGATGCCCGAAGAGACCCCAAATGATCCCGCAAAAGTCCCAAAATGACCCCGACAGGATCCCGGACGGATCCCGAAAACCATTCAGAAATGATGCCGGCAGGTACCCCAAATTATCCCGAAATTGTCCCGAAATGACCCTGACGGGATCGCGGACGGATTCCGAAAACCATCCAGAAATGATGCCGATAGGGTCCCCAAATGATCCTGTATTAGTCGAGAACAAATTCCGAAATGACTCCGACGGGATCCCGGACGGATCCCGAAAACCATCTAGAATTGATACCGGAAGGTACCCCAAATGATGCCGAAATAGTCCCGAAATGACATCGACGGGATCCCGGACGGATCCCGAAAACCATCCAGAAATGATGCCGGAGGAGACCCCAAATGATCCCGCTAAAGTCCCAAAATGACCCCGACAGGGTCCCGGACGGATCCCGTAAACCATCCAGAAATGATGCCGGAAGAGACCCCAAATGATCCCGCAAAAGTCCCAAAATGACCCCGACAGGATCCCGGACGGATCCCGTAAACCATCCAGAAATGATGTCGGAAGAGACCCCAAATGATCCCGCAAAAGTCCCAAAATGACCCCGACAGGATCCCGGACGGATCCCGTAAGTCATCCAGAAATGATGCCGGAGGAGACCCGAAATGATCCCGCTAAAGTCCCAAAATGACCCCGACAGGATCCCGGACGGATCCCGTAAACCATCCAGAAATGATGCCGGAAGAGACCCCAAATGATCCCGCAAAAGTCCCAAAATGACCCCGACAGGATCCCGGACGGATCCCGTAAACCATCCAGAAATGATGCCGGAGGAGACCCCAAATGATCCCGCAAAAGTCTCAAAATGACCCCGACAGGATCCCGGACGGATCCCGAACACAATCCAGAAATGATGCTGGAAGAGACCCCAAATGATCCCGCAAAAGTCCCAAAATGACCCCGACAGGATCCCGGAAGGATCCCGTAAACCATCCAGAAATGATGCCGGAAGAGACCCCAAATGATCCCGCAAAAGTCCCAAAATGATCCCGACAGGATCCCGGACGGATCCCGAAAACCATCCAGAAATGATGCCGGAAGAGACCCCAAATGATCCCGCAAAAGTCTCAAAATGACCCCGACAGGATCCCGGACGGATCCCGAACACCATCCAGAAATGATGCTGGAAGAGACCCCAAATGATCCCGCAAAAGTCCCAAAATGACCCCGACAGGATCCCGGACGGATCCCGTAAACCATCCAGAAATGATGCCGGAAGAGACCCCAAATGATCCCGCAAAAGTCCCAAAATGACCCCGACAGGATCCCGGACGGATCCCGTAAACCATCCAGAAATGATGCCGGAGGAGACCCCAAATGATCCCGCAAAAGTCTCAAAATGACCCCGACAGGATCCCGGACGGATCCTGAACACCATCCAGAAATGATGCTGGAAGAGACCCCAAATGATCCCGCAAAGTCCCAAAATGACCCCGACAGGATCCCGGACGGATCCCGTAAACCATCCAGAAATGATGCCGGAAGAGACCCCAAATGATCCCGCAAAAGTCCCAAAATGACCCCGACAGTATCCCGGACGGATCCCGAAAACCATCCAGAAATGATGCCGGAATGAACCCCAAATCGTCCCGAAATGACACCGACGGGATCCCGGACGGATCCCGAAAACCATCCAGAAATGATGCCGGAAGAGACCCCAAATGATCCCGCAAAAGTCCCAAAATGACCCCGACAGGATCCCGGACGGATCCCGAAAACCATCCAGAAATGATGCCGGAATGGACCCCAAATGGTCCCGAAATGACACCGACGGGATGCCGGACGGATCCCGTAAACCATCCAGAAATGATGCCGGAAGATAACCCTAATGATCCCGAAATAGCCCCGAAATGGTCCCGACGGGATCCCGGACGGATCCCTAAAACCATCCAGGAATAATTACGGAAAGGACCCAAACTGACCCCGAAAAAGTCCCGTAATGATCCCGGAAACCATCAAGAATTTATCTCTCGAAGGTACGCAAATGATCCCGAAAGTACCCCGACGGGATCCCGGACGGATCCCGAAAACCATCCAGAAATGATGCCGGATGGGTCCCCAAATGATCGCGAAATAGTCCCTAAATGATTCCGGAATAGTCCCGAAAATGTCCCAAAATAACCCCGACGGGATCCCGGACGGATCCCGAAAACTATACAGAAATGATCCCGGAAGGGTCCCAAAATGATCCCGAAATAGTCCCGAAAAAGTCCCGAAATTACCCCGGCGTAATCCCGGACCGATCCCGAAAACCATCCAGAAATGATCCCGGAGGGTCTCGATATGACCCTTACGGGATTACAAATAAGGTGAAGCTAATTATAAAACCATGTTAATAAGGCAGCAGGTGCATTGGAGAGCCCTCGACTTATTTGACCCCTTGAGTCTGTGATATTGGTGAAGGCCAGTATACGTAAAGTTATAATGTGTAAAAATTATTGAAAAATAATTTCTCGAAGGGGTCGTGGGACCCCCACCCCTCTTTCCATGTTCGAAAAAAATTTCGCTAATAGACTACTGTCTGTGTCCCAAATTTCATCAAAATCCGTGTAGCCATTCTGGCGTGATTCGGTCGCAAAGACGAAAAAATATAATAATTAAATTATAACAGTTCCTAGGGGGCGGGTACCACGCCCCTTTTCAAAAATATATAGTTAGTAGATCCTTCTAGACTATTGGCTATGTGTGTGCAAAATTTCATCCAAATCGGTCCAGCCGTTCTTGCGTGATTGAGTCACAAAGACAAACGTCTGGACAAACATCCAAACATCCAAACATCCAAACATCCAAACATCTTCACATCCAAACTCTGCCATTTATAATATATATTAGAAGATATTAGATTAGATATTACATATGCTGTTTTTGCAAACGAGCGATCGGATTAGATAGCAAAAACAAACAAAACCGTTTGCTTAAAAGCAAACACCAACAATTGTATACATTTAGAAAAGGAAGGTTTAAATTTCTCTCATGGAATTTATGTTTTCTTTAATATTTCTTTCGTTTGTAACTTTTCTTGTTTTTGTAGTTAAAATTTATGAATTAAAATCATTGAGCGCGGGAATAGTAAGACACACTATAGGCGTTGAGTGAGGTTAGGGGGTGGTGGTTAACATGTGGTCTCACCACATGACCAAGTAATCAGAATGAAATACACTATTTCTAATTTTTAAACTATTTTACACATGACAATCCAATTTCGAACGCATGCGTTACTACGCATTTTATGACTATGCTAATTTCACAGTTCAACTTCAATTTTTAATTATTTTCTTTTCCCATAAAACCTACTTATTGTTGTCCTTTGGACATTTTTTTTTTTCTAAGTTGCTAATAATTTACATGCATCAGCTTCTTTCTCGTCCATTTGCAAGTTGAGATATATATATGTATTCTTAAGTAAATATATATGTCAAATCTTGCATTGAAATAGTTATGTATAATCACATAATTAATAAAAATGTTCTTTTAAATAGGTATTAAAATCTTAAGATTATGGCTTATCTTGAGATCCAGTATTTGGTTTCCTTTGCTTTAAATGTTTCCCAGATCCATTTGGCAGAGGACAAATGAAATTCGGAACTGCCACGTGGCAATACCGCCAATAAGCCAGCGTTTCGTACGTCTTGCAATTGGAATTTAATATTGGTATGGCTTTCGGAAAATTGGTTCGAGAAACCTATGAAAAATTTAGGAAATATTAAATAAAATTAAATAAATAAAATAAATAAATGTAAGGCGCGATAACCTCCGAAGAGATCTAAGGCCGAGCTTCTCTTCCAATTTGCGTCGTGCTCCTCTTGATTTTTCCCTACAAATTGGCCGGGCGGGACCTACATGTTTTATGCCGACTCCGAACGGCATCTGCAAGGCAGATGAGTTTTCACTGAGAGCTTTTCATGGCAGAAATACTATCGGAGCGCTTGCCAGACACTGTCGAGGGGCGACCCCGCTTAGAAAAATTTTCTTCTAATTGAAAAATCTTATTTCTAAAATTTTGATGTTGCTTTGCCCGGGAGTTGAACCCAGGGCATACGGTGTGATAGGCGGAGCACGCTACCATTACACCACGGTGGCCGCCAGTAAAATTAAATAGATATAAAAAAAATGTACACCGAATTCTTACCACGAGTCTGGGTTCGTTTTCTTTTTGCTTTAAAATCCCACGATGAGGTAAGCTGATTCTATATACATATGATATATATGTATATTGGATTGCACAAATTAAACTTTTACAAAAGAACTTTGTAGGAAAACTTCTGCACTTACAAAAACTTTTTTTTTTTTTTTTTTTTTTTTTTACGGAAACTTCTGCACTGCTTGGCTGGTCGATGTTGAAAGGAAGATCTACTTTTCGTGGACGTCAAATTAACCCAAGTACCGGCATATAAACATTATCGATATATATATATATATATATATATTTGTTTTTATCGGAAACCATATGATGCGAAATTCGATGTTTATATAGTACTCTAACCACAGTCATGGCCATATAAAATGCTGCGATTTAAAATTTAAATGTTTAAGAAATTTGAAATGAGGAGAGGATAACTTTGGTAATTTTCATATTGAAATTAATGTACGGTCGTACACAACGTCAACGTATCCATAGACCGACTGAAACCAGCTTTTATGGAAGCACAGCAAATTAATACTCAAACACCAACAACATCGACGCAACAAATCTCATCCCAGTTGCACACATCACAGCTACCCGATCAGCAGCCCGCACCTGAATCGACGGGCCGCCTCGGACGAAGAATAAGACTCCCCGTTCGTTTCAGGACGTAAAGTCTGGGGGGAGCACTGTGGCAACTGTGTATACAGACAGGTTGATGGCAACCTTAGCCATAAAGGTACATAAAGGAAACAAAATAACGAGTGCGCTCATCGAACCAAATAACACTTGTATATACATAAGTACATGATCAATTTTTACAGCAAGCATTCTTATTCGGAGAAATCGCTTTTCGCTGTCAAGTCGTAAACTCGAGTCGTAAATTTATTATTATTAAATTTATTTCATTTCATTTTAGTTAAGATTTGTAATTATAGTTTTTTCACTAATGTAAATATAATTTAATTTAAATAAACGGGAGTTATACAGCTGCTGAGCTAATTCGGTGTGTTCATCTATTTACCACAAGATAGTCCTAGTCTTATAACTTTTTTGTTTTCTTTTGGCGTTTCTTTGTGTTTGGGCCAATCAAGTTGAAACTACAGCCAACCTAGGTTAAGCGAATTATTTTTGGTAAAATTTTTTTATTTTTGAATTTTCTAGTATCTCCTACCACATCAACACACTAATTAGCGTAATTGCTTTATTATCATTTCCATAGATTTTTGGCATTTACCTCGATCCAAATTCAAAAGTCTGATTTGCAATGTTTGCATTCTTAACAAGTTGAAATGAAAATCAAAAAAATTAATTTACTTTATAACCCTTGAAGTAGTATGTAAGCAAAACATCCTCAACAACAAACGTCATTGTTGTTTCTTTACTTATGTCCGCGTCAGAATGAAATATATAGATGCGTTCAATGCGATCTTATGCATGACAGCTACATCGCCACAATCAGATATGGCGTTTGCAAATATAAAGGAGCACCAGACTTAGCAATTCAAACTTATTTTGTTTCGCCAATTCATATACAAAGACAGTATTTTTTTACATGTATCTTATAACTTTAAACGAGCAGTTCTTGTTTGTTTGTATAGCCGAACGATCTCGGGAATGGCTCAAACCAATTTAAATGAAATTTGGCACAGAGATAATGTATCACCTTCTAAGACTTTCTACCTAGGTGTTGTTACTCAGAATGTTTCAGGTTGTCACCCATTCGAAATTAAAAAAAATTGCATGAGATATGCCGATATGGGTATCAAACGAAAGGTATTTCACTCCGCATTACATTAGGGACATCTTTGAGTAGGATTGCCATTTAGGGTTGCCACCTATTCGAAATATAAAAAAATTACATGAGATATGCCGATATGGGTATGAAACGAAAGGTATTTCACTCCGCATTACATTAGGGACATTTTTGAGTAGGGTTGCCATTTAAGGTTGCCACCTATTCGAAATTAAAAAAAAAAACGCTGCCAGCACAACGAAACGTTGCCGAGCAAAGCTCGGTCGCCCAGGTACTATACATTAACCTGGGTCGATTTGTATGGAAAAGAGTTCCACTACGCATACTCAAAAAAATAATTTTCTACCCTGCGAAAAAAAATGGCGAAGGGGTCAATTTTTCGACTAAAACACTCCCCAAAACCCAAAAACTATTTTTTTTTTTTTCAAAAAAACTTGTAAAAACGTTGGCGATAACAGTTTAAAAAAATATTTTTTGGGTTTCGGGGAGTGTTTTGGTCGAAAAATTTACCCTTTCTCCATTTTTTTTTGCAGGCTCGAAAATTATTATCTTTTTGGGTATGCGTAGTGGAACTTTTTTTTCTGAGCCCAAATCTTCTCGAAAAATCGATGGCGCGACATCGGTTAACAAATCGACCCAGTCGATATATATACTTCTACATTTGTGGGTAAAAAAAATGCTTATCATCACTTAGATAATGTTTGGTAGACCCATCTATCTGCAGTTATTAAAGACTCTCGAAAGCGGTTCAATAACTCGTTACAAAACTGGTTTTGCGTAATAGCGGAGACCTCTGTTGGTCATAGCTTCTAACCTATAACTAAATCGGTTGCGATGAATCGGTCACATACACCCATTTCGGTCATAAAAGTGGAGAATAGTGTGGATATTAAATGGAGAGATACATCTCAGTTGCAACTGGTTATAATGCATACTGAAATTTATCAGTACTAATTTTATGTGCAGCCATTCAATAAGTGTAGATAAAATATTGCACTTGGCAGGTCATATAAAAATTAAGGGCATATGTATATACATGTAAAAAAAACACAGCTAAAATTTCGCGAACCATATTTTGTCTCTTATTCTTTTGTCAAGTTCCATTTTTTAATTGTGAAAAACGTTGGAAAAGAACCAAAGAGTGGACAAAATAATTTCGCTTGCAAAGTGTGAAAGCACGCATAACCAAATAAATGTAAAATTCTTTTTCTTATGCTTTACAGATAGCAAAAGATGAATATTTCCAACTTTTGTGTGTCACATGGTTGCTGGATTTGCCATTTTGCATACAATTATGTGCAATCTACTCATTATGGAAAAGATTGCGTTAAACGTTACTATATGAAAAAGTTTATTGTGACGCGGTCATTAACAGTAGTATAAGCAACAACATTATTAATGCAAAACAAAACGCTTGATTGATTGGTGTCTACGACTTGATAAGCTACAAAATGCTGATTAAATCATTTGCATACCAAAGCTGAGCGCATGCGCGTATACACCGTAACTATTTTATATATCTTCTTGAACAAGAGTGTGTATGTTTGTATTCGCCTACGTATTGCTTTATTGCAGACTTACCAAATACAACAAATAAATAGTTAAGAGGAATGCTGTCGGTGCTCATTGAAGCGGCGATGTGTTGAAGCGGTGGCGAGTGATTTATGAAAAACAAGTAAGAAAGGCTAAGTTCGGGTGTAACCGAATATTACATACTCAGCTGAGAGCTATGGAGACAAAATATAGGAAAATCACCATGTAGGAAAATGAACCTAGTGTAACCCTGGAATGTGTTTGTATGACATGTGTATCAAATGGAAGGTATTAAAGAATATTTTAAGAGGGAGTAGGCCATAGTTCTATGGGTGGACGCTATTTAGGGATATCGCTATAAAGGTGGACCAGGGTTGACTCTAGAATATGTTTGTACGATATGGGTATCAAATTAAAGGTATTAATGGGGGTTTTAAAAGGGAGTGGTCCTTAGTTGTATATGTGAAGGCGTTTTCGAGATATCGATGAAAATGTGGACCAGGGTGACCCAGAACAACATTTGTCGGCTACCGCTAATCTATTTATATATGTAATACCAGGAACAGTATTCCTGCCAAGATTCCAAGGGCTTTTGATTTCGCCCTGCAGAACGTTTTCGTTTTCTCTACTTAATATGGTAGGTGTCACACCCATTTTACAAAGTTTTCTCTAAAGTTATATTTTGCGTTATTAAACCAATCCAATTACCATGTTTCATCCCTTTTTTCATATTTGGTATAGAATTATGGCATTTTTTTCATTTTAGTAATTTTCGATTTCAAAAAAGTGGGCGTGGTCATAGTCCGATTTCGGCCATTTTTTGTACCAAGATAAAGTGAGTTCAGTTAAGTACGCGAACTGAGTTTAGTAAAGATATATCGGTTTTTGCTCAAGTTATCGTGTTAACGGCCGAGCGGGATGACAGGCGGCCGACTGAGTATAAAAACAGGGCGTGGCTTCAACCGATTTCGCCCTTTTTCACAGGAAACAGTTATAGTCATAGAATCTAAGCCGCTACCAAATTTCACAATGATTGGTAATTTTTTGTTCGACTTATGGCATTAAACGTATTCTAGACCAATTAAATGAAAAAGGGCGGAGCCCCGCCCATTTTGAAATTTTCTTTTATTTTTGTATTTTATTGCACCATATCATTACTGCAGTCGATTGTTGACATAATTTACTTATATACTCTAAAGATATTAATTTTTTTTCGATATCGTTAATTTTTAATAGCGATCTGAGATGTGTGCCCAGGAAGCTACGTACCAAATTTCATCAAGATACATTAAAATTTACTCAAGTTATCGTGTTAACGGACAGACGGACGGACATGGCTCAATCAAATTTTTTTTTTCGATACTGATGATTTTGATATATGGAAGTCTATATCTATATCGATTCCTTTATACCTGTACAACCAACCGTATCCAATCAAAATTAATATACTCTGTGAGCTCTGCTCAACTGAGTATAAAAACAACTGGCGTTGAAATTATGATAAAGGTCGCATTGGTAATAATCGTGTATATCCACATATACATCAGCGGGCCTATGCAAATGCGTTTGTAAATATTGTTTAAAATATTTTTTCTTTGGTGGTTTTTATGCACCTGTTTGCGCTCTACAGCAAGTAAGTTCGTTGTTTAAGTCTTTCGTTTACAGAAACCGCTTATTGTTTTCATGGTTTTTTCTAATATTTTTCCAATTTTGTTTTCTTTTTTTGTGTTTTGCTAATTTATGTAATCAAGAGCGCAAAATTTTTTGTAGTTCATTGACAGCTAGACATACAAACATATCTCCTTTCTTGTATAATTACGTTTATGATCGATTGATTACAGTGCTGCATGGCATGCTCACTTATTGCAAAATTTAAATTCCCTTTCTTGTATGGTTAGCAGTTATTTAATACATTTTTTCAGGTCATATGAATTTTTTTCCCAATTTTAACGTTGACTTCCAATTTGGTTTCTCGAATGTCATTAGTAAATCCCTAAAATGCAACTACGCAATATGTAATAGCAATTACAGTTCGTGTTACCTCACTAAATGGTGTAACAGGTATGTGTGCTTACTTTAAAATTATTACATTTTTGCTTATATTATGGCTAATTATGCCATTTTTATCTAGCGCAGCTAAAACAAAGTGATTTAAACTAACCGTAATTTTCATATCTCTTGCATCAACGTCACGCTTACATGGGATAACTTTAAATGTGTATCACAAATTTGTCAAACACTTATAAACATTTATTTCTCATTTGACCTTCCTTGAGTTAAGAAGCTAAGTGTTTGTTTACCGTTTACGTGTCTATTCAATTTTAAGTGATGGCGTGGTCAGCATTATTTGGATATATTATTTGTTTTGAAAATTTTGTAGTTAGCCAAACGAATTTCAAACGTCAAAACGTGAATGAAATAACTCAAGGCGTGTTCAGTACCAGGCGTTGTTATCCCAGCAGCTGATTGCTTCTTCTTGATTATATTCTATACAATGCCTTGGAAATTAATATGTCAGTAATCGAAATCAATGAACATTTTATTTTGACTTGACATTCTTCTGCATGGTGAGTTGGCTGAATTCGCTTTGCCATCACCTTGTAAAGATTCGCCTTGAAATGACTTGAGTCATCAACAAGGATAATTTATACAAGGTGGTGGCAAAACGAATTCAACCCCAATCGAATCGATCGCAGAAGAATGTAAGGTGAAATGAAAATTTGCATTAATTTGGATTAACTGACATATTATTGTCAAATGCGTTGTATGGAAAATAAAAAAGAACAAGCAATCAGATGTTGGGATACCAACACCTGGTACTGAATTCGCATTCAGTTATCAGTACCTAAAAAAAAAATGGTCTTGTCCGTGTGGCGAGTATCGAAGGAGGTATAATGACGAGCTGTATGAGCTTAGCGCAGATATGACGATTGTGCGACGAGTAAAAACCCTAAGGCTTCGCTGGCTTGGTCATGTTATGCGAATGGACGAAGACGCTCCGTCCAAGAAAGTATTTCAATCGACACCGCAAAATAATGGGGAGACGTTTACTGAGCTAGGAGAGGCAGGTGCAGTAAGATAACGTCCCTTGGTGCTCCCATTTGGCGTCAGTTATCGCGAAACAGGCGTAGCTGGCGTGATTTGTTACGAAATGAATTTTCGATCTGAAAACTTTACACCGTAACGTTTGTTGAAAAAGTAAATAATTTAAATTAACGTCCATATTATTATCTCATATATGCTGTATGGGTACTTTTTTAAGGATTGAGTTAGGGAAATCGGCCCAGTAGATCGCATGTTTTGTTCTAAGGATTTCAGACGTTTTAATTTCATATGCAGTTTCCGTTTCGACTACATTTTCCTTGCTCCAGTTTTTTTCCAGACCCGGTTTAAATTCTTGTTTTCGTTTCGGTTTCGATTGCAGTATCAGTCAACGTTTTAGTTCTAACGACAATATTGGTGCTGGTTTCAGTTCTAGTTTCGGTTGAGTTTTCATTTCCTATAGTGGAGTCAGTTTTGGTTATCATTTTTTTTTCGGCTGCGGCGTCAGCTCTAATATAAGTCTCGGTTTTGCATTTTACTTTCAATTGTGGTATTCGTTCCCATTTTAGATCTCACGCCGATATTGTTGGCGGTTTCAGTTAATTTTTCGGTAGTGTTTTTTGTTCTGATATGGTTTCCCGAATTGGGTAGGCGTTTTTGTTTTTCATTTCAGCTCTTATTTCAATCCCGATGTATGTTCCGATTTCAGCCTCGTTATCGTTCCAGTTATAGTACTGATTTCAGTTTAATTTCTAGTGTCCGTTTCAGTGACGGTTGCATGTTAGTCTTAATTTTGTTTGCAGTGCAGTTATTGGTCCCGGTTTCAGTTATAGCCTAGATCATGGCTTCAGTTCACTTTGGTTCCAACTCCGGTGTATGTGCTGGTTTTGGTTCTAGTTTCGGTCAAGGTTTCGGCACCAATGTAGGTTTCAGTTTTGTCAGTCATTTTGGTTCCACTTTCGGCTTCACTTCTCGTTTCAATTCCGATATAGGTTTCGGTTTCACATCCCGTTTTGGCTCATACTCTAGTATTGCCAGTGTCGGTGCCCCCTAAACTTCTAGTTTCAGTTCCGATAATGGTCCACAGTTTGGTTGCAGTTTGGATATTGGTTCATTGCTTCGTTTACGGAACTCCTTTCAATCATCGTTTTGGCTCTAGTATCGGTTTCAGTTTTAATATCGATTCCGATTTGAACTCCGGGTTTGATATTTATTTAGATTTCGATTCCGGTATTGGATCCAATTCAAATTCTTGCTTCATTTCCTATTTAGGTTCCAGTCTCGGTCCCTGTTTTTCTGTTCCAGTTCCAGTTCCAGTTCCAGTACTAATATTAGTTTTTATTCTAGTTCCGGTATTTATTTGGTTGCGAGACGAATTTAAATTTTGGTTTCGATCCCAGTTTTGGCTCCAAATATAAGCTTTTCTCTCACTTAAATCAGCACTAGTTTTTTTTCCGTCCTACTTCTTCTTGGTTTTCTTATTCTTCCTATTATTTTCCTTCCTTCTTATTGGCTTTCACGCAATCTTTGCATTTTCATTCGCTGTATATCTCCACATCTCCGTAAAGCTCGTACAGCTAATCATTATACCCTCCTCCGATTCTCGCCGTCGGAACCACGGACAGGGCCATGAATTTTCCTGAGAACTTTTCTCCCGAACATTCCAAGAGCTATCTCAACTAATCCGACACCGCCCATGACTCCGAGCCATGCATCTGGACAGGTATGATGAGCGACTTGTAATTTTTGTTCATCGAGAGAGGAATTTACAATTCCTTCTCAGTTCGAGTAGCACTTATTGGCCAGAGTTATTCTCCGTGTTATTTCTTAGCTGACATTGTTTTTGCTGTTAATGCTGGTTCACAGATTGACGAAATCCTTCACAGTCTCCAACCAACATCCGTCAACAGAGACGTGAAGGCCAAGGTGCCAAATTTGTCAAGTACTTTGCCTTGTATCCATTTACCGTAAGACCCATTCTTTGCTTTTAATCCAATCTAGATAAAGAAAAATTCTTGGCGCGTTTGTTAAAGGCAATAATATCAATAATATCAATAACATAAGCTTACGTCAGCTATTGTACGCTCTTCCCTTACTTAGTTAATTGGCGCTTAACCGTTTAAATCCAACAAGCCGCGCCAGTCGCTTCTTCGCTCTGCTAACTAGCGCCAATTTGCCATACCATGAGAATTTAAATCGTTTTCCACCTGATCTTTTCAGCGGAGTGGGTACCGCCCTCTTCGTCTGTTACCTATGGTAACTCTTGCCTTACACAGTGACATAATCCCATAATTTTTACATGAAACTATGCCACTTTCCATTTGATTTTATCGTCCCAATTTAGAAATAAATACAAAAGCTGAGAAAAGCATTTCGAATGCGCTCACCGTGTTATAGTAGAATATAACATCTACAGATGGTATTTCATTTTGGTATTATTGCTTTTAGCTAACAAAAAATTTTATCAATTAAGCCTAAGCTCAGCGGTGATCTAAAAAGAGATCGCTTGCTGCCAAAGCGAAAATTTTTCGGTAATTTTATTGATTCTCCCCAACTTTGCTGGAAGTCTCATCAAGTTGTTAAGAAATGTTTAAAGCGAATCTCACATACATTCACACAAACACACATATGAAATTTTTTCGCTTCTAACCACATGAAGCTCAGCGAGTATAAAAATTATTAACGCGCCATAAAATAATAATATTAAAGATATGAATCTACACACAAATGTATGTGGATGGAGGAGAGCATAAACAAATTAAGAAGCGATTGTAGAAAGCTTAACATCATTTATATGTATAAGATATAGGCTGCAAGTAGATTTGGCTCCCTTGATTTGTAACTGACAGCCTTGTATACTTTTTCTTTTGTATATTTATTTTTCTATTTTTTACTTTCTTTGTGAAATATAAAAGAACCCTGTGGCGTAGCGAGGTTTTCTTGCGCCCAGCGAAAATATTTTTTTGGCCCGCCCCCCTATATTGTCAAAACAATATAATTTTATATATTCAAAAATTGATAAACCGATGTAGTTGTAAATTATATTTAAAATATTTTTAAGTAAAGCTCAAACCTTTTTATGAGAACCCTCAAATTCTTAATCGTTGGAGGGTAGTCATTTTGGTGGGAAAGCCATCATAACGGTGGGAAAGTCATCATAACTCTGGCACCCTCATCCTGAAATATAGGAAACATTTCCCTCGTTGCTGAAGAACCACGACGAAAGGAGCTTCATTCCCCGGCGGGTTGAAAGGCATAGAGGAGGAACTTAGTTTTGTACGGCAGCTTCATGGCTCTGCGAATCTCATACTGCGAAAATCTTACCAAATTGTCGATCTATTTTATTTTTATTTTTTATCGGGCATTTGTCAAATATGCTAAAATTTTTGTTTGTATCATTTGGTTTGAAATTTGCACAAAGTTTTTGAGAGAGATTTTAATATATTGTAACGAATTGACTGAAATTCCGCTTATTCCAAATCTTCTGCTAACGTTTGAATCACTAAACTGTCGAATAAATAACTCCAATATTGAATAATGCAAAAATGTTCTTTATTAGACTACTTGAAAATTACACTTATACTTCGCAACTGATAGCCTGCTTAAATCAACCTGATTGTCGTGCCTCAACTGTTGCTGCTTTTTATACTGCTTAGTTTCCTCGTTGATATATTTCTATGCGCTTCTATTTCTAGAATTTACTAGTTAGTTATGAGCTATAAAATTACCAGCTATTACTACGTCTATAGCTTCTCATATGCGCGTGTATATGTGAGTGATACCTGCACAATTATAGCATCTCATATGCGCGTGTATATGTTAGTGATACTTGCACAAATTATTGCCTACTTTTGGGAGTATCTCAGATATATGCACGTGGTTGGGCGTTGCTCTCCGCTGCTTGTATGGACATAATGATTAATTTGGTTATGTGCATACAAGTCACTGCTCAGTATCGGCTTAGAGATGATAGTATCCCTTAGTGTTGCTAATATTCGCCGCAATATTGTTGAATATTTAATTTTTATTAGTTTAATATATTGTCGATCGAACTTATTTATATGATCCCGAAGATGGCTTTAGAATAAAGCCGAAATATCGACAAGAATAAATTATACAAATAAAATACAAAAAGTTGTGTTTTTATTAATTTGGCCTTCAGCTCAAAAACTTAAAAATATAGTATTTAATATAAAGGCTGTTAATTCTTATCAAAAGGGTAATTTTAAATTTTTTCTAAAAATCAAAAAATCATTATGGCCGCCCAGAAGAGAGAATGGTTTTCCCTTCCTATATTTTTATCATTGGCTGAAGATAATATCTGTAAGTACATTCAAATACATACTGAATAATAATATGATTATAATACATAAGTAAAACTAATATCTATGTGCAAATTTTGGTTGACTTTGAGGAAGCAAATATATCAATGATATCATCAAAATTTTTCATTACATTTTCCACACTTAATAATGTTAGGTCACTTAGGCGACCTTGCCCCATCGTTGATAGTAAATATGTCAAAATCAGTTTTAATTTGATGAATGAACGTTCTCAGGTAGCAATTGATACTGATATATTCAAGTTTGGAAAAACATCTTCTCCATACGAGATTATAAAAGTAAGTAATTCTAACGGAGCTTTAGGTTCAATTTCTTTTCTACTGCGAAGTAATATTTTGCAGACACATATTTCCATAAAAAGTTCTGTTCCATCGAAAATAATTATAAAATTCGCCCAAGTTCTTACAATTTTTTTGTAAGTCGTTATAATCCTTGTTTCACAAATTTCCAACGTCTATGAGAAATCCAAATATAAAATTATAGTGTAAGTCATGTGCGTTTTTCTTGTTGGAGACGATCGAGAACACTTTTCATAAAGCAAGAAATTTCATACTCTGGCGCTCCATCGTGGTTCAGATTCATGTTTGACAGTTTTTGTTAAATCATTTTTAATTATTCCCATCGTAACGTTGAACGTGGGAAAAGAAGATATATGCTTTCGATTATTCCACAACCTGTCGCAAGTGTTCTGATATATGCAAGCATTTTTTAGTATAGAAAATTTTTTCCAGAAATCAGTTACAATAAAAATACAAATTATTCAGGAAGTTCTGCTTTGCCCCTTGTCCCCCCCACACCCCTCCCTACGCCACTGAAAAAATCGCTGGTGATTTTGAATAGATTTTGTTTACCCAAGCAGATAAATTGTTTAACGACTTGATTTGATAAGAAAAAATATCCATAAGCCAATTAACTAACATTGATATGGAAAATTTCGTTATCTTTATTGTTATTATAATTTTTCCTTATTATGCGGTTGATATGTAAATTTATGTTAGTAGTTTCGTAATATGTCTGTACAAGAGTAGATATGCGGGTTACATTTTTGTGCATTAGCAGATAAACGAAAAATAAAGATAACCCAAACTTAAGAAAATTTTCGAGCTAACTTTTAAAGTATTTGTCATTCCTCTTATGAAAATAAAATGATATATTAAGTTTGCTACGAATCTCAAAATTGTAAGCCCTTGAAAAGAAAACAAGAAGAGAGACCCACCAATAAGTATACCGAATTCATCAGGTTGAAAATCTCGTTTGATTAAGCGATGTTCGTCTGTTCATCTGTCTCTTTAGACACCCAATTTTTGCGATATATTAACACAAGGGTATAGCGAGTGTCCCATTAGACATCTGTTGGAACCGGCCGAACCGGATCAATAAAGCGTATATCCCCCATACAACCGATTCTTCAGAATAGAGTTTTTATGTCATATCTTCCTCTATTTATAAGATAGAAGCTTTAAGTTTCACCTAATGCTTTTGATATAGGGCATACATTGTTGTCATCGGTCGTATTGACATCGGTCGTATGTATAATATATATCCCATACAACCGATTGTTCAGATAAGAAGCTTTTGGTAATTTATGCCCCATTTCGTCTGTTCATCTGTCTCTTTAGACACCCAATTTTTGCGATATATTAACACAAGGGTATAGCGGGTGTCCCATTAGACATCTGTTGGAACCGGCCGAACCGGATCAATAAAGCGTATATCCCCCATACAACCGATTCTTCAGAATAGAGTTTTTATGTCATATCTTCCTCTATTTATAAGATAGAAGCTTTAAGTTTCACCTAATGCTTTTGATATAGGGCATACATTGTTGTCATCGCTCGTATTGACATCGGTCGTATGTATAATATATATCCCATACAACCGATTGTTCAGATAAGAAGCTTTTGGTAATTTATGCCCCACTTTAGCAACTATACGCTTCAAGTTTCACAAAATGCTTTCGTATGTAGCACAAATTCGTAGAAGTAATCGTAGAGATCGGTCGTATGTATATACAGTATTGTCGGACCCATGGAATATTTACACATTTCAGCTGTTCGCGTGAAAAACGAACACATTTCAGCATCCCGCGTGAAAGACTAACACGTTTCAGCTCCTCGCAGAGCAACACAATTCATTAATCAAAACTTAGTTCCAGATTTGTATGTCGTGCGCATATTTTTTGCAAAATTCTCAAAAAGCATAGATGATACATGAAAAAATTAAGATTTATTTTATTTATGATAAAATTGTCTCCATTTTTTACGTTTGTCATTTCTTTATACAATAAACTAATTTAAAAAAAATTACAGCACAAAAGCAAAATTTTTATTGTAGAGCATACTTTTTTGCGAATTTATCAACCCCAATTAATTTTAATCAAAGTAACCCAAACTATTTTTTAGGTACTCAAAATTTATGTTTGTTTTTTTAATTTTGTCTTCAATTAAGTTTAACACCGGCTTATAATAATTGAATATTCAATTCCATTTCGAAAACCGCCGCGTAGTCATCATCAGGCAATTTCGTAAAGTTATCAAAAGTTTCACCGGAATTCGAACCGCGAATGACATGGCGAAACTGCAGTTGACTTAACCACAAGCCTATCCTGCTTATATTTGATTCCTTGCTTAATTCAGTTTATCTCATTTCTACACTAACAACACAATTGAGACATTCTGTCTCTATATTAATTTGTGTGTTATGTAGATTTGTTTTTGTAAAGTTTCTTTTTCATTGCGAATGAGAAGCTTTTTAAACTCGGGTACTCAAAATTGTCTCCAATTGGACGTAATATACTTGGTTATAGGGCTTGTCGTTTTACAGCATGCCTAACGGTGCTGTCTGTGCATGTCTTGTTACGGTCAGGAGGGAATATGTACAGCGATTGTCGACTCGTGTATGTTCATGTAAGGATTTCGAGACAACAATAATTAAGCATATAATTTGTTGATAGGAAAATATTTAAAGGTTGGAGCAGTTTCTAAATTCATTATGACAGATGTTTTTTCAAGATTTTTAAGTAAAAATTTATAAGACCAAATGTGAGTAAAATAACAAAATGTACCAAGATGGAATATTTAGATATATTTTGCTATGAAAATGTATGTGTTTAATCGAAAATTTAAAATTTTTTTTTGTGGCTGAAAAACTTTACAAAAGTTATAACTGTGCACGTCGCCCCACTTTATAGTTTTTTCAATACGAAAAAAAACCTCACATAAAACTACAATGACAGGGCAGGTTAAAATATGAGATTTAATAAATATCAGCAGTTAAATCTATAGGTGGAGAGATGCTATAAGGTTACTTTAAAAAATTCATAGTTATCTTACCACCTATAGTTTTCGAGATATTGACTAAAATAGATAACAACATGTTTTTTTCATAACTTTTTCAAAAAATATTCGTACCACCGTACATATTTGAAACTGATTCCTCAATGAATTGTGTTAGTCTACCATGCGAAGAACGAATCGTGTAAGTCTTCCATGGGACCGACTGTATATATCCCATACAAACCGATTTTTCACATAAGAAGCTTTCCGTCATTTCTGCCTCATTTCAACAGATAGAACCTTTAAATTTCATCAAATGTTACCGTATAAGTTATATAATATTTAGATAAGTGATTTATAGTCAAAGCTATCTCATGCAGAACGTGAAAGTTTGTGTGAGGATTACCGATCTATTTTGTATTTTTTATTTATCGAAAATGTCGCTAAGGTTCATCTCTTCATTACGGCGGCCAGCGTGGTGTGAAGGCAGCGTGCTCCGCCATCCACACCGAAGATCCTGGGTTCACGCCCGAGAAAAGCAACATCAAAATTTTAGAAACAAGGTTTTTCAATTAGAAGAACATTTTTCTAAGCGGGGTCGCCCCTCGACAGTGTTTGGCAAGCACTCCAAGTGTATTTCTGCCATGAAAAGCTTTCAGTGAAAACTCATCTGTCTTGCAGATGCCGTTCGGAGTCGGCATAAAACAAGAAGGTCCTGTTCCGCCAATTTGTAGGAAAAATTAAAAGGAGCACGAAGCAAGTTGAAAGAGAAGCTCGACCTAAAATCTCTTCGGAGGTTATATATTTTATATTTTTTTTTTTTATACAGCCAAATATTCAGGTATATCGAAGGGGATAAGATTGTTGCTCATCTCCAATCATGAAAGGTATGAAGTCTTCGACACAACCAAAGACAGCGTTATGAGAGCTGGATAAGTTAAAGGGCTAAGCCAAATCAATACAAATCATCTAGAAAGTTAATTTTTTTTTTTTGCTAAAAACAACTTCATTATCTGGTTTTATTTTCATTGTTAGCTGAGTTCACTTGAAACATTTTCCGCTTTGATAATTATTATTTTGTTTTTATTATTGTTAAGATGGTTGAAACTTGTAGTTGTGGCATTGTCGATGTCTATGGTTTCTCGTTATTTGCTGCACATTTAAATTGCAAAATAAAGTAAGTTAATAACCATTTTCTTTAAATTTGCATTGCTTTGGTTGCACTTTCTGATTGTTCATTGCAGCGCACACTTTTGTTGCTTATTATGTTGTTATTCGATAATTATAAGCATTAAATGGTATAAATGACAATTAGTACTTCGTTAAGTTTGTTGTTAATTTACAGCGCACCTTTAGGTTTGAACGAATAATAAAGGAGTCCTCGGTTTCTAGAAAAAAGTCTTTAGCAGCCAGACATTATTGATAATTTACTGGTTATTTGAGTAACCTTATATTAACTAAGTTTTACATGTGCAGGCACCCCAATGAAATCGGAAGAAATTTTCTATATCTTACAGATAAAAGTAAGCATTTCGATTGGTATGCTATTTCGACCCCGGTAACCCAAAAACTTTTGACCTCAATTTGCACAAAAAATGCTGCGTGGAGCAATATAAGTGGATCATAATCTAGCAACATGAATGAAAGTTTGTGAACTAGAAACGTGTGGTCTTGTTTACATTCGTATAAAATCACAGACTATGTTACTTCAGCTGTGAAAGTAATAATCAAACAAAATTAATAATTGAACAATAATTAATATTTACCGGTGTAAGCTCATTAATACTTAAATATTAAGTATAAATTAAACTCACCATTAAACAAACAAACATAAATATGTCAAACTGAGCCCGAGTTTTCAAAAAATTTTCTTATTCGCAATGAAAAAAACAACTTTACAAAATCAAATCTACATAACAAACAAGCCAATATAGATACAGAATGTCTCAATTTGTTGTCTTCTTTGTTAGTGTAAAAATTACATAAACTGAAATAATCAAGAAAACAAATACAAGCAGGATAGCCTAGTGGTTAAGGCTACTGCAGTTTCACCGTGTAATTAGCGGTTCGAATCTCGGTGAAAACTTTGATAACAATACGAAATTGCCTGATGATGATTACGTGGTGGTTTTCGAAATGGTCCGTCGCAATATGCCAGCAAATGTTTCTTTTTTTTCAGTTTCTTTTAAACAAATATAGTAATTGAATATTCAATTGTTATAAGCCGGTGTCGAGCTCATGAATTCTTAAATATTAAAAACCTTAAGTAAATTTTAATTTAATGTTTAACTTGGAATGTGTTAGCTCCGGTGGACTCAAATTACAGGGGAGCTTTTGAAGTAACAAACTTTAGTTCTTAAAATTTTTTCATTCCGACTATCTCATTCAGCTATTGATGACAACCAAAAGCTATTATTTCTTTCATTGTCTTGAAGAATTTGTTTTTCAGAAATATCAAAAAGCAATGGATAACCTATTAATATTCATTTTAGGCTGAAATGAGGCCGTTGCTCTCTCTATGGTAGGTTCATGGTTCATGCAACTTTATGATAAAAAATTCCTTATCAACAAAAAACGAAAATCAACACACTAATTTCTTCTTTCGTAGGACGAAAGTTTAAGTTAATTAGTAAAGAGTGAAATATGTGAAAATATTTTTTGAAACTGCCAATTTTTCGTCAACTCAACTAAATTTATAGAGCAAAAAATATTTCACAAAATCGGTATTTATATAATGTGGATTCAAAAATTTGTTATTAATACTTCATATTATCGTGTTAAAATTATTTGAAATATTATATACATATATTCGAGATATTGGGGCACTTGAGGGCAGCGCGCTGTAACAACGTCCATTAAAACCCAAAAAAAAAAAAAAAAAAACTTTAAGAAAATCGTATAACTTTAAATGAGCAATTCTTGTATATTTGTATAGCCGAACGATATCGGGAACGGCTCAACCGATTTAAATGAAATTTGGCACAGAGATAATGTATCACCTTCAAAGACTTTCTACCTAGGTGTTGCCACTCAGAATGTCTCACAAGGTTGCCGCCTATTCGAAATACAAAAAATGGCATGAGATATGCCGAAATGGGTATCAAACGAAAGGTATTTTACGCCGCATTACAATAGAGGCATTCTTGAGTAGGGTTGCCATTTAGGGTTGCCAACTATTCGAAATTAATAAAAAAATTGCATGAGATATGCCGATATGGGTATCAAACGAAAGGTATTTCACTCCGCATTACAATAGGGACATTCTTGAGTAGGGTTGTCATTTAGGGTTGTCACCTATTCGAAATTAAGAAAAAAAATTGCATGAGATATGCCGAATTGGGTATCAAACGAAAGGTATTTCACTCCGCGTTACAATAGGGACATTTTTGAGTAGGGTTGCCATTTAGGGTTGGGGTAGTTAAACGAAATATTACTCTACTTACTCATATTCTATTAAAGCTTTAAAGGAGAATATTATATTTGAAAATCTTCGTAAAAAAATCTTACACATGATTCGACTTAATTTTCTTAATTTCACACACGCTAATAAAATTGAAATGCAATATCAAGGCACCGTGGCAAATTCTAGCAAAATATATTTAAATGCATATTTTTGGCAAATATGAAATGAATAATTGTAATTTCTCACAGATTACTATTAGAAATATTTCTCACCATAGCAAAAAGATATCTCATGATAATTTTCTACCGTTGAACACTAGAGGCATATGTTCAATTTGAAAACGACATCTAACCATTTAGTTACTTACCAACTACTACGCGTTTTCGAAAAGATATAGACGCGTTATCGTTTGTTAATGAAGTGCTATCAATTTGTTATTTACAACTAATGGTATCGATGACTTGTTGATTTTTATCGACATCTTTATTGGTATACTGTCGAAATTTTTTCCATTTTTGTCGCAAAAATATATATTTTGAACGAAAAGTTATCGATTAGTTATCGAAATGTTGTCCGTTTTTAATAGGCTTGTTATCGAAATGTTACCGATAGCACTTCAAATTATAATTATAATTCAAATTTCTTACGGTTTCGAACAGCGAACCAAGCTATTCTGAATTCCGACTCGGAATGAAAAGTAAAACGACATTGATTTCGACTCGGTTTCTATTTGGTGTTCTCAATTCCGGTTGTAAAAAATCGATTCGAAGTCGATTTCGAATCGTTTTCATTCCGATTCGGTAACCAGTTTAATCAGCTGTTTTTGTTTATGTGTTTTGGTTTAAGTATCATAAAAATTTATTTTAATTAAAAAATGCCTACAGATATGGTTTTTGATGCGCAGACGCAAGAATACTTGCTATTGTGCGTGCGAATCGTAAAAATGCGCTGGATCGGAATTCAGAACAGGTCGACTTCATTTCGATCAGCATCGATTTGTTTGCCTAATAGATTTCTTGATAGAAGTTTTTAAAGAAAGATTTATTATGCCAATTTAACTCAAATTTAAACAAAAAATACACACAACTCATCCAAATAAAATGAAGAATTTAAAAAAAATTATTTGAAAGACAAATATCGCAACATTTGTGTATAATCTGCCAATTAATTTTCTTTCCGACTGCTCAGAGGCAATACTTTTCAAACCGATAATTTTTGGTCGGAATCGAAATTGAGAACACCAATCCATTTCGATTCCGAAAAAATTGATCGGAATCGGAATCCAGAACAGGCCTGATTATTCCTTTTACAGTAAAAGTATTTAAAAAAAAAAATATTTCCAAGTTTTTTGTTTTTTAGCTCTAAAGTAATTATTAAATCCGTACTTTTATTTTCCAAGGTTAAGATAAAAGTGCGGACCTACAATTATGGAATGGCTCATCAAACTTAAGCGAAGTTTTTTTAAATACAAAATCCTCCTTGTTTCAACCCAAAGCGGTGCATCAAATTTCAAGGTAATATCTCAATTGGTTCATAAAAAAACGGTTGAATGTTACTATGGAAAAGTATAAGTATAGTAATAGGAGGGTTGGTTATGGTTTACCGGTGACCTATTTCTAGTATTGGTAAACAAAATTTTGAAGTGTCCCAATAGGTAACAAGTTCTGATATTTAGGAGAATCCGCTGGTAAACAATTCGTTTCATATCTCAATATCTCTGCAAGCATCATTTTTGAAATTCTAACATTGGACAAAATCTTAGACCCATGTTTGGGTTTATTCACCGGCAGCACTTATAAATACAAGTAAAGTAACAGAGCAAAAACTATATGGGATGACATAATAGCTATCAATAGTTTTCTATTAATTTAAATTTACAGACTTGCTTCCGCTAGTGTAATTGATGTTAAAGCTGTTAAATTTCCATCGCTAAGATATCTGAAAAATCAGTGCAAGTAAATAGTTGCATAACAACATCTAATCCCTGGTAATTAAAATAAAAATCCAATCATGAAGTAGTAAAAAGTACTTTTACAAAATGTGGAAAGCAAATTTTATTGTAAAAGTTTCCACAGTTTTAATTCTTATTTTTACATAATAACATGATTGGAGGCGTAGCAATTTTTTTTTTATTAAACATTTTATAGCTTCCATTTCTTGGCAAATGCTGACAATCACCCTTAAGCTCCACATCACCAGAACAAAAACACAATTTGCTATTTTGTGTGAAAATTACAATCAATCAAAAAATATGACTAAGACCTAAAGTAATCAATAGGCAAATAATTTAGGTGTGCCAGCTGAAGTGAAAAAAAAAATTACAACTTTAAAAATCACACATCATCTTCGGTGATTAAAAATAGCGAAACAAAACATAAATCATTAAAGAAGTGAATAACATAACAAGCTGCGGCGGTGATGACATCAACAACAACATCTAACTAGTGAGAGCAGGTAGAGCTAAAGATCGTATACCTTTCAAGTATGCAAAAATCTTTAAGCTTATTGGGTTTAAAAGAAGAATGTAATTAAGAGTACATAAATCATTCTTAATCTTGCTTAAATATAAGCTGTTATGATTTTCATGAAAATGTCTTTGATTTGGCGGTTCCACTTAGAGTTAGGGCGAAATTTCATAATACCTATAATTCCAGTAGCGATCGCAGTGGTGTTATGGTAGCGTGCTCCGCCTACCACACCAAAGATTCTGGGTTCACGCTCCGGGCAAAGCAACATCAAAATTTTATAAACAAGGTTTTTCAATTAGAAGAAAATTTTTCTAAGCGGGGTCGGCCCTCGGCAGTGTTGGGCAAGCACTGCGATGCCATGAAAAGCTCTCAGTGAAAACTCATCTTCCTCGCAGACGCCGTTCGGAGTCGGCATAAAAACAAATAGGTCCCCTCCCGCCAATTTGTAGAAAAATTAAAAAGAGCACGACGCGAATTGGAAGAGAAGCTCGGCCTAAAATCTCTTCGGAGGTTATCGCACCTTACATTTATTATTATTATTTTTTAATCCGAAATGATCTCTATATAGTCCCAAAGCATCCCCGAAAGCAATTCCAACATTTTTATTAAATGTTCCAGTAATTAGTCCAATTCATCCCGAAATGATTTCTAAATTAGACCAGAAATGTTACTGTTAACCTGAAATTCATCCATAAATGCGCCGAAAGCAATACCAGAAAATGTACCAAACACAGAAAATGTATGTAACACATCCCGAAGATATAGAAAATATTTCGAAAATTATCTTGAAATATCCCTGAATAATCCCAAAATATTCCTGATAAAAACCCTAAATAATTAAAAGTTCGAAATAATTGCTAAAGCTATATCTGAACTACCTCAAGTTAACCCTGGAATAATCCCAAACTAGTCTCGAAATATTCCCGAAAACAATCCCGAATGCAAAGCTCTGAAAACAGTTCCGAAATGTTAAGTGGAATTGCCCACTTTTCCGAAAATGTTAGATCCTGATCTACTCAACCTAAAGTCAAGTTCAATAAACAAGGTTATAATTATTAGAAGTAGTTAAAACTTAACTGGAGAGACCTCTCCGAACCTTTTTTAACCTTCTAGACCTTTAGTTATCTGCTTTTTCAGTCCTTTTGGCGTGGTTGAGTTAAAAAACGAAACATCCGACAACCAATCTTTCACCTTATTATTATCAATAAAATTTCGCGTTTATGAAAGGTATAAAAATCTCAAAAAACACAGACTGCGAGCGATAAAAGTGTCTAAATGAAAAATTATGTGTGCGTTTGACGTTTGCAGAAATTTGTACTTTAAAATATTATTCATAACAAAAAATAGTATTTTGTCTCAATCATTTACAAAAGTAATAAGGAAGCAAGCCTTAGCACCCTTTTTCCTTTTTGGTATAAAAACAAACCAAAGCAGGAAAAAAATAAAACTTGTATGTCGGAAAGTAATAAAAAGTGAAAGCAGTTTGCGTTTGCGCCAAAGCCGCAAAACAGAAATCAATAAAAATACAAATTTCTCAGCGGGAAGTCAAAAGGTGCCATAAAAATTAGTCCAACCACATTGTATGTCGGAATTTGGTTTTACCTTGTTCTTCTTATTTTCATACCTACTCATTCTACAGTTAACCGTATATTTTTGGTTTTCTCTACTTACTTCTTATGCTTAAGTTGTACTCAGATTTGGTTGTTTTTACTTCGCATTCAGCTGATCGGTTGCCTACATCACGCGCCTGAACGTTCATTGACACATTTACATGCGATTATGAATTGAAATTTTTTTTGAAGTGCGACAAGTCATAGTTTCACTTTACTGGGCTCGGCAATGCTGGCCAAAAGGTGACGAAGACTGCATACTTATTTTCATTTTCAATGAGGCGTGGCCTTCATTTAAGGTCACATTTTGATTATTTCACTTTTATGATGATGTGAGGTGCATATAAACTCATCAATGATATGTTTTTTTTAATCGCTCTAATAAGTGAATTATTGCAAGTAGTCATTCTTTACTATATTTAAAATCTCACTTAGCTTAAATATTCAGACCAAGTGTGACTTTTGTGTTAGTTCAATGCTTAAATAATCATCCAGTCACGCTATATACTTATTAATTTTTGAGAAAAAATAAAACGAGGGAAGAGGAAAAGGAAGATCACAAGGCAAAGCCGGTGCCAAAACTGAAATCCGCAATGAAACCGGATGCCGTGTTATCAGTTTGGTATCAAGGAGTTAACGCTATTTTAAAGGTGTGTTATCGACGAGGTAAAGACGAGTTATCGAAGTGTTATTAATACGCGGTCGATAAGAAATGTTATAAATAAGTTACTACGCTTTTCACGATATGTTGTCAAAAAATTATCGACAAGTTTTCGATTTGCTGTCATAAAGTTATCGAAAACGTATCGATTTATTATCGACAAGTTATCGATAATTTATCAAAAAAAAAGTTGTTACGCATTGGTTATCGGGGTATTACCATATGCCAACAGCGCGTCATCGGTTTGTTATCGAAATATTATCCATTTGGTATCAAAATCTATCGATTTGATATCGAAAATTTTTCGTTTTTTTTATTAGATACCGATAAACCTTCACTATGAAATGGAGGACACATCTGTTACCCAGCTAACAGCAAGCCGATAAGAAATCAATAAGAAGCTGATGACTCGGAAATGACAAACCCACAAGTCGACGATAATAATTCGGTGTCGGTTATAAAACAGAAAACTTGTCGATATTAGTTGTTACAGATAAGAAGCCGAAAAAACTCTTCTCAATAAGCCCCGAATTACTCGATTCTCGTAAAGTTACCTCTGCGGTGGTTTAACTTCAGTTACTACGGCTTTCACTTTTATAGCCTACATAAGAGCTGTGATTGGGGCTTTTGTACGATGTTGCGAAATACAATACGAATTCCTTGGAGAAATGTGTTTAAAAAGCCAATAGGAGTTACTGGAAGAAATGATGATTCGAGGTGTTGCGTCTTTAAAACCAAATATTTCCCATCTCTCCAGCTCTATGAACCGTCATCATTATTTTAATTTTCAAGGAGCTACTAAAATAACTCGAAATACATATTCCAAATATAGGAGAGATGGCTCAATCCATAAACAGTACGGAAGTGCTCACTCCAGGGTATACATAGAAGATGTATTAGATGCTCCCCACTCCACTTCGTTCCTCATTCTAAAGAAATTTTACTGTGCATATTGGTTCGTTCTCACGAACTAAAAGTTAAACTGAAGATGGCACAATGTCAATATCAGTTTGTCCCCACATTCATTTTTTACAAAAGAGGACGGATCATTTTAGTAGACATCAGTTACCCACCCTTTCGAAAAATGAACAAAACAAAATTAATAAAATGTATGAAAATTAGCGCGAATAAACTTCTGGTTCTTTACACACCCAAAGCTAATATATCTCAAGTGAAAGCGTCGGGTTTGCAAGTTAAGCCAGGCATTCCTTTATTACGATAACTGCTAAAAAATGGGAGCATCAAGGAGAACAAATCTTCTGCAATCTGTCTCTCCCAACTTCTAGCACACCGCTCGGATCTTATACAGGTTCGATTCTGTTGAATATTTTAAGCGACTGTTGCTTTTGACCTTGCCCATGATTCCAAGCCACATATCGCCACACGTACGATGAGCGACTTATAGAGCACCATTTTGTTTATCGAGGAAGACTTTACTTCTTAATAGCCTAAGCAGATTCAAAGGGTGACCAGCGCTATTTATAGTTTTTCCAACCCCATTTTCAACCGCACCTATTACAAATATAAATGCATCATACACATATTTAACAGGCGAGGCACTGCCGAACGCAAGTTCCTCACATAAGAAGGGGTGAGATAGGTTAGAAAGTTAAAAGTGATAATATCAAGTCCTTCCAGAGATGGCCAGGCTAATCATTTAATGGAGCTAAATTCCGGAGCGTACGAGATTAATTTCCGGCAAATTACCATTAACTTCGATAACATTCCCCAAAACCTTCCGGGAAAAGATTTTCGCTACAATAAGGCTGGTAGTACGTTGGATTTCTGCATCAAATACTACCGCTTGTCCTTTTTTACCGCTTAACCCAGAGAGGAAAGGTAGAAGTTGCAAGCCTATATAAATGTTATCAGCGTATTCCAGCAGTTTCCTGCTACTATTATGTGCTGTAGTCTCGCGGTTTGCATACGAGAACTTGGCTTGACAGAAGCCTTGTTTTAATCCGAAGGTTCGAAGGGTTTTTTGCCAATCTCCGCGCAGCTAATGGCATTGCTCAAAGTAATTTGGTAAAGCTGTATAAGCTTTGTAGACATATGACGGATTGTTTTGCTATCAAGAACTAGTTCGAAGTTGGCAAAACGAGGAGTGTGTAAATTTTCTTTTCGTTGGGTTTCTTCCATTTTTGTTGCTTGGAGACATTCTGGTCTGTAGACCTGTATTAGGTCTGAAGCCGCAGGGAGCCCCTTTTTCCCGAGGCAGCTTGATATTCCTTATCATACCTTTTGTTGGTTTTGCACCTTCGTGGTTGCTCAAATGACCACTGTAGCTGACGTCGCAAGACCCTATCGCTCTTTTGCCTTGCCTCGCTGATCGTGCCTTGACAAGAACTTCATCAAATTGAAACAGCTGGGCATCGGTGCCTTCTACTAAATCAGTTCGAACATTTCAGGTAAATGCAAGGAACGATAACCTCCGAAAGATGTTAGGCCTAGCTTCTCTTCCAATTAGCATCGTTCTCCCTTTAACTGTTCCTACAAATTGGCGGGACGTAACCCACACGGTTTACGCCTACTCCGAACGGTATCTGCAAAGTTGAGTTTTCACTGAGAAACTTTTATGGCAGAAATACACTTGAAGTGTTTGCCAAATCACTGCTGAGGGGCGCCCCGATTTTCTAATTGAAAAAACCTTTGTTTGTAGGGTGCAAATGCCAACGCCAAACCTTAAATAAATGTTTCTTTTTAGAGATTCCCTACTATTGATTTATAATCTTAGCATACTCATCATATTTTGGACGACTGCTTTAGGTATTTAGTTTGAATGGTGAAAATACTTTAAACAAAAAAAATCATTGCCGTGACACTCAGCGCCGTAAAGTTGTCAAGCAACCTGAACGCTGATTAACTCTAATGGGCTTTCACTTGGGCCGGCATCATCTAACCAGGTAGCAATGGAATTGACAACGTTTCAGTAAGCGCCGCTTGAACTTCAAGAAATTCTCCAATGTGTAAATTTACCGTTTGAAAGTCGTTTGCTTTGGTATTTGAACGGTTTTTTATTTTTCGATTTATGCACAGTATGTTATTATAAGAAATCACTGCGAAATATTAAGTTCAACGCTCTATTTAATTTGCAATTGAATTCATATCACATAGCTATTTGCATATAAACATTTGTACCTATGTTAGTATGAGTGTTTGAATGCTATTATGAAAATGTTAGCTCGTATTATTCTATGTTAGCAAAGAAGCCAAGAAAGGCACCAACCAGTTTTTTTTTTTTTTTTTTGTTTTGAAGCAAGTTTTGGCATTTTGTTAATAGGTATACAAACATATATACGTACTTTATTATGTCTATCAAAGTAGCCGTAAGATACCTAAAGAGCCAAGACCAAATTATGGTTGGTTCAGCTAAAATAATGCTTTTGTTGCTCTATTGTTCATCATTTCTGAGAAATAGTTTTAACGCTGATGCTTTACGTATTCATATGATATTTAGATTTAGCCAAGCTTGCACTGACAGCAAATTATTGTGGTCTAATTATCGGTTTGTTATCGGTTTCTTTCAGACGAGCCATCGGTTTTTACTATTTCAATAATATTTCGATATTTAACCGATATCTTTTAAATAACAAATCGATAACTTTTCGATATATTTTCCATTAAAATTCGATAATTGTTTGATTAAATATCGATAGCTTTCTATAAGTAATCGATAATTTTCGATTAAAATCAATAGCTTTTCGAAAACATACCTTAAACTTTGTTGTAACATGTCGATCACTTTTCGATAACAAATCATTAAGTGTTCGATAGCAAATTGATATCTTGATAACATATCAATAACTCTACATAAATAATCTTTAAATTTTCGATAACGAACCAAAACGTCGAAAACGAACAAAAACGTCGGGAAAGACACAGAGCTCACTGCAAGTTGATACCGGGATTTCCATAGCTTACTTACTTTATTTTTACTTAACTCTTTAAACGATAATTGATGTCAAACAAGGCGCACCAGTCGCTTCTTCGCTAGGTAAACTGACGCCAATTGGTAATACCAAGGGAATTTAAATCGCTTTGCACCCGGTCCTCAGCAGGTGGGTACAGGGATGTGGCCTTAGGTTAAATCCCGACAAGACGGAAATGCTTCTCTTCACGAGGAAGTAAAAGCCACCTGCCTTCAGAGTACCATTCTTAAATGGCAATCAACTAACCCATGTCATCGAGTACCAAGTATCTGGGACTAACAATTGACGTGCAAGTTGAATTGGAAAGTATGCATCGAAGAGCGTAATGCGTGTGTTGGTGCCATAGGGGCCGGACGCACTTGCCCCACAGCTGCTTTAGACCCCATTTTGTACCTGCTTCCGATCGACTTGCATATACTTTGTACATCGTCACAAACCGTACTGAGACAGAGGGAGTCTGGGTGTTGGAAGGATACTCAACAAGGGCATAGTAGTATCCTAAATACTAAATTTCCTAATGGTACATGTAGTACCGCGACAGATTACTACCCTCGCTAACTGAAGTTTGAGTACGGTTGTAATACCGCCATTCCATGCAGGAACGAGTGGAAGAGAAACCCGGGCATAAGGGTCGACGACATCCAAATCTACACTGACGGCTCCAAGATGGAATCGTGAGTGGGGGCCGGAGTCTACTCTGAGTCCTTAGATTTGTCTGCATCATTCAGACTACCATCGCACTGCAGCGTGTTTCAAGCAGAAATTCTCACGATTTGGCAAGCCAGCAAATCACTGGAGGGCTTGAATGTAGCTGATAAAGTTTGCATCCCGTCGGATAGCCAAACAGCGATAAAAGCGCTTTCCTCGCCACACATTAACCCAAAATTAGTGTAGGCTTGTAAGCGACTCATATCCCAGTTATCCACCAATCTAGAACTATGCGTTATCTGGGTCCCGGGTCTTAGGGGGATAGATGGTAACGAGAAGGCCGACGAGCTGGCACGCAGGGGCTCATCGGAGATGAGCGAGGAAATAACCAGTGTCGAAGTAGGCATACCCTTAGCAGTAACCGAGGAGAATATGCAAAGCTTCTACTTGAAGAAAACACAAACAAAGTGGAATAACATCACCACCTGTGTAATATCAAAATCCATTTGGCCAAACTATGATGGAAGGAGGACGAGAAGTCGTCTGAACAAATCAAGGGCCAACACAAGCAAACTGATAGCAGTCTGCACCGGTCATTGGGCTGTAGGTACGCATGCGGAAAAGGTGGGCATTCCGTATAACGACTACTGCAGAAGCTGCAAAGATCCAAATGCCAAGGAGACAGAAGAACACTTTATGTGTAAATGTCCGGCTCTAGCTAGAGCCCGACTAAGGTTCCTTGGAACCCCGTTTCTAGAAGACCTCAGAGGTCTATCTGTGATAGCAATCCCGAATATTCTTAATTTTATCAACAACTCTGGCTGGTTTTTATACATTGACCGTAACATTCAGTAGGTTTTAGACGAGTTATATGGCATCAAAACGGCTTTAAATAGATACTTGGGCGACCAGGCCGCAGCCATTTCACCTACCTACCACCCGATCCTTCCAGCGCAGTGGGCCCCCCTTTTCCTCTGCTTCGCTAGGCGATTTCCGGTAACAAAAATTTCTAAGCCGTAGCACCATCTTTCATTCGCATAACATGGCCCAGTCAGCATAGCCGCTACGTTTAAATTCGTTGGCCTATGTTGATGTCTGTCTAAAGCTCGTGCAGCTCATCATTAAATCTTCTTCGGCACTCGCCTTCGCCAACGCGCAGAGGTCCAGAAATCTTTCGATGAACTTTTTTCTGGAACACTCCCAGAGCCGACTTTTTGTTCGATGACAGCAAGTACTTCATTTTGTCCTCATTCACCATCAAACCCAAGTTTTCCGCTTCTTTTTCCAGTCATTTTGTACAACCGTATAAGTTTTGCGGGGAACCCAAATTCAGACAGAGCAGCATATAGGCAGCTCCTTTTCATTCTGCCGAAGCAAGAAGCACAACAATGATAAATGCATTGCTGTTGGTAATTTCGCAGTCATTGATGGTTTAATTTAACAGAGACAGAAATTTTAATTAACTGCTACAGATTTTAAGATGTCTGGGTGTTAACCAGTTAGTGATGCCACGACCAATGAGGCTAAGTGCGACTAAAGGTCAGGTTAAGTACGACGCCTTGACACTTTTCTGCGCAGTCACTCACATTCACTATATAATACACAAAATTTCATAAAGTCGTTCAGGTTTACTGTCACTCACTGAAAGGAAGTTTGGTTCACACAAAAAAACTGACTCGTTTTGTTATAAAAAATTTGCCCCTAAATCATAAAAAAGCAGAATATATTGTTTCGAATATAAGCAACACTAAGGGGTACTGCCATCTCTAAGCCGATGCTAAGCAGTGACTGATGCACATCAATAATTCAATCATTATGTCTACACATATTTACGTATACGCAGCGGAGAAGAGATGCACAAACACATGGATATATCTTATCTGATGTGCTCACATGAGAGGGCAATAATTTGTGCAAGTATTACTCACGCGCATATGAAAAGCTATAAACGTAGTTGTGGCTGGTGATTTTGTAGCTGATAACTAACTAGTAAGTTCTGGAATGGAAAAACCTAGAAGTATGCAACGAGGAACTCAGACAGTATAAAAGGCGACAAAAGTAGAGGCGCGAGATTCAGTTTGATTTAAGCATTCCATCTGTCGAGCAGTAACAGTGTTATTTTTGAAAATTACTTTAAAAAAAGACAATTTTGCATTATCGAATATTGGAGTTATTTGTTCAACAGTTTAGTGATTCGAACCTTAGTAGAAGATTTGAAACAAGCGGAATTGCAGTAAATTCGTTACAATATTAAAGAGTTTAGAGCTCGGCATACAAAATAAGAAATGAAAAAAATTAAATTCAATACGTTCATACATACATTTATAAACTTTCATGAGGCGTCTGACTTCCACAATAATCTGTGTATTAAGTGAGAAAAATGAAGGGAAGAGATTTAAGGCCGAGTTTCTCTTCCAATTTTCGTCGTGCTTCACTTTAGTTTTTCCTACAAATTGACGGGACGGGACTTACTTGTTTCATTCCGACTCCGAACGGCATCTGCAAGGCAGATGAGTTTTCACTGAAATAGCTTTTCATGGCAGAAATACACTCGGAGTGCTTGCCAAACACTGCAAATTAAAAATTTTACTCACCACGAGTTGAGATACGTAATTGAGTCGTTGTAATCCTACAGTCCTACCACTGAGCTATGACTGCATCTTTTTGTATTCTAAATAATTAAGTTATATATGTTTTCTTGTTGTTACTTTGAGTTAGTTCTGTTCTCGGGGTTAGGTAAAAAAATGAGGTTAAGATAGAATCGGCGTACTCGAGCTTTTGCAGCCACGGCACTGTTAATGGACACAAATTCGAGACTGTAAGGAATTTCGTTTCTTTGGGAGCCAGCATTAACAGTAAAACCAATGTCAGCTTAGAAATCAACCGGATAATGACTTTTGCCAACCAGTGCTAAAATGGACTAAGTGGACAATTGAAAAGTAAGTCCTCTCTCGACGAACAAAAATTACGCTTAACCTGTCCTGATGTATGACTCGGAATAATGGATGGTGTCGAGAAAATATAGGATAACTCTTGGAGTGTTAGAGGGAAATGTTCTACAGGGGATTTATGCTCCTGTCCGTGATGCTGGCGGCGCGTATCGAAGAAGGTATAATGATGAGTTGAATGAGCTTTACGCAGATAAGACGATAGTGCAGCGAATAAAAGTACAAAGGCTTCCCTAGTTAGGTCATATTATGCGAATCGAAGAAGACGCTATCGCCAAGAAGTATTATAGTCGACACCGCAGTTTAGAAGCAGGGGAGAGGGAAGACCACAACTGAGTTTGGAGAGGAGGGTGGAGGAAGACTTGATAGCTGGCGTGACTTTTTACGAAATGGCAAAAATGGCTTAGGTGTTTAAGCGCCAATTAATGATGATGATGGTGTTGTTATTTTATTTCGTTTTATGTGTTAAATAATTTTCCATTTTTTCCTTTTTTTAATAAAGCAATATAATTCAATAAACAGCTTATTGTGCAATGCATCTAAAACTCTTTGAAATTTATTAAATATGTAAGACAATTAAAAGATTAAATCCAAGATAATTGAGTAGGCTTAAGAGTCACATTGTCCGTAGAGATATCAGAAGTTTTCTCTACGTCCAAACTAAAAACCCCATCAAAAACCAAGGCCTATGTTATAAAATAACTCCGTCCTCTTGGTTAATGCTAAAAGCTTTCTAGGGCTTATATTGATTGCTGCTTATAGCTCTGATAGCTGTGTCACTCCTTAAAGCTTAATCTTAGTTGAGCAAGCATAGGAAACGAGCACAGTGATAAAATTCTATAAGTTTTAAGAAAATTGTCTATGATTTTTTTTTCATTTCACCATATCAAGGAAAAGTAGATGTATAAAATAAGCTTTTCATGTTGTCTGCTTTTACGGGACTTATCAGATTAATTCATATATACTACATATCTATATCGATAAATCTTATAAAATAAAGTGGCTAAATTTCATTGTACGCCCATCACTTCGTACCGAATGCTCCGACTCAAAACCGGTTTTTTCATTTGAAATCTTAGCTACCTGATGTGGACATATTCAATAAAATTTGAGGGTAAATATTATATGAGAGTGGCAAATTGCCAAATTTTAGAAAAAAATCATCAAGTTTTTGTTAACACAGCTTTAAATTCAAACAAGTAAGGAAGGCTAAGTTCGGGTGTAACCGAACATTACATACTCTCAGCTAAGAGCTTTGGGGACAAAGTAAGGGAAAATCACCATGTAGGAAAATGAACCTAGGGAAACCCTGGAATGTGTTTGTATGACATGGGTATCAAATGGAAGGTACTAAAGAGTATTTTAAAAGGAAGTGGGCCATAGTTCTTTAGGTGGACGCCATTTCGGGATATCGCCATAAAGGTGGATCAGGGGTGGCTCTAGAATGTGCTTGTACGATATGGGAAACAAATGAAAGGCGTTAATGAGTATTTTAAAAGGTAGTGGGCCTTACTTCCATAGGTCGACGCCTTTTCGGGATATCGCCATAAAGGTGGACCAGGGTTACTCTAGAATGTGTTTGTACGATATGGGTATCAAAAGAAAGGTGCTAATGAGTGTTTTAAAAGGGAGCAATCCTTACTTCCATAGCTCGACGCCTTTTCGAGATATCGCCATTGAGGTGGACCAGGGTTACTCTAGAATGTGTTTGTACGATATGGAAATCAAATGAAAGGTGTTAATGAGTATTTTTAAAGAGAGTCGGGCTTAGTTCTATAGGTGGACGCCTTTTCGAGATATCGACCAAAATGTGGACCAGGGTGACCCAGAACGTAATCTGTCGGGTACCGCTAATTTTTTTTATATATGTAATACCACGAACAGTATTCCTGCCAAGATTCCCACGTCATAAGATCAACCCACCTACCAAGTTTCATCGCTTTGTCTGTCTTTGGTAATGAATTATCGCACTTTATCGGTTTTTCGAAATTTTCGATATCGAAAAAGTGGGCGTGATTCTAGTCCGATTTCGTTCATTTTAAATAGCTATCTGAGATGAGTGCCCAGAAATCTACATACCAAACTTCATCAAGATTCCTCAAAATTTACTCAAGTTTACGGACGGACGGACGGACGGACATGGCTAAATAATTTTCTTTTTTCGCCCAGATCATTTTGATATATATAAATCTATATCTATCTCGACTAGTTTATGCCGTTACGGATTACCGTTATGCAAACAATTTTTTGCAGTAAAACATAGAAATATTTACCTTCGTTCTGCATCACAGAAATCACTTCATTCCTTTCTAATATGAAGTAATTGTTTAAACGAAAGTAACATTTTTTTAGTGTTTTTTCGCTGTGAAATGTACGAGCAAACTTGCATTGAGTGGGACATTGTGCATCACAAACGTACGTAGTGCATGGCTGCTAACGTTTACTTCGGCAGGACATTTATAGTTATATATGGATGCATGTATATATTTTCATATCATATTAGCTTAACATATGTATACCAATAATATCAACTTTAAACATTTCGTTAAAATTCTTAAACAAAAACTCCATTTTTTGGCGTGCTTGTATGTACAATGTTTGTGCACTAAGAAGATTTAATCTAGGAACAACCCAATCGAACAAATTCTATTCATGGTTCCATTTGACTGGAATCTTGTATATAGGCAGCCTTTGCCTAGATTAGTTAATACGACACTTTTTTGGGCGAAATGGACCATGGAACGGCTGTGACTAAGACTAGGAGGACTGGTGCTTTGACTGGGACTAAGACTTTTGGACTAAGACTGAAACCGGAACTGGGACTGGGAATAAGGGATGGAGAAGAATAAGAACTAGAGAGAAGCGTAAAGAGTGATAGAGATAGGGACTGAGAAAAAGATAGAGTTAGATGAAGACAAAGCGGAAAACAAGTGACGGAAAAGCCGGAGTGGTAGAAAGAGACGCATAGAAAGAGAAAAGCTGAGGACGGACTGAATAAAAGTACAAAAAAAAGGGGCTAGGGAGATTAAGAGGTTACAATTTCTTAAAACGTATGCCAGCAGACCAAAGTTAGGGCAGAAAAACGTCTGACTGGTCCGCTAGTATATTAAAAAGCTATCTTAAGATCCAATAAAAATTGTATCTTATGACGAAATCATGCACCTCAGTTCTAGCAACAAACCAGTTGCAACTTGAATTTGAAATTCTCACATTAATATACACTAAACACTTTGATTTTGCCATAATTTGATTAAAATTGTCAAATAGGTAAGCATATTATCGATAAACATGCCTAAAGTTCTCACAAACTAATAAATATTATTTTTGCTAATATATCTTGTTAATTTGTGTTTATTGTCATATGCCCTGCAGAATAATTGACTACATTTTTCAAACCCAGGAATAAGAAAACTTAAGCTCTTGAAAACCTGCTGGTCTATGTTGATACATATGTATAAAGCGAAAGCATAGATCATAATGAGTTAAGTTTATCTCTCTGTTGACAAAAATCAAACTTTAGTTGAGACAAATTTGCTTATAGGGATTTTTGTTGTTGTTGTTTGAACAGCGTTTCGCCCCATTCAATTATTTCTATCACTCACAAGTTGTCACCAAAGTCTGCTAAAGGGAGTCGAACGAAACTGGCAGTTTCAACAGAGGCGTACCATACGGAAGATAGTGGTAGAGACGTGAATTCCAAATTACATTTGAAAAGATGGTTGTGTCGTGTAGGAACACACAAGCAGGACATACATTACTTATGTCGTGGTTGATTCTCGACAAGTAAGAGTTAAACCTTTTACAGTATACAGAACAAAGTTGGGCCAGAGAGACTCGTGTTTCCTCTGGTAGTGTGCTTTCTTCTTCTGTATGGGAAGTATATTGTATATTGATAATGTGGTTCATCGGGAGCATCCTGACAAGAGCATAACCCGACTCTGTGTGGAATTTGCCTAGGGCCTTCTCGTGCTCCTTTTCATCAAGAGGCTATGTAGCTTATAGAGATGTTCCCTTAACCCCCTTGGAGGTGGGGCTAGATCAAATAGTTGTTCGGTAGTGTGTCTGGTTTGTGAAAACTAAGAAAAACTGTCTGTTAAGTTTAAGTCAACTTTTTAAGTAAGATAAAGTGACCTTAAAATTTTTCATACAAACACACATACATATCTACACTCATCAAGTTTTGCTTCGACCTTCATTATTTTCGATATTTTTATAAAAATATGTGTTATTATATAACACCAACAATCCAAATATACACTTAAGACTTTTTTCCATTTTCTGAGAGATAAATTCTAAAAATGCTTACTGAAAGCTAAAAATTTGCATAAAAATTCGCGGAATTTTCCTGAATTTTCTAAAAAGTTTTAAGTTTCTATTTGGATTTTTGGTCTTATATAACAATATATATTTTTATAAAAATTGCGACAATAATTTAGGTCAAGCCAAATTTAATGACTGTATATGTTTTAATAATAAGCCATTATAAATTATTGTTTGTTATGTAAGCTAACACCAATATTCTGGCTTGCATTGACTGATAATTGTAACAAAAATGTCAGCCCTTTCTTTAACTTTTAATGTTTCAAATATTCAATTCAATTTTTATTAGTCCTTTTAAATTGATTTATAGCTTATAGCTGTTAAAAATTTCAATTAAAAGGTGCATTGCTAAGAGCTTGTCTTTAACGGATCAGTTCAATGTATAATTTTGGTGCGGTCTTGCTACACAAAGTTTGTGTGGAAGTTTAGCATAAAAGTAAAATCCCTATTGACCGCTTTTTGAAAATTATCAACGACAACACTGTTCACAGCAGATTCGAAGGACGGTGCTTTTGACATAGTGGCTACGGTTACCACTTCGATCCATTTATACAAAACAGGTGCTTTTTGTTTAAGTTTGGTCTGATGGCCACTTTTCATCCAGTCTGGTTCTTTGTACGGAAGCGAGTGCAAAAATGATAAAAAACAAGTAAGGAAGGCTAAGTTCGGATGCAACCGAACATTACATACTCAGCTGAGAGCTTTGGGGACAATATAAGGGAAAATCACCATGTAGGGAAATGAACCTAGGGTAACCCTGGAATGTGTTTGTATGACATGTGTATCAAATAGAAGGTATTAAAGAGTATTTTAAGAGGGAGTGGGCCATAGTTCTATAGGTGGCCGCCTTTTCGAGATATCGCCATAAAGGTGGACCAGGGGTGACTCAAGAATTTGTTTGTACGATATGGGTATCAAATGAAAGGTGCTAATGTGCATTTTAAATGGGAGTGGGCCTGAGTTCTATGGGTGGAAGCCTTTTCGAGATATCGCCATAAAGGTGGACCAGGGGTCACTCTAGAATTTGTTTGTGCGATATGGATATCAAATGAAAGGTGTTAATGTGTATTTTATAAGGGAGTGGACGCCTTTTCGAGATATCGCCATAAAGGTGGTCTCTATAACCTCTATAAAGTGTTTGTACGATATGGGTATCAAATTAAAGGTATTAATGAGGATTTTAAAAGGGAGTGGTGGTAGTTGTATATGTAAAGGCGTTTTCGAGATATCGACCAAAATGTGGACCAGGGTGACCCTGACCATCATCTGTCGGGTATTTAATATATGTAATATAATATGTAATACCACGAAGAGGATTCCTGCCAAGATTCCAAGGGCTTTTGATTTCGCCCTGCAAAACTTTTTCATTTTCTTCTACTTAACATGGTAGTTGGCACACCCGTTTTACAAAGTTTTTTTCTAAAGTTATATTTTGCGCAATTAAAACAATCCGATTACAATGTTTCATCACTTTTTTCGTATTTGGTATAGAATTATGGCATTTTTTTTTATTTTTCGTAAATTTCGATATCGAAAAATTTTCGTGGTCGTAGTCCGATTTCGGCCATTTTTTATACCAATACAAAGTGAGTTCAGATAAGTACATGAACTGAGTTTAGTAAAGATATATCGATTTTTGCTCAAGTTATCGTGTTAATGGTCGAGCGGAAGGACAGACGGTCGACTGTGTATAAAAACTGGACGTAGCTTCAACCGATTTCCCCCTTTTTTACAGAAAACCGTTACCGTCCTAGAATTTAAGCCCCTACCAAATTTCACAAGTATTGGTAAATTTTTTTCGACTTATGGCATTAAAAGTATCCTAGACAAATTAAACGAAAAAGGACGGAGCCTTGCCCACTTTGAAATTTTATTTTATTTTTGTATTTTGTTGCACCATATCATTACTGGAGTTGAATGCTCACATAATTTACTTATATACTGTAAACATTTTTTGTTAAAATTTTACTTAAAAAAAATTTTTTTAAAGTTGGCGTGGTCCTTCTTCGATTTTGCTAATTTTTATTAAGCATACATATAGTAATTGGAGTAATGTTCCTGCCAAATTTAATCATGATATCTTCAACGACTGCCAAATTACAGCTTGCAAAACTTTTAAATTACCTTCTTTTAAAAGTGGGCGGTGCCACGCCCATTGTCCAAATTTTACTAATTTTCTATTCTGCGTCATAACTTCAACTCACCTACCAAGGTTCATCGCTTTATCCGTGCTTGGTAATGAATTATCGCACTTTTTCGGTTTTTCGAAATTTTCGATATCGAAAAAGTGGGAGTGGTTATAGTCCGATATCGTTCATTTTAAGTAGCAATGTGAGATGAGTGCCCAGGAACCTACGTACCAAATTTCATCAAGATACCTCAAAATTTACATAAGTTATCGTGTTTACGGACAGACGGACGGACGGGCGGACGGTCAGACATGGCTCAATCAAATTTTCTTTCGATACTGATTATTTTGTTATATGGAAGTCTATATCTATCTCGATTCCTTTATACCTGTACAACCAACCGTTATCCAATCAAAGTTAATATACTTTGTGAGCTCTGCTCAACTGAGTGTAACAAATATATACTTGGCGCGATTTGTCTCAGAAAATATTTAGGCTGAGCTTCTCTTCAAGTTTGTATCTTACCCCTTTTTAGTTTTTCCTACAATTATACGGGACGGTGCTTTAATTTTTTAAGCCGACTCCAAACGGCACCTGGAAGGCAGATGAATTTTCACTGAGAAGGTTTTTAATGGCAAAAATTTTTCGGAGTGTTTGCCGAACCACTGCCAAGGGGTGGCCCCGCTTAGAAATACTTTTTTGTAATTCAATGAACTTTTTTCTTAAATTTTGATGTTGCTTTTGCGTGGGTCTTGAACCCACACCCTCGGTGTGGTAGGCGGAGTACGCTACCACTCCACCACGGCGCCGCCAGAGTTTTGAACCAGCGAAAGCAATTAGTTAAGCTTTTATTCCGGTTAAATAATTATACCCTGTTATTCGTCTCTTTCCTCTGCATTTTCCAGTTTACCTTAATCGGCTCATTTAACTTCACCATCTCTCCCATTTTTCCGTAAATTTTCCCTTTTTATTCATACTTCTCCTGCTCTTGCTCTTATCCAAGTCTAACTATGAGTATTACTCTTAATCTTATTCTTATGTTGCGACCACCGTGGTGTGATAGTAGCATGCTTCGCTTACTATACCGAAGATCCTGAGTTCACGCCCCGGGCAAAGCAACATCAAAATTTTAGAAACAAGTTGTTTCAATTAGAAGAAAATTTTTCTAAGCGGGGTTGCCCTTCTGCAGTGATTTAGCAATCACTACGAGTGTATTTCTGCCGTTAAAAGCTGTTTCATTTAAACTTTTCCTTCCCACTTCCTCTGTTTTCTCTTCTCTTCTCTTTCATGTCGTCTCTCTTCTACTTCAGGGCCGTCAAATTTGTGTTGTTGTACTAATAACTTCACCTATCTGGTTTTATTGCGTCACGTATTTTCTGCTTGAAGCTTGCTGAGGGCATAATTCACAGAGAAAGAAAGAGCAATTACTCTGCGCGCAGGCCACTTCCAAAGTGCGTCAACTAATATGACGTAGCCCATGATCGAACTTTAAGATCGACTTGAGACTGCGTCTCGCAAACAGTCTTTAGAGTCCATTTGCTTTTAGAGCAGTGGATAAAATTATAGAGCGGTGCAATCATATCGAAAACTCTGCATTATAGAAATCCCGTCCAAACCGCCTTCAGAACGCGCAGGTTTACAAACACCGACCTGTAGCACCTTAAAATATAAATACAAAATAGCTCCAAATAGGAGGAGGTGATGATTTCCGCTTTCATATACAAAGAGGAAGTCTTCAACAGTTGAGCAGAGCTAATTGTGCGGCAAAGATAAATCCACCATCTTATCAGAATGTGGATAAAAGCCCTTCTTCACATAAGGATAGCCAAGACGCCATGGTTTGATGCCTGTATGCAAGAAGGCGCGTTCCCTCTCCCGTGGAAATGACAAAGACTTGTCCTCTTGCTGAAAGATGGTAAACAGCCGGAGCAATCATTCTCACGCAGGCCACTTTGTGTGCTGGATTCCCTAAGAAAAATTTTCGAGCATATAATTAGCGAGCGCCTACAGCTGACTTTGGTTGACCCAGGTTGCTTGCTGAATAATCAATATGGATTTCGCAAATCAAGATCCACCGTAGATGCAATACAAATAGTCGTCAATATAGATAGAAATGACATTTCTGGAGGCCAAAATAAAAGGAAGTACTGTGCACTGATTACGTTGGACTTCAAGATGGTTTTAACACTGCGAACTGGATGAAGTGTTGCGAAGCTTCGGTACACCAGCTTACTTACGCAGAATAATAGGAGCTATTTCAAAGACGATCAATGAGCACAAAATCACTGGAGGCGTCCAACAGGGTTATCTTCTCGGTCCAATGCTTTAGAATGCAGTGTGTGACGGGGCGCTAAAGATTGATCTACCAGAAAACACACAAATTGTGGGATATGCTGATGATATTGCAGTGGTAGTAGTGGACAAGAAACTGGCCCTGATTCAACCATTATGTGATGACACCGTAGGAAGAATAAAGGAATGGCTGACCAATACCGGACTGGAGTTTTCTAGCCAAAAGGCGGAAGTGTTGTTAGTAAGCTTCAACCGGTTAGCGAACGAGTTAGTCTTAACTGTCGGTAGCTAAGCGTGGGGCAGTTGAGGGCGAGCAGTTTAGTGTGAGTTATAAGGGAGTAATTTGATGTGCTTGTAGGCGTATGAGTCGTGGCACAGTGGATGACGTACCCGACTCACCGGTTGGGGGTTGCGGTTTCAAAGCCCACTGCAGCAAGCATTTTTTTAAATTTATTATCTTTTTTATTTTATAAATTACTATTTTAATGGACTGTATGTTATTTTACTTTGTTTATGGTGTATTTAAAATACGGGACGATGCAAAGCATCGGTACACCTTATTTATGATATCTTTATTTTAATGTATTTGTTTGTTATTTTTAAATTTATTCAGAGAGAGGTCACTATGTACCTGTTACACTTTGTATTTATTCATTGGGGGCGAGCACTGGGGGATCCAAGGTATTGGCTGCGGGATGAGCCACCTTGATTTGCTTTGAAAAACCCCTTGTATTTATTCATTGGGGGCGAGCACTGGGGGCTCTGAGGTTTCGCTCTAATGAGTCACCTCATCTTCTATTTGAAGAACCTCTTGTATTTATTCATTGGAGGCGAGCACTGGGGGCTCTGAGGTTTCGCTCTAATGAGCCACATCATCTTCTATTTGAAGAACCTCTTGTATTTATTCATTGGGGCGAGCACTGGGAGCTCTGAGGTTTCGCTCTAATGAGCCACCTCATCTTCTATTTGAAGAACCCTTAAAAAATGTGATATGGAGGCGAGCACTGGGCTCTGAGGTATTGGCACCCCATCTTCTACTCGAAGAACCTCTTGTATTTATTCATTGGGGGCGAGCACTGGGGGCTGTGAGGTTTCGCTCTAATGAGCCAACTCATCTTCTATTTGAAGAATCTCTTGTATTTATTCATTGGGGCGAGCACTGGGGGCTCTGAGGTTTCGCTCTAATGAGCCACCTCATCTTCTATTTGAAGAACCCTTAAAAAATGTGATATGGAGGCGAGCACTGGGCTCTGAGATATTGGCACCCCATATTCTACTCGAAGAACCTCAATTTTAAATTAAAAACTAAAACTATATCTTTAGAATATTTCACTAACAAGTTTAGAATTACAAGCACACTCAATGGCTAATGAAACAAACGAAAGAAAAAAAGTCATAGTTTAAGTCGCTTAAACAGTCGGGGATCATCAAATCACTTCAAAAGATTCCCAAAAATATTTAGGAGTGCACGTTGACTCTAAGTTGACTTTCAAAGAGCACTTCAGAGCGGTGGGAGAGAAAGTTACCAAAGTTAGTGGAGCACTTATGCGAATAATGCCTAACATTGGTGGTCCGTGCGAAACTAAACGTCAGCTATTGTCCACAGTAACCAGCTCAATAATATTATACGCAGCTCCAGTGTGGTATGGATCTAAACGGACCCATCAAAAATATATATTAGCAGCGTACCGCATTGCAGCTTTAAGAATAGATAGTGCTTACGGACGGTATCCAACGACGCGATCCTGGTTCTAACCCGGAAAATCCCATTGGACTTACTGGCAAGCGAAATGGCCGATCTGTATATCACTAATATCGAGCCACCATCTGAAGAAGCCAAGAAAAGAGCAAGAACACAAACAATAGCTAAGTGGCAAGAACGGTGGGGATACTGAGTGGACATGGCGGTTTCAAAGAGTATTTATGGAAGCGTGGGATAGAGGAAGATCCTTTCTACCCAATGTGTACCAGGGAATTAGAAAACGCAGAACACGTCATGTTTCACTGCCCCCGTTTTCACGAGGGAGGACTCGCCTTGCATAGAGTTTTTGTGGAGGAACTTACCACGAGAAATTTAGTATCACAAATGTGCAACAGGAAAAAGTGCTGAACTGCAGTGAGCAAAATGGCAGTTATAGTCATGACACGCCTGAAGGATGCTGTGAGGGAGCGCAGAGAAATGCCCAGGCGAAACAGTGGCGATTAAATCAACACTAATAGCAAATAGCGGGAACCTGGACGCAGTGACAAAAGTAGGCTCTTAAAAAATTATAAATATGGAACGCCACCCTGTAGTAATGCGAAAGTGTTACCGGAGTAGGCGACTGTTCTAAAACGGAGCTGTTTTTTAGTCTACGGATACACGGTTGCTGCGACGACAGAAATTATTGTGCATTAGGCATTTTTCAGCCCTCCCACGAAAAAAAAAAAAAAGCTCTAGCAACAAACCAGTTGCAACTTGAATTTGAAATTCTCACATTAACATACACTAAATACTATGATTTTGCTATAATTTGATCAATAACCATCGACGAACACGCTTAAAGTTCTCACACACTAATAAGTATTATTTTTTTTAATCTAAGCTGTTAATTTGTGTATATTGTTATGCGCCCTGCAGAAAAAGGCTTTTCAAACCCAGGAATAAGAAAACGTGAGCTCTTGAGAATCCGCTGATCTATGCTAGTACGTTTATAGCGAAAGCATAGATCATAATGAGTTAAGCTTATATCTCTGTTGACAAAAATCAAACTTTAGTTGAGACAAATTTGCTTATAGAGCTTGTTGTTGTTATGTGAACAGCGTTTCGCCCCACTCAATTCTCAACTCACAAGTTGTCATCAAAGTCCTATAAAGGGAGTCCACCGAAACTGGCAGTTTCAACAGAGACGTAACATAGGGATAATAGTGGTAGAGACGTGAATTCCAAATTACAATTGGAAAGATGGCTGGTGTCATGTAGGGACACACAAGCAGGACATACATTACTTATGTCGTGGTTGATTCTCGGCAAGTATGAGTTAAACCTGTTACAGTATACAGAACGAAGTTGGGCCAGAGAGACTCGTGTTTCCCCTGGTAGTGTGCTTTCTTCTTCTGCAAGAGAAGAATATTTTATATTGATAATGTGGTTCATCGTAAGCATCCTGACAAAAGCATAACCCGACTCTGTGTGGAATTTGCCTAGGGCCTTCTCATGCTCCTTTGTATCAAGAGGCTATGTTGCTTATAGAGATATTCCCCTAACCGCCTTGAAGGTGGGGCTAGATCAAGCAGTTTTTCTCTAGGGTGTCAGGTTTGCGACAACTAAGCAAAAACTGTCTGATAATCATTTCTTTGTGCTCCTAATTCGCTTTGTAAGTGATGGTCAGAGTTCATAAAGAGACATCTCGTGGCAGTATTTTTACAGGCTTGCAGCCTTTTCCAGTATGTGTTGGTAAGACCAGCCGACCAAATCGGTGAAGCGTAGCACATTAGCAGCCGGCCAACTGTTTTGTACGTGGTGAATAACGCTTCGTTATTTTTTCCCCAAGTGCTACCGGAGAGCGACTTGAGGATTTTGTTGCGACTTTGTAATTTAGATACAATTTTGGTGGCAAGCGCCTTGGATGTGATGGTATTATCGAACGTTACTCCTAAGATCTTTGGGTCGCTGACAGTCAGTAGATTAACACCATCGAGGTGAAATTCCAATACTTGCCCCATTCGTTTCCTTCTTAGTTACTTACTTAATTGGTGCTTAGCCGTTTAATAAGGCAGGCCATTCGCTTAAACGCTCTGCTATCTGTCGAAAATTGGTCACACCATGGCCTTAAAAAGGTATCTTAAATTTAACATTTTTTACAAATATTGGAATTGTTGCAATCCATTAATAATTGATTTTTTGTGTATAAATAGAAACGAGTAACTTTCGGGATTCACATAAAACAGTCAACCTTAAGTTATTTAATAAGTTTGGTCCGAGTTTCGAAAGTGTAAGTCCTTAAAGCGGAAGGGAGAGACGCGATAATAAGCATACCAAAATGTTCACGAACTGAGTTGATCTCTTGCCGTTGGTCTTTTTGAACTCAAACTAGTATCTTAACCGGATCGGACCACTATGGCATATATCTCTCTTATACGTGCTAAGCCTTGATTCAGCCTGAAAAAATTAGAAAGATATATGAGTTTATAGTATTCTTAAAACCACCAATGCGCTGAGTCTGAATGCTATGCCAGATATTTTAAATTTGTTCTTGTTTTTAAAATTTAAAAATGCGCTTTTCTGCTATATAACTTTTTCGCACGAATATTTCCGGAGCTCTTATTTATCTAAATCCATTAGGGTTGCATATGTACCTGCGCTTAGGAGCCCTTGAGATCCTTCGAGTTTCTATAACCTTGCGCTCTATAATAGTTATCTGTATGATATTTTTAGTTCTGCGTGACTGCCATCCTTCTTTTCTGGAGGGTATCTTTGTATTTTATTCAAATTCTATATTGAACTGTATTTGACTGGTATCATTTGAACCACTTTCTGGTTGCAAAGTACTGAGCTAAATTGATAGTAATAACAATTTATCGTGTCAATGCATTATAGGTAATGATGAATGGCAAATAAAATAACCACAATCTTTTGTCAGCGCAGTAAAAACTCGCTGATGGTTTCTTGGTAAAATTAGGTTTAATCATATATCACATAATTTAAAAACGACCAAGGTTGAGTTCATTTCCAAAGACGAGAAAATTAGTAATGATGTAGATACTGCGACTTTCCAATAATAAAATTGATCCACAAAAAATAAGGTGCCGGAACGAGGTTACTCTACATTGTCGAAATTGGAACTCAGAAAAGAGCGTTTATGTAAAACTGTCCACATTGTGCTTATCGTTAATAATTTCTCTATCTATCTATACAAAAACGGACAAGAACTCTCCTAGAGCAGTCTCCTTAAGAAAACTAATGCTTTTTTTTACTAGCAAAGATGAGCAATAGATTAAAATGCTTTGAAATTTGACTAGTAAAATTTCACGGGCGACTTCTAAATGGCAACATCTAGACACGTAAGGCGTGAAAAGGATTGGATTGTGAGCCTTATAAGTTTGTTTCATTTGGATGCCAGGCCATAGTTAAATGAAGTAACTGATATGACGGTTAAACTTTCCTGGCGAGGACAATCAAAGGGAGCGTGCTACATGAAGTACTACTAGATAGCTTTTGATATCATGAAACCACTACATTCTTCGTAAATAAGTGCACCATGGTAGTAATCAGGATTGGCTACGTTGTATATAAAACCAGGCATATGAATATGCAAGATATTTTGGATATAGATTTTTTTTAAATGAGACCCCCACACTAATAGTTGTTTTTCTATGCGGAGAAGGAGGGAAAATTAAAAGCACTTTTCTAAAAGGCACACATATTTACAAAATATTATCCTATAATAACATAAACAATTTGAAAACAGCGAACTAGTAAGCTTAGGCCCAATTGCGAAACGGCGAGTTATCTTTTTGTTTCAGACTTTGCTTCTCCAACCACTCTGGAACAATATTCTATTACAGCGTGAAATTACTAGCATATACTGATGACATTGATATCACCAGTCTGGACACCCGCGCCGTTAATTCTGCTTAATCCAAACTGGAAAAATACGCGGTAATGATGGGTTTGATGGTGAATGAGGTCAAAAGGAAATACCTGCTGTCATCGAGCAAAATGGCAGCCATAGTTTCGAAAAGGCTCCCTTTATTTGGGAACCAGCATTAACCCTAACAACAACATCATCGTTGAAATCCAACAAATAATCACTTTTGACAACAAATGCTACTTTTGACTAGGTAGGCAATTGAGAAATAAAGTCCTCTCTCGGCAAACGAAAATAATGCTCTACAAGTCACTTATCGTAACCGTCCTGCTATATGGTGCAGAAGCATGGACCATGACAACATCAGAAAAACCGGCTATGGGAGTGTTCGAGAGAAAAGTTCTTCGAAAGATTTATAGACTTCTACCTTTTAAGAAAGAATTTCTATTGGAACCCGTCTATGGAAGCACAGGAAGAGGGCGGGCCCGCACTCCGCCAAATGGACCAAGTGGAAAACCATTTAAACTCTCTTGGTGTGATCAATTGGCGCCAGTTGTCAGAGCGAAGATGCGACTGCCGCGCCTTGTTGGACGGCCATAACCGTTTAATCGGTTAAAGGCGAATTAAGCAAGTAAGTAAGTAGCTTATCTAAGTTAAAGAGTTCTACAAGTGGGCCTTAGAGTGTAATAGTGGAATTCGCCATTTGAAAAATTTTTATTCGACAATCACAGTTTAAGTATTTTGTAACTTGCACATTTTCGTTTTTTGGGGAAGTTTTAACTTAAACGATGATTAACTTGGTATCCTTCAGGCAGATAACATGGTGAATTGATTATAATCCTTGAACATTTTGAAGAGTATGCCATTCACTTTTAAGACAGGAAGGTTAGTAAAGTACAGGGAGAGATAAAAATAAAGAAAAATAAAATACAAAACTATTGAAATTAGCTTAGCAAAGTTCTATTTTCAGCATGATGCAATAAACCAAAGAGATGAATTCATTATTACAAAATGGAGTCGCAATACTCGCCATCATAAATTTATGTTTTACTTCTTGACTTATCTGTAGCATTGAGTCTTTTCAGTATTATAATAAAAAGATGATAAAAAAATTTTAAGGACTACCTTTATATAAATAGACCAAAAAATAGAAGGCAATTTTTCTTTTAATACAGAAATAGTCTTGTTGAATTTTGACTTAAAAACTTTAACAATAGCTCTTGTAAAATAATTTTGGGAATTAAACTATAAAGGTGGAGCGCAATCTTTCAATTTAAGGCAAACCATGTACTTGGGTTTAACTAACTGATTATATAAAATTTAAGCACGCGCTCTACCTTTATAATTTTAAATCCCAAAATTATTTTACAAGAGCTATTGTTAAAGTTTTTTAGTCAAAATTCAACAAGACTATGTCTGTATTAAAGGAAAAATTGTCTTCTATTTTTTGGTCCATTTATATAAAGGTAGTCCTTAAAATTTTTTTATCATCTTTTTATTTTCACTTTTTTATTGCTGCCTACAAAAAGGCATTTGGAATTTTGGGTTCTGACTCACGGCCCATGTTTCAAGTCTCTAGCTCACCTGGAAGTTACTTAAAAATCAAACGCAAGATTCCCCCCTTTTTAAAGGATTTGCACTTGTCTTGACTAGCGCGTCACCTAGCGCAAATTTGTTTTCTATAAGTTGTATTGTCACCAGGCCTCTAACTAAGTGCCAAGTTTCAAGTCTCTAGGTAGCCGGGAAGTTAGCTAAAAATGGATTGAAATATTCCCAAATCAAAACTAATTCTCTTTTTATTCGAACCATGCGCCACCTAGCGAAATTCAAAGTTTCAGATCTCTATCTCACCGCCAAGTTACTTAAAAATCAAACGCAATTCGCCCCCCCCCCCCCCCTTTTAAAGGATTTTCAGTTGTCTTGACTAGCGCATCACCTAGCGGAAATTTGTTTTCTATAAGTTGTATTGTCACCAGACCTCTAACTAAGTGCCAAGTTTCAAGACTCTAGGTAACCGGGAAGTTAGCTAAAAATGGATTGAAATATTCCCAAATCAAAACTAATTCTCTTAGTATCTCGAACCATGCGCCACCTAGCGAAATTCTTTTGATCAAATATTGCAACTATTGCAAGTTTCAGATCTCTATCTCACCGCGAAGTTACTTAAAAATCAAACGCAAGATTTCCCCCCCCCCCCCCCCCCCCTCCCTTTTTAAAGGATTTGCAGTTGTCTTGACTAGCCCGTCACCTAGCGGAAATTCGTTTTCTATAAGTTGTATTGTCACCAGGCCTCTAACTAAGTGCCAAATTTCAAGTCTCTGGATACCGGGAAGTTAGTTAAATATAGATTGGAAATTCCCAAATTGAAATTTGGTTTCTTACCATCTCGATCCGCGTGCGCCACCTAGTGAATTTTTTTTTTCCAAGTCTCTAGCTCACCGGCAAGTTACTCAAAAACGGATCGCAATATTCTCCTCGTTTTTTCAGGGATTTGTAGTTATCTTAGTTAGCACGCCACCTAGCGGAACTTTGTTTTCTATAAATTGTATTGTCACCAAGCCTCGAACTGTTTGCCAAATTTCAAGTTTCTAGGTCACCGGGAAGTTAGTTTAAACTGGATTGAAATATTCCCAAATCAAAACTAGCTACCTAACGAAATTTTTTTGATCAAGTGTTGCATTGTCACCGGGTTCTGACTCATGGCCCAAGTTTAAGGTATCTAGCTCACCTGGAATATACATAAAAATCGATCGCAAGATTCCCTGCGTTTTTTCAGGGATTTTCAGGAATTTTCGTTTATCTCGATTCGTCTGCCAGCTGGCGGCGTTATGTTTTCCACGAATTGTAGTGCCATCGACTCGCAAACTGTGTGCTAAGTTTCAAGTCTCTGGATCACGGAGAAGTTAGTTACAAATCGATCGCAAAATTTCCATTTTAAAATTTATTTTCTGTATATCTCGATCCGTGCGCCACCTAGCGGATTTTGTTTTCACTTGCATTGTAATGTCTCCCAGATCTGAACTATGCTCTGAGTATCAAGTGCCTAGCTCGCCGGGAAGTTACCGAAAAAGACTTTTCTGTGGGTCAAAAATTCGTATAGAAATGAGGGGACAAACATGAAAGGTATAAAAAAATACAACATTGTTGCCTTACTGAAATATGAAGTAACGTACGGGAAATCAAGGCCTGTGCTCTGTATTTCTTATTGAGGGAGGGTGTGTGGAAATGGAAAAACTTTGGTCATCTAAACTAAACGGCTGGATCTTCAGAGTATCCCATTGTCCACAACTAAGGAACATGGAAACAGACTTTTGGCGTCAATGAGATGACTGACGAACTAGAACAATGGCATCAAATTGTGGATGAGTATCTGGGAGATTTGTAACACGAAAACTCGGGATTGGCAGTACACTATCCCAAGACCCAACATTTATCTATGTAAACGAAACGTTAAGAGGTAAACTCATTGAGCAGTAAAAGGTGGCTGGCTTAAAAATATAAAGCAGCAGAGGTTTTGCAGCAACGATGCTTAAAAAAATCAGAGCTTATAGAAATTCAATTATGGCAAAAAGAAATATGTGGCTCGTCAGAATTTATTTTAAACAGCTCTTGCGGACCCTGAAAACGTTTAGACAAACATGAGATAGCCGTATGATCAAACCTGACAGACATGGATCCGACATTCTCTATCTATCCACCTACCTCTCTTCTCGATTACCCTGTTATTCGTCTCTTATTTCCTATACCCTCTGCATTTTCTAGTTTACCTTAATCGGCTCATCAACTTCACCAAATCTCTTATTTTTTCGTAGATCTTCCCTTTTTATTCTAACTTCTCCTGCTCTTGCTCTTATCCGAGTCTAACTATCAGTATTACTCTTAAACTTATCCTTATGTTGCGACCACCGTGGTGTGATAGTAGCATGCTTCGCCTACTACACCGAAGATCATGGGTTCACGCCCCGGGCAAAGCAACATCAAAATTTTAGAAACAAGTTATTTCAATTAGAAGAAAATTTTTTCTAAGCGGGGTTGCCCCGCGGCGGTGTTTGGCAAGCACTCTGAGTGTAATTCTGCCATGAAAAGCTATTTCAGTGAAAGCCCATCTGCCTTGCAGATGCCGTTCGGAGTTGGCATTAAACAAGTAGGTCCAGTCCCGCCAATTTTTACGAAAACTAAAAGGAGCACCAGGCAAATTAAAAGAGAAGCTTGGCCTAAATTCTCTTCGGGGGGTATCGCGCCTTACATTTATTTATTTTTATTTATCCTTATGTTGCTCTTACTCTTCCTGTTAACCTCTTTATATTTCTTTGTCCCATACCATTACCCTTATTCTTACTATTACTCTCAATCTCCCTCTTCCATTTGTTCCCTTTTCTTTTCCCACTTCCCTCCAGATTTCTTTACTTTTCCTTCCCATTTCCTCTGTTTTCTCTTCACTTATCTTTCATGTCCCAGGATTAGGAGGACCGTCAAATTTTTGTTGCTGTACTAATAACTTCACCAGTCTCGTTTTATTGCCTCATGTATTTTCTGCTTGAAGATTACTGATGTCATTATTCACAGAGAAAGAAAGAGCAATTACTCTGCGGGCATATTATATGACTTAGCACATTATCGAACTATAAGACCGATTTGAACCTGCGTCTCGCAAACAGTCCTTACCGTCCATTTGTTTTTAAAGCAGTAGATAAAATTATATAGCGATGCAATCAGATGGCAAACTCGGAATTACACAAATCCTGTTCAGACCGCCTTCAGAACGCGCAGGTTTAAAAAGCACCTTAACATAGAAATACAAAATAGCTCCAAATAGGAAGAGGTGATCTTTTTCGCTTTCATAAACATCGAGGAAGTCTTCAACATTTGAGTAGATCTATTTGTGTGGCAAAGATAAATCCAGCATCTTATCAGAATGTGGATAGAAGTTCTTCTTCGCCATCGCGGATAGCCAAGACGCCATGGTATACATTAGAACTGCAAAAGAGTGCTCACTGGGTGCGGTCGTATCACTACTCTTGTCAAGCCTCTTGTGTTCAACAGCCCACTTTCAAATAACAGACGAACATCACCGCCAGTAAAACGGGTATCATTCCTTTATCTTGGAAAATATGTCCTGACTTGGATTAAACATTGTTAGAAAATGTGGCCAAAGTAAATGACACCAGTGATGGAGTGAATATGCTGGTTTGCGTGACGCATCGTCGATAAGTCCTTAGATGGATATACTCAAGATTTTCAGACTCATTATAGTATATTAAGCTGTTGCTAAGGCATTCACAGCAATTCTGATGACAATGCAGTAGTCCATAACCAAATCAGCAGCTTGGCGTGTGTCTGAACTGCGAGGCACACATATTTCTCGAAAAACTCAGAAGGCTTTACTGCAGGAATGTATCGCCCTAGAACCAATAGGTATATGACAGTGCTACTACTTCGGAGAGGTCCTTTATCACTATTTAAAAGCAGGCCGTACTCAGGGCAACACGAAAAGGAATAACACTTTTCATACTAAGCACGATTTGGAGTTTGGAAAGTGAAAAGTATAGGGTGACGCAATGCTACACGGCTAACCTTAAATAATAAAACCATCTGAATACGTATGTTTATGAATATGGAACCCTGTGTATTTTATTTTTGATCCTATGTAAACAGTTTACTTATAATATAAAAAACGTATTGAAAGCGGCCGCTGTGGTGCGCCTATCACACCGAAGATCCTCGGTTCTCCTTTTTTCCAGTAGAAAGAACTTTTCCCAAGCGTAGTTGCCCCTCTGCAGTGATTTGACAAGCACTATGAGTGTGTTTCTGCAATTAAAAGCTTCCCAGTGAAAACTCATCTGCCTTGTAAATGCCGTTCGAAATCGGTGTAAAACATGTAAATCCCGTTCCGCGAATTTGTAGGAAAAATTAAAAGTGGCATGACGCAAATTGGAAGAGAAGCTTGGCCTCCCTTTGTTGCATTTATTTTTTTTTTTAAGGACAGCCGTTGTTTTATTGCACCAAGACTGCAAAAGATTTAAGCAAATGTATGGAAAATTCGCAAATACAGCCGAACAATATAAAACGTGTTTTTTAAGTCCTTTCGCTCAGATCGTAAAAATAATTTGATTGAAAATGTGGTCAGTGAGTGAAATACGTAAAACACGTGCGGAAAATTATGAACGTATCAAACCAATTATATTAATTTATTTCTATGGGCTGGGAGTCAATATAGCGGCACCATCACGCTTCAGAGATTCTTTTAAAATGTAAGCTAAATTAATATTAACCGCACTTCCGGTAGAAAATAAAAATCAAATCTATTTATTTGTCTGCAGCGTGACTTGTATTTGGATTGTTTTAGGCCTAGTTGATTTCTATGGACACTGGAGGGAACTCAAGCTACATTTAGGCGGAAGTATAACTGAGGCGACTGAGGTATTTGAATTAAAAATAGAAAAATGTAAAGTGTGATAGCTAAAACAGGACCCGAGAGATAATGAAAAAGAAAAAACTGTGGATCTTTGAACTATTAGATGTCAATGAAATTTAGATTGATTTCATTTAAGGTTCATCTAAATTTTTCAAAATATAACAAGGCATTAAAATTTGAGTACAACCGATGTGAAAATTTAACCACTTAAACGTTTTTTGTGACTCTATAAATGAATTTGTATAGAACTAAAGACTTACATATGCACGGTTGGCAATGAAAATGGGATTCATTAGAAGTGTGATAAAAGATAAAAAGGCGGTACAAAGGAGACATCGACATGGGACTACTTCGATACGGTTTCGTTAATATTTCAGAACGGCTTCAATTATTTTTTGCAAGAGGGTTGTATTTATTTTTATTTATTTTATTTTTGTTTTTTATTACAATCAGAACCCCCTTACAGACTATTTACAGATGTATTATAACAAAGAAATATTAAGTATTAAATAAGCAAATTACTTCATTCAATAGCAGTAGTTTAAACCAAAATTTATTTAATGAAAAATCAATATCTATAGAGTACAGCAAATTAAACTTCCTCATTGGCCTAACAATTGGAGAATTAGAAGCATAAATCGTTCTAAATCTATCTAACCAGAAAAAATCGTGGCATCGAAGGGTTCGCGATGGTACATTGAACCGTATGCCTTCTAAAAGATAGAGCGAGTCAACCGTCCCATTGATATTATCATATAAAAATGCCAGTGATAGAATCGATCTTCTACTAATTGTTTCGGGTTAATTAAAAGACACCTAGAACTGTATGTTGGAACAGGATCCTGAAAACGCAAAGAACGGAGAGCAAATCGCAAAAATATTTTTTGAATACGCTCAAGTCGGTCTATATGGCAAGCATGGTACGGCTTCCAAATGAATACAGCATTCTAGCTTAGACCGCACACGCGTTGTAAATAAAAGTTTTAGAGTACAAGGGTCACTAAAATCCATACTGAAACGGCGAATGAACGCGAGTGTGGAATAAGACTTCGCAAGGACATAATTAATCTGACCGTTAAATAGAAACTTGGCATCAAAGACTACACGAAGATCTGATATTTCATCAACAACCATCAGCGTAGAGTCCCTATTTATGGTAAGAAGCAGGAAGAACATTTCGAGTTTTAGCAAAGG